>NC_083277.1:58573364-59208232 GCF_963506605.1 Zootoca vivipara | reverse complement strand
TAGAATTAAATAAGTAATTGCCAGGATAATCTTGGCATTCATGGGTTGTTTTTTTATTAAGTATTAAATCCAGTTTACCAGTTACTGCAGGAAAAAAAGGGTGATTTCATGACTCAAGCCTGCTAGGGTGCTATCCCATTAATCCTGCAAACCTGTGGCAGGATTGGTTTTTAGCACCCACTCCTTTTGTTTTGTTTTGTTTGCAAAACAAAAAAATTCTGAGTGAGTTCTGAGAGCAAAAGCATCTCAAAATAATCCCATATCTTTTAAGAATCGATAATCGGTACCCACATGTAAACTGCAGGTGCTGACAACAGGATTTGGGACAAAAAGTCCAGCATTTCCTGGTTTGAAAAACATAGCACCTTCTTATACTGTCAAAGCACTGTAAACATAAGATGCTGAGACACATACAAAATATGGCTACAGTACTGTACCTGTAACATTATATATGACACTGCCTTGGCCATTGTGGCAGTGCTTTAGTATAGATAAGGTGAAGATTACATAGATGCTACCTTAGTTTAATCAAGAGAACAGGCCACTGCTGATGAAGTTCAGGTGCTATTGGAATACTTTCCATGGCCAAAAATGGGCTTATCAGGGCTAATTCTGACTCATCAAGTGCTTAATCTGGTATTATGTAGCTAAGAGAATTCAACCTTACACACTTTTATTCAGAAGAAAGTTCCACTGTGCTCAATGACAGATACGTGCAACATCTTAGTTAGGAAACCCACAGAAATGGGTGCCCAGTTCCAATAAAGAAACTACTGCTTGTTTTTAAAGTTGCAAATCTGCATTCGGACACCGAAGGGCTTGTTTTAGAAATTCTTCTTTAAATTAAAATGCAAGTTATAATTTGACAAGAAGAAAAATGTACATCCAAAATATCAAACAGAAGTGTCTTCAGACCATTGTTTCTTCTTCTTCAGTTTCTGTTCCACAAAGATGTGTGTGTGGGGGGGGGGGTAATAGGTGTTTTTGTATTCTTTAATTAACCCTACATCTGCTGGAAGTCAAGGTTTCCTGATGGTAACCACCAGTGCAAAATCCAGGTGCAAATGAACAAGCAGTTCAAAGTGGCAGCTCCTGATGCCTGGAGGTTAACCATAATTTATGTTCACCGGAAGAAAGTGAAATATTATGTTGGTTGTGCTGAACTTGTTGATGGGCAAGAGAGACAACAAGGAGTATAACAGAAATATATGGTGTTTTCACACTTCTTTGCTGTTCTACCTTGCTAAAAAGAAAAAAGAACCACCCCTGTTTCAGGGGTGGTTTAAGCTTCTATTCAGTTTTGGAAAGTATTGTACTTCTGATCTCTTAATCACCAAGAAATGCAGCAAGGCTTTTTTTATAAAAAAAAAATTAAAACTGTCCCCAAACCAATTGCTGGATAAAAGCTAGGGCAAAAACAAATCAGCCCATCTCTAGAACAAAACATTTCTCTCAGCCCTAGCTACATCAGAGTGCAAGTGAGAAATGGTGTGATGTCTGAATCATGGTTTGAAAACCAGCAGACATTATTTGAGGAGAGTGTGAACCCCATGGTTTATCCAATTATGATTTGGCATGATGCCTGAATCACCAAACCCTGGTTACACTGACAGGTTTGCCTCCAAAGGTTACTTTAACATCAAGACAGAAAGCATAGATACACAGGACTGCATCCAATTAAGGTCTATTTAGAGCTGACCCATTAAAATTAATGGACCTCGTTTAGAGGTAGAACTGTAGGTAGAGAGTAGAACTGACATTTGATGCAAACTACGTTTTTTCCACAACCTAATATCAGCACCACCTCAAAGAAGCTCTCAGTAATTCAAGTAAACAAAGAAGCCCTTTACTATATAAGCAGGACATGTACATGTCATAGCACTGTGGAGACTTTGGGAGAGATTCAAGGGCTTCCATCATGGGGCTTTCCCCCACTCTCCCACCCAAAATTGATTTGAGCTGGGTCAGGAGAACCTCCAGAACAGTGCATGGCAGGCTGAAATGCTTGCACTGATGGGACATTGGGCATAGCATGATGTTAAATTCTTTCCTAAAGGTTGCATCCAGCAAATCTGTCCCATTATCACAAGGCAGAACAGAATTTCCCCCTCCTTTTCTTGTCCCATACATCTCCCAGATCTGTTGCAAGTGTTCCTGCAACCCTCCAGAGCTGATTGAGCACAGGAGTGCATGGGGAGAGGCGAGAGAGGGGAAATTTTGTTGGGCAAGCAGAAGTCCTTGTATTACAACACTGAATGGTATCTAAACTTGATTGGAATACTTCTAATATTTATTTGGCTCTTTTAATGCCAGCACTATAGTACTTTGGCTTTAAGGGCTGAGTGATCTAAAGCAGTGGTTCCCAAACTGTTTGTTCAGAAAACCTACTCCCTTCATAGGATCCCTTTCTGATAACCATATTTTCATGAAATGGACATGAAAATGAACTCTCACATGGCAACTTGTGTTGCATTGATTTTACCATCTACTGATCACAGAAATGCTACCTTTTTAAAACTGGGAATCACTAATCTATGGTAATCATGAATACATCTTCTCTAAGCAGTATGCAAATTATTGTATTTGCAGGTCCAAATTAAAATAAACTTACTAGAAAATCCTATTGAAATCCCAGAACAAACTTTGGAAGTGGACAAGATTATTATTTTTTCATCATTTCACAAGTTAAACCTTTGCTTATACCACATGCTGTTCAGACCTCAAAATGCAGCATCAATACATGACTCACTTAAAACAACAAAGCTTGTTTCAGTGGAAATCCCTTGAGAATCAGGCCACGTTTTTAAAAAAGTGGGTAACAATACACCAGCAGCTGTTGTAAAATAACAATAGAATATAAAATCCTAATAAGGCCAATCAAACAGAGCAAAATTTGGAAGCAAGGGTGTGAAAATGAGAGCATATGGGTAAGGATAAAGGAAAGGATTTGCAAGATAAATTTCAGTGACCCTGCGGGTTAATTTATTGTTGAAGCTGCAAAGCAAAAAAAGAGGGGAAGTTATTGGCTATGAAGGTCAAATAACTGGTTATGCCACATTAAATAGGTTAGAAGATCCAGGAGTCCATGGGATTGCATGAAAATTGCCAGAAAGCCATATAAAGTCTGGTTTACCCCTTTATCGTTAATACTCTCCTAATCCTTTAGTGCAAATTTATAGTTTAGAAATGGCAACACATCTTAAAGATTAAAGGTATGTGACAAACAGTTCAAGTCCCTAAATAATCAAATCACATAGCTTAGACTGCACTCTTATCAGCCTTCCCCCTCCCCACCTTATGATTTCATAGGTAGAAAATACTTTATATCCCCTATTACATAAATGATGAATTGGACCATTGGTTATGGGCTGTTATTTGCTTGGCTGTAGTCAATATGTTTTCTTTGGACAGGGATTTCAAAGATTTATGTCTCTTCTGGATTTATCACTTATTCACTTAGAGCAGACAGGGAAAAGTCAAGATTTTGTAAGGCCTTAAGCACATTTAGACTTTATAATATTGGGGAGGAGGACATTGTTGCTTTAAATAGTCTGAGGACCCTGTGCTGCATAAGGCTTTGTTGGGTAACCAGGAGGCATGGAGAGGGAAAGATCATATTTATTGGGAAGTATGCAAAATAATATATTTCATTGACTATAAATTTTAATTTGACTGTAGCTGTAATTGCATTAATTCTGCAGATATGGTATTATGTACAGGTTTTAGCTCTACTGTAAAACTACATTGTAAAAAGTTATATGAAATGAGTTACATGTTTCTGTCTTCAGGTTTACCATGTTTGGGTTCCATATGATGACTATTTGCCTACTTGGCTGCAGTGATTTCATATCTATATTGTCCCTCGTGCTTGTTGACGTTTCCATGAAACAGCTGAATGAGATCATCCTGGGTTTTGTAACTGGGAGTCATCAATATGCCGATGACCCCATCTAGCAATATCTCTCCTTTGCATCATATTCAAATGAGGTAGTAGACATGCCGAAGCAATATTTGGACTTGATTACATGTTAGTTAAGAATCTGAAGCACTATCCCTACAAGTTGTTGGGTAGGGCTCAGTGATGTTGGTTTCCAACACTGCAATGTATCACCAACCAAACATCACAATCTGGTGATACACCACGATGTTGGAACACGCTGCATTGGCCCCAGCCTGGAAGTTGAGGCACTTTCACTCTAGTGCAGGGGTCAGCAAACTTTTTCAGCAGGGGGCCGGTCCACTGTCCCTCAGACCTTGTGGGGGGCCGGACTATATTTTGAAAAAAATATGAACAAATTCCTATGCCCCACAAATGATCCAGAGATGCATTTTAAATAAAAGGACACATTCTACTCATGTAAAAACATGGTGATTCCCGGACCATCCGCGGGCCGGATTTAGAAGGCGATTGGGCCGCATCCGGCCCCTGGGCCTTAGTTTGGGGACCCCTGCTCTTGTGCATTGTGGGCAGGGACAACGCAGCTTGTTTGCGCTGCTCAGCTGGAGGGCAAGTGAGTGAGCCCCGAGGTGTGATATAAATGTTATTATAAGCAAACAAGCAAATAAACTGCAACACAAACCACAGAGAAGCCAACAGAAGATGCAGGGAAGAGGAAGTGTTGGGTGGTAAGTGGTGACAATGACTACTAGCACAGTGACACAGTCTGATCAGTAAGAGAATGGTGTCTAAAAACGGTCTCACAATAGTCTTTCAAAAGTCTTTCAAAAGTTTCAACAGAAGTCACTATTGAGGGACTTTACTTTTGAAACTTTTGAGATGTCTTCTGTTGAAACTTTTGAAAGACTGTAAGAGACTGAGGCTGCAATCCTATACTCACCTACCTGGGAGCAAACCTACTGTGCTTAAATAGGTCTTACTTTTAAACAGACATATATAGGATTGCATGTGAACAGAGAAGAAGGAGGAGAATCTCAGGAATGTTTGGGAACATTTAAGTAGCATTTAGATCACAGTGTGTTGTTCTTTTCTCTACTTGTATCACAAAGAGAAAAAATTCCCCAATTATTTTAAAAGTGGTTACATGGAACTGGAGTACATCATCTGATTAGCAGACTTTATGCTGTTAAGAATCATTTGTTTGCCTTTAATCCTTGGTAGAACTTTGAAAATTGGTAGCAATCTTACAGTTTTTAATGTGTAAATCTACGCAGTGTAATTTATTCTAATTGCTTCGCTTATGTTTATTTGATGCACAACAAGAGCAACAGAACAAAAAATGGAGAAGCCCTGCCTTCAACATTAGCTCCTTGACTGCATGGCCTCATCCTCTTATACCATTCAATAACAAAGAACATATAAAAGAATATATTAAAAAAAACCTCCACCAAATATTTACTGACCTCTGACATAATGTATCCTGTTTCTTATCCTTGGGGATGAGAGTTTGAGACTTTTGTATTCTATTTCCTAGTAAGAAATATTTCCCCTTGTTCCGGTGAAACAGTCTTCATGTCCCCAAACCAATCTATTACTAAAGTTGTTATTAACTATTGAAGCCTGAATAAAGAAAAAGAAAGTGGGTGGCAGTAACACGTAGCTCACTGTGGAGCAGAGGCAGTGAGTTGTTGGAAGGGGAATGAGAATACACCAGCTGATCCAATCTGGTGCTCCTATCAGGACACTTGCATTGCACAGCTCTTTCTGCTGGTATTGCGGGTTCTCCATTAAAGAGAGCACGATTTGCGGTGGGGGCTAGCAAACCACGCCTGTGGCAAAGGTGGGGGCATGAGTGGCCACCGTTTGATTGGTTATGGGCTGTTGTTGGGCATAATTGTATGTAGCAATTTAGTAAGTCAAGCCCCTAGGGTATATAAACTTAAATGCTTGTTTTTTTCTTTCTCTTTGGCTGCGTTTCTGATACCCACCCTCCCTCCGCTGTTTTTAGGCCTCTGTGTTGACATTGCTATGACTTTTCTTGGTCGCCTGTATTCAAGGGCCGGTAGGAATTTTTCCCATCTGGCTGATTGGCTGGTGCCATTTGGGTTTTCGCCTACTGCATAGCAAATAGTCACAACTTGTAAGGTTGGTGGTTAGGCATTGGTTATTTTGGTTGTATTAAGGGTCTTATTGATTAGTTGGCCCCAAGTTTATGCCTGAGTGGTGGGGAAATCCTGGTCAGGAAAACAGGGGCTCTATGCTGTGTCCGTAACCCCTAGGTAGGGGCCAGGACGGCATATTGATGCCTCTGGGAGCCTGAAGGGAGAGGGGAGAGTTCTGTACACCCGGTCCCCGTCTCTCCCTGTTTGGATTTCCCCGTGTTGACAAGGCAAGTTATTATTTTATTATCATTTCTGTCCTTAGGTGACAGTTGGGAACCAATGCCTACGCAACCACTCACATTGTTTTGGATTTAATAAAGTTGTGGCCAAATTCATGCCAAAAACCATTAAACTTAATCCTGTCTACGTTGTGATTTATTTAGGGGTGGTTTGGGGACCTCCACACGCAAGCAGCAGCGACTCTCATGCCAGTAGGTCAGGGAAATCTGCAACCCCACTACACCATCCACTACTGGTGCGTGGAAGACTGTAGAGCTGGTGAGGCTGCGTGCTGCAGTTACTCCACTTAAACTAAATTTCCATGATGCTCTCTGGTCAAATGTTGGAATATGGATTAACAAAAGGAAGGAGCCAAACATTTTGGTAGTATGATGCAAGACTAATGACAGCCAGTGTGTCTCTTATTACTTCTTAATCTAATCAACAATGATTTTCCCCTACCTTTCCTTTTTGAAAGAAGCCCAACATTTTATTGACATAGTTTCAAGAAAATGTGAAACTTTTTCATGAACAAAATTCAAAATGTCAAAATTCAGTCCCGGGGGGGAAATGTTCGCAGTGTGGACTAGAACACAGAGAACTCTTCACACCCACACCCAGGTGGCTTCTATCCAGAATGTAGTATTTTGGTGGTTTGTAATTGCAATCAGTGAAAGGATTGGCTTTGTGATCTTTTGAAAAGAGTGCAGGACTACGGAGATCAGGAGACTGATGCACAGAAAACTTTGCTCCACTCAGGATGCTATTTACAGAAGATAAGAAAGTGGCAGAAAACAAGCAACATTCAATTCTTTTTTGAGGTGGGGTACTGTTTTATTTGGAACAAATGAACACTGTTTGGGGCAGCGATGAATTTTTCTATATTAAACAGGAACTTGAAGTGTCTTGCTTAATGTCTCCTCAGTATATTTTTGTTTTAGAATAGGATCCTCAATGTAACATAAAGTCATATTTTAATGCAAGAAGCTACTGAAAAAATATATTGCATTTAAATGAGTATTTTAAGCTTCGTGAATCATATACTGTATTGTACAAGGTCTAGCAACCATGTACTGAGGGACTGCCAGGTAGTTTAAAATGATGCCAGCCCAGTATTGCAGTCTCTGGAGAGCAACATAAACTGGAGATTTGTCCACCCCAAAATAAATTGATACGCATACCAGTTTGGTCACATGTTGTGCAGGCTTATACCAGGTGCCTAGATCAGACCTAATTTACTGAATGGAATTTGGAAGCTGACACACATAGGTGATTCATGCTATTTTAAAAAATCTCCAACAGTTGGAAATATTTTAAAGAATTTTAAAATATAATTGAATTGAGTAATTGCATTGTAAGCTCTTTAGAGTTTAAATAAAAGGGTGGGACATACATACATACATACATACATACATACATACATACATACATACATACATACATTTTATTGGAAGTCGGCTCTGCTGACAGAAAGCATTTGTGCCCAATGACATTAGCCCTATTCCCAGCCATCCCTAGATGGGACTGTCTCACACCCAGTCATTCAGATTCCGAGACACACCATCTTGCATTTCCTTCAGTAAAGACAGCCTGACATAGGCATTTCTGTCAGCTCTAGTTGAAAACAGTTTTACTTCTCTTCAGCGACTTTTGTGACAGGCAAAATCCATGCAGAAAAGCAATTCCTGTCAGGAGGTTTCATGAGTCTGTAACATAAACATCCTTCTGAAGTGCTTCCAAGGAAGGTGTGTGTGTGTGTGTGTGTGTGTGTGTGTGTGTGTGTGTGTGTGTGTGTGTGTTTTCTATCACACTGTAAACCTCACAGGGAATTTAATGTAAAAGAAAAGAGAATAACATTACATTTTATACAATTATGTGAATTTTAAATACGTTGTTGCTTTGTGTAAGGCTGGCCCCTTTTAAGAGTTCACTGAAAAACAGGCACTGCCGAACACTGAAAGTATCTGAGTTCTTTTTTTTCTATATTTAAATCTTTTTAACATCTAAATGTGAATTGTTTTGTTTTGCAAGAGACTGCCTGTGAAATGACAGAGGTGGAGGGTGGGTGGGTGGGTGGGATCAAGGAACTGTTTTCCTCCCTTAATGAAGCTTGGAATGTAGTTCTTACAAAAAAATTTTTAAGACATAACATTTCTCCTTGCATCGAGGATCTTGCTTCACAGATGCAACATGCAATTCACAGATCAAATTTCTAAGTTGTTGGCAGTTAAACGAAGGGGAGGGGGGAAATAACTTAAAATTAATGGGCCACTAGGCTTTTTTTCCCTGAGAATTTAAGCACTTAACAGTTAAAAAAAAAGTTTACAGCCAGGTGGCTTGAGGGGATATTTTGTTGAACACTGATTAAAAATAATTTCTTCTAAATGAGACCTAACCACAAAATGGGGCCATTAATGGATAGGGCATTTTCACCAGAGAGGAAAGTACGCCTGAATGGCTTTTGCACTGCCCACAACCCCCAATTCTCTTTCCTCTTTTCTTTCCTCCTCTGTCCTCTTTTCTCATTCTCAATCTCAGGGTAAATAAACACCAAGTGATGCCTCACTGTTTTCAGCCAAAAACAGAGGCCAAACTCCTCTGAGAAAACATTTGGCCTCTGTGGTTTTGTAAAACGTTCCAGAACACTGAATTCACTGACAAACACTGTGGAAAAACTCCCACCGACTGGAACGCTGCTGTGGAATGTTGCAGGATCAGAACTTCCAATTGGTCCATTTCCTGTAGGCCCATAATGAGACTTGTTAAAAAAAAAGTGGGGGGGGGTAAACTATGTGGGAGTTAAAAGAAGTTCTCATGGGAAAAATGAATGGCAAGAAATTCTCGCTTTAAAAGAAACAGCTAATCTGCTAGTTTGATTATTCTTCAAAATTTACAATGAACTAATAATCCTAATTAAAACCACTTGGCCTAGTTCTGTAAAGCATCATGGCTTTTTCTATGCTTCGTTTGTACACACCACAGTCTATTATTTCTCCCCCCTTCTACTGATCACTAACAAAGTGCTGACTTTGTCAGGGCGGCTGAGCTAATTTTGTGAACTCAGTGTGAAACCATAGCTAAACAAAATTGTAGTAATTTTCCTTAATTTGTAATAGTGATTGGAGTGCAAACGAAATTTTCCTCTTGGGTCAATCCTATAATTTTCAATTAACTTAAACTATTCAGCAGGTTTGCTCCAATTCTGCATTTTGTTTAAAAGGCTGGGAGGCATTTCTGAAGGTGAGACTGGTGGGTGTAGAAATGTATAACTCCCCTTCCCTTTTAATTTTTTGTACCCAAACAGTCATCTGCTTGTGGATTCTTAAGTCCTCTAGACTGCACTAAATTCCTTCTTTGTTCTACATGGTTGATATTCTGCGATACATAGAACTTCCGTATTGAATATCAGCTATATACATTGTTATGTTATGTATTCTTTTGTTTATTAGTCTATTTTGCAATATAAAATCTTTAATAAAAAATTAATTATGAAAAAAAATCCTTATTTATTCTGTATAAAATGGAGTACATCATGCAACGAAAACAAAAAGCACCACCACCAGCCCATTTATTTATTTATTGAAGTGGATTCTACAAAGACAACAGGCACACAACCCTGCAAAAGTTAGCCCTTGCAATAAATGGATATACGGGCAGCCAAGTATGCAGAGAGCTGAAATGCAAGTCCTGAGACACAAGAGAGTTTCAACTGCAGGCCAGCATCTAACCTTGGAAGCCCATTTAAAAGGAATTTTGAACAAAGACAGTGCTAGGTAGCAAGCAAGTAGAGGCCATAGAGGTATAGAAGGAAAATGAAGGCTGATAGCCAAAGGCACCTAGAGCAGGGCCAGGGAGCCACAAGCAAAGCCCTGATATTGCCCAGCTGTAGGCTCATGCCTGCCCCAGATGCATTTCTAGCCTGGCGAGCTATAACATGATGCCTAAGAGATAGAGTTAAGGATTACCATCTTCAAGCATTGCTGCTTTACAAGCTGCGCTCAATCCATTGTGTTTAGGTCAGAGAGCACTCCACTAGGAGTGCATTAAGGTTACCAGTAGCATGTCTTAGTAGACTACACTGCTTGGACAAATGGCCAATGGTGGTAAGCAGAGTGGGTTGTTCCCAAAACATGGGTGGCGCTGTGGTCTAAACCAGTGTGCCTCTTGGGCTTGCCAATCGGAAGGTCGGTTATTTGAATCCCCGCAAAGGAGTGAGCTCCCGTTGTTCTGTCCCAGCTCCTGCCAACCTAGCAGTTCGGAAGCAGTTTCATTGCACTCTGGTTTCTGTCACGGTGTTCCGTTGCACCAGAAGCAAGTTTCGTCATGATGGCCACATGACCCGGAAAGCTGTGTGAGGACAAATGCTGGCTCCCTCGGCCTGAAAGCGAGATGAGCACCGCAACCCCATAGTCGCTTTTGATTGGACTTAACTGTCCAGCGGTCCTTTACCTTTACCTTTTTACATGCCAACTTTAAAGGCATTGTATTTCATATTTCTATTATATGGAACAAGCTTTCTTGCCATACATTCCCTTCTTCTCAGTCTAGGTAAATACACACCTGTGAAACAGAGGCTTTTGTCTACACAACCACTCAAATAGATCAACGTCACCTGAGAAGTGGCCAAGCAGAGGCCTGTGAGAAATTCCCAAGTACAAGAGGACTGCAGCTACCAGCAACCGGTAACATTACTCCCTCTGATCATGGAGTCAGAGCACAGCCATCATGGCTAGTAGTCCTTGATAGCCTTGTCCTCCATGAATTTGTCTAACCCTCTTTTAAAGTTTGTGGCTGTCACTGTGGGAGCAATTTCCACATTTAACATTGAGAAGAAGTACTGTTCTGTTCTGAATCTTCCAACATTCAACATTCCACTTCGTCCGATGTCTATGAGTTTTAGTGCTAGGAGACAGGAAGAAGAACTTTTCCCTAGCCACTTTCTGCATGCCATGCTCAGTTTCATAAATTTCTATCATGTCACCTTTTAACCACCTTTTCTCTGAACTAAAAAGTTCAAAACATTGAAACCTTTCCTCACAGGGGAGCTGCTCCATCTCCTTAAACATGTTGGTTGCCATTTTCTGAATCTTTTCCAACTCTACAATATCCTTTTTAAAGTGAGGCAACCAGAACGCTGTCTGCGCCGCTGCATTCCAAACGTGGTTGCACCAAAGCCTATTGCAGTAACATTCCATCTAAAAGCAGCAATGTCAGCAAAGATGGATTAAACAAATCTTTTCCCATTCTGTTATGAATAGTCAAAATTAAAGCACCCTTACCTGTGTAGATGAATCTTCCAGGTGTGCCCTTACAGAACTGCTTGGACTTGTAGGACAATGTAACTTCTACCACACCTGGGATGTGTCGGGGTGGTGTCTGAACTCTGATTGCATGAGGCGTAATGAGCTAGGAGGAAAAAAATAAGTAAGGAGGAAATCAGTGAGATGCAAAATAGTTCTTTAATAACACATTCGTCTCAGATCACATAAACAAAGGTTTGGAACATGTAATTAACCTGTCAGTGTTTGAATGCGTTTTTGAAGTACCCAGTATAAAAGCCAATGACAACAATATTTGCAAATGTTCATCTTCCCAGTCGTAACAATATTAGCTCTGTTTTCATACATGGCAGGCATTTGCTTCTGGGTATGAAAATTGTTTGTGACACATTGCAACATTTGAATGCAGTCAACTTTCAGTTTCTATATATCCATGCATCTCAAGGAAAATAATAATAATTCAGGGATTAGCATATGCCAGCTTCCGTAGCATATTATTGAAAATTAACAGAAAATTCCCAAATTCTAAAATGTAGTATGTACCTCATATGACAAGAGAATAATCCAGTCAAAGTAAATTCCGTTTGTGCCTCACTGACATATATCTATGCAAGAGTGAGGGTACACTCAGACATGGGGATTGTTATGTTAGTTTTCCGAATTACAATGCTAGTGTTTCTATCCTGGATTCTAACATTTCTTTTTATACAGTGTTACCTGTTGCATTATGGGACTGTGGCTTTTTGATCGATATACCTCCATGGCATGCTAATTTTTAAATGCTGAGAAAGAACTGTATGCTGGGATAACACTTCAAATTTCATCATGCCAAATTACAATGCAGAACTCCCATGATTTTCCAGGTTAACAGGGCTGCAAACTTTTTTTTTTTCTGAAAGCAAAAAGCATGCAGATGAACACTAAACTTCTGCTAGATTCCACTAGTTTTCCAGAAGTGACTTTTACATTGTGCTGTGGTCTAAACCACTGAGCTTCTTGGGCTTGCTGATCAGAAGGTCGGCAGTCTGAATCCGTGTGACAGGGTGAACTCCTGTTGCTCTGTCCCAGCTCATGCCAACCTAGCAGTTCGAAAGTTGGCAGTGCAAGTAGATAAATAAGTACCACTGTGTCAGGAAGGGAAACGGTGTTTCTGTGCACTCTGGTTTCTGTTCCGTTGTGCCAGAAGTGGTTTAGTCATGTTGGCCACATGACCCAGAAAGCTGTCTGTGGACAAACACTGGCTCCCTCGGCCTGAAGTGAGATGAGCGCCGCAACCCCATAGTCACCTTTGACTGGACTTACCGGCCAGGGGTCCTTTATACAAACACACACATACACACACACACACATATGAAATTATGACTCTTCTAATAATTCATCTATTGGGTAAATTGCATGCATAATAAAAACATAGCACAGGGGGAAATGAAATGAAGACAGAACAAACTGAAATAAAAAGAGGAAAGTTTCAAAGAGGGTTTGGCCATGGAGAGAGGTATTGGCTGAGTGGCAAAGCAAAGGCTTCGTATAAACAGGTTCAATCACTGGCATCTTGAGCTATAGTATGTCAGGCATGGCAGTCCACTGGCTGAGACCTTGGGGAGTCACTGTTCATCAGATATGGAACCCGATGGACCAGTGGTCTGACTCAGTATAAGATAGCATCATATCTGCCCAAATTCACTCTCATTTTACAGTGCGGCATATATTAGGATGTGCATCAGATTCAGGCAAATCCACAGGTGAAGCAAGATGTCTTAAGATATTTGGGGTTTGTCAGAGATACAGCCACATATCTATGAGGCGGGCAAAAGTCAAAGCAGGGTCCTTAGAAGCACTTTGTAACCCTTTGGCAATCCAGGCACTAAAAATTAATAAATCTGCAGGCAGGCGTTTGCTGAAAGTAAAAGCAATGTTTCTAAGCTTACCGTAACAACAGCAGCAGTTGCTGGGGTGGCAAGAAGGCAGCACAGAATTGTGCTCCTGAATTCCTAGGGAGTATTGTTGCCGCTTCATAAAGGAAACAAAGGTGAAGCATGGGGAGCTCAGCCTAGTGTAGGTGCAGCAATAGGCACAGTGGATTGGCTCTGCCGCTGCACCTCCACCAAGCAGAGCTCTCTGCACATTGCCATTCCCCTCTTATAAGCAGCAGCAAAGCTCACTGTTTGGAAGCCAGATGCCATCACACCACACTGCCTGTGTTGCCCCACCAATCACTGCTGCATAACATCATAATGCCAGAGCAGGATGATGACGGATGGGAAAGCAATCACCAGAGTGGTGAGAGGGCACAGGGGAAGAGCTGTGTTGTTACTGACAGCTTCACCTCATAATTAGAGGGAAGGGTTTTACTAGCCCTCTCCAATCCCAGTGCTTTGAGGGAGGGAACAGCTTTGCAACAGCCAAACTTTAAGCGTAAGATGCAAAGATGAAGAGAGTGGAGGCAGAGTTCCTTCATGACTGACAACTTTAAATTGTAATCAGAGAGAATGATTTCACCCAGGAAAACAAATCTTTCAGTTCTTCCCACTCCAAAATCAAATTTAAAGGTTCCCAGAACAAAAACACCTAGGCTCATTTGTCTGCCATTCTTACCCAGAAGCAACTCTCTCCTGTCTGCAATTTTCAGACCAATTGCCCATAAAACACCAGGGAAGATGAAGTGATTCCTTTTTTACCAGCTCCCAACTGTAATGGCTGCCTTTGCAGAAAAAAAAGTACAGCTATTCTTTTGCATTTTTGCATGATTCTTGCCCTCAGAAGGTGTGACCTTGCCAAAAATGTCATCCAATTGTAGCCTCTCTCACTTTTTAAAAGTGAGACATTATTCCTTTTTTGAAAGAAAACAAGCAGGCTTGGACCCCTGAGCTGAACTAGACAGCCTTCAAATTAGTTCTAGCCAAATCAGCCTGTTTTATGAAGCACGGGGGGGGGGGGGGTCCCAAATGAAATCTTGTGATCGGTGTGTGTGCATGTAAATATGTATATGTGTGTATATACGTCTGTATGTGTGCAAATTAATATCTCTGCAGCTTCCATACGTCTGCCCCCAATTTAACTCTCTTTCAACATCATTTCATCCATTTCCCAATAAAAACAACTTGGTTCCCATGAAGAAACTGACATATTTATGGTACATTGTTGCATAGTGTTAAGGTTGAAAAGAGTTCAGCAGATTGCTGGAAGGTTCTTTACGATCATGCTCCCCCATTCTCTTTTAAGTAAATATGTTAAACAAAAACTATAGTTTTAAAAGTACAATCATATATATATTTGTCCAGTCATTCTGGGCACGAACTTTCTATCAAACTGGACATTTAGTTCATTTTGTACTGCAGGTTACAGAAAGGGGTAAATCTGAAAACCGCTCCTCCCTGCCCTTCTACTTCCTGTGTTGAAATTTTGAATGGATTCTTATAAATCATATACACCCCCCCCCCCAACAATGCTTCAGGAATGCATGTGTAGCAGTAGCCATTAATGATACAGGTGTATCAATAGGCTAAGTCACAGCCCAGAGATTTAAACTGCTAAAGTAACCCCAAAGGAATACCAAAGCCTGAGACATAACCTCTAGTTACTAGTTCTCTTTTTTTTTAATGTCACAAATCCTTAAGCACTTAAGTTTGTGCTACACTCTTTCACTGTATCAAATGTGATGCAATGGAACATTTATCTGCTCTAAGCAACCTATCATTATTTTGTCAACATTCAAACATCTCCCAGTAACCCCTAAAGTTTTTCTGTACACACTAACATAACTGCAGTTGCCTGCCACTAGACTATCTTTCCTCTCATTACAGGACCATTTACTATTAACTGCTCCATGGATACAAATCCAGGACAGAGAAAAAAGGCAGGTGAAGTCAATATCTGGCACTTACTCCAGGTAGACTAATTCTTCTTGTTATTTTTTTAAGGGTGTGGTGTTTAATATATGCATTCCATTCTGTTAAGTTGCGAGCAACTACGAGGGTTTAGTCAAAAAGGCAGAATATAAATCGATTTAAGAAAATAAAGCGAGTTACTTAGACATAAAAAAAATGAGAATATGGAACAAGGTTGGAATCAAGCACAACAGCACCTCTCCCTTCTGGGATTTTTAAGTAAACTTAAAACTTTTTAAGATGTTATGCTTGTCATCTGTTTTGTATTGTTGTTGTTGTTGTTTAGTCGTTTAGTCGTGTCCGACTCTTCGTGACCCCATGGACCATAGCACGCCAGGCACTCCTGTCTTGCACTGCCTCCCGCAGTTTGGTCAAACTCATGTTCGTAGCTTCGAGAACACTGTCCAACCATCTCGTCCTCTGTCGTCCCCTTCTCCTAGTGCCCTCCATCTTTCCCAACATCAGGGTCTTTTCCAAGGATTCTTCTCTTCTCATGAGGTGGCCAAAGTATTGGAGCCTCAGCTTCACGATCTGTCCTTCCAGGGAGCACTCAGGGCTGATTTCCTTAAGAATGGATAGGTTTGATCTTCTAGCAGTCCATGGGACTCTCAAGAGTCTCCTCCAGCACCATAATTCAAAAGCATCAATTCTTCGACGATCAGCCTTCTTTATGGTCCAGCTCTCACTTCCATACATCACTACTGGGAAAACCATAGCTTTAACTATACGGACCTTTGTCGGCAAAGTGATGTCTCTGCTTTTTAAGATGCTGTCTAGGTTTGTCATTGCTTTTCTCCCAAGAAGCAGGCGTCTTTTAATTTCGTGACTGCTGTCACCATCTGCAGTGATCAAGGAGCCCAAGAAAGTAAAATCTCTCACTGCCTCCATTTCTTCCCCTTCTATTTGCCAGGAGGTGATGGGACCAGTGGCCATGATCTTGGTTTTTTTGATGTTGAGCTTCAGACCATATTTTGCACTCTCCTCTTTCACCCTCATTAAAAGGTTCTTTAATTCCTCCTCGCTTTCTGCCATCGCTTTCTGTTTTGTATAAATTCTCTTAAATCAGTTGGAACATGAACCATATTACAAGGCGAACAACAGGGCTTAAGAATAGCAGGACATATGTTGTTGCTATCATTTTAAGATCCCAAAGTATATTGGTCATTGCATCAGTAACAAGTTCGTAATCTACTCCACTTATTTTTATATTGTATACGGTAACTGCATCCTATGGAGCTGTTGTTGGTATTGCTATACATTTATTTATTTATTTTAAAAAATGTTGTTAGTTCTAGATAATTTGTCCTGAATGACAAAAGTATTGACAGCTTGTTAGAAATTCATTTGAGTTACTGTGCAAAAGTGAAATGTACCAACAGCCTCATTGTTCTGTTGGTTGAAATTAGTGTACTTAAAATCCACACCAGCAGTGTGCTATGCAATACGTGTAATGCAGAGAAGTGCAGCAATTGCCCCACAGTTATTAAATTCTTTTCCTGGAGTCTTGCCAAATACTAATGGAGCCTCTTTCAGACACACTATGAGACCTCTTCATTTTGGCTGCCTTTTGGCTTCAAGATTTAAGCTCTCAATTGGGCTGAGGCTTTATGTCTTATTTGGTCTGACATTATCAGGATTTTTCTGTGTACTTTTATTATTTTAACCGTTCCCTATTTCTGTGGATGGGGAAGGCTTGTGCTTTAAATATAATCCATAAATAAAAGAATGAATGCATGAACATAAGTAATTTCAGCAGCTGGAACAAAGAGGAAGAAGAAATTTATCAACATAAATATAATGAAAAGAGACATGTACTTTCAAAGCACATGGCTATGTCTTCTGCCTTCAGTTCTGCAGAACAATTAGCACAGGTCTTAATGTTTAAACCCAAAACATATTAAAGATTTTACCTTTTCAGGGCATTTGTAAACAGCCATATGCCTATCTCCCTTTTCATTCTTCTTCTTCTTATTTTTATTATTAAAATTTATATCCCACCTTTCTTCCACTGAATTCTAATTCTAATTCTTCCACTGAATTCCGTGCCTTGATCAGTCTCCCATCAAGGCACGGATAAAACCCAGATTTGTTTCACTTTAGCAAGGTTACCAACTGCATTATGTTTCATCAGACCATGCCCTGGAACCACTTCTTACAATTCCCCAAATTTCTGAAGCCCAGAATATGAGAGAGGCAGGCAGCACAATGGCACTAATGTCAGAAATACCCAAATTCAAAGATCGCTTTATCACTGACGATTTCTGTGGCCTTAGACCCTAATCTGCGACTGCAACATGAAAAGAACTAAAGGCCTACAGCAAATGTTTAGACTGTCCATTTCCAACATATACAATTCTTCCATTCCAGCTACCTAATCAGCACCCTAATGGAGAACGTCTCTTTGGGCTACTTTGGATATAATTTTTCTGGCTTCAAAAACTTTATGCATGCTCTTGATTTCACTAGTGTCTCTCTCCCCAACAACAAGACTTTTACCCTATCTTGCCACTTCAAAAGTGCCAAAACGAGCTAATAATATCAAAAATAGTTTTAAAACAAATCACAAAAATAAATGTATATAGCTAACAAAAATTAAACAGAAAAAGGGTGACAGATAAAAAGAAGAAGCTATGCTTTCATGCTCTTAAGCATAAAGAGATAGTGTCCCTGCAGTCCTCATCTTACAAGAGAGAGTCAACATTTTCTGAGGTTTAATCAAGGCTGCCAAATAATCTGGTCTTGGAACTGAAATTATTTGCTTGTTTATGCCATTGTATATACAATTGCTGCTTGTGTATGAACGACATAATTCAAGTGAATAACCTGTTCTTTTTTTTTAAGTGAAAGAATTTTTTTTAAAAAATTCATTATGGCAGTTGAAGATTAATTGAAAGCCCTGGCCTGAAGTATCTGTATTTCTGCACACAATTAATGTGACAAATTATGTTCCGAAGTACTTCCCTGAGTGAGAAAGGTTGTAATTATGTTATGAGAGCCTATAACTGAAATGTATGTTTAAATAATAAATATGTGTTTCCAAAATCATTTTAAATCTACATATTTAACATGCATCTCAATCCTCAAAGTGCTGTGCTAGCAAAAGTCCTATTTTCTTCAATGGCACATACACCAGTGCAGAGTCTCAATAAATGGCTTGATAATCAGCTTTCATTTCATGCCTATAAATACTGCAATTACAAAGCTTGAATACATGCAAAATACATTAAAATTGCAATATTTGCACTGCAAATTGCTTATGGTGTGTGCCTTACAGCAGCAATACTATTTCAGAATGAACATGAGCTCATGCCCCTTGTTTCTCAAATGTAACGTGTAAAATATTAATTTAGATCTAAGGGGGGAGATCTAAATAAAGGTCCTTTTAAAATTTATCTCCCGCAGTTAACTGTATTGGATCAATTCATTTTGGAGTGCAATGTAAACTGGATGGAACTGATTCTTAGCCCTTAAGAATGCTTTACCCCCATGCCAATATTTTCAATAGAGTTAGAAATATGGAAGGGAAGTATAAAATAAATTAATCTTTTAAATGAAAGTTCCATACCTCTGAAGAAAGAAACAGATTATTTGTTTTGTTTGTGGGGGGAGCTCCTGAATGACCACATTTAAAGAAAAAGATGCAGTGGGGACAAGGTACCTAAGATGTGGCTCACATTGAAATATGTGCATTCTACGCCTCACAGTACAGCAATGGCACCTGGGGAGAATCTTGTTTATTTAAGCACCATGGTGAAGCATCTCTTGCAGCCAATGGCACAGCTGCCAGTGCCTTATTGGTAAATCAAATTCCCATGAAGACAAATAAAGATGAAGTTCACATCTTTATGGGTACCTACTGTAAAATGATCCACCATACTTTTCAAGAACCAAAGACCAAAGTGCAAAACTCTGATGGCAACCATAAAAATAAAAGAAATGTTGTCTTCTTGGCTAGACCTTAAGTAACATATGATCAAATGATTATTCATTTGAGAGCCAGCTCAAACATACAGGCACTCACATATTGCAATCATCACTTGGAATGATACCACTTCAGAATGGGACATATGAATATAAGAGGCCTTATATACTGAGTTGCATCGTCTAGCCCAGTGCTATCTACTGTGACTGGAAGTGGCACCCAATGTCTTAAGCATAAATAATTTCCTGCACTAATATTTGAGACACTTATTAACAGGAGATTCTGGGGAATTAACCTAGGATGCTTTTCATGCAAAGGATATGCTCTACCACAGAGGTATCGCTTCTCCCCTAAGTGCATGTCATACGTTTTATTGTGATTTTATATATGCTGGAAGCCACCCAGAGTGTCTGGGGAAACCCAGGCAGATGGACAGGGTTTAAATAAAGTAGTAGTAGTAGTAGTAGTAGTAGTTATTAAGCCTTCTCATCTTGGCATAGTTTCTCCATTCACACCGAATTCTCCTTTGTCACAGCAAATGGGTGAATCCATCAATTTCACTTTCACTTTCTTACTTTTCCACTCTTAAATCCAGTACTCCACATTTCCACATCATTTTGCATATATTTTTTTAAAAGCATCATGAGCATTCCTCCGCATTTTAGTGAATTTTTCCTAATATTCACATTTGTGTGCAGTTTTGCAATAGATACACATTTCAGCAAAGCAATGTCCCCCCAAATAATGCATTTTTTATGTTATCTTAAGTGACAAATGCATTTTAATGCACACTCTTCCCAGTGTATACATTTTTTATACATCACTTGGCTGAAGAACAGCATCGCAAAATTCAAAGAAGTGTGAATTTTGAAAGATGGTTGTTTTGATTTTCAGATTGGTTTTTTTTAATAAAAAATGCTAATTAGTTATGTTCTCCTTTAAATCCAAACTGGATCCTCCTCATTCCTAGAACAGCTTCGCTACACTCTCTTGCCGTTTGAAGCTTGACAATTTTTTGCAAGTCTCAATATGTTTGTGTATGTTGGGAATGTTCTTCTAATAATTTGTTGGCACATGAAGATCTCCCATATCAGAGATGATTGTAGATTGGAAGCCTTTTCCTTATTAGTTCTCTAGATGTGGAAGATCTTGACATAAGAGGCACTCAAACAAGTGATCTATTATATCACATGAACACCTACACATTTCAATTGCCTCTAAAGCTGCCATTTTCAAATCACTTTTTGTGAAGTAGTCCCATTATAGTCCAACAACTGCTATTGGATTAAGTAATTTCAACAGCTGTGTCACCACTGACATGGCCACATATTTACACCAGTTGATAAAAAGGGCATAAATTGATGGGAAATGGAAAAGGAAGGAAAATGTCAACAAATGAGTGGAGAAAATTATTAACTAAGATATGGATATTGCAGCACAAAGAATATAAAGTTAGTGGCCTCATTCACACACCATGCTAAGCCAACCTTATTTTAGCACAGGGGTCAGTAACCGTTTTCAGCTGTGGGCTGGTCCACCGTCTGGACTATTTTTTTTTTAAAGGGGGGGGATGAATGAATTCCTATGCCCCACAAATAACCCAGAGATGCATTTTAAATAAAAGCACACAGTCTACTCATGTAAAAACACGCTGATTCCCGGACCGTCTGTGGGCCGGATTGAGAAGGCAATTGGGCCGCATCTGGTACCCGGGCTTTAGGTTGCCTACCCCTGTTTTAGCACAAACATACAGGATCTTGAAGAGGAGGTCACAACTACTTTGCTCCTCCCCAGTTTCTCAGCTGCTGCGTTGAGCTTAGCCATAGTTTAATAAGTCATTTGGATGGCTTAATAAGTCATCTGGAATATGGTTCGGTTCTCTTGGACAAAAAACAAGCAATAAATCATAGGACCAACTTTGGCTATAGTTCATGGCTAGTCTGGAGAATGCTAAACCATAAGCCAGGGTTCAAATGACACACAAAATCAAGCTATGGCCTAGCATAGCACAATGCAACAGAGGAATGACCAGGGAGCAGCAAAACAGTTTTGAGTTCCTCTCTTGGGGCCTACATACTTGCACGTTCACACTAAACCATGGTTTGCCATAACATGTTGTGCAAACTAGTGCCTGGTTAAAAAAAGTAAGAATTATAATTAAGGGCTGGATGATTTTATTCACATTGAGGCAAATTAAGGTAACTGAGACTACCAGTGGTTTTATTTTATTTTGGGGGGGGGGAGGGAGGAACTGTGACATAGATTATTATATTTTAGAATGTCAATAGACTGACTAGAACCGTTAATTTAAACAAGGACAGTGGCACTCTATTTGTGCCAAGGGTTGCTCCAGTGCTTTTATATAAAATGGGAGGAATAAGAAAATCTTTCTCATTGTTACTGCAATAGAACAGGGGCTAAAAGAAAGAAAGCTGGCTATAAACTACACAAAGTTACTGGATATTAATGTGCAGACAACACCTACCTCACTCCAGACCAGCATGGTGCCGAATATGACCTGTAACCCATCAAAGAAATTGTCTCCTATGATGATGACAGTGGCACCTCCTGTAGTCCATCCTTCACTTGGACTGATGGCTTTGATACATGGTGTAGCTGCTTTCCAACACACATGAAAAAGAAGTATTCGGCTGTTAGAACAAGATTTTAATGATAGAAGACTTGAGAAGGGGGAAGGGGAGGAAAAGCTTTGATTTTCTTTCTCCTATACTATGATGCAGGTTCTAGAGAGAGAGATCTCTCTACTTTGTGTGTGAGAGATCCCAAACCAGATCTTTGAAAAGGGAATGTTTGCCATTAAAATTTTATTTTGTTTCCATTGTTTCTCTTGAGAAGATAATCGTGTTTGGCAGGCCATATAAAGAAAATAGCAGCATTGCTGGCTGAAGCCTGACTAGAGAATAGAGCACATTTTTGTAACACTGAATTCAGGTCTCTACAAAACATGATCTTGGGCTGTCTTTGAGTTCCATTATAACAAAGCTCAAATTTTATTTGAGGAACTTACTGTGTCTAGAGTGTTCCTTGTGTCATGGAACCATTTTATCCAATTAATACATTTTATAAAATCATTATTGAATTTTGTTAGCATGATATTGCACAACCAATATGGTGTCATGTATTAGTAGTCATCTGCAAAATTCACATTTGTGAAAGAATTAGATGCTTTAAAATGTTCCATTATTTTAATACCATGAAAGAAAGCAGCAGCGCTACACTTATCATAGGTTACCTATGCCTGTATTTCGCCCCATTGTTATAAAAACAGCATGCCCTGTGAGTCCATAGTTGTATGTAGTTGATCGATCTTTTAAGGGAAGTAATTCTATAGGGAGAATTTTTTTAATGGGCACAAGAGTCCATTGCAAATTCCACCTAAGTTTTCTAGCCTTAGCACAATAGACTTGCCCAATCCTTCCTCCAATGGTCAAACTGACTAGCAGGACCAGCCTCCCATGATATGTCCTCTATAATTTTTTGTACCAAGCTATGAGGTTGTGGGTGGGTCCACAGATGGAGGCGGGGAGTGGGCAACCGACCATCACTTTTGTAAAGGGCTTGCAAAAAGGCTTGAAAGAATGCATCAAAAGAGAGATGGGCCCAGAGGCTACTGACAATTTAGAGATTTTCCCTCAGTTTGGCCTTTTTAATCTTGTTCACTGACTGAGCAGATTCCATTGCTTTCCTTGAATCCCAAATTGCGGGAGATTCACAAGACTTGGTCCTTTGGTGGTGGGCTAACTCAGTGACTGCACAGTTTTGATGCTCCAAGACTCAGAAAAGATTCGTGGGTTTGATCCTTTTGAGGTGGATTTAGAACTATACAACTCCTGTGTGAAATAGCCTTTTTTTAAAAAGGATTTTGAACAATTTGTCTATTGAATTGAGTTGACAGAAGTATTTGCCGGGTTGGAAGTCCCTATTACAAAGTGAAGACTGAAGGCTGTGAAAACCTGGCACATTCCTAATTATCAAACCCTTCACCTCATGCATTAACCTCAGAATAAGAAAATAATAAGAAAATATTGGGGGTGGGTATAATTGTGTAAATTTATTTCAAGGGGACTTTGCAGACACACTTTTTTGTGTAATGCAAGCAAGAAAGGACACTTTCTATTCCCACTCACCTTTTCTGTGCATCTATGCTGTGCTTCCTCAACTTGGTACCATCTGGAAGTTTTGGACTACAACTCCAATCAGATCCAGCCAGTATGGCTGTGCTGGCTGGGGCTGATGGGATTTGTACTCCAAAGCCATCAGTTTGGCAAATATTGTTCTATGAAATTCCTGAATTTGTATGTAAAAACCTGGTGCAAAGGGAGTATTAAAACTCTCTGCCTTGCATGTAATGAATTTGTGCAAGGTCAACTAGCCAGCTTTGAATGGCAGACGGTTGAAATCGCACAAGCTAACTGTGCGTAAGATGTGATCATATTGGATCCTCCTTGGAAGCTTTCCCTGGCCATTGTAAGGCAGTAGTGGAGCTTCCCAATCCTTACACATCAGATCAGGGTGGAGAAAACCACCCTTGTTTCTGAGGCTCAGACGCTTCCCTCAGTGGTTCTTGTGCACCAACTGCCTGAACATCTCTCCAAACACCAGCCCTTTGAAGCTTTTACCTGGCACATTCTGAGCACCAGTTAGCACCAGGAGTCACACAAGAACCAGAAGAAATGCTTTTGATTTCTGACTAATTTTCCAAGCAGTTTAAAGGAAGAGTTTATCTTTTCCAATATGAAAATTTCAACAGGAATAGGAAGATTCTCAAAAATTTACCTCACCCGTAGTTTGATGTGTGCATAATTAACATGGCATGTATGAATTTTATCCAAAGAAAAATGCTCTCAAGAGAAACATGCCAGAGGGTCCTGGATTCAAATCCAGACCATCTTGGGTAGCCTTGAGCAAGTTTATCCCTTCCAGCCAAAGTCCCTTGCTAGAAAAATTGAATAATACAGATCCACTACACAGGACTGTCTAGAAGACAGATTTGACACACTTTGTAATATACATGGGGGGGGAGAGTAATAGAACTATGTGTGTGGAATCACTTTGATTTCAATTACTTGAGCACACTCAAATTTGGCTTGGATGTGTTTAACTGTGTTCACCATCTAAGCTTCTGCATTGTCCAGCAACAGAGGCAACTGGTTGAAAGTCATTTGCAGTTCTCCATCAATATTTTGGGGAGCAGCATGAAATATATTCAGAATTCGAATTTGTACAGTTTGGTAGCATGACAAGGTAGCTAAAAAGCCTGTGTTTCAAACAGTGAAAAACATTTTTTCCAATAATGCCATCTGCTAAAGCAGTGGTTCCCAACAGGTGGTCCGGGGACCCCCAGGGGTCCGCGAGCTATGCCAGAGGGGTCCGCAAGATGCTATTAGAATAAAAAATATATTAAATATATTTCGTATGATAACAGATTTTTGTTTTGGCCGCTTCCTGCATGAGCAGAGTCTAGCGCAAAACTAGAATTAGATAGAGGCAGTAGTTCTGCTGTATGCCGTTAGGTGGCGCTTTACAAACACTACTGTTTTGCAAAGAGGCAGTGCGCGCATTCTACTAACGCTCACCTCCCCAAGATGCTTTGCGCGCATCGGCTTCATTTGTGCGCTACTGCGCAGGTACCCCGTCTTCTCCATTCCCCTCCCTCCTCCCTGGCGCGCGCTGCCTCTTTGCAAAACAGTAGTGTTTGTAAACAAAGCAAGCATTTTCTTCCATGTGTTTCATGAAAAACAAATATAGGAATCGGCTCGACATGCGGTCGGATTTCAGAGTGAAAGTTTCAAGTTTGGAACCTAATATTTCAGAAATAATGGACTCAAAGGACAGATTTAACTCATCTCATTAAGAACTGAAAATTAAACCTAATTGTATACTGATGGAGTACTCTGTTGTAACTGTAAAAAAACATATAAATATAAAATATAAAAAGACTCTTAATTTGGCTCTCACTTTTTAATTTTAGGATTAGGAATTAATGGGGGTCCTTGTCACAGTAGCGGCTCGATGAGGGGTCCTTGAGAAAATTTTGTTGGGAACCCCTGTGCTAAAGTATAGGAGGACCTTAGGTGTACAGTGGTACCTCTGGTTGCGAACGGGATCCGTTCTGGAGGCCCGTTCGCAACATGAAAAGGCCGCATCCTGAAGCGCCGCGTCTGCACACACACGTGACACAATTCAGCGCTTCTGTGCATGCGCAAAGCGCGATTTAGTGCTTATGTGCATGCGCGCGTGCAGAACCCGGAAGTAACTCGTTCTGGGACTTCCGGGTTCAGTGCGTCTGTATCCTGAAAAGACATAACCCGCAGTGGACGTAACATGAGGTATGATTGTATACTGTACGAGTGCTACTGTTGTTTCTATTTACGTATTAAGATTATTGCTTTGGCTAAGATTTCATACAAGATTTTGAGGTTTCTAAAAATGTCTGCCTTGTCCCTAGTCTGCTTTCTGGGAAATCTGGTCCTATTGCCTGCTCAACAAGGGGAGTGAAGAACGGAAAGAAGCTCTTTCCATCCATTACACGGCATCAAGCTTTGCACCTCAAAAAATGAGCTAACGAAAGCAATCTTATAACACTACAGTCAAGGAATTGCTACATACACACTCAACTAACTTTGATATGTCTGTGTTGGACTTGCATTTCACTCATAAAGCCATGCATGCATTAAAAACTCCAGAAAGCTTCTCACTTGTTTTTAAAAAATAGCTCAACTCATGGTGCTGGGCTTACAGCTAATAAAAGTAGTTTAAAAATATCGTCCCACGCCCTCCAAGGAATCAAATGCTCTGATTAAATCAGAGCATGAATAAAATTAAAATTGCTTCTCAATTACATACTTCCTGATGGTACATGCACACACCCCACCACATAAGCAAACTTTAACCAACATTCTACATGTCTTGGAGGGAGGGGGGTATTTTCTAGAAATTTACAAATAATCCATAGTTCAATGAGCACAATGAAACCTGCCATTCTCTCCCTTTCTCCTTGACGAGATGATTAGCAGCAGTAGGAAAGGGGGGGGGGTGTTGACTGTTTCCTTCCTTTTTAACAAAAGGGAAGGCATGGATGTAAAAATAAGGTCAACAGGTTCCAGGGTTTAAACTGGAAGTTTCAAGATTTTAGTCTCTTCTCACATCTGCAGGAGAAATGAAATCTCAGGATGAGATCTGGCTTAACCTCCATTGCATGTCCATTAGTCTCCATCCCAGGCACAGCCAGGCCTTCTCCTGACCCACAAGTGCCATCATCACCCCCCTTTTATTAGCCCTCATTAAACCCATTACTAAAGCACCAATTCAGCACTTTCAACTAGGGTTGCCAGACTCAATAGAGGACAGGACTTCTGTGCCTTTAATTGCCCTGCTCTCTTTTGAGTCTGGAAACCTTAAAGAGAAACCAGCAGACCCTTTGTTTAATTTCCAAGCAAAGGGTCTGCTGTTTTCTCTTTAAGGTTTCCAGACTCAAAAGAGAGCAGGCCAATTAAAGGCACAGAAGTCCTGTCCTCTATTGAGTCTGGCAACCCTACTTTCAACTTCTTGTCCCTGGAGGAATAAAACCTTCCAGTTGCCTCCATCTTTTTGTTGACAGTGAAGAACTCCAACTGCTATCATGGCAGGCTGCATTATCAACAAGATAATCTATCCATTCACTCTTCAGTCCATGGTGTGCTAGTATCTTCTGGGATAGTTTTCAATTTTAAGTATCACCCTGAAATTTTATTCCCCATATCCAAAACAAAACGGTGTCCTTCCATCTTCAATGCAAGCAGGCAACTGATGGCGGGGGGGGGGGAGGAGATTCAGCATGAAAATAGAGAAGCCTCCTTCCCACCCTCTCTCAGCGCCACTTATTAACAAGGTTGCTGCTGACCAATAAGACAATGCAATAGATAAACCGAGGCGGGAAGAAGCTAGAAATCAATGAAATCAAAATGTGATACAAAAGACATGGTTTTTAACAATGGGTATGAAAATTATATATTTGGTATTGAACTGGGAAAACAGTCAGCAAATTCCGTAGTAAAATAGTAGAATAGGGAGCCCAGATGTCTCAAACTGGAAGAAGCTGCAGGGTTTCTTGGAAACCAGGATGACGACAGGCAAACTCTCCTCTTTTGCATCCCAACTATGAGCCAATTCACATGGCCATTTAGGGCAAAACTAGACATGCAGCTATACTTTGTAATAAAATAAAATCTAATCTGCATCTCAGTGAAGTTGGATAATATGTGATGTAATAACATAAAGCTGTGTTTGTAGAGGACAGCCTTCCAACAAGAGGAAAAATGCTTAGCGAAAATACTTCTTATCAGCCACTGTTGCAAAAGAGAAATTGTTTCGACACATTGTCCACAGAAGATTATTTAGGAAACATTTCCCAAGGGCTTGGTGTTAACTGGGACATCTTTGAAAAAGACTTGATGGTCAAAATGGATCTATAACCAGTTGTTTGGTAGTTTTATGATTCACATAGCTGCCAAGTTTTCCCTTTTCTCGTGAGGAAGCCTATTCAGCATAAGGGAAAATCCCTTAAAAAAAGGGATAACTTGGCAGCTATGATGATTCATTGTCCTGTTTTTGTTCTTTGAAGGACTCTTTGAAGCATTTGTGGGTCTTACTCTTGACTCTGTCTAAGGGAGACTTTAAGCTTTTTCTCTTCACCTTTGCAGTGGCCCCAACAAAAATGACCTCCCAGCTGCTACTCACATAACCAATGAAGGCTTTCCTTCTTTTGCATATTGCAACTTCAGAGAGGACAGGCCAGGGTGGAGGGCACAGCAAGAGGGAAACCTACAATCCCACTGAGGGCCCTCTTGCAGTTGCTATTCAATGTGCAAATTGACTGCATTCAGATACTGTAATTAACACCATGTCTAATTTTACCCTAGTAGCAGTTCGAAAGCACGTCAAAGTGCAAGTAGATAAATAGGTACCGCCACAGCGGGAAGGTAAACGGCATTTCCATGCGTTGCTCTGGTTCACCAGAAGTGGCTTTGTCATGCTGGTCACATGACCTGGAAGCTGTACGCCGGCTCCCTCGGCCAATAACGCGAGATGAGCGCCGGAACCTCAGAGTTGGTCATGACTAGACCTAATGGTCAGGGGTCCCTTTACCTTACCATTTTTGACATGGTTATTGGTCTTGGGATAGCAGCTCAAAGCATCCTGATTCTACACACCATCTAGAGCAGTGGTTCATAACCCCTTCCGTATGCAACCTATGGGTCCACATTTACTTGGTATGATGACTTACCAGTTTATTTGCACATTTTTTTGGCCCTTAGGTCCTTGGTGGCCATTGGTTTTGTGCATTTTAGCTGCATGTTTGTCTATTTTATAACTGATACTTGATAAATCCAAGCAAAAATGAAGAAGCTTTTGATACCCACCCCACTTGTGGGCCATGAACCACAAGTTGGGGAAATGCTGATCTAGAGGAGACCCTAGAGGACTCTCTCTTCTCAGAAGCATGTCCACATCACATCAAAATTTATTTATTCATTTTATTTATCGGCAGCTCTGCGACACAATGTTCTTTGAGCAGTGAACAAATAAGGCAACAGCTTAACAAGATCATAGGAGCCAATCAAATAGCCAATAACCTAGACAGTGCAGAGCAACTCAAAACTTTCACACTGACAGAAAAATGCAATAGCAATCTCTTAAGCAGAGCTGGTTCTACCGTTTGGCAGAATGAGGCAGGCGGCTCAGTCAGTAGGTGCTGGGGGCAGCCAAGGCAGCCCCTGCACCCAGCTGCTCTGGAAATCAGAGCTGTGTGCCACAAGGCCTATTATACAACTCCTATACAGTCCAAAGTTACCAGTGGCGGAATCTCCATTGGTGGTAGCCAGCAAAAACTCTTAAAGCAGGGTATTTGGGGAGGGGGTAAGATAGGGACAAAACTGAACTATCCAAGGATCCACTGGGTTTGTTTGTTTGTTTGTTTGTTTGTTATTGCTGCTGCTGCTACCATTAATTTATTATTGACCTTCTAAACCATGGGTAGGCAAACTAATGCCCGGGGGCCGGATCCGGCTCAATCGCCTTCTAAATCTGGCCCACAGACGGTCCAGGAATCAGCGTGTTTTTACATGAGTTGAATGTGTCCTTTTATTTAAAATGTATCTCTGGGTTATTTGTGGGGCATAGGAATTCGTTCCTTTTTATTTTATTTTTCAAAATATAGTCCAGCCCCCCACAAGGTCTGAGGAACAATGGACCGGCCCCCTGCTGAAAAAGTTTGCTGACCCCTGTTCTAAACACCCATCTCAAGGCAATCTACACATAAAATAATTAAAAAACACAAAAACAACTAACACGTTGAAAACAAGATTTAAACCCTAGCAAGTGAGCATTTGGAATCAAAACCCATTTATCCACCTGGGAAAGCCTGTTGGAACAAAAATGCCTTCAACCTGTCATATCTCAACAGGAATGATACTCCACTGATGTGGAAGGGTGTGTGTGTGTGTGTGTGTGTGTGTGTGTGTGTGTGTGTGTGTGTGCAGGGGTTGGGTAGGGCTGATCCATTCTGTTTGCTGCACCAGCCTGGAATTGGCAGACTTTTAACACCCCCCTCTCTCACTGGCAACAGTGTTGGGGCTCCAGATGCAGCAGTTTTGCAACAGCTGTTCTAAACCTTGTTGCTGCCTGCCTGGAATTAGGACTGCACCGTTACTCACAGTTCACAAATCAACCAAGTAAAAGTAGAAGTAAAATAGCATCTGTAAGAGTGGAACTATTTGTCACACACAAAGATCAACAGAAGCAAAAGCAAATAACATGATCTTTTTCCTATAGAACGCCGACTAGGTTTCCCCTATGCTTCTGAATACAGAGCATTCCATACCATATAATGTGAAGAGACAAAAAAGTTGTTGTTGTTGTTGTTGATGTTGTTGTTGTTACTACAGTGTTGTGTTTGTGGTTTGGTTTTCTCTCATTTCTCCAGCCACTAAAGGTAGAGGGGAATTTCCTCCCTTCAAATGGTGACAATAAAATGATTACCCGGGCCTCAGTTTAGCATAATGGTTCAGAAATGCTCATAGCATATTGCAGACTTAAAGTGGAAATTATTAGGTAGCTGTTCTTTGTTATAATAATGATCACTCCACAAATAAAAGCTCTTCTCCCAAAGGTACTGCAAGGCACAAAATGCTAATTCTGAAGATTATGTGCTCGCTTTTATTAAATATTACTATGCCCTGTTCTGTTTGAGGGCTTCACTGCTCTGATTGTTTTATGAGTGCCATGTTAATGTCATCCCCATCTCGCTAGCAGCAGGCACACATTTTAGCTTTTGCAGGAGAATTGATCAAAGGCCACGTGCTGTGGGAATTGCTGAGAAAACACGGACAAGCGGTAAAAATCTAACTGATTAATTGGTTTAAATTTCATTTCAGGGTGTTGAACTTTGGCTTGGGACTCTAATACTACACTAAGAGTCAGGGCCTAATTACCAGATTTCCAATTTGCCTCAGCACAATGGTACAGACAGAGGAAAATGAATACTAAAAATAATTATAATGGGGAGGGGGGAACCTTTTCTGCTCTGTACTTATTTAACCGCTAATGCTCTGTGTGGGCAAACAGTTTTACTGGGGAAGCCTCCAGCAGCGCCTGCTAGGCCACCAGGGTATCTAATGACACAAATAAATTGAGAAGCTAGTGGCAGAGTCAAAGATTCTGATTTGCCAGATTGAAGGGACAATGATGCAGATGCCCACCAACATGCAGTTGTCCCATCACCCCCATTCATTAGTAGCCATAATTCATATAAGCAATGTGCCTGGCTTCCACTCTCAAAGAGAAACAATCCATTACATTGATAAAACACACATACACACAGGGAGCGGGAAACTGTGCTTACTTTGGAGTTTATGGGTGGGCCTTGAGAATAAGGGTTAATTGAACTCAGAAGTTCAGGCTTACTGAGGCGAATTAGTGCCATGTACAGCTATCAGCAAGGTCCTGCCGTTGGTCTTGTAATCTATTTGTGCTGTGATTAACACACAGTCTGTGCTGGTCTCAGGAAGAAAGACCCAACCTCTAGCCGTCTTCTCTAATATTCATCATGAAACACTGGCTAAGCTTCCATATTCCATAAGAGGAGGCTCCAGCAACGATGGACGTCGTCAAAATTGAGCTATGGGCATATATGCATTTGATAACGTCTGAAAAGGGCAAATGCAATCAAACTGCACAGAATCAGTTCAACGAACGAAAGCAAGACGTCGCCAAGAAGCAACATCTTTAAAATGTAAAGCAACAATTATGGGAGAGACAAACAATTCTGATTAAATAAATTTGGACTGGATTTAGAATGGTCCTAGGGGAAAATAATTGTCCAAAGATCTGCAAGCAAACCAATTAACAGACTACATCAAACAGTCCTTAGAGCAACGGAAATGGAAATTCACTATCAGGTAAGCTCTCTGCTGGGCTTCGGGGCTTAACACAGCCTATAGTCAATATAGCATTGAGTCTACAGTGATTATCCTTGAGAAGGGTGGCTAGATGCTATGGCAGTAGAGCCAAGGGCTCACTCACACAGTTTTGAAGATCAAGTTGTGCAATTTGGCATATGTGGCTAACAACATTGCATAGGAATTGTGCTGTCATGTTCCCAGAGACATAAGAAACACTATCTCTTGTTGCCTACAAGAGATCGTTGCCCATCCATTCCTACTGCGCTCACAGAATCTCTTCAAAATAAAGTTCATGCAATTAGGTTCCTGTCCACTGTGCAAGAACAACAGCTCACATCCCACAGGAACAAAAAGACTGCATATTCCAGTAATGCTAAATAAGCATGAGGGTTGCACTTTCAGCAAAACACTAAACACTTTGAGAGGTCAAAACAAATACATAAAACAAAGCTGCTTTAAATCAAATCAAGTCATTGGTCCATCAAGATTAATACTACAGTGATACCTCAGTTTACGAATTTAATCCATTCCAGAAGTCCGTTCTTAAACTGAAACCGTTCTTAAACTGAGGCACGCTTTGCCTAATGAGGTCTCCCACCGCCAGTGCCCTTCCACTGTTCAGCTTCCATAAAGTTCTCAAACCGGGACGCTACTTCTGGTTTTGTGGAGTTTGTAAACCAAATCATTCATAAACAGTACTGTTCTTAAACCGAGGTACCACTGTATATGTCCTAACTGTCTGCAACTTTCTAGGACTCCTGGTATTGCCTAGTTGTAGCCCTGGGATTCTTCCTCTAAATATCCCACAATGTGTAACTCTCCTTGAAAATAATTGTGATTTATATATACATCATTATGATTAGAGGAGAAATTTGATTTAAATCAAATTTAATTTAAATCAAATTTAAATTTGAGTCTATCACATTCCAAAACAATATGTGAATCAAAACAAAGTTATCCTTTTAAATTCATACTTATCTAATTTAGCAATGTAGTTCTCCAACAAAACAATGTTTACAAAAATCCATATATTAGGGCAAATCACTTGCAAAAGTGTGTACATTAGTCAAAATGGCATATAAAAATGTGTTTATTGGGAGAAATTTGTACTAAAATGCTGGTGGATTTCTGGGGGGGGGGGAGAAAAAGAAATCAATCATTAATCGCTGCAAAATGTGGAGAATGGAAATTAAGATTGGAAAAATAAAAACGGAGGGAACTGAAGTTGCCAGTTCTTTTCAACTCTCATAATAGCAATAATAGTGGGGTGTTTCCCCCAGGTGGTCCACTGAGGTCACCTTTAGCTTCATTTTCTAGTTGCCACTGCAGTCATTGCTTATATCAGCGTTTCTCAACCACTGTTCCGCGGCACACTACTGTGCCGCGAGACGGTGGCTGCTGTGCCGCAACGTGAGGCAACGAGAAGGGCGATTTGCGGCCGCCAATAGGCAGCGCTGACTCGCCGGAAAGGAAGCCGGCCGGGTCAGTCTGGAGGGCACGAGGGCGCGAAGGGTGTTCCTCCGTCATCTCCTCGCGCTCGCTCCCTGAGCGAGGCAGCGCTTCATGGCCGAGGTCGCATCCTCGCGCTCTCCCCGCACGCTCAATGGAGAAGGCAGCGGCGCAGGGCGGCGGGGACTCTGGAGCAGCAGCAGCCCCGTCCAGCGGCGGCAGTAACAGCAGCAGCCGCAGCAGCAGCCGCCCCACCGTGGCGGGCTCCTCGCCGTCCTCCTCCGCCAGCCGGGGAGGGCTCTCGGGCCACCAAGGAGCAGCGGCGGCGGCGGCTACACCAGCAGGGAGGCGGCGGTGGCGGCAGCAGCAGCAGCCACAGCTCAGCCGCGGCCAGCCCAGGAGGGAGCAGGGGGCTGGCGGCAGGCAGGACGACGGAGGCGGTGCTCGAGGGCTCTCTCAGCAAGTACACCAACCTCATCCTCCCTATTCCTCAGTCCCCCACCCATTCCCAACCCCCAGGATTTGCCCCGTCTTTTAATGGTGGTGTGTCGCGTGATTTTTTTGACGGAACAAGTGTGCCGTGGCCCAAAAAAGGTTGAGAAACACTGGCTTATATTATATTCATTTGAAAACCCACTCCTAATGAATCAAGTAAGTAGAATGCTGCTTAGATGTGAAATATGACATTTTAGAGAAACGTCCCTCAAAGCGGTAACTCCCCCCCCCCCTAAATAGTGTGGAAATAAATTATATGGCTTTACTGTAGAATTTTATTTGTCCATTTATGACCGTCAATTTAACTGCCAAGTAATATTTTTTTTAAGTTCTGTATTTGTAAACAGCACGAGGGGTGAAACTGTTTTGTGTCATCCCCTAGTTAAGTGCTTAAATAAATACTTATTGATTTTGTTTTCGTCTTCAGCCAGTCACTATGCCTAGAAGAAACAAGGGCAGAGATTTCGTTACACTGCTTTTGCTTGACACTTACTGAGGCACAGAGTATCATTTGCTGTATTTTGAAGAGGGTATGCTATGTGCAGATACCATGGGAGCCTAAAATGGTAACAATGTAGGACTGGCTGTTGATTGATGCTGGAGACCATGTGTCCTTGCAGACAAACAGTGGTGTGCTGCTGCCCTTATGTCCTGCAAGAGATGGTGCACTAGATGGGCCTGATCCAGCAGGAATTTTCTTATGTTCAGGTGGTGAACTTCCAACTGGCTGGCTGGGAGTTTGGCTGGCTGCTTGCTTTCACTTAGTCTAGCAAAGGACGCTTCAATAATTCTGAAACATTTTTGGGGGTGGGGAAAGAAGAGACAGCAAGCTCAAATTCATTTCACCCTGAAGTCACAGATTGTGGAAGAGCTTGAGTTCAGCTCTCCTCTTAATCCAGTTCCATCACAAATCATCCTTTTGTGGCAAACAGGGATGGGAATCTGGTATTCTTATTCTTGCTGAGCTACAGTTCCCCTCCTGGTGGACACAGAAGTCCACCTATATCTGGAGGGCCACAAGCTTTCTATCTCTGCCTTAAAGGAATGTGAAGAGGGGACTGGCTTCAGAGGAGGCACATCCTTGAAGCACAATTCTTTAATTTCCCTCGTTTTGAGGGTTCCAAAATGGAATTCTTTCCTATCACCCACACAGCTAAAAGTTGGTTACATATATACTCCAAGGAACCCCAATTATTAGACTTCTGAAAATGGGAAAGTTGTCTACTTCTCCCTCTTAAAAAGAAAAAGCAAACACAAAGGGTTGCATTCAACACATCAGTGCAGAGTTCCATTTCTTCTCCTCCACCCACCCACAAAAAAGTCTGCTCTAGAAGACTCCCCCCCCAACCTTCTGGGGCAGATTTTGAGGGGTCAGGGGAGGGAGATCTGTTGTGCACACAGAAATCTCTTACATGAGCAGAGCCACAGTTCAATGAGTAATGGTAAAGGGACCCCTGACCATTAGGTCCAGTCATGACCGACTCTGGGGTTATTGGCCAAGGGAGCCGGTGTACAGCTTCCAGGTCATGTGGCCAGCATGACTAAGCCACTTCTGGCAAACCAGAGCAGCACACGGAAACGCCGTTTACCTTCCCGCTTGGAGCGTTACCTATTTATCTACTTGCACTTTGACGTGCTTTCGAACTGCTAGGTTGGCAGGAGATGGGACCAAGCAACAGTAGCTCACCCCGTTGATGAGTAGCCTCAAATAATTGAGGTCTTTCTGCATTTTCCACAAAGTTGACAGTTGGTATACATGTAGTATGGGACACCCCTATTTCTACAGGAATGTGGAAACATGTTTTTACTAGAGGTGTGCCAAAATGGGATTTTAAACTACTTCTTTTTTTTTTACTTTCATATGTGGTTGAAAAGCACCTCCATTTTTCAGCATGCCTTCATGTGCCTCTTCAACAGTTTGTCCTTTCCACTCCACCCCACACAGCCAGAGCATTAAAAGGAACTGTGAAAAGGCCCTCACTGAGTTGAAGACCCCCAGGAGCCTGTCCCTGAGGCACATATCAGGAAAACTCATTACACTGGAAAGCAAAACAGCTTGTGTAATGCAGGAGCTTCTGAAGTTCCCCAACCTGCCTGAACTAAAATGTAAGCAGAGACCTTTGCATACTCTCTGTAAGCTTAGAGAAGCCCAGGGAGCATATAAAGATTGAATGCCCAAACCTTTGTTTGGTTTGATTGCAGAATACACTCACTTCACACACATACACCTAAATGCACACATGTCTCTTAGCATTTCTCCATTGGGTTAGCCTCTTAATATACAATACAGTCCTGTGCAAGTGCTTTTCTTCTAAGGAAAAATGGTGCCAGTACTCACCATGAAGATGGTACAGTAAGTGCCACACTTTTAACTAGTACTTTTCTTCTAGTACTCGGTGCTGTGTACTCGAGTACCCGCAGAAAAACAACAACACTGGTTCTATGCATGTATTTAGAAGTACCACTGAAATTGGTTATATTTACCAATAAATATATTGGTTATATTTACTCTCAGGACCCAGGTGGCGCTGTGGTTAAACCACTGAGCCTAGGGCTTGCTGATCAGAAGGTCGGCGGTTCGAATCCCTGTGACAGGGTGAGCTCCCGTTGCTTGGTCCCAGCTCCTGCCAACCTAGCAGTTCGAAAGCATGTCAAAATGCAAGTAGATAAATAGGAACCGCTATAGCGGGAAGGTAAATGGCGTTTCTGTGTGCTGCTCTGGTTCGCCAGAAGCGGCTTTGTCATGCTGGCCACATGACCTGGAAGCTATACGCCATCTCCCTCGGCCAATAATGCGAGATGAGCGCGCAACCCCAGAGTCGGTCACGACTGGACCTAATGGTCAGGGGTCCCTTTACCTTTATTACAGCCTAACTGATCTAAATACTAATGTGGCATTAATATATACTCCACTTCTCTTCTTGAGAAACCATATCTTCTTCAGAAATACTGCTGTTTGATGCATTTCCCCTCAAACCAGCTTCCATCTGATTTGAAAATGCAAGCCACATTCACTTGAGGTGTGTCCATTTGAGACAGCTGTTGTGCCCATACAGATGGCAGCTTCCAGGAATAGGGGAGGAGGGCGAGTTGCAGCCATGGGGAATCCAAATAGGTAATGTGCATTGGACAAAGACATTCCCACCCCCACTCCCTCTGGTGTGCACAGCCACATGCAGATGAGACTGGAAACGCAGTAGGGAAAAACGAACTCACTGCGCTTTCAGCTGCTAATGTGTACATAGCCCAATATGGACTATAATTCTGCAGAGCAATTAAAAGGCGAACTCTGCGCTACTTGTTCCCTACCAGTTCTACTAGAGTCAATGGAACCACTGCAGAAGAGGAAAACTTTTAATGGATTTCCTATTATTATGCTAGTAATTATGCTTAAATTACTGTTTTAAATTATGACCATTAGTTATAAAGACAAGACCTAGGGAGAAAACCTCACAGGGGGTCTAGGTTATGAGAGGGGGACTGTGAACTGTTGGTGAAAAGGAGGAAGAAAAGCAAGAGAAGGCAAGAGAGGCAAGGAAGCAAAAGGAAATACAGCTTAAATACCCAATAAAGCATTTTGCTGCAAGTCTGTAATTTAATTGTTTAATTGTTTACTGAGCTGGGACAAAGACAGCGAGTGCTTAAGCACTATGGGGGATCCAAAGCCTTTGTCTGTAGACAGATGATTACTGGGATCAGAGATGTAGAGACCACTTGGTTTCACTGTAGAAAAGCCTCAGTGGAATCTGCCAGAATGTCTGGACAGGACCCAGAATGCAGGAGGTCTTTCCTGGACCATGAAACAGAGGCTGCAGCAGCTATTTGCCCCCATCGTCAGAGGCAGAAATGCTTCTGAATACCAGGTGCTAGAAACCACCAGAGGAAAGTGCTCTGGTGCCCAGATCCTCCTTGTGGGTTTACCAGAGTGATCTGGTTGGCCACTGTTAGTCCAACAGGATGCTGGACTAGATGGGTTATTGGCAAGACCCATCAGGCTCTCCTTATGGACATCAGGATGGGATTTATTGACCTGCACAATGTGCACAAATTCTTTGAGCATGTGTAGTCTTAGTGATGGAAACATGCACTTGGTCACATTACTTCAGTGGTCAAAGTGGGATGCTTTAATAAAATCTATTTGGGGGGGGGGGGGGATGCCATACCACTATTTTTGAAAACGACTTAAAACCAGTCTACTTATTTTAAATCAGGAATAAGGAAACCTGTTCGTTCAGATGTTGTTGGACTAAAGCTCTGACCAGGCCCGGCTCTAGGGGTAGTCTCGGTAGCACGGGGCGGCAGGGCGCTGGGCTGGCAGTAGGGCTCTGCACGGCAAAGCCGCGCTGCGCCCACCCACCAGGGCGGGGGCACCGGAGCAATCTCCGCGCCACGGCACCCGGCCGGCTTGAGACGGCGCTGGCTCTGACCATCTGTGACTGATTTGATTTTGAATTCAACAGCATCTGGATGGCCAAATGTACCCCGTTTCCCTATATTAAATGGATTTAAAACTCTTCTGGGATGCTACATAGATGAAAAGTCACTTGACCCAAGCCAGAACCCTTTGTGGAACTGAGGCAGGCAGGCAGCTGCCACAACAGCTTCCTACAACAACTGAAAATCCAAACCCGGGAGAAGCCCTGGAAGAAGAGAAAACCCTAAGCACAGGGAAAGCCATGGGGATATAGAAAATTGTCTATCCAGATGCCTGACTGCTTCTGCCATACCTGCTTGTTGCCTCTCCTAGCTTCACAAACACGTCTGGCCGGGTCAAGTCTGGAAGATGGAAATGGGGCCTTATTCCATTGAAAAGAAATTGCAGTCCCACCCTACCCTACCCTGAGAACCTCAGGTTTTGACCTCATTTACAGTAACTCTATTCATTTCATGGTAATGATTGATAACAGATTGTAATTATTTAAAGTATGAATGTACTAATTCAAGCTTGTTAGTAAATTGTTTACGCAGTTATAAATATGGTGAATAGACCGCAGGCTAAATTGAATGTGGCCTAATTTTAAATGAAACTATCCCACTTCCTCCCTCGCCCCACACTGCGTGTTGTGTTAGGCATATTTTCAAAATCATGCTAATGAAATTACATCAGCTGCACAGAGGTTTTGCATCAGCACTGCAGGTAGAACTGAAATGGAAGTCTATACGCTAGAACTCCCAATGTTAGACAAGTGTAAAATGGCCAATAAATAAAATGGTATAAATAAGGAATCATTAATTAATTATTAATTCAGTTTACTGCCACGCTTGTTGTAATCAAGAAATCTACTTGCTCTCATACCGTGACAACATTTATCAATTCTCCTACTGAAATCACTGAAAAGCAGATAATTTCTGCTTTTTTGGACACCACAGGAAGACAGTAGTCAAATTAAAGGAACCCTTAAAAATATATAAGGGAATTGTTGGGGATCAACAGACTGTAATTTGGTTTCTACAAATAAAAATTCACGACATCCTTGTGCTCTTATTCTTGTTTTGATTTCTTTTCTAAAAAAAGAGGATATCATTTAATGCAATTTTCCAGAGCCTGGGAATCATAAAGTCAAACATGAACAAGTCTACTGGAAAATCTGTGACGTTAATCTTGGCCTACGTTGTATTTTTAACAGGCACTGAATTTGTGTGTTGGATAATCCAGATGGCCATAGAGGAATCATCTTGATAGGATTAAACCTTTATGGTGAACTCTGCTCCATCTGTTCTCAGAGGTTTGCCTCTGCCTGTCGGAATATAAATTTGCAGCCTGTGTGTGTCTTGCAGCATAAGTAACAGTGGCACTTTGCAAATACAAACACACATGAATGCGCGTGCACACACACACACAAACCCTTGAGCACTTATTAGTAATGTGCAATAAAGGTAGCTTGGAGTTTACTGCCAAAGAAACATATTGGATTTATTATTCATCTGAAGAACAAAGTGTGCAGTACCTAAATTTGAACAAAAAAGGATGTTTGTTGTTGTTCAGGGACTTGTTCAATTCATTAAACCATAATACTACCATAAATTCACAGATGAAGGTATGACTGCACATGAAGCAGGGAGACGCTTAATCTTTGAAAACTATTATACGTTGCTAGAATGCAGGATACAGTTTTGCTTTGACATGCTGACTGTTAAATATTCCAAATCTGCAAAACCCAAAGAGCAATGGTTGCAGTTATTTCTGGCTCAACCCAGCCACAGATCGGGGTGGGGAAAGATGATTGGAATAACACAGAAAAGGAACCTGGGTCTGTACTTTCTGGTTCTGCCGTGAGCTTTCTATTGACACCACTGGCTTCTTGCACTGATGGCTGCTGCCTTAAATATGCAGCAAGGATAGATGTTCTAGTGCTATGCCAAAATTTGTCCTCCAATGCAAAACAAAGCTTCCATTTCTCCTGCCTCTTCCACAGGGCACTCTGGAGTTTCTTAAGAATTCTGGTGTGATTTCCAGCGAAGTCATCCTGTTAGCAAAAGGGCTTCCGCCTGTGCTGTGTGACTTTGTCTTTGCTCCCACACCCCCAAATCTGTTTTTGATGTTGGATCAGACTCAGGGCGGGGGCACAGGAAGAGGAGAGGGAGAGGAAGTCCCATTGCACAGGCAGAGGTCCCTGCGCTAATGGGATGACTCCATTGGACTACAACCCTGGGCATAGAGAAAGTTGAGCTTTCTGTATTGCTTTTATGGTTGTGGGTGGCTAGGTAAAGGTAAAGGTAAAGGGACCCCTGACCATTAGGTCCAGTTGTGACCGACTCTGGGGTTGCGCGCTCATCTCGCATTATTGGCCGAGGGAGCCGGCGTACAGCTTCCAGGTCATGTGGCCAGCATGACAAAGCCACTTCTGGCAAACCAGAGCAGCACATGGAAACGCCGTTTACCTTCCCGCTGTAGCGGTTCCTATTTATCTACTTGCATTTTGATGTGCTTTTGAACTGCTAGGTTGGCAGGAGCTGAGACCGAGCAACGGGAGCCCACCCCGCCACAGGTATTCGAACCGCTGACCTTCTGATCAGCAAGCCCTAGGCTCAGTGGTTTAACCCACAGAGCCACCTGGGTCCGTTGTGGGTGGCTATTCTTCCCATTAAACATTTTTCCATCACTCGGCAGCCCCCCCCCCGTTGCTTGCACTTCCTAATTTAGAAAAAATGAGGTAAGAGTTACCCCATGATGTCTTGCCCTGAGCTATGTGAAGCAAAGGAAGAGAGAGAGGCTGCCTACCTAACAACAGAGATCTGGGCACTCACTTATTTTGGTTTTAAAGGAAGCATTCTCTGCTTTTCAAACTCTTCACTTTGAAAAAAAGCAAAAGAAAAAAAAAAGCTGCGAGGTCCACAGCAAGACCCCTTCTCATGCTTACAGAAAAGCCCAGCTGATGACATCAGGATGTGGGCACTGAGAAAGTCTGCAGAATTACTGGAATTATAAAATGAAAGAAAAGGCAACCCCAAACAAAGCTTGACCACCCTGAAAGTAAGGCAGCTGCAACAAAAACCATGTACCTTACCTATGGGAATTTTAATACACAAACACAAAACTTTCCTTTGATAATTTTCAAATAAAATGTATTTTCCAAGTAACTGATGGTTAATAGTGTGCAGGAGGAAATGTGGGGGGAAATTTCATCACAGTAGTAATAATATATTCAATTCAACATCCACAATGATTTAAACAAACCCTTGAAAGGCTTTGAGCCAATGCAGAGACATACTATGGTGGAATGTCACATAATTCCAGAATCTGTTCCCAAAGACATATGTAGGAGATCTGACTATTCTTTAAAATAATAGTCCTGGTTTGCAATTTCGGTGCAGCTTTGATATTATAGGTCATATTTATGAAAGTTTATACAGTAGAGTCGTAACTTACGCACGTTGAACTTGCGCACATTCAGCTTTATGCGCTGGGCTGCTTTAAAAAAAAATATTAATGGGTGGAATGCGGAAGGGGGGGGCTTTGGCAATCCCACCTGCCATTGCAACTGACTTTGGCTTTATGTACTATCCCTGGAACATCACCCCCACCTAAACTGCAGGTCTGGTGTAAAAGGTTTAAGGCAAATGAATCATTATTTCATAGCCTGTTGTAATACTGTACTTAGTATCTATTTCAAAGTCTATTCCAGAACTTAGTGAATACAGGAAATGTTAATGCACAAGTCCAAAGAGAGGAAAACTTTTGCTGCTGGTGGTAATCCTCCCCTGCCTCCTAGCCATAGCATTCGTTCATTAAAAAATGGTGTATTGGAACCCGCGTGGTATAGCAGATAGAGTGCTGGACAAAGACCTGGGAGACCAGTGTTCAAATCTCCACTCAGTCATGAAGCGCACTTGGTAACCTTGGGCCAGCTGCTCACGCTCAGCCGCACAAACCTCACAGGGTCGTTGTGAATAAAATGGGGGAAAGAGGATCTATGTATGCTACCCTGAGCTCGCTGGAGGAAAGGTGGGATATAAATGTAATAAACAAACAAATATTGTAAATAAGTTCTGTGTGAAACTTAACTAATAAAATAAATATATATGGCTTCAATGCATCATATGACTGAACCAAATACTCAACGGTCAGATGTATCCTTGATCCTATTTTGGTCAGACCCTGGGAATTACATGGGAACATAGGAACATGCCTTATCAGACCATAGGTTCATCTACTTGAAAGCAGTACTTTCTACACTGAGTGGCAGCAGATCTCCAGGGTTTCAGAAAGAGATCTCTCCAAGCCCTACTGGGAAAGAGATTGAACCTGGAACCTTCTGCATGCAAATCAGATGCTCTGTCACTGAGCTAGAGGAGAACAGGAAAAAAGGTTCAAAACTTGCAGTATTTAAAATGGACCAATAGACTGGCCCGGGGCGGATGTACTATGAAACTAATGAAGCTTAAGATTCAGGGCCCCTAATCCTAGAGAGGCTCCAGAAGTGACTTTAGTCCACATTTTTAATTTTTGGGGGTCTATTAGACCCAATTTGAGTCACACGAATTGAAAACTATAAGGCACAGGAAATTTTTATTCACACCAGCGACTTTGACATATGAGATAATCCAGTACAGCAATCAAATCTGAGGTGTAATTTTTTTAAAAATTGTGGTGATCTGTCGTGGAACAATCCCATTGAAGAAGATAACAGACCTCATTACTGGTTGCAAAGGGGTAATTATTACCATTACCGGTATTATTTATTGAATTTATTATTACTATTACTATTATTACTATTACCGGTATTATTCATTGAATTTATATACCGCCCTACACACAGAGGTTTCAAGCTTCAGGGCCTCCAAAATGTAGTTCCGCCATTGGGATGACCCATCTATTTGTCATACCTGTACTTTTACCATATGAAAAATGTACACAGGCTAGCTTGGCTATCCCACCGCCCACCACCCCACTGCCTTTTTGGCTTCTGCTATTTGTTGAGACCGATATAGAATCAAAGCAGTTGCCAAAGAGATTCAGTAATTGCACAGGGTAGAGGGGGAAAGTGAGAAGGAAAAAAGCACAGCCCTGGCCCTTAAAAAAAAAGAAAAAAAGGAAGAGAGCCATTTAAACTGCTTGTCAGTTGTCAGCTTGACAAGGCCACTTGAATATATTCGGGAGTATTTGCATAAATGCTCACGGTGAGTTCACCATGGCTGCTAGCGCTAATGGTACATAAAGTAATTTAGTCACTTCTCTTAGGCATCCTGTCAGAGTGATGAGCACCTCCTCTTTGCCTTGTTGCATATTAGATCATTAGATAATAAAGTGTTAGAGCATGCGAGCCGACAGGGTCTCTAGCACTATAATTTTGAGGCTACTGCATTATGCCGTGGAGGGGGAGAAAAGAGACAAACCAATTGTGCAATTGGCTTTAAATTCAAATAAATACAACCTGCAGGCTGGGAAATTACTTTGAAGCGAGGCTATTGAGCTTGCTGATAAAACTTTGCACACGTCTACAGTGAAACCTGGCCCCCACTGAACGAAGCAGGATTTCACCTGAACGTCACTGCTCTGTTATCTGGTGGAAAGGCAAGATTTGAGCTATCTTCTCAACATGTGCCGGAGCAGCACTAATATCTTTATTTTACACTAAGGGAACTGTGGGCTCACTTATTTTGTGCTGCCTACTGCCACCTTGCCTGCTTTTGCAAATCTGATGTACGGCCCATTTCCATGTTCTTTCCTTACCTGACAATTTCCCTCCAGCTTACTTAGGGCTGATACACGTGTCACGGCCCCAACATGGAGATTGCTTCAAAAGAGCCTCCAGGTGACTATAATATTTGTAGTGTGCTCAGCAGCTGTGGATTGCTTTCTTAGCCACTAGAAAGCTTGCCACAAGTCATTGGGCCAGGCTGGAAGAGGTAGTCTGTGATATATGTCACCTCTGATAACACAGGGCCAGTACCACCACTCCTTTGCAATGAGGGATGTTGGGGGATTCCAATGAAAACAGAAGCAGGTAGTGGAAATTGTCAATGTTCAATTATTTGTTCCCTGTCCAAAATGGAAATCAAACCAGTGAATTATATCCATGTTTCCTGTTGGTGTTCCTTTCAATCCACAAATGATACATAATGGATTACACACACACACACACACACACACACACACACTGAATTGCATTTTCTTTGCACTGAAATTAATGGAGTGGAATAACATAGTGACAATGTAATTACCTAATTCACATAATTAATTGCACAAACTACACAGGCTGCATAATTTGACCACAGCAGACAGCAAGGCAGAAGACGAACTGCAAGGGAACAGAAACAGAGCTGCAAGTGACCAAATACAAGGTGAAATGGAAAACAATGTCTTCTTACATCTTGCAGTCATTTGAAAACCCAGGGCGCTGCTTGCCTAGTAACACTGGCGTCTACTATGGGGTCATGAGCTACAGATAATTACCCTCACTGTGGTTACAGATGCCACATGGCAAGCTTTTTAGCAGTGACAACCAGCAGTAGCAGGTGCCCATTGAAACTGACAGAATGAAAGGTAGGAAGATCAACAGGAGGTGAAGTCAGAGCCAATGACTGGCAGAGCAGCTCTCTGAACTGGTTGTGAGAAAGGAGGCAGGAAGATGGAGGCTGGCTGAAGGCAGACTAACGTTGCTGGGGCAGTGCCCTCACTGGACAAGCCTCCACGGGTTACAACATGGTTCCTAATTGTCTTAATTCCACCCAGGTGTTTATATTCATCTATATACTTCTAGTCAGTGCTTAATTTATATAAAAAGAGAGAGTTTATCAGGCTCACGTTTTGCTAAGATATTGCAGCCTCAAACCCCACCCAGTTACAGATGACTGAACTGTGGTTATCAGAGAATTCAGACCAAGGGGTGAGATAGCGGCTACAATGCTGACACCAGAGAAGAGGTTGCACCTCATTCTTTTCCGGAATTCCTCTGAAGTGTCACATCATTTTACTGCCGAGGTCCCTCTAGTTCAGGAGAAGATAAGCCATTGACCACACCTATACTATGCAGTAGTCTATAGCACGTCAGAAGATACGCACACATTTTACAACTGTCAAAATGCAGCCCATGGTGGTTTTACAACCTTGTTCACTGCCTTGGCTGTTTGAAGTCAACCTCAGCAATGAGGAAATGAAAGTTTGCCTGAATAGATTGCGAGGTGAGGATACCCACAGAAGAATTTCTGGGAGCTGTGAATAGAGCAACCTACAGGGATACAGTCAAAGGACAAACTGCATTCTAGCAAGTAATCACTGTAGGTAATAACTGCTTTGGTGCATAGTTGTCAAAATATTACTCAAAGGAGGTAATAGCACCAGGCTAACAAAGCAACTCCTAACACCACTTCAGAGTGCAACCTTAATATAAAACTGTCAAATACAAGAGTGGTGGTGTTGCATAAGTGCATTTAAAAAGTTGTTTTACGCATTTTAACTTATCTCATTAATAAGATTTTACTGTAAGCTGGCATATACATTTGATAGATAGATTAATACATTTGACAGATAGATTAATACAAGTGTGTGTGTGTGTGTGTGTGTGTGTGTGTGTGTGTGTACACACACAGGAAAAGAATCCACCCCTCCCCAGAAAGCAAAAAGATCACTCTAGTTCAGGCATCCCCAAACTTCGGCCCTCCAGATGTTTTGGACTACAATTTCCATCCTCCCCGACCACTGGTCCTGTTAGCTAGGGGTCATGGGAGTTGTAGGCCAAAACATCTGGAGGGCTGCCGTTTGGGGATGCCTGCTCTAGTTAAACTCATATACTTGTGGAATTTCTTTACAACTGATATGATCTCTTTCACCCTTAAAGAAAGAAAAAAGTACTACAGTGACTTGTTAATATGGCACACAAAACATCCATGGCAAGACGGAAAAGTCAGGCCTAAGTCTCTACACATCTCACATCCACCTCTGTTGGGGCTGGGTGGGTAGGGTGGTAAAGACATTATTTCATCTGGCAAATTCTGCATCGTAACCACTTTCCTTCAAATGTCTTTTGGTCTGAGGTTTTTGGTGGTTTTTTTTGGTGGTGGTGGTGGTGGTGGGAGTTTTCCTTATAAAGCTACAACCCTGGAAGTCAATATTGATTTTGGGTACATTGGTTTCTCTGTAAACATCTTAATGTATCTAAATAAGTTTTGAAATAATCAAGCAGAATTTCTTCCTCTCTCTCTAAAAAAAGGGGGGGAACCCTATTAACTGAGTAAACCATAATAACAATGACAAGCCACTGATTACTGTGGTTTACCCTGCTTGTACCACACAATGCTGCTTAGCCTTTGCCAACTATTACTTTTTAAATATAGAAACATTTAGTTGAGCAATGTATTTATTTATGTATGTGTATCAAGAACTCGGTGGATGTAAAAGCATGATCTTGATTACACTGAGATAAACCACTGAGAGTAACTTTCCTTTTTACTGACTGACAAGTGGACTATAAATGGGTCTCCAGATGTTGGGTCTCCAGATGTTGTTGGACTACAACTCCAATCATCCCTGACTACTAATCCTGCTAGCTAGGGATTATGGAAGTTGTAGTCCAACAATATCTCGGTACCAAAGGTTGAGAAAGGCTGCTCTATAAGGTGACACCTTGTGTGACTGATTCAGTACTGTAACAAAAATAGTCCTAATTGTAAAACATGTAAGTCTGATTACTCTACAGCTATACAATAATAATAATAAATGTAATAATAAACTAATAACACACATTGTACCAGAAACACTCTTCTACACAAGACTATATTTGGAAAGAGATCCACAATATCCTGTGGTTATTAGAACAGGATTCCCTGTCCTGAATCTTAAATCTGTGGACCATTTCAGGATATTAGATTTCGTTGGTCACCACTCATCATCCATGACCATTGGCCATGTTGGCTGCAGCTAATGGGGCTAACAACATATGGAGAGACAAAGGCTTCCCACTGCTGGCATAAAAGCTCTGGGGGAATGGCCAGAGGGGCTCCACAACATCTGGTGTCTAGGGCAGCCAGCTCACGTTGCTAAATTGTTGAGCCAAACCTGAAGTGAGCTACTTCTCCAGCACAGTGGTCTCTTAAAAAGGTGAGCATTTCCCCAATGGCTTCCAAACTGTTTCAACTAAGTAAATGGGAAACATTTGGTTAGTGGCTATGGAAACATTAATTCCAGTTTTAGAAGATAATACGGTAGTAGAACTACAGAATTTGGTATTGACTGTCATGAGCTGAACTGTCAAAAAAAACGCTATACTAAAGTACAGTTTCCTTTGCTTTCCCCAAAACATTACCTCATCTCATGGGGTGAAAGTATGGGAAATATTTAGAGCAGATAGTTGTGCTCTAAGTGTGAGAACAGGAATATGTCCAAGCTTGAAGGAATCTAGCGCTGTCTTAATAACTGGCAGGTATTCATGTGGCCTCCTTGTAGGGGGAAAATATCTCCTTAAAAAATAAAAAAAGCAGGCTTTGAAGGACTATGGTTTATGTTAGGACACTTCAAGGATGAATGAATAAATATCCTTTGTAAAGCTTTGCTTCTTGCTAATTAATAAAATAACAGTTTGCACATTCCTTAGCAAAATCAGGCAAAAATTATGACAGTGGTTTGTTTATTAAATTAGGTTGTTGGCAGGGATGGAAAAAATCTATAGTATGAGTTATAGCCTAAAAAGTTAAAGCTAAATAAATACAGATGTAAGTTATGTTTATATAATAAGAAGCACTGCAGAGCTAAGAATTTTAGGTTAAAAAGTGCAAACTTGTGGACCTGGTTCATTATGCATTTTCTGCATAACTACATTTACTCACACAAGTCGTTCCAGAAATTCTGAATGTATGCAAAGGAAAATGGTAGGTTGTGATGATATCACACTCAAATACTGAGGTGAGAGAATGTATGTTGAATATTGATTTATCCCGTATATTCTGGCGTATAAGACGACTTTTGAACCCAGGAAAATCTTTTCAAAAGTTGGGGGTCGTCTTTTACGCCGGGTATAAGATCTGCAGTCACTGCATATGGTGGGGGGAGCTCAAAAAGGCCACGGCCGCATCCCCACCCTATGCGGCGACCGTGTAAGCGGCTGCCGCTTTCTTTCCTTGCAGGAAGAGGGGAGGGGCGGAGCTTTCCTCCCTCCTCCCTGCATGGAAAGAAAGCTGCAGCCGCTTACTCTCTCCCCCCCCACCACCACTCACCTCGGTGCCTGGAAGAGATACAGACAATTTTTATTTGGTGTGCGTTGGAAGTTTGGGATATACTCGTTATGGCGAGTATATCCCAAACTCTATATTTTGACTGGAAAAGTAGGGGGTCGTCTTATACGCCCAGTTGCCTTATAGGCCGGCATATACGGCAATGATGGGAAAGCACATTTTCACTCTGCAGCTTTTTCCATAGTATTTAGCTTCCTTGACCCTCCATGAAAAATAGATTAGATATCAGGCATGAGAAGACTTCCCTCTCTCTCTCTCTCTCTCTCTCTCACACACACACACACACCCCACTGAATGGGAACTGTGAGGACACATACCCAAATCTGGCTGAACCTTCCCATGTGGCTTCACTAACCCCACAATCCTATGCACGTTTCGTCAGAATGAAGCCAACTATATACAGTGGGGTTTACTCCAAGGTAGGTGTACATAGGATCACAGCCTACCTGTGTGAAGTTAGGAATGAGATAGTGAAGTCAGCCACACACAAGTCACACAAGCCACACACAAGATTCAGATATATCTGGTTTGTGCCCACTATCAGCTCTTATAATTATAGTTTACACACTCTATTTTACAACTAAGGTGGCAACAACTCACGATGATTAATTAATTTGCAATGATTAATGTATATGGCAGGGATGGGGATGTTGAAGCACGTCCAGATGTTGACATGCTGCAACACCTAGAGGACCACAGTTTCCCCAGCCATCATACATTGTATAGTTGCCTTTTAGTTTTTTGGTACTAACTATTTCTAAATGATTGTTTTTTCATTGCTTATTTATTTATTCTCAGCAGCCCAGGGAAGTTAGTTAACTACCAGCAACAGAGATCCCTAGACCTTCAGTGACTGCAAGAACAACTTGCTCCCATAAGAGCCTGCATGTCTCATCATTTGAGCCTCTTGCTAGCATCCCACTTCTGTCAGAGACTAGGGCTTTTGTTTTGTTTTTAATGTGTGTGTTTTTAAGGTTTATTATATATTTCAAAATGAAATTAAAAAAAATAAAGAAAAGTTGCAAACAACTTGACTGCATTTGAGTTATTCATCCATACGAGCATTCGGGATGTTACGAATGAAAGGAAAATACATTGTCATGCCATACATACAAATAGCATACAAGAATATACTCTAATCAAGGAGCTTTCTCCAAAGGCCACCATGGGAATGTCGGGGAATCCTTGCCTGCTGCTCCTGTCTCATGTAAGATATAAACAGTTGCCATGCCGTGTTAAAAATAGAGGCTTCCTTTAGCCATGTAGATTTGGCATGTTAGTTTTTCTGCCAGTGCCACTGACCAAACCCAAACACTTCAATTCTCAGGCCTTTAGCCATTTGTAGCATCTGGCGTCTTCCAAGTGAGCCTCTACAAGCAGAGACTAGATTCGCAGTCGCTATGGACAGGTGGCCTAAGGCTATGGATTGGCTTCCCAGTAAAGAACATCTGCCACACCCACCCACATCTTTTTCAAGGGACAGCTATAACATTTCTGTTTCAGAGCTCTTGAGGGAAGTGTGTGCAGGTGATGAGTACTGTATGCTTATTGACTTATGTGGTTTTGATATGCTGGTAAGAATTTATTGGCCATGTTTTGCATTTTTTTAAGGTCTTGCATTATGGATTGTTAGCTATGTTGGTTTCCTTTTAAGGAAGAATGACAGGACAGATATGTTTCAAATAAATAAATAAATAAATAAAATTTTATTTTCTCATTTTATAGATGCCAGAATCGGGGTGATAAATGGTCATTTGACCAAGGCTGTGATGAAAGTCTGAATTTTTAGATTCAGTTTTAAATGAATATCCAGTTAGCTACAAGAAAGTACTCTACGTCCTAATCTGGCTCTCAGTTATAGGAGGCACATGTAAATATTAACATACGATTTTGTTCTGAAGATTGGTTTATTGAAACCTGACCTTGGCTCTTTTTTGAGTCTGGCAACATAATCCTCAAACGGATCAAGTGAGGGCTTCTGTGTGGATGTCTGGAAACAACCTAATACTTTGTCCATGGGACAAAGAGGAGAAAACTACCCCATCTCTTAATCTTGCCCTAAATCACAGTATGTAAAATATAACCCAAGGAAACCAATTTTGGATTATGCTCCATTTTAAAAAAAAAAAGCAGACCATTTTGTTCAGTTCTGTTTCTTGAAACACAAGACCTGATTCACACAACCATGTGACCATTGTAACTGCCATGTGATAGTTACAATGTGCCACAGTAAGCGAATCAGTTATTTAAGAATTTGCAAAGAGTGCACCGGTCTCCTATGTGCCTCGTAGCTGGGAAACTCCAAAAGCCTACAGAGCTTCCTCTGCCTCACAGAAGAGAACTGGGCTTTCTTGGGCACATAGAACATTCTGTGCACAATTTAATTCTCTACATATCCTGCCCATGGCCTTTTCAAATGCACCAACAATATCCATACATTTGATGGGAAGAGCTTGCCCACAGTAAGCATATGAGCCAAAAATCACTGCATGAACTGATTTTGCTGGAATTACCCAAATGCTTACAAATTATGTACCAGTATTGAGCAAAATACTCCTTAGAAAAAAAGAGAAGACACTGACCCTCTCATCCTATGATCTCGCTAGGACAACCAGTAATGGAAAAAAGGGGGGACCCCCACACAACCCTAGAGACCCACAGTTAAAGAAGCAACGTCAACCAACAAAAAATGCCTACCATGTTCCAGATAAGAAGGCGTACCTTCCGAAGGATCAAGCCTTCGAGCCCTCCGACCATGTTTGGAGTTGTTGTGCACAAACATGTTATCCGACACTGCCAAGACATGACCGTCCACATTGACTGTTGTAGATACCACAACCTGTGAGTGGGACAACAATATAAGGAAACACTTTAATGCAATTTAAAATGAGATGAGCACAGAGTATAATAAACCCAGAATCTTAAATAACAGCTGGGAGCTGCAGAAAATTGCACAGCTATTTCACATAATAACTAGTGCTTAGACTGTAAGACTCTAACAAGAGGTGCTATTGATGAGTGGGTCTTCGGCATCATAGGCTTTTGATGTCGCTTTAAGTCAAATTGCACAGCTTGTAGCTGTATGGCGAAACGTACACTGTTAACCATCATTTTAACAAGAGCACTTTATTAACTTTTTTTTTTAAGTGCTGACTGAATTTTACCCCACACCATTCTTCAGCATATATGCCAGAAGAGATAAAGCTGCTGTCATTGCAAATGAAAATGTATTTTAAAAAAGAAAAGCAAGTGTGGTCTGCAAAAGTTGGGATGAGAGCAACTGTATTCATTATGCTGTTACAGTTGTAGCTTCCAGGGGTGTTTGCACTCCAAAATTCTCCAGAACAGGGTACAGTATGTGTGTCAAAGGCATTTCAGAGCTGAAATGAATAGTGCTTTTCAAATCTAAGTAGACTTTTTCCTTAGCAAATAATCAAGCTTGGATTCACACAGTTGGCAAACTTTGACTTGTCTCAATTCATTTAAACAACTCAAAATGGAGATACCATGTTGCTGTAATGTGCAGGGCACATGGGATTATTAAATCACAGATTCTAGTGAATTCAAAAGTATGGCTTGCAAGCACACAGCTGCTCAACTGAGATATTTCTCAACAAATTTAAAACACGTTTCCAGTTTTCATCAGAACCCATTATACAACGCAAGTACCGGTAAGTGAGATTCTTTAGGGAGACTCATTATGAAGGTTCAGTCTCTTATCAAAATGTCCTTAGGTTACCCAATAAGAAGTTCAGATAAATAATGCTACGTTCTAATGAGATGACTACTGCTGCAAGGTACTGCTGAAATTTTGGTTAGTGATAGTGACAAAGTTTGTTGCCCAGGATGCCTATTTTTATCCTTGTTTGTCCCTGAGTTCCGGCGACGTATATTAAGGTAAAACTGGACCATTTTGCCCTTGCTGAAACCTAAAAGTATGGGGAAGCCTCGTGGACAGCCCCAGGATGTGCAAGCATTAGGATGTGAAGGACAGCATGGTGCCCTTCAATACGAGAGCGCCTCTTCTTTGATAATGATACACTGCACATCAGCAGCAGCTCCAGGATTAATTTCTTGAGCATGGTTGCCCTGATCACCTCTTAGCCCGTATTAATCACCCATACAAACAAAATGGCAACGTCCCTCTCTCCGCTACCACTTACCAAGTATTCTACCCAAGAACATGTGCTGCCTTCCAGAACTTTGGCTAAAACAATAAGAAGAAATGACCTACACTTCTCCTTATATTAAACAAGGAAGGGGGATTAAAAACTGAAACCCACTGAGATATGTTTATTCATGCGACCTCTTACAACCAAATATAATAATTGTCTGTTAATTGCAGTTTCAGCTCCCACCTCATGCTTCAACATGTGAAACAGCAATCAGCCGGCTCCTGTTTAATCCACCTATTATGTTGACTAATTAACTTTGCTCGACAGTTTATTTCTTCCTCCATTATCAGGCCCTGTCAGCCGCAAGCACACTGCCGCAAAGGGGGACCTCGGCCCCTTTGATTGATCACCGATAGATTGACATGCAGATTAATTTAATTAGAATCACCTCACTTGAGAAATGAAAGACAATGGCAAGGGGGCTAATAGATCTGCTCTTATAATGAGGCAACCCTCCAGAGCCAAGGCAGAGGATTTCTGATTTATTTTGCTGAATTCCCCAGTCGTTCCAAAAGGCTCTTGCTTTAATTGTTCTTGGTATTGAGAGGCTTTAGCCTCTGAAGAGGTGAAATGCTTTACAAGGATTGGCAAACATTGCTTCAACTCTCCAAGGAAGCCGCTACCCTCTCAAAGTTGCCTGAGCAGGGAGATTTGCTTGCAAAGAATTGCCTTACATTGCTTGAACTGGGTAGAAAGGGGAAGGCAATCGAAACAAAACTCTCCAAATAACACTTTATTAACTCTAATAAAATTCTTAAAAACATGTTTTGTCAGATCTTGACCTACAACATTGCTTAGTCGAGCAGTTCCAGCAAAGCAATCCCTACCCACCCCCATCAAACTTAATAAGGCCTTTAAGATTGTGAACATAAAATGATTTGCGCCAAAAAATAGTCTGTCAGAATCTTGTTAGCTCATTTCACAGTGTGGTTTAAAAAGGAAAAACCCATTGGGTTAAAACAGGGTCAAAATTATTTGACAAGATTTGGAAACTTGAATTCTGAAGGAAAAACAGTAGACACATGAGAAGGACTTTTGATATTCCTGTGTTATATTCCATTTCACTGTTTAAGTCAGTTTCAATCTTCCCTATAACCGCAATCCATAGAAACAGTTTTCCAGTGTGAGAAATGTCTACATGGGCAAGATTACATGCACACTCTAAAAGGGCATTCGTCCATAACTTGCTTTGCATAGCTATAGTTGGTCAACATTTCATGGTGTGTGTATAATACTGAATTGTTTTAATCGGGTAGCTTTAAATGATAGCTTCTACATAATGTATCACCTGGCCATTGTTGGCACCTGTCTGTCTTGGGAAACAATGGAGGAGTGTACATTTTGGGGGTGAAGTAAAATTGTTTGAAGGTTACAGCGCTTGCTGTGGCTGTAGAGACCAATATGGGAGAGACATGTTTTGTTGCAGCTGGGCAGATGAAGGCATCAGGTTGTGCTGCTACAGATGTAGGCACTGCGGTTGCCTACAAGGAATTCCCAAACGGTGGGGTTCATGATACTTGCCTTCTTGTCATGTTTGCAGACATCTTTGGTCTACCAAGCCAGCGCAGACGACGCTGAGACAGGAATGCAAACAAAGTGGGAATGGGGGCTTGGGAGGGGGCTTCTTTGTTTGAAAGAAGTGGTGTCCAACATCTTCCTGACACAGCACATATGGAAGGTGTGAAGGCATTGCTCCTAGTGGCCAGCTCCTGCTGCGGCCAGCTTCCCTTCTGCCCAGACTCCCAGAACACAGAGAGAAATGAAGAGGGTGGAGGAGAGACAAGGTGAAGGAGCCTTTGGCTGCTGAGGAAGGAGCCTTAGAGAGCGATGGGAAGGTGGGCATCTTCAGTCTTTGCAACTGCCTCACTGGGAAGAACTGCTGTGATCACTAGGCCTGCGCTGTTTTAGTTTCTTTGAATAAAGAGTTAACTTCACTGACATCGGGTGTTTTATTACTGACCTGCCTCTGACTCCGGCTTCTGACAATGACTCACTTCCATAAAGCAGACTGCTCAGCACATGGCAGTCCTTTTTAACCTCTTCTCCCCACCTCTATTCCATGCTTTACAAGTGCAAAAAGGAAGGTAGGGATGGGGGGAGATGTGCAGTTTCATTTGTTACCAAACAATCCTTATCCCTGACCCTGCTGCTGGAAGGGGTTAGGATGAGGCAGAGGTGTCCCTCCGGTGGGTCCTGCCAGCAACAGAGCTGCACTACCACAAAGGCTATTGTTGCATGCTCTGAAAGCACAAGAATAGCCTTTGTAAATCTCCAAAGCAGGGAAACAGAGAGGTGGAGCAGGAGCAGAACAGGGCCAACTCTAGATTGGCTGTCTCCAAAGCTGGCCTGTTTCCCATTGAGGGACCCAATTTGGCCATCTAAACTGCATCAGCCTGGAGCTTGCACAGGGAAAAAGTTACACAACTGCTTTCTCCTAATACTCTAGCTGGCGTGAGTGGCAGGGCTTCAGATGCAGTGGTGCATCCACTGATTCATTACATCCCAATGGCCTAAATCAGAGCTTCAAATTGCTCTGCCCAGCTCACTTATGTGCTCATGGAGACTATTTTGAGAACTAACCAAACAGAAATGAAGTGCTTTGCTTCAGAGAGCCCAGTTTCTCATGTAGCAATCCAGTGATCCCTCTTTCCAATACCAGGGAGAGCGAAGAAGTCACTTTCATTCCCACAGACAGAGGCCTGCAACATTTCCAGCTAGCTGAAGCAAGAACAGAGAAGCAACCCAACATGTACATATTGCTATGCCACCACAATCCCCACAGCACTGTGAGATTCCAGGGGTGCCAGGGTTTGGAAATGAAGCACAGTGGAGACTGTGGTGTCTTTATAATATATATAGTTTATTTCCACATATATACGACCTGAGCCTAGGATGGGGGAGCTTTCAAGATTGCACTCCAAGAGGGCCCTGTTTCTCTCCTTGGATTCAAACTGCCAGCCCACGTTGCTCTGACCCTCCCGTTTTGCAGCCTGCAAGCTGCTTGCCAAATGCAACTATTTCTCCTCTTGCTTACATCAGGCAAACTGCAATCCTGAAACTCTACAAATGGCCTTTGTTCTTCTACTCAATTGGGACCTCAGGGAGGGGCTTCACCCATTTCCCAGCTGGCACAGTCTTAGCTTTGCTGATGGCTTTCTTAATAGGTCTTCACCCTTCACCTTCTGCTCTTTTGATGGTCCATCTCTCCAGGCGATTACTTCATCAGGAAGCCAGCCTGGCTTGTATTTTAACATGCTAAATTCAACGTCCGGCCCCAGGGATGGGGTGGAGACCCCAGGTATTAGAAGGGAGAACAGGGACCCTAAAATTTTATAACAATGCTTTCAGTTTGTTGCCAAGTTAGAATGTGATGCCTAAGAAGGCACTTAGTCAACTTTCCTTTTTAAAAAAATTATAGACATTTCAAGCAGACACCAAGAAACAAACAGAACTGTGGACCAGAAAAAGATCCATCAACTACAACAATTGTGCTAGCCTAATATTATTCTTGCATATTGAGCTGCAAGTATCCCTTCCTTCCAATACTGAACTATACAGAACAATCCAATTTCTTCAGACCCCACATCTTTATAGTAGAAGCCCACATAAGGAACTTGTTGCAAGGACCATGGCAACCAGGAAGTAAGAACTGGCTAGTCACATGCTGTTATGAGGATAGGTAGTGATTTCGTGTCCTAGTGCCTTTATCTTTCCTGACACACATAATCAAATAATTGTAGAGTTGGAAGGGATCCTGAGGGTAATCTAGTCCAACCCCCTGCAATGCAGGAATCTCAAGTAAAGCATCCATGACAGATGCCCATCCAGCCTCCGCTAAACAGTCAAGCACAGGGACGCAGGTGCCACTGTGGTCTAAACCACTGACCCTCTTGGGCTTGCTGATCGTAAGGTCGGCAGTTTGAATCCCCGTGACGGGGTGAGCTCCCGTTGCTCTGTCTCAGCTCCTGACAACCTAGCAGTTTGAAAGCATATCAGTGCAAGTAGATAAATAGGTACCGCTGCGGTGGGAAGGTAAACGGCGTTTCAGTGCGCTCTGGCACTCGTCACGGTGTTCCATGTGCCAGAAGCAGTTTAGTCATGCTGGCCGCATAACCCGGAAAGCTGTCTGTGGACAAACGTCTGCTCCCTCAGCCTGAAAGCGGAGATGAGCGCCACAGCCCATAGTCGAATTCGACTGGACTTAACTGTCCGGGCGTCCTTTACCTTTTACCTTACTTTAGTCAAGCTAAAGACACAAGCTTAAAGAATCTCACAGACTATGACACTGTCCTACTGCTGTTCCAGAGCATAGGGCTATTAGAGAGGAATACCCTCAGGACATTTTTTCCACGGTCTAGCCTACCTATTATTTTTATTACTAAAATTACTAATTTTATTCATAGATCTCAGGGAGGTTCACAACATAAAATTACAACATAAAATATACAATAAAATTAAGAACAAAAACAAACCAATAATCCCCCCTCCCACAATACATTTAAAAGGGCATCAGATGTCCATTGGCCAAAGGCCTGGTTGAAGAGGAACGTTTTCACCTGGCACCTACCTCATGGATGGAGGCCACAGCAAGCTACAGGATTTCTCAGATGGGAAAACGTCCACTGAAAAAAGCAAACACAAAAAGGCAGCTTCAAGGATTGTTAAGTTCCCAACACATTTTGAGTATGGCTTCATCAAAGGAAAATTATCATTTTTGCTCCTTCATTAAAAAAAAACTGCTCCATAAAAGCTACATGCTACCATTGCTTTAAGAAGGCTGATTAAGGAACAAATATGAGCATTTTACCCCCCCCCCCATAAAAGACATACTCAAAATGCATTGAGAATTCACCAAACTTTCAGCTGTCCTTTTATATTTCCTTTTTTCCTGTGGATTTTAAAAGCCACTTTTAATAACCCTTCTTATTGTTAAGACTTTAACCACCTGAAAATGGTCTCTAAACACAAAGTATAAAAGACAGGAAAAAAGGAACAGAAAAGTGTGTTTTGGGGACCCAAGTCCAAAAAAGGTTTTAAAAACATAACCACTTAAGAAGTATTTCGTTTAAAATAAATAAAACACAATGCCAAACAATTCTATGACAAGGGCCCCGGACCTTTAGCGTAAACTATTTTGTTCATAGGAGTGCATGAACAGTGAGTAACTTTAGTTTCCAGAGTAATCTCACTGAGATCAGTTACTTAACTTTCCCTGTCGGCAACATCTGCAACATCAGGCACTCAACCTAAGCCATTCATCTTTAAAATACGTTTTGAATTGCAATAACAGACTGTTGCTACCTAGTTCCCTTGAATAGAATTTGATTTACTACAAAGATGCCATGCTGGGGGTGGGCTGGGCTCTTTTGGAGTCATTAAGAGAAAATACTATAAAAGGAATCCCCTAGAGAAACTGTTTCTAGGGTCAGGAAATGTGAAAAAAAATAAAAGTGGTTATGTGGTGGTCTACTTTAAGAAGTGATTATTCACAGTGCACCTGTAGGACAAAAAGAAACTCTCTACTGATTCTTTTTACAAAGAGAGACAGAGACAGACACACACACACACACACAGAGAGAGAGAGAGAGAGAGAGAGAGAGAGAGAGAGAGAGAGAGAGAGAGAGAGAGAATCAAAAGTCTGATTACTATAAAAGAAAAAGAAATATTTGGCCCACGTGTTATTTAAATATTAATGTCCTCTGCCTAAGCAAAAGTAATATCTAATATGCACTGAATACTTTCCAAACAGCCTTCACAAGTTTATGGCTAAAACCCACAAATCCATTTACTTTAGAATAATCTTACTAAAATCAACAGGACTTCTCGGGAGCAAATGTGTTGCAAATATGGTCTGTGTGTATTTCTTGAAAAGCAAACAATTTTTTTAAATGAGTGGGTTGTGTTTCAATCAAAGCACATGCAAAACTAATTTACAAAGGAAACAACTTTTGTTTCAGCTTAAAAAAAACGAGAGCAGGAGGTGTAGAGCAGGCAGTGAAGCAACTTTGAAAAAACAACAACATGAGGGGTAAGCATATTGCAGTTTAAAAATTGATTAATGAGGTGCTGACACACTCATATAAACACGGGGACAGACAGGCCTGCCAAATCTCAAACCTATCCAAATGCTGTGAAGAAAATGCAGTTTTTAATTTGGGACAGGCAAACATGGGGGGGGGGAATCAGCTTTAGCATCAAATCTTCATAGGTTGTTAGTTTTCAAAATGTATATGCAGCACTGGAGGTCAGATTATGTGTGGGGTTTTTTGGTTAAATTTGTGTATCCTAAATTTACTGTTATTTGCATTCCGCTATGTACATCCCTCTTTTGCATTATTGGATAGCTCAGTTGCAAATGTTCTGGAAGCTAAAAAATCTTCTGGAAATGAAAGCTAGGGGTTAAGAAATCAAGCTGTTTATCTGAGTTGGTTAACGGAGCCAATTTATTTGTTAGGGTGCACCACCCAATATTTCAAGATTAGGAATCACATTACTCCTCATTTTTAACCACAGCCCATTAGGTTTCACTAGCCAATTTAGGGCACATTCCTGGTATTTTCAGTAATCTCCATTTTTACTGGAAGCAAATTTATACTTTTGTTTACACTTCTAAACACTGTGTGAAAGAGGCTGGAATGACTTTTGGGCGGACTACACCTCGCAGTACACATCTATTATTATTTTGACTCAAGTCCCAGCTTTAGCAGGATATTAAAGTCCCAGCCTAAATTTAGGTAGATGCTTCGAGGCTACTAACATGTAGTCTCCTCTTGCTGTTCTTTAATATTAGATATATAAAAAGCCATTTGTGTATTTTGTAAAGCAGCAAAACAACAACAAATGCTAATCAGAGGAATAGCAGTATCTGAGGCTCTCTCTGGGTTTGGATGTACCATTCAGGAAAATCCATACATGCACAATCTTGTGGGGGAAGGAGGCAGTTCTGCAATGTAACAGTAGAAGCTGGCTGTGCACAGTGCTGACTGGCTGGTGCCTGTGCAGTAATGAACCGCCCCCTCCAACTTTGAAACTCTAATTGGCCATTGTTTTTAAAAAGAGTCTTCAGGAGTTTTTAGAGATTGTTAAAAAAACTGAGCTCATTCTGAACTAGCCAACTGGGAAATACTGGCCTGCGAGGGCTCCAGGTGGAGAACAGCCTTTACCAAAGGTGTCATGGGCTTTGAAGAAACTCGATCTCAGGATGCAAGGGAGAAACGTGCTAAGACGAAGGCACACTTGGCAAATTCACACCGTGATCAACTCCCGCCTAGAAACCAATGTCCCCACTGTGGAAGGACGTGTGGATCCAGAATTGGCCTCCACAGTCACTTACGGACCCATTGTTAAAACCTTGTTTATGGAAGACAATCTTACTCGGTTACGAGTGATCGCCAAAGAAGAAGACTTTTAATTACACACTTCTGCATACTCGTAGAAATTCATAGAAACACAGGTGCCTGTTTTCCAGCAATATCATTCCTGTATTATCAGCTGTCTGATTGACTGATAGGCAAAATTCTAACCGTACATATGCCAATAATGAATTGTAACAAACCCAGGGAAGGAGCAAACCAGAGATCTTTTCAGTTGTCATTTTATGATGATGCAAAAGGCATCCCCCCCCCAGTAATTACACTCAGTAATTTACAGTGGTACCTCTGGTTAAGAACTTAATTCGTTCTGGAAGTCCGTTCTTAACCTGAAACTGTTCTTAACCTGAGGTACCACCATAGCTGCCAAGTTATCCCTTTTTTTAAGGGATTTTGCCTTATGCTGAATAGGCTTCCTCGCGAGAAAAGGGAAAACTTGGCAGCTATGGGTACCACTTTAGCTAATGGGGCCTCCTGCTGCCGCCGTGCCACCGGAGCACGATTTCTGTTCTCATCCTGAAGCAAAGTTCTTAACCCGAGGTACTGTTTTTGGGTTAGCAGAGTCTGTAACCTGAAGCGTTTGTAACCTGAAGCGTTTGTAACCCGAGGTACCACTGTATTCCTGAGAATCCAAGGTATTATTTTAAAATTTCTCATTTTTAGTACGCTGTCTCCAACAGTAGTGCAGTTATTTCCCGTGTGAACAGACGAAGTGCTATGGTCTCACCTACTTTGGATGGAGTGGTTTTTGATATGGTTGATGACCTCAGCTGCCTCCGTTACCTGGCTAGCAACATTATGCAACCCCACCTTTCTTCATCATCTCTCCAAAGTTATATTGGTCCCTAATTAACAACTTAAGATGGGCTACATGTTCGCCTCCCGGTTTGTTTCTCACTCTCTCTTTAAAAATAAACATGAATGAATATACACACTGCTCCCCCCCCCAAGCACTGGTGAGGCATATGAGGGGGTGGTCACGACTCCTTTCCTGGAACAGCAGCAGCATTAACACTGGCAAATTTTGCAGGGAAAGTAACGAGTGCACGTTTTCCCAGCAGCTGCCAGTGAAAGAACAGGTGGAAGATTTTGCAGGGAAAGTTTCTCCAGCACCCAAAACCTGGCAGGAGCTCTAGTTAAAAGGCAATGGCTTTATCTTGAAATATATACGTTCTCAAAATATATATTGCACATTTCAATGCTGGTGCGCACACTTGTAGCCTTTTTTGGGGGGGAGGGGGGAGTGCTGCCCTTTCCCCAGGGCAGCAGCAATGACTGCAGCAACTTTTTACAGGGAAAGGTGTGGTCAGGTGATGTCCTGTCAGTAGGAGGAAGAAGCCAGGAGGCTATCCTTAGATGGGGGGTTAATTAGCTCTTAAAAGGGATAACACTAATACAGTGGAACCTCGGTTTATGAACACCTCAGTTTACGAATTTTCGGTTTACGAACGCCGCGGACCCATCTGGAACGGATTAATTCACTTTCCATTACTTTCAATGGGAAAGTTCGCTTCAGTTTATGAACGCTTCAGTTTATGAACAGACTTCCGGAACCAATTACACACATGCTTCGGGTTAAGTATGCTTTAGGTTGAGTACTGCGCGGACCCGTCTGGAACGGATTAATCCACTTTCCATTACTTTCAATGGGAAAGTTTGCTTCAGTTTATGAACGCTTCAGTTTATGAACAGACTTCCGGAACCAATTGTGTTCATAAACCGAGGTACCACCGTAGAATGTTAGCATAAATAAACAAGAAAACCTTTTTGTTGGTGCCTCGAAAGACCTGGGAGGACCATGGGTTAATTTAATTGTGGTACCACATCTTACAGAATATCACAGGGCAGCGACCCATATGTGGACCCATATCCGTGCTTCTGACATACCTTCTTGCCCTGGCTTTCCATGACCTATAAGACTGGACCTGCTATTACCAAATTCCTGTTTTCATAATACAGTCCTACCTTGGCTCCTGAACGCTGCAAACCCAGGATTGTTCCAGTTTGCGAACGTTCTTTTGGAACCCGAATGTCTGACGGGCTTTCTGATTGGCTGCAGGAGCTTCCTGCAGCCAACCAGAAGCCATGATTTGGACGTTTTAGAAGTTGAACGGACTTCTGAAATGGATTCCGTTCGACTTCCAAGGTACGACTGTACTGTTTTACAGGTATTTTTTTTAAAGTTCTATCTATGCTTTATATGGATTTTTGTATACTGCCTAGAGATTTTAAAATATTAATCTGGTTAGAAAGGATTTTGATTAATTGATCGACTGAAATTAATTAACTAATGAATTAATTGAAATATTCAAGGGACTTTGGACTTCTTTCCTTAGATAGTCAAAAATATTTTAAAATAAGCCCAGGATATAATACATCATCCTGCTGTATGACAGAGGATATATGCCATCTAATTCCATTTGGCACCATGGCGCTTTCTACTTCCTCACCTCTGCAACCAACTCTTTAATTAGAAATGCCGAGTCATGGTGGAGTTTACTTGAAAGGAGCTGTTTGCTCCATGCTTGCTTCTAAATCTGGACTGAGGTGAACGAAGTTAACCTGAAATGTCCCAAGTGGGGAGGGCAAGCAGGTGCTGAGATGGAAGACAGGAGGAACCTATGCGTCACAAAAAGGAAGCCATGCATAGCCAGGTGGGAGCAGCTAATCCCATGCAAGGAGCCTCCAATAAGCAAAGAAGCACCTACCCTATTACGGTACATTGGTTGTATTTGGTGTAAGATGTAGCAGTAATTATTATTATTATTATTATTATTATTATTATTATTATTTATAATACCCCGCCCATCTGGCTGGGTTTCCCCAGCCACTCTGGGCGGCTTCCAACAGAAATATTAAAATACACTAATTTCTTAAAGATTAAAAGCTTCCCTAAACAGGGCTGCCTTCAGATGTCCTCTAAAAGTCTGGTAGTTATTTTTCTTTTTGACATCTGGTGGGAGAGCGTTCCACAGGGCGTTCCACTACCAAGAAGGCCCTCTGTCTGGTTCCCTGTAACTTGGCTTCTTGTAGCGAGGGAACCGCCAGAAGGCCCTTGGCGCTGGACCTCAGTGTCCGGGCAGAGCGATGGAGGTGGAGACGCTCCTTCAGGTATACTGGACCGAGGCCGTTTAGGGCTTTAAAGGTCAGCACCAACACTTTGAATTATGCTCGGAAATGTACTGGGAGAAAGCAGGGGGTTGGGGTGGGACTGACAATTAAACTGAACCATTATTCATAAAAATAGGAATGCTCTGTCACTGAATGCATTTCTGCACACTTTACCGCCACACTGAATATTAAAGTATGAGGAGTGATGTGCTCTGCCGAAAGTGATTAATTTCTTTAAAATGTGAAGGTCACGCTAATTGACATGACCTGTGTAATTAAGCAGTCTCTGTTTACACACGGAAAGCTCGACTGCTGTGAGACTGGGCTTGCCTGACAGAATGTCTTTACGAGTCAAGAGATCAACAACCCCTCTTATGTCCTACCTAGTCACCTACACAAGCTCCTGATTGCTCTTCTGACAGAACATGCAAGAGCATTACCATATGAAAATCAGCTCACATCTTGGGGGAGTTGCAAACTGGCAGCACGTAGGTAAGCACAAACTGTTGCTTTGACAGACTGCGGTCCTGGCTGTTCACGCTAGATTGCCCTGTTTGCGAGAGCATGTCTGACTGGAGGATATTCTTACAGAATAACCAATGTTTAATAAATACGAGGCAACAGTGGCAGAGACGGGAGGGAAACAGATGGGAGGCCCTTAAGAATGCTGTGTAGAAATCTGCAAATTCCATGTGGATATAGCAGAAATTATATGGCCCGGAAAACAAAAGATAGTCAAACAAAACTGTTCCGCTTCCAGGTAACATGACATTAACTGTGAGGGAAATACAAACTTATGGTCACAAATATGGCCTTCGCTTTAATTATTGCACATTCCTCCAAGGAGCTCAGGGAAATGTACGATCTTACCCAATCTGAGGTAAGTTAGTCTAGCCCTAGATATTCCAGTCTGCACTGAAGTCCAACACTGCATCCACTACAAAAACTGCTGGACCACCAGGTCTTCTCCTCAATGCTCCTACTCTAAGCATGCAGCAGTGCAGGGTGGGTCAGGAGATGCTGCTTATCAGGCAGTAACATAGACCACCCTGGGGCTTTGCTGGAGCAAGTATCTTATCAAGCGCTCCCAGATCCTGGTGGTTCCACTGCTGACTCTGCCTGCTGGTCCTTTGGGGCCCTTGTGGAAGACTCAACAAGTCTCCCTCATCCTGGAGCCAGTCCCCATGCCAGAAGTTGGGAACTCTGGAACAGGTCAGAAATGCTCAACTGCTGCAACAACATATCTTCTCATCTACCCTCACATACCTGAGTATGTCCCAGCTACTGAGACCAGAGTGTTCTCAACACTATTTGCTTTACTTGTTTTTGTTTCTGCAAACTGCCTTGAAATCATTGATATAAGGTGGCATATAAAGGTTTTAAATAAATAAACTGAAAAATATGCAGAGGGTAAAGCATGTTGTGCAGTTGCCTGATTATCATCTTCCAAAGCAACTACTCTATTCCGAACTTAAAAATGGAAAGTGTAATGCTGGTGGTCAACAAAAGAGGTTTAAAGACTGTCTCAAGGCAAATTTTAAAAAATGTAGTATTAACACTGACAACTGGGAAACACTGGCATGCTAGTGCTCCAGTTGGAGAACAGCCTTTCCCAAAGGTGTCATGGGCTTTGAAGACACTCAGCTTCAGAACGCAAGGTAGAAACGTGCTAAGAGGACAGCACGCTTGGCAAATGCACACTGTGATCAGGTCCCGCCCGGAAACCAATGTTGCCACTGTGGAAGTACGTGTGTATCCAGAATTCGCCTCCACAGTCACTTATGGACTCATCATTAAAACTGTGTTTATGGAAGACAATCTTACTTGGCTACGAGTGATCGCCAAGGTAGAAGAAGAACTCCATCCAACCTATGGGCAGTTAGGAAATGACCTATGAATCGTTTCCTAATGACTCTCTTTCATATTACAGAAATTGAATATGGGTAAAAGCTTAGCAAATATTTGGTTCCAACCATACGCTGTAATAGTTCTATCAAGCATTTTTTCCAACTTAGCTTCAAATTAAGTCCAGAGTGGTAATTAACGGAACAATTGACAATAAATTTTGGATAATAGTCCTTTAAGAATTTAATGGTTATTTACTAGCTTTTCAAAGTCAGTTAAAGCTGTTCTGAATGTTCCATTTTTTACCCCATGTTTAAGTAATCTCTAAACTGAAAATATTGAAACAATTGGGCTTTCCCCCCTTATTTACATTTTTCTTAATTATATGGCACACTGATAGTCAAAAAGTGCATAATTAACAGGGCTGTCCTATGCATGGTTACGCAAAAGTGAGACCCACTGGGTTCAGTGAGGCTTTCTACTTCTGTGTTTAGATTAATAAACCTTATGTAAGCCCCATTTAACTACGTGAGATGTACTTTTGAGTAGGCATGCATAGGGTGCTTATTAGCCTAATAATTCCATTATCTCATATGGAAGATCTAAATATTAAAAATAAGGGAAATCAACACACACACACACTTAAAATAACCCTAGCCAGTGCTTCCCCCCCAAAAAAAATGTTTAGGGGTACTCTCATTTTCCTACTCATATTGAAATACAGTACTGCCCCTCAATGAGGCCAAACTTAGATTCACAAAATGTTTAGGGGTATGCGTCCCCCGAGAAAAAAAGCACTGTTCCTAGCCAACACCTGCATTTCTAACACTGAAGGCATAAAATCCACATCTTGTTACTATCTAGTTCTCTGTTTTAATGTAGCATATTTCCCATATATTTTATGACCTAGCAGTATAGAAATACTTTATAAATAAATTGTACCATAAAGGTTGCCCATCAAAATCAACCACATTTTTTTGAATTTAAGTGATTTATTGTTTTTGATCTGGCGGTGTTACAGTAATAATAATAATAAATTGTGCCAGGCTGTTCCACCACTGTCATTTGGCAAAAAAAAAAGTTTTTATAGAAGTGTAGCCAACTTTATGGACAGTTCATATGAAAGATCTGAGCAGTTTACTGCAGCAGAAAGAGGCATTAGCTTTGTTGTTTCTCTTCTGGTGGGGAAACCTGCATACGGGCAGATTAGGGTACTTTCATTTGTTTCAGAATTGTTTGTGAACTTCACCCTGTACATTTAGAGCAATACCTCCAGTCCATACCTGTTTGGGGAGGTGAAAATGTCAGCACACAGTGTGATAGGAAGATCGTAACAGAATGATTATTATTAAGGTCTTTTCTGTTGTTCCCCCTTATCACTCTGTCTTCTTTGGCTTATATATGGTGTGATATTGTGAGATAGGATAGGCTACCAATCCCAAGAGGGGACGTGGGTGGCACTGTGGTCTAAACCACTGAGCCTAGGGCTTGCTGATCAGAAGTTCAGCAGTTTGAATCTCTGCAATGGGGTGAGCTCCCGTTGCTCGTTCCCAGCTCCTGCCAACCTAGCATTTCGAAAGCACGTCAAAGTGCAAGTAGATAAATAGGTACCGCTCTGGTGGGAAGGTAAACGGCGTTTCTGTTGCGCTGCTCTAGTTCGCCAGAAGCGGCTTAGTCATGCTGGCCACATGACCCAGAAGCTGTCTGCGGACAAACGGCAGCTCCCTCGGCCTATAGAGCAAGATAAGTGCGCAATCCCAGAGTCATCTGCAACTGGACCTAACGGTCAGGGGTACCTTTACCTTTACTTTACCAATCCCAAAAGGTGAAGCCTACATAATGTTTGTCTTATCAAGCTAAACACTAGGCATTCTACAGTAGCTCAATAATAAAGCAATCCAAATCCTGGCCACCCAGGGGTGGAGAGAATCAATGGATCCACCACTGTGTCCGAAACCCTCTCTCCCAGCTGGCCTGGGCAGAAGATGAGGGTGATTTTTTTACACCATTTTTGGGGCTGTACGAATCCAGACTGGCACAACTTGGGGGATTGATAGGGGATTGGATCTTGTGGATCCAAAGCCTCTGGGCACACCACACTGCCCCATTTTGTGGGGCTTACTACGGGCTCCTGTTGGTGGGAGAACTGGCAGTTGTAAATATCCACAAATTACGGCTAAACTGGGTACTCCACAGCAGCAGAAGCTGCCTCACTTCTCCTCATCTCCACCAATGGAGGCCAGTGGGGAGCAACATCTGCCTCCCATCCTAAATCCTCCAATACCCCATCAACATGCAAAGGAATGGTGCTAGTGTTGAAGTCAGAATTGTACTGAGCCACTAAGAGGCAGTTTTGTCAAGCAGCTAGTGTGTTCATATTGGTAGGTTACAGCTTGCACAGACTTGAGAGAACGAATAAAATAATACTTTTCTTCAAATTGGGTTTTAGAACTAGAAAGAGGCAACATTTGTTTAGCTTGTTGATTTACGGGATTAAAATCAGTTGAGAACTAGCATCTGTATTCCTTCAGGTAATTTTACAGTCCAGAGTTTCCCAACCTGTGGGCCATGACCTGCAAGTGGGGTGCAATTCCTGTATTACTAAACACAAAATAATTATCGCTTGTAATCCATCACTGGTATGATGTTACAACTCTTACAGCTTTTTGTTTTGTTGGCACATTATAATGCTATGTTCACACTTGTAACCAAATGTCAGAAAGGTTAGTCTTGTATTCCCATAAACAAAACTGTGATACTGTCGGTACCATAAATATTTCAATGAATTTCACATTAATATGGGTGCTAAGTAAATGGTTATAAAATAGGCAAACTTACACTTAGGGGGAACAAAACAGACAGCTGCCAACGACCTAAGGTCCAAAATTCATATGACAATATTTCAGTAGGTTACCATATCAAGCAAATTTGGATTTCTGAGCCACCGTATCAAAAAGGCTAGGAACCACTGCTAAAATCTAGCATCATCCTCTAACTTACCTAGTGACTTTCATGACTGATAATGTATTAAATTGTGTTGTTCTTTTTAATGGAAATTCTCTGTTATCGTTGGCTGCATCCACATGGCAGTTTATTCTGCTTTCACGACTTTTCCCTAACTGCCAAGCTCCACATTATATTTGAGCTTTCACACAATGTAAAAGCCACATATGGAACAATAGTGTAATATGGAGCAGGTTTAGTGCTCATTCCTGTTTTACTTGTTTCCAGAAAAACGCCTGTTTGCAAATAATATAAAAACGAGTGCTAAACGAGCTATATTCCAACTATACAGTGGTACCTCTGGTTAAGAACTTAATTCGTTCTGGAGGTCCGTCCTTAACCTGAAACTGTTCTTAACCTGAGGTACTGTACCACTTTAGCTAACGGGCCTCCCACTGCTGCTGTGCTGCCGCCGTGCGATTTCTGTTCTCATCCTGAGGTAAAGTTCTTAACCCAAGGTACTACTTCCGGGTTAGCATGTGCAAACCTGAAGCGTTTGTAACCTGAGGTACCAATGTAGTTCTGAAAGTGGCTTGAACGTTGTATGAAAAAGAAAGAAAGGTGGGAATTAACCGTTAGGGATAGAGCTGCTGTGCGAATGCAGTCATTGTTAACACCTGGGGCGTCAAACCCTTGCAAATTGCTCCCGTGTCTTGTGAGGAGGGGTTAAAAATATTTTAAAGTCAAAGAGCAATAATAGTGGAACGTTCGGATCAGGGCCATCCCACTTGCAAGGCAAGCATCTCGAGCGGCAGAGACCCACGAGGTGTGGCACCACAGCCGGCAGAGGGGAGCCAGTTTCCAGAGAGATGTGGTCTCACTGCTACCACCACTTCTGCTCACTTCTCTGGCGGCTTTGGACCACTGCCACCATTTCTCTGGTGACGGCACAGGTGTCTCCACCTCTGTAGCCATCAGAGAAGCCACTGCCTTGCAACCTGGGGGGGGGGGGAGAGGCAGGGCCAGATTTAGGTGTGATGAGGCCCTAAGCTACTGAAGATAATGGGGCCCTTTATATGTCCAGCTGTCCTTTGTCAAAAACAAATTGTCGCTGTTTTTTGTGTTGAATATACTGTATGCTACATGGTAATTTATGAACCTAATAGGTATCTAAAGCCATTTGCACATGCAGAATGTAGGCACCCTATATATAGAAATGAGCAAGTGGGGCCTAGCAGGTGGGGGCCATTACTTACACCATAGGAGCCTACACAACACAAAACACTGCCACTGTATGCAGGTTTTATTATATTTGTTTTTTTTATCTTATATTTTGGAAATGTACATCCTGGGTTTTTTTCCCTTTATATTTTTTTTGGGGGGGGGGCAAGAGAGTGGGGCCCTAAGATATAGCTTGTTTAGCTTATATGTAAATCCGGCACTGGGAGGGGGAGACCAGGAAGTGGCATCTTGCCATATGGCTTCAGGTAAAAGGGGAAGGGCCACCCCTACTTCAGATTTGTTGTTTTCGAACTGGCATTCTGACACTTCTGATCGCAGAGCAAAGCCTGGTGGCTTACAAAATGCAAGTCCTTGCCATTTCGCCCCATATCCCAACTCTTATTTATTTTTATTTTTTATATTGTGCTTTCCCCATTCAAAGGGTGAACCAAAGCGACTCACAGAAAATACATCAAAATACAATGCCAAGAACAATGATAAAATGCAAAACGTAAATTTCCGAAAGAGCTACGTAATCATTTTACATAGGTTGACAATCTTCCCAGACCACATCATTTAAACATTATTTATCTTAAGGGGGGGGGGGTGACACTGACCTGAAATCTTCGCATGTCTCGAGGGTTTCCTGCATTTTTTAGGCAGTTCTGGTTACATTTAAGAAAAAATTTCAAGAAGAACCTGTTGGAAAAGGGATATCATGTTGAATATACCAGTTGTTGACAAGTTGCCCCAATATACCCCTTGCTCACCCAGCAAACAATTTACAATATATAAAATTGTCTGTCCACATTTACCACACAGATAAAGACTGTCCTATCACAGTTCTAACACACCAGACCAATGAGCCAAATATATAGGCATAAACGTAACACAAAATTATTCTGACAAAAAGCAAAGTCATTATCTGTCTTCTAAAACATGCTGCTTGAAACTTTCATCACACAACAAGGGTAGAGAGGAGAAATGAAGCTGCCATTTCCATGGAGTCTGACGGCTGGCAGTCACAACTACAGAATTCCGGAAATGATCGTATTTCCCTACTACTTGAAACAGTTATGCATTTGGGGACGACAAATTGGCATATTTTCACTGTCACAATTCTGGCTCCCACATACTATAATTTACAGAATTCCAAAATGTGTTTATGATGAAAAACATTTGTGCATGTAATAGTGTACAGGGAGTGGGTGTGATTTCAGCTAAGGCGTTAAACACTAAATGTTCTCTCAATGTAAGCTTGCAGCTTCATTGCTTCTCTCACCTGTGGCCCTGCATGTTGGGTTGCAAAACTGCTGTTGCTGCTACCATCTTTATACGTTTTACTTAATATAAAAATGGCCCTACTAGTGTTGTTGGTGTTATTCAATCGTATTATCCTTTCAGTGCATTTTAAAAGTACGAGGAATATGGAGATGAAGATGGCAGTCATTGGCAATAACAATGAAAGATGTCAACTTCCAGGTTTCAACAACTCCTAAGCGCTTAATCCTAAACCCCCAACTCCTATCAGAGTTTCATACTATGGACTCTGTCAAACAAAAGAAAAAATGTTCTAGCTAGGATGAAGTCCTCTTTCACTAAATTTGCCAGCAATTAGAGCTGTCAACTTATTAAAGGTTGTAGTCAATTAGCAGCCTTGCATTTAACTGATAAATCAATTGATTCACTATTTAAAAAAAATATTACAGTATCTCAGTACAGGTTACATTCTAAGAGTCATTACTGAAGTGTTTCCCAAACTAGCAGAAAATTATAAAGCTGAGTTTTGCTTGTTGTCGGATCCCGAGGTTTCCACAATTGGAGGGACCACTTCTGCGCATGCACGAGCGGCAAAACACTTCCAGGTTTGCCGCTTTTGCAACCCAAAGTTTACGTTACCCAAGGGTAACCTAAGGGTAATGTAAGCCGAGGTGCTACTGTATACTGTATATATATCGCTATATAAAAAGTACCGAAGTGGTTTACAGCAGTATCTATATACAGTACAAACCACATACATATTTCAAATCAGAGGCCATCAACAAACTTTGATGGTTACTTTATACAGCAATACAATGCTTTGCTCACAGAGCACTCTTTTCAACATTGTACATCACTCTGTTTTAAAATCTAAACTTTAATCTGTAATTAATTCTAACAAAAGAATACAACGTTGCATAATTCAGTTTATGTTTTTGTCTGGCGAGGGAAAGGGATGCTACTAATATGTATTAAAAAGGTGATTCAGTGAGCTCCAGCCACAAACATTCCTGGGTAATTATAAATACCAGCATGAACACAAATATCCCTTTCCCATGAAACATCCTTTTGGCTGAGGCCTATAGAATAACATAGAGGGAGAAGCTAGCTGCCACTCAAAGCAAAGAGAAGGGTGGGGACCCCACATCCTTTCCTACACTACCTGCCTCAAATGGGAGGCCCCTTGTCTACTTAGTGCCATCTGTAGGGATGAAGCGGTCCCCTATGAACAACTAAGCCAAATGTATATGGCCTACAGGGGATCAGCTCAAGGGCTGGTGAAATGAGAGGGGCAACTGATTTGGTATGGAGACATGCCTGTTGTGTAATAGAAACTCACTTCCCTGGGTATGGCTCCCTCCATAGCTCAGTGGAAACTAGTTGGAGCCTGTCATACCTATGTAGCAGCTCTTAGCTGCTATGCTGAGTTCTTGATCAGTTGTTCACAAATAAGTACAGCTTCCGAAGCTCTCCTGCTGACACTCCTGCTGCTTCCTGGTATTAGGCCAATGCTGTTTCAAGGTTTCTTCCCAAACGCACAGGATGCCCCAGATTTGCCCAACAACTCCAGTGTCCTAGCTCCTTCCCATAAACAAATGAGATATACCCTAAAGACTCTGGTGCTAATAATGCACACCTCCAATCAGTCTGTAAATTGCTGTCAGCTGAATCCAATTTCTAATTACAGCTTGGGTGTTGATTAATACACAGTTAAGCAAATTACCTATACCCAGAAAGGAAAAGTGAAGAAGAAATTTAGCTTTGCTTACAGAAATAGCAGTACACAAAATGCTTAAATGGGGGATACTTTGAGTTCCCCACTATGCGCAAACCAGTGGAGCAGTCTCATGTCCCTGGCACAGTTGGCCAAGAAATGATGCTGTATTCTATAAGGCAAAGAGATAAAAACCTGCTGAAAAAAATATTTCCCCATTTTTCACCATTAGTGATTGTGGAACAGCTGGCTTCAGATTATGGGCTACTTTCTTAATAGTTTAAAAAAACAAAAACACCTCAACTTAAAATAATAAACCAGAAGGAGGTCTCGACCAAAACACAACCATAAATACATGAAATTCTAGCATAACTAGGGAAGACCATGAAATATTTGGGGTAGTTGTTAAATCTTCATGTATGGGTTGATTAGTTTAATGATGATAATATAGCCAATATGTTTTGAAAATTACATGTAAATGTGTCTACTCCAGATTGTGTGTTATAAACACATGCAAAGAAGCCCCAGCATAGATGAAAGGAGGGCTGGAAGGGCTCTGTTTGTTTACACTAAATTAAAGACAGACATAAGTTACTGCATTGTCCCTTCAAGTGCAGCCTGATATCTAATATCAGTAAACTGGCACTAGCTGGTGTTTGCAGAGGGGGGGGGGGGGGCAGAAGGGCTTTCTAAGCCTCTAATGGCCAGCTGTGACTTTGAATGTGCAGAAAGAACTGTCAGCACAAGTAATGGCATCTCAGATCCAGACAACTGCTTGCCACCAAGAGGTGGTTTGTATTTGTGCCAAAATGGATTTTGAGAGGCCAGCAAAGAGTACTTTAATTCTACCAAAGAGAAATGAAATGCGGGGAGGGGGGAGAGAGAGAGAAGTTTGGGATCTTACATTTTGAGGATGACCACTCGATGGCTCTCCTGTCAGCAGCTCATCGTTTAGCTCGCGAGCTATGAAGGGCATGGACATTAAATCCCTCTTGCCCTAAGCTGGCCCTGCCGCGTGGAATGCTGGCAGAATCCTGAGCTCGGTCTCCTGCCTGCTGAAATGAAAAGCCTGGCCATCTGTCGGGAGGCAAAGATTTCCCTGTCAACTGATGCCTGCTCAGAGCCTCCGACAGGCCCTTATGTGGCAAAGTCTCTCAGAAGCCCTTATTCTTTGGGGAAAAGTTTGCTTTGCCCCAGAGGTTTGCTGGAGAATTCTTCAGAGTTTTCCAGAATGTAGGAGCCAAGCAGCTGACCAGTTTGGCCTGCCCTTCCCTAAAGGAATAGATTACCAAAAAGGGGAGGTGGATGTAATAGTTAAAAATATCTTTACTCACAGCCAAGAGTGTGTTTTCAACAAGCTCTGCAAATGCAGGAAAAGATTGATCATCCTAGCTAGTAGAAGGCATGTGTGAATGTTAGGGGCAAGTGTGTCGGCTAATTGGCCAAGGAGGCTATTTGCAAAAAAACCAAAAAAATTAAAATGGATAACATTTCATTTCATTTTGCAAAATTCCAGGCTTCTTCTGCTTCAAAAACAACCTACTGCAAGTAGTTTGACTAGAAAAGTGGCATTAAATAAAACAAGTAAAAAGCAACATCTCCAACGTAGGCTGAATGTGTGGAAACACACTAGATTTAGAGATAGTGAGAGTGTGGACTGGGGAGCAGGAAGGGGTAGTTCATAGAACAGATATGTCTGCTTGTCTGCCTGTCCCTTGGCCAGTGCTATTTCTCTAGCAAAAGAGGTGCCGGAACTCACCATGAACACCTCCCTCCTTCTCTTAGAAAGGCAATGGCGCCCACCTGAGAGGAAAAAAGCCCTGCCGTTGGCTAATTACAAATAGATAAACTTTATACTTGTGCAGTAGAGGCTGGGGATAATCGTTAATGGCAGTTCTGGCAGGGATACCTAATGAATTTGGTCTCTGAAAATTCTGAGAACATACCTGATCCCAAACCCACAGGAACTCCTTTTCCCCATCGCAGATCTACAATTCCCTGAGTTCCGTAGGAAGAGGGATTGACCATTAAACCACACTGTAGCTCTATGGGAGGAATGGGAGATACCTAACAACTCTCGGCACACTTAACTACATTTCTCAGGATTCTCTGTGGGAAGCCATGAGTGCTTAAAGTGGTATGATACACCTTTCAATGCATAATGCAGATGAGGCCTAAAGTGTGGCTCAGAACTTGGTTTATCTATTGGCTTTCACACCTCCCATGTACTCTAATGTAGTTTTTGGCTCAAAGACAACATATCAGAACATGCTTTTATATGCATTTTAGGGGAGGAAAATACTCTGCGTATTTGTATGTGAAATTTCTTGCCCTTTTATTTTTACAAAGTGCAGATTAACAGAGAAAATGGGACAGAACAATAAACTGCAATCAGTTTGGGGAAAGGATAAAAAGAATTTTAACATAAACTTGATTAAAATTTTATTTAGGGGACAGAGGAATCGGTTTTTGCATATGGGTTAGGTGCCTGCTTAATTTTAGAGTAATTCTGAAAAAGGCTGGCAAACGGCCCTGAACATTTAAATTTCTTAATTTAATTTAATTCTTTTAAAATTTTCCAAACATCAAAAACTGATAGTTTTATCTCTCTTGTAACACTTTTTTTTTGTTATTAAATGGACAAATCACATCTTCAAGTTTCAACTACAGGTGGATGCGGAATGTGAATCTCATAATTGTAAACTAACACACTATTCTAAAGTGAAAATTACAGTGATGTGTAACAGAATAAAGTAATTAGCAGGCGTGTGCATTTGGCCTGGACAGATTCCGAAACCTAAAATGAATCAGGCAGCTTGAGAGAGATCTGGGACTCTTCCGAAGTAAAACGGTGTTTTCCTGAGGAAAAGTGAACAGACTACTCCTAAAACCCTGGAGCCACATCAGATTCAGACTGTCTGTCTCTTTAAAACTGCTATTCCCAGGCTCTCCATTTCCGATCAAGGACTAACTTCACCAAGGCTTTCCTTTTTTATTTCCAATAAAGGTGCTTTGTGATGGATGCCGAAGGAAACTTAATGTCAATTGAGCAGGAAGCAAACAAACAAAACCTCTCAAACTCTTTCATTCATCATAACTCCTTAGCTATTGTACCAATGCTTAAATGTTGCAGCTTTCTTATCTAGAAGAAGAAGAAGAGTTTGGATTTGATATCCCGCTTTATCACTACCCGAAGGAGTCTCAAAACGGCTAACAATCTCCTTTTCCCTTCCTCCCCCACAACAAACACTCTGTGAGGTGAGTGGGGCTGAGAGACTTCAAAGAAGTGTGACTAGCCCAAGGTCACCCAGCAGCAGCATGTGGAGGAGCGGAGACGCGAACCCAGTTCCCCAGGTTACAAGTCTACCGCTCTTAACCACTACACCACACTGGCTCTCTAGGGAACACTCAGTGACGTATGTTGTTATACAAATTCCCTCCCAAACCATGGTGGAGGATAAATGAACTCTACTCACCCACCCCCAAAAAGCTGTTGTTCAAAAACTTCTGCCATTTTCCTTCTGATCTTTTTCCAGATTATTTAACCAGAGACACCTCGACCATATATGCCGTTTTCATAGAAACTATACACACACCCAAACCATAGACAAGTAAATGGATCTCTCCTTAAAGAAAGTCCCATTGCACACAAAAACCTAGAGTTCAACAGTAATTATCTACTAAAATTTGGCAGCATTCACCATCTCAGAAAGGGCTATCATGTATGCAAATTTCATCTTATTCTACCAAAAATATCAAAGTTAAAGGCAGTTTCCTTTAAAAACAACAACAAATCCTTAAAAAATGTAAAGGCTACTTGCATATCCATTTACCTGGGAATAAGACCCATTGATTTTAGTAGGACTTCTGAGTATATATGTTTACATGCATTGTAAATGGGAGTTACAGTTGTAATACAGTTGTACCTTGGATCCCGAATGCCCTGGAACTCAGACGTTTTGGCTCCCGAATGCCGCAAACTCAGAAGTGATTGTTCCAGTTTCCAAATGTTCTTTGGGAACCTGAACGTCTGAAGGGGCTTCTGCGGCTTCTGATTGGCTACAGGAGCTTCCTGCAGCCAATCAGAAGCCTCGATTTGGTTTTTGAACGTTTTGGAAGTCAAATGGACTTCCAGAACGGATTCCGTACTAAGATTAGTTTCTCTCAGTGACATTTTTTCAAAAGGCTAGCAAAGTATTTCTGTATCATGTGCACAAGGAAGGAACCCTGAACATTCTGCAACCTACTTCTAAACAAAGGCTCCACATCTCCAGCACTTTTGTTTTTAAAGATGCCTCTGTTTATGAGTAGGGTGCTCAGGGTATTGTGTTCCTTCCATTTCTTTAATCATACAAAATACTAACATGTAAACCACACGCATCCAGGGGGTAAACAGCCACAAACAATGGTAACACTGAAATACAAAATTCCCTAGGCAGAAAAGTAACATGTAAATAAACAATGGGTAGCGATTCAGAATTGCCTGCTGTGATCAGGACTCAGAAAACAGGATGAACTGGGAGGAGCAGGACTTACTTTGTCTAGTTGTGAACTACAGTAGAAAACCAGCAGTTGTTTTCAGTGCTAGACTGATAATGTCCCCTAAACAAGTAGAAAGTGTATTTCCTTCACTAAACAGAGTTATTGTTAGGGTGAAGGCCTTCCAAATTAGAAGGTGGTATTGTAGACTGGAAATTAGAAATTAAGCACTGGTGAGAAGAAACCAAACCAGTGGACCTTGAAAAGGTCTCAATACTCTATCCAGGAACTGGCCCCATCAAAGAGTAGGAAGCAGGGAATAGGTGAAGGCAGAAACTAGTCCTCCCAGAAGCTTTGGTCCTCCCAGTCTGGGGTGAGATATGGTAGTGCTGTGTCCTACTCTGCTGAGAACCATCCCCTATTTTGAAGACTGTCTGGTCCAAGTCTAGTTCAGAATTAAATAACTATAAGGGAGAGGCACGTCTTTGAAATTGCCTGTTATAATTAATGCCTAGACAGAAGACTGAGCAGACTTGCAGATCACCTAGTTATCACTGTGGTGAGATGTATCACATTTTAAATATATATACACTATATATATATGTGTGTCGTGTTTCTCCTAAAATAAGACACCGTCTTATATTTATTTTTCCTAAAAATAAACACAATATGGCTTATTTTCAGGGGATGTCTTATTTTTTCCCTCCTTCTCCTGCCATGGCCTGCATTGCTGCTGTGCCTATTACTATGTATTATTTTCGGGGTATGGCTTATATTCCTTGAATGCTTAAAAATCCTGCTACGGCATATTTTATGGCTACGTCTTATTTTTGGAGAAACAGGGTATATATATACACACACACATACACAAATTATGTTCAAATTTCCATCTACTTATATGAATTAGCATATACAAATATTATGCAAATCTGTGTACTCTCCCGCCCCCGATAATGCATTTTTCTCTTTTTTAGGGATGCAGAAGTGGCCACCCTAGGGAATACACCATTTGGTGCTATGCTTCAGACAGCAAAATGTCCTGAGCCAGCACTGATCATATCACAGATAATCAGTTTTGCTATACTCAGTCCTGGGAAGGATCCCATAAGAGTAATCTATTTCATCACAATCAGCTTCTCCTGAAAATGTGGCACAGGCCAGCCAGGTATGTGGAATGCTGGGAACTCAGAATGTGCTGGAGCCAAGGAATGGCTCCTGCTTACCCCAACTTGGGCCACTTATAATGCCATGGTCTTGTCACTGCTCTGATGCAGAACTCAAAGGGACTCAGAAATGAAGCAGGGTTTCATTTGCCACTGCCACAATCTTTGGGAGGAAAGGGGGATAGCTGGGAAGGGAAAACCTACATTCCTGGTACTGAAGAAAAGCACGTTTGTTCTAATACATTGGAGAAATTGTTTGAGAACGGTTCATCCATGCAAATATATGACAGCAGTAAGGCTGCCAGAGTCAGTGAAACAAGTGGTGATTCCACAGTACAAGTGTCAACTGCATACTTAAACCTGTCTAGAATGAAAGGGAAGCTGCAAGCTACCTATTTCAAGTTTTATGAACATGTTAGTGAAGAAAGCGAGCCTGGATTCCGAGGAATTCTCTCGCAGAGGGTATGTGCCTGCAACACTGGCTGATTTGCATCTTTCTCACCCTAAAGGACTTCTGACTCTTTAAGGCCAGAAGAAGAAGAAAACAGCTTTGTGTATGACAACAGGGGTGTGCTGTGTTTTCAGGAAGAAAGCTGCATCTCACATTCCAGTTATGGGTTCAAACAGCCAAGATGGATGCTTCAAAGAGCACAGTGGCCAATGGGGAGCAGAAAATAGGGAGGAAATCTCAGACAAAAGCAGCATGCAGTAAGCAACCATTCCCACAATTACTACTTGCAAGAGTGTCCTACAGCACATTCACTCTTTTCTAAGTTATGGGGGGGGGGAGAGAGCAAGAATTCACAACTGCCTATGAATGTCATCCATGTAAACACACTGTAGTATTGTCGCTAAATCAACAGTGCACGCAAGGTATCATAACAAAAAGAACTAGGGACAATTACTTCTAGCATGGAACTGCTAGAAGCATAATCCAAAATCTGAGCAAATTCCAATCACCCAGCCCTCTTTCTTGTTTCATCTGAACTAGGCCTAGCTGTTTCATTCAGTAATGATTGCTCCCCTGCTGCTAGGACAATGCTTCAGCTATTTCCCTTATTATTATATGGTTTGCTATTTAATTATGATTTTTACTTTCTAATACTGTTCTCCATTTACAGAACTCCTGAGTATGAATTGAATATTGGATTCTAAACCGGGGGGGGGGGGAGAAACGGTGAGGACATTATGGTGTTTTCCACTGGCCATCAGATGTAGTACTGAATTATTCAAACTGAAGACATCCAGTGCATCTTTTTCGTGTAGACTATGCATGTGTTTTATGTTCATTGATCATTGGTTAAAGTAATTTAGATCAATGCCCATTGTGAAAATAAATTCTACCAAGTACTCAAGGAATATAGTTGAAAACACAGCAACTTGAAATGAAAACTACCTTTTATTTCCTTGTAAGCCCTCCCAGTATTACAACTATTTTATATTGGACCATTTTGCGTACACGTGTGGGGTTACGTGATGGCCACTGTTTATCAAAGATCCACAGAAGGCTTACACATATTTATCAGCATGAAATTGAACATGAAAATCAAATACAGAAACAGGAAAAGCCACTTTTTTACCCACAGGTTCACAGCTGGCTTGTACATGTCTATTAAATCAATAATCAGCATTAGCTATCCTTTGCGACACGCTCACAACAGGAAAATAATTCTTCAGGGCATAAGTTATGCATCACAATGCTTACAAATTGCTTGTTGACTTTAGCAGAAGCAAGTAGAGCTATCTCTGTCTTACAGCCCAAACCTATGCATGTTTAGTGAGGTCAGTGAGATTTGGGCCTGGTTCAGACATAAAAATCTCAAGCCAATAAACTGTGGTTACAGGTAGGTAGCCGTGTTGGTCTGGATCGAAGTAAAATAAAAAAATTCCTTCAGTAGCACCTTAAAGACCAACTAAGTTTTTATTTTGGTATGAGCTTTCGTGTGCATGCACACTTCTTCAGATACCTTAAATAATAATAAACTGTGGTTATTCGCCCAAGAACAAAACTTTCCCTCTGATCCAGTTTCACATTACCTCTGGGCAAGAAAACTGTACTGGAATTTCTGTTTCCTAATCAGGAAGTGAAAGCAGGTTGCTAAGGAGGCATTAAATCATGGTTTCCCAGTTCTGATTTAATTGGAAACTGTGGTTAAAACAAGACACGATCTCAGTACCAACACCTGGCCTTGGATAATGGGAGTACGAGAAGCAGAACAGACTGGGTTATTTTTACGAACTTTCTAACAAAGACTATAACTTGTTACAGTGAATATAAACGATATTTATTTCAGTGCTGGAAATGGTTGGAAAGAACCCACCTAATCACTGAAGCAGAAGCTACTCTTGCCCAGAGGCAGCCTTCAACTACTCACAGCCTGTTTCACCAAAGTTTTCAAGTTGCTTTCCTATAGGCCTCTTCGTGCTCTGTGCACTGGAGCACAGCACATCAATTTTTTAAACTTCCAGCCACTCTTCTACCTTCTTCAGTTCCCTTTTTTCAGAATTTACAACACTCCACAGAAATCCAGACCATTTCAGAGAAATGTGCCAGGGTTATATCGTCATTCCCTTCCTAGCAGACAACATTCCCACAAAAATGTTTAGGTTTTTCAGAGGAATCTAAAGAGATCTCACACAACATGTTAATGTTGCACACCCAGACAGAGAATTACCATAGAAGACACAACAAAATAAGTAAGGTAAGATTTATGTCCTGCTTTCCCCTAATTTGATCTTGCTTCCCAGGGTCTCATTTTACAATGATTCTCTCTCTCAAGGACTAACCTTTTATTTCATGTGGCAGGCAGTGGGCTGGGACAGTAGAAAAGAAGGTAATTTTTCTTCCACTTGCAGAGCAATTCCAGTAGCCCTGTGTGTGACTAGAAATTATTTTAAGGGGTAGAGTAATGGGGGGAGACCTTTGGAACCGACTTTGGGGAGGAACTGAGGGCTGCAGTGGGAAGGACTTGACAATTCTCTGAATCAAAGCCAAAATTGTGTTGCTTTTTTAATGCTGCTACACACTCCCAGCATTTCGCAACAGGGCAGGATGGATAAATAAATAATGGGTGATATCCAATGCTAGTCATACTCAAGAGTAAGCCCACTGAAATCCATGAAGTTAAGTCAATTATGTTTAAAGGACAGAGAATTCTGAGTATGATTCGATTGACCATCACCCAAAATATTATGCAAAATATTGATTCATACACCGTACTTCTACAAATGATAGATTGTTCCCAGGCAGTCTTTTACTGGTAAGTTTTTTTTGGCAGGAATGAGCACCAAAAACACATACATGTTGAGCAAATGGGACACAATTAACAACAACTACTACTACTACTACTACTAATACATAAGAGGGAGGCATTTTGCATAACCAAGGGGTGTAACTACCAACACTATTCACTTTAAACAAGCCCCAATCCAGACGGCTGAGACCAGGAACTACGTAAGTACAATGTAGATTCATTGTTTAGTTCTACAGTGACACAGGGAGGCAAGTTGACTATGTTATCCCCATACACATGAGCAGTGCAAGCAATCAAGCTGTGCTTTCCTCTTTCTTCATGGTTCATAGTCACTGTCTGCTATGTAGCAGCCAAGGAGGTATTGCTTTAGCAGAGATGGTGACAGGCCTCTCCAGAATTAGAGTACTTTATTATCACATTAGTATGGGGGAAAGACACATAATTAACGGAATTTATCCTCATTTATTCAGTAAAAGCACTAATATTCAATCAATCTGCCTCTGTTTAATTACTTTCCCTTACACTGTTTTTTTTTTCCTTCCTTGACCCCTCAAGTAGTAGAGTACAGAAATGTGTGAAGTCTTCTTTTTTTAATTCCACTTAGGATGCTAGACACTATTCATTGAAATAAGCGTTAAAAAACGGCACTAGGGTCTGTCACAGTTCACAAGCTGCCACTGAGTTAGCAGCCATGCCAGTATTATACTTTTGCTAGAAGAAAATCTATTAAGTGATGGCATGTAACAGAATTACCGTTAATTGTAATATGACACTATTGTCCAAGCGCCTGTTATTTCGGGGGGGGGGGGGTTGAGTTTCTAACAGGAAAACTATGCACATGTCTACTCAATAGGACTTAATCCCAGGTAACTGTGTATAGCAGGGGTAGGCAACCTAAGGCCTGGGGGCCGGATGCGGCCCAATCGCCTTCTCAATCCGGCCCGCGGACAGTCCAGGAATCAGTGTGTTTTTTCCTGAGTAGAATGTGTCCTTTTATTTAAAATGCATCTCTGGGTTATTTGTGGGGCATAGGAATTTGTTCATTCCCCCCCCCAAAAAAAATATAGTCCGGCCCACGGCTGAAAATATAGTCCGGCCCACAGCTGAAAAAAGGTTGCTGACCCCTGGTGTATAGGATTGGGATCAGTTAACACTGGCTTTATACTCGCAGCAGAATTAGGTGAGTATGTGGTGTGGGTCAGGTACTAGAACGGACTGCTCAACTTCTATGTTCTTGTTGTTTATAAACAAAGCTTGCATTGGAGGCAAAGGAGAATGATTTCCACCTGAAGTGCTAGTTCTCTAGTTAGAATTGGTTGGTTGGTTGGTTGGGTTTATATGGCCAGCATTAAAAATTGTATCTGCTGCCTGCAGCTTGAAGTCCATTCTGTCACATCAGGACTCATTCTGCTGCATCTGCAAAACTTATGTCATTGCTCTAAGGAAACATTAGGTGGAATTTAATGTAGCGCAAAGGCAAATATTCTGGCTCCTCAACCATTTCTCCTTGCACGATGGGACATTCTCCCCCTCTCCTTTACTGCACCTCTTCAGACTGCAGGTGGGAGATCACTCTTGAAAACCCCATTCCCTGTACATGGGAAATTAGCATGCCAGATAAGAAGCTCCCCTCCATCCTGAATGTATGTAGGAAAGGGTTGTGTTTTTTTAAGGTAGAAACATTCAAACATGAAATCCCACACCTACAATCTAAAGTGTTACAGTTCAACTGTAGTTGCCTGTAATGTGTTATTTCTGTATGTTTCCATTGGTGTTGCTCACAGAACTTCCACCACCTTTATATCAGAAGTGCAGCCCCATCTACACTATACATTTAAAGCAATTTAATTCCACATGAAGAAGCCACTAAAGCACATTTCACAGGCCACTAAATCAAGTGTACAAGCAAATGAAGGCATGAGATGGAAAACGCCTTCTGTTACACCAGTACAGTGGAACCTCGGTTAATACCTACCTCCGTTTATGGAAACCTCCGTTTACGAACACAGCGGACCCGGAAGTGTTTACATCCGGGTTCTGCGGCGTCAGATGCGCAGATGCGATCTGCGCAGCTCGTATATGCGCAGAAGCGATCTGCGCAGTGCGCAGAAGTGCTCTTTCGGCGCTTTGCACATGTGCAGAAGTGTGCCTTTGGCGAGCGAACGCCTCCGCAGAACGGATTGCGTTCGCAAACCGAGGTACCACTGTACTCAAGAAGCTGTGATTTTATTCTGTGTCACTGGGATGCAAGTCTACCATTGTAGGCGAATGTGGAGAGATTTCTTTCAAATGTGGAAAGAGATTTCTTTCAAATACAGTGGTACAGTGGTGCCTTGCTAGACAAATTTAATTCGTTCCACGGGTCTTTTCTTATAACGAAAAATTCGTCTAGTGAATCCCATAGGAATGCATTGAATGTTTTTCAATTTTTTTTTTGCCCATAGGAACGCATTAATTGAATTTCAATGCATTCCTATGGGAAACCGCGATTCGCTAGACGAATTTTTCATAAAACAAATTCGTCTATCGAGGCAACCTCCGCTCGAAAAATCCTTTCGTTAAGCGGAAATTTCGTTAAGCAGGGCATTCGTTAAGCAAGGCACCACTGTACCTCGGTTTGCAACCACAATTGGTTCTGGGGAGCCGGTCACTCCCCGAGTTGGTCGCTCCCTGAGGCGCGCTTCTGCGTGTAGCGCCGATAGAGCACTTCTGCGCACGTGCACAGTGCGCAGATCGCTTCTGCGCATCTGGGCGCCGCCGAACCCGGATGTAAATACTTCTGGGTCTGCGGTGGTCAGAAACCGAAGCGGTCACAAACTGAGGTACCACTGTATGTCATTGGGTGGTGACATTCCTTTTCCAGAGTATTTGGAATTTAGCAAACTTGGGGGGGGCAGAGTTAAGTGGACAAAAAAATAATTAAAAACAAAAAAGGCATTACCCACACCCAAGTGACATTTTGAAGGTCTGAGTTGTGGACCCCTCCCTTGTCACCACATAATGATTTCAATTTGAAATCACTTGCTTTATGTATTCCCCATCTTTCATACTGATCTGCTTGTGATTAACTAAAACAAGGGAACAGGAAACAATGAGGGGAAATAGTTGCAGAAAGAGGAAAAGAAGCAAATATGTATTTTGGGGGGGGATTCTGTTTCCCAATGACCCATGTTCTAATCTAGCACACAATTCACAAAAAAGTGTAGTTCTAAATTTAACCTTATCCAGAACACAAATTGCAATACTTGGGAGATTATGCCACATTCCAAGTACGATAATAGATTCATGTCCTGAACTGGATATAAATCAGGAGTTAGGTCTTGCCAGCGCAACTGGCAACTGCCGGCGCAACTGGCAACATAATCAGATTCAACTATTATTTAAGCATATGTTATAATGCAATTCTGAGGCATATCTTTTTTTTAATCATTGACTTTAGCAGTTGAGTGAAAATTCCAGTCAGGGAGTGATTTGGGTCAAACACTTTCCAAAAATTTCTTTCACACTGAATGATTGTGTCCCTAGTTCACATTTTGGAATCTGAAAATTTGACCTGGTGCCATCCCCCTACTCTGCTTTTTGCATACAGTTCACAATTTACACCAGCAAATTACATGTGTTTGAATTCAATATTTTGAGGAAGGCCTATGACCTCTTTCAAGTAACAAGGGCAGCATTCATTTCTAATTGCTCCTAATCGTCTTCTACCATTTCAATTCAATCATCACCAGGGATCAACCACCTTTTCCCAGCTTATGCACTGCTTCTCTTCCAATGGCATGCAGTTGTGTCTATAAGCAAGAGCCTTTCAACTTACAACATTTACATCGCTGTCATTATATTTGCTTCCACATTCTACACATAGCACTAGTTAAAGGCCTCTTGGCTTCAGCTGTTCCACTGTGTCAGTATCAGAGAGAGTGTGAGATGCATTCCAGAGACTAGGCCTAGGGATTAACCTCTGGGATGACACCCAGTTTCAGCCTTAGCCACACTAAATCCCCACCAAAGCTGTAACAGCCATGGCTGATTTAGAACCTAAACTGTAAATCTCCTCTTCACACTGACTCTCCAAGAGGATGAGTGGGAAGATTTCCCTGCCAGCCAATTGAGGGTTTGTTTTGTTTTGTTTTGTTTTTACATAGAGGCCTGCAGGTGTCAACACAGCGAAGCATTGGGGACACTTTTGGACAAGCCAATGTTTCAACAAGTACATGATAAGTGACTGTTTAGGGCAGGGCAGCAACTTAAAGAAACAAAACAACCAGCCGAAACCTTGTTCAAAATTAAAATACCCCACCCCAGCTCATTCTCTATTCAGGGAAATGTGATTATCTTATCTCTTAAATTTGCAATGAAGTAAAGAAGGGTTTTGCAAAGCATGGTGGATAATATAGGATTTTTTTTCTTTAATCAACAACACCAAAGAATGAAGGAAAATCTGGAACCCTGAATTTGGGGGAAATTAAAACAACCACCAGAGCTGCATCCCTAGGGAGTCTGGAAGCCCCAGCAGGCGTCAACATTGGTAGTGACCCCCAGGAATTTTCACTGTAAGGAGTGAGCTCCTTCTGCCACCCTAAGATGTCGTGTGGTGACACGGGGCCTGCTTTGTGTGAATCTTCACAAAAGTAGGAAACGCTCCATAGACAGCCAGGCAGTGAAGAAATAAAACTGGCTGTGAGCCATGGAGGGCAGCGCAACACTACTGCCTCTTTTCTGTTTAGCATTCTCCCCAGAGAGCTGCTCCAGTAGTATGCTGTCCTGTTTCTTTTTCTTTTTTTCTGTTTGGTTCAGTGCCTAGAAACCAAAACAAGCAGCCATAAACCCAGCGAACGCAGCAAGCCGTGCGGGCTGCTCAGCAGCGAGTCCTGTGCGTTCAGGCCTGCAGCTGTAAGGCACACCCATTTCTGGTTTCCCTCCCTTTTCCTGCCTCTCCCTTGGCTACAAGCATAACAGCACGAATGAGAAAGAGGAAATCCCCCCCCAATGGGAGATGCTGGCACTATCGCCACCAGACCACCTAAGCTGAGGGGTGCTGCAGCAGCAGCAGGAGGAGGAGGACCTTTTCTTCTCTTCCCCTGTTCGAGGCAGAGTCTCCTTCCCCTGCTCTCCACACTTTTGCTTTTAGCTACGCTGAAGAAGTACATGAAGGAACAGTTCAAGAAGCTCAAATCCTCCATGTCTTTTTTTTAAAGAAAAACAGTGGTGCCCCCATTGTTCTGAGGCACTTAGAGAATACAACTCTCACTTCCTTTGCAGCAGGGAGCCTTGGCAATGAGGATGGAATCGAGCATGTGGTTACTATTTTAAGGGCTGCAAGGAAGGGGCTTGTATGTGGAAAGGCCAAAGTGCTTCATCTGAGCAGTGTGTACAGTCATAGAGGAGCAGCAGGGAAACATGTCTCCATTCCTGTTTTAAAAGGATGGCTAAGTTCCACAACTTGTTAGCTGTTTTGCTCCGCACTGTTTTTCCCGCTTCCTCCCAATAATTCATACAAGAAATCCTGGAAGAGGAGAGAGAGAGAGAGTATACACCCTACATTATTCTTACAAGCTGTTGTTCTGAGGGTGTGGTGTTTCATTGTTGGCTCCCCCCCTCCCCCCTCTTTTTTGCACTTTGTTGGTCAAGTGATGACATCTTGAGTTGTTCTGGACTCAGTATATATTGTGCACATTGCAAGTGCATGTCAATTTTACAGTAACAAGACATTGGGAGTGTTTAATTAGTCATCTCAGAAACAACATCTGGAGGAGTTCCATCTGGATTCTCTAGTGATACCAGGGGAACAAAAGGAATCTGTCCATACCACTGTGTGCTATTCAGTTGCAATCTTAGAAGAATGTCAAACAAAGCTGCAGGTCCTTAGTCTACATGCCTCCAGAGGTGGCTGCAGAAACTTACATCAATTACAAGGGGATCCAGAGCTGGTCCCCAAAAAATCAGGCAGAACAGCAAAATATACCACCACATCATCCCACTTAAGGTGCATACCACCCAAGGGTTGCCAAGTTATTTTCATACACTGGGAATAAAAATATAGCATATATTATCTGAAGAAGATATAATATCTGAGGAAGTGTGATGCACATGAAAGCTTATACCAGAACAAACTTAGTTGGTCTATAAGGTGCTACTAGACAATATTATTCTTATTATTATTTTATTTCGAGTGCAATACTATACATATTTATACATCAATAAATTGCTATCCTTTCATGACATCCCAAATCAACCACCTGAAGTGACTACTCAACCTTCTTAATGTTAGCATCACCCTTTTTGCTGATGGAAGGATTCATTTTTGGGGAAGAATGGAATCTTTGAATATAGTAGAATGGGAAAGGAAAGTGAATTTTGCATATATACCCACCCCACTGCAGCCTTCATTCTCTCCAAAAAAATCTGATCCAAAAGTTTGGGGGACCCTTAGGAACAGGGTGTGAGATGGTGTGAGGGAAAAAGGTAAATTGGCGAACAGAAACAAACAAAAAAACCCACCCTCCCTGTTCCACTGACACAAATCTTCATTGGCTCAAAGAGCCTTCCATCATCACAGAGGCAGCACTGGAAGCAACACTACAGTATTTATCATTCCCCTTCTGGCTAATAGGTTCTCCAGGTGGCTAAAAGGTTGGTAACAATGAAAACAATGAAATCACAAAAGATACTGTTAGAAGAGCCACATAAGCAAAACATACAACAGGACAGAGAAAAGCATAAAACAGGATTTAGAAAGGACTGGGAAAAATAAAAAAGTTATTTTCCTGGTGCTGAAAAGATTAGGTCTCAGTTGAACCTCCCTGGGGAGGGTTTTCTAAAGATGGGTGCCATCACCAAGAAGGCCCTATGCCTGCTCACCACTCACTTATGACAGAGGGGACACCCAGAAAGGGCCATAGCTAAGTGGCTGAGTATCTCCTATGTACTGTATTCAGAAGGTCTCAGTTCAATCCATGGCCTCTCCATTTGGAGATAGGACCCCTGTCTGAACCCCTGGAGGCAACCACTGCCAATCAATGCAGACAAAATAGACCTAGATGGTCTAAGTATAAGGCAGCTTCTTGTGTCCCTAAAGGTCCCCAAAGATTATTATCCTGTGTATAAATTTGTATTAGAAGGCCAACAGCACCAGAAGAGCAGATAGTAGTGTTGTTATGAGTTTGGGGTGGGTGTGGGTAAACTGTATTCCTGAGTCACCTTCTAATTCCTGGATCCAGCAAGGATTCAATTCCTGGATTAGCCAGGCTAGCATCCTGGTGAGGCGATGGTCCTCTAAATATAGGGCATTAACAAAAGAAGTGGCTCTCTGCCAGACAGCAAATGGATGGGCCCCACTACATCAACTTGCTAGGAGTTCGAAAGACAAAGGCCAGAGTTGAGAGTTGAGGTGTGTGAGCTAGAATCTAGAGGCAGCAGGATGGAAAGCTAGAGAAACAGACTGATGCCTATGTAGGCTGTGTACGGCTATGGGAGAAGCAATATAGGATGTCAATGCTGTGAGCCCCTCCATCATAGGCTCAGGTTGTATATATGTGAATAAACCATGTATCATAAACACACCACAGCCCCTGCTGTGCCTTATTCTGAAAAAATTGAATCCTAGGTAAGTGCCTGGAACTCTGGAATCTTGCACTGCTCAGAGATTGGGGTGGTGTGCCACAGTTTTCATGGCAGACAGCTGCACAAAACAAGATTAGTGATTCATTTGACAGCTGGATGCCTTTTCCTGTCATCCTGAAGTTTCTGAACCATTGCCCAACACCACTTTTATTCTGTAGGTAGAAGCTGAGATTTCAAGGATGTAGAATCAGTTTGGTGCAATATTTACACCATGCAGAAGAAAATGTGAACTTTAATCCGAATAACAGAGTGCTTTCTGGCACATTCCTGAAGTGTCCCGAGTGCAATGGGAGGGAACTAGAAACATGTCTCCAAAGCTTCACACAAAAGAAGCTAGTTACTCTTCAGAATGTGCCAGTAATATCTTATTAAATAAACTAGTTAGTCATCTATTAGTCCATTCCCGACTTCACAGCTGAATCTGGGTCAGTGCCCAAAATAATATGCATTAAAAACAATGAGATGTGTTGGAAGCTGTGCGGGTGACATTAGTATTCTTGTATTACAGTAGTATCCATGCATTGTTCTTTTAGTCATCCTAAGGGCAGTGGTGGAAATGATGGGATCCAAGCTGTAGGGCAAAAAGGACACCCTCACTTATCTTCAATGTAACAAAAAACATGAACATTCCAAAATAGTAATTCAATTAGCTGGAGAGTATTAGAAATTCTAACCAGGCCCACATCTCCCTCACCAGTTCTTTGACGACTGCAGCACTGCCAACTGTTTGAGAGCAAGGAAAATCAACAAAAATTTACAGCTGAGCCTCTTCAGTAAAACCCTGACAAAAATTAATTCATCCTTAATGTAAACTTAATCAGGCAGCTCCATCCGAAACCTTCCTACCAGGAAGTCAAGTCAGAAACCATCAACTGGAGCACATCAATACTGAAATGTCAAGAGCTTTGTGGGTTTTGGGGGTTATTTTGCTGAATCCCGCAGTCTGCACCAATGAAAGAATTATTTATTAGGACTGTAATTGTACAATAATTAACCTCGCTGCTAAAGTCTTTAAAAATGTATATTAGTTTATCTATAAACATGCAAGTGTAACAAATAGTCCGTCAAAGCAGTTTAATGCAGTGACTGCCAAACCAATGCAAATATAGGTGCTGCCTCCTGTACTCTGCTCTCAGGTTCACTGAAGTTAATGAATTGGTATTTACACTTTTAACATGACACTCAGGTTCTAGACAAACTAGAGGCACTGCTGTCTAGACTGAGTTTTAATTGCCCTCCCCATTCAGTGACACTTGGTCTCTTATGACATAATATGCACTGATCAACAAAGTGGGACTTCAGAACTGCATACAGCAATATAATTGCAAATGACATGGCATGTTTTATCTGTTGAATATTCAGCCTCATGGACTAGCTAAAATCACAGGTGCATTCTAGATGGGGGGCTCACAACTCTTTCTTCTCCAAATAAATGAAAAACTTTTGTTCTTAGGAAGCGCTCTCATTTTACAAATTTGATAGCAAACACATACACATGACTTTGTTGTTACAGATGACGTCTCCAGAAAGGAGACTTATTTCCTTGTTCGACAATGGTATTCATGCAGCATTTTTACAAATGCAATGAGGGTTATTTTTAGTTTTTTTCCCTAGTCTGCAAATGTTGTTAAATACAATATAGAAAACAGAAGAGTCCTATTTAGAAAGTGAGTCTGTGTTTTAAACCTGGGATGGTCCCAATTTCTTGTGGGATCTACAAAGCTGGAAGTTGTATGGAAGTTCCTGTCACAACACTTCAAGCTGAAGATGTCTCCCAGTGGAAAATCAGGGGGCCTGGATGCCCTAGGCTTCTGTCTCATCTGTCTTGACCTAGGGGAGACACCTTCAAGGTCCCAAATAGTGTTTTGTGCTGTGCCCCCTGACCAGCTCCCTTAGGAAGCAAGTGATCCACACTGATTTATTTATTTATTGCTGTGAGTTGGTTGCACCCAAGCTGCAAATGGTGTGTTTCACAGAGTCATCATGTTCTTGCAGAAAACAACCATTCTATACATTATTTATATTGGTGCAGAATGCCCAGCACTCTTTAAAATAAAGCAGACTCTGCTTTGAGCTGTTTGTTCATACCCCTCTTACAAAGTGACTATAGTTACTTCTTCCTATAAAAGTAAGCTGCTTCCATGGATTTGTGTAAAAGTAAAGGGCAGCAACTGTATCACTGCTAAGGTGTGTGATCAACACATTGACCTTCCCTTCTCATCCATCTCAAGGAGACAAGAGGAGCAGAAATGCTTTCCTCCACAGTTACATCACCTTGCTGACAAAGGTCGGTATAGTTAAAGCTGGTTTTCCCAGTAGTGATGTATGGAATGAGAGCTGGACCATAAAGAAGGCTGATCGCTGAAGAATTGATGCTTTTGAATTATGGTGCTGGAGGAGACTCTTGAGAGTCCCATGGACTGCAAGAAGATCAAACCTATCCATTCTTAAGGAAATCAGCCCTGAGTGCTCACTGGAAGGACAGATCCTGAAGCTGAGGCTCCAATGCTTTGGCCACCTCATGAGAAGACTCCCTGGAAAAGACCCTGATCTTGGGAAAGATGGAGGGCACAAGGAGAAGGGGGAGGCAGAGGATGAGATGGTTGGACAGTGTTCTCGAAGCTACGAACATGAGTCTGACCAAGCTGCGGGAGGCAGTGGAAGACAGGAGTGCCTGGCGTGCTATGGTCCATGGGGTTACGAAGAGTCGGACAACAACAACAGTTATGTTATATTGAACATTCACAGGAAGGTAACTGGCTTGTATTCAGCCCTGCACACTCGTGCAACAGTCACCCACCTTCTTGCCTCTCACCTGCAGCCCCCTGCACAGCCTCAAACTCTGCTCCAGAGGGTTGGGAGACCTTCCAGAGCAGATTTGGAGGGGTGCATGGGGAGAGGAGAGTAAACTCCCACTGCAGAAAAGGAAATCTGTTTGCACAGCTTTGGATACAACCTACAGCAGTCGCTCAATGTGGCCGGAAGGCAGACAGCAAAATGACTGGTGCAAACAAGATTTTCTTTCTGTTTGCCTGAAATATATTCATTATATATATTCATTGGTTTGCCTTGAACATATTTTAACAGATGTATGTTAAGTATATATAGCTGAAAACTCTCACCAGCAACAGTTTTGTAGGGGGTATCAATTTCTATTGCAATCATTCGTTTCTTAGAAGCATTTAAGGGCCTGGTGTATTTTTCTTAGGAATTTTGCAGGTGGTAATTTAGTATTATCTCTTGCTTGTTAAACACTTTTAGGTGCTGTCAGAAAATTGCAAGTATTAACACAGAGAAATGAATGGCAGAAGAAAACTCAGTAAGTAGTATTTGCAAAATGACACGTGGAACATCTTTAAGATTTTGTTCACAGTGCTCAAACTGATCTTTAAGCATCTTTCAAAAACCCTTCAGAGCAGACAATGATGTTCTTACTTTTCAGAAAACTTAATATTTCTAGTGAGCTGGTTAAAACAAGATATTGGAATCAAGACAGTCAGGTGTTGGGGGAAGTAGCGAAATACTGTATTCTTAGAGCCTCAAAGTCATCACTGGAATCTCTTTCCTCTACAGTTTCAAGTGGAGGCACAGTTGCTGAGAGCGTCCATCACTCCATTTGCTACATAGCTTTCCCAACCACCGCCACTTTCTGCTACAGAAAGGACATTGGTTAAGACATCACCTTAATAGGGTCATGTACATCTCCACCCAAAATGTGTCATCACTCTTCTGCTATCACAAAACCTTCCAGCAAATAGTTGACATTCTTGATCAGGTGCTGTCCAAACATTTTATTAAAACATTTAAAATGATGAATATATCCAATTATTACTATTAATGCAGCTAATACTGACTAATGAGGGAGAAACATTCTAGCTTGTGTCCCGCAATTCATTACCTCTGCCTTGTCAACAATTCAAAGCCCAAAACCTAATCATCCATACCAGGCCCTGTTATATTTCACACGTCACATTTAATAAGTCACTCAGTGCCTATAAATTAATGTAACATGTCGGCGTTTATGAGTGTGGCTTTGTCGTTGCTAACAAATGATGTGCTGGCCCAGTCTGCTGCAGCCAGGCAATGACGAATGATAGAAAATGATTTCTCTCCAAAATACAAACTATGCGCTAGAGACCAGAGTGGTTATAGTTATATAGTATAGTCGCAGACATGTGTTCAGACATACAGACACTTATCTATGCTCTCTCACTAAAACAGAACAGTGAATATATGTTTTGAAGTACAAATATACACAACAAAACACTGGGTTGGATCCAGGCTAAGGGCTGTATTCAAAGTACAGTAGTTCCAAGTACCGTAGCTCTTTCCACTCATGGAACAACTTTGGATTGGGCAATGGGACTTTTTGCCTTCTCTCCCCGCCCCCCTTCAAACCCTGAAAATCTGTTCTAGCGTTTCTCCCCAACTGACTGCAGACACATCCTCACTTCAACAGGAGCTATTTAACTTCTGATTTATTACTAGAAATAAATTAATAATGAACAAGGGAAAGATGTCTTAATTTATTTCTATTATTCCACAAGAAAAGATCTTTACAAAATAATAATCTTCCCTTCACACTGCTCAAAATCCCAGAGAAGGGAGAAACAAGATTAAAGATTTTTATTTTATTTTTTAAAAACCACTTACATATTGCACCAAGCATTCCAAAAATAATCAGCCAATTGATGGTTGACACTTGAATGTGAGTATGATTCTGTTACAATTTGTTATAAAACAGATCAACATGCTGATCACAGAAAGTAAAATGGAAAGTGTAATAAAGGACTTTCCGAAAGTCTACATTGCATGTTTTAATCAACAGTATAAATAATACAAATTGAATAAATAAGTGAATAAATAAATTTAATGTCTCATCTAAATATTCAGCAATTTCATTATTTAACATACACTCCTTCTGTGAGGAGGATGTTTATCCACTCTCTTCTTTGGGGTCATTAATGGTTCATTCTGTAAAATAGTTGCATGTAGTCACACTAATACTTAAGGGTAAAATTGGGTGGAGAACCAAGGGCACTGCTACTCTTAACACTCTGCATAATTGGGAAATGACTAGTGCTGAAGTAAACTCTTTCAGAGTGCAGACTGAGGTCAGACAACAGGCTGAAGCATTATAAGCCCAGAAGAGCAAAGGCTAGTTCCCCAATTAAAGTTAAGTGATGACTTGGCTTCAGGAGCACCCTCCTACCATTTGCACAACTTTCAAAGCACCAAAAGATGCCAGATGCAGCACACTTCTCCTCTGCCCCTGTTCTACCCCCCCCCCAAACGCAGCAAAATATATATAGAGAGGCCCTTAATATATTAAATGTTTGAGTAATAAAATATGTAAATTTTCAGTTAAGAGAGGAAAGGACAAGAAAGGATTTCAAACACACTATACAATAGTGGCACAATGTATTTCCCCCCATCTCCCACCCAGAATTAAAGCCATAATCAAGACAGCAAAAACTGACAAATACCAGTCCAATTTCAATGTACTTTAAGGTTACTGTTACAGCTTAGTTACTGATCAGGTTCATGCTAGAATACAACATTCTGTGCTGGGTTTTTTTTCCCTACCCTCCCTCCATTTCCTTCTTTCTTTATTAAAGCTATAATCAATCATTATAAATATAAAATTTATATTTTAACATTTCTCTTAAGAACCTTGTATCTTGGTGTGTTCTGGTCACCAGTTACATTTTTTTCTCCAGTAGAATATATATCAGCTGCTCGAAAATATCTTTCTCCAGTTTGAAATATTCTTTATGTATTTTTAAGAAAATTACTATAAACAATTCCACTGAGCCACCACAAGGGAAAGCATCAGCATCAATACTACCAGAAATATATTTAGGACATAGCCCTAAATGAGCTGGAAACACAAAATAACAAATAACAAAATTTGCTCCAGTGCAGTTTCTTATTTTGGACCATATACCAAGAATGCCATTGAATGGGCAGGCTCAAGCCCTCAGTCCAAGCCACACCAGGAATGGATGAGCCACCATACTTGAGAACCAACTAAATGAGTCTCACATGAGCTCCATTAGGAATCCGCAGCCCTCCTGTGAACACAGCTCTCTGCAAGGGCAGCCAGTCATGACACTCCTGTACTCAGAGCATCATGTGCAGTGAGAATGGGGAATGCCACTGGCTCTAATAAGAGGTATTTAGTATTCATAGTACTTTTCATAAGTCACAGCTCTGCACATACATTTAAGTCCCCTTGGATAATAGCTTCATGTTCTATCAAACACAAAACTCCTTCGCTGGGTCCTTTCTAGCAATCTGGAGGGTAAGGGTACTTGAGAACAAACTTTCTGAAGCAGGATTCGTCATTGCTTCTAAGCAGGGCCAGATTTAGGTTTGATGAGGCCCTAAGTCACTGAAGGTAATGGGACCCTTTTTATGTCCAGCTGTCCTTTGTCAACAACAAATTGTTGCTGTTTTTTGTGTTGAATATATGCTATATGGCAGGGACGTCCAACTCCCAAGAGACTGTGGAGGGGCAAGTCAAAGTTGTTGCGCTTTTTTTAGGGAGGGCAGATGTAACTGTCGACCTTTGGGGGGCGCTTAAAGAAATGGGAGTGCCTGATCACCTCATCTATCTCCTGAGAAATCTCTATGTGGGACAAGAAGCTACAGTTAGAACTGGATATTGAACAACTGATTGGTTCAAAATTGGGAAAGGAGTACAACAAGGTTATTGTCTCCCTGCTTATTTAACTTATATGCAGAATTCATCATGCGAAAGGCTGGACTAGATGAATCCCAAACCGGAATTAAGATTGCCGGAAGAAATAACAACCACCTCAGATATGCAGATGACACAACGTTGATGGCAGAAAGTGAGTAGGAATTAAAGAATATAGTTAAAGCTATGGTTTTCCCGGTAGTGATGTATGGAAGTGAGAGCTGGACCATAAAGAAGGCTGATTGCCGAAGAATTGATGCTTTTGAATTATGGTGCTGGAGGAGACTCTTGAGAGTCCCATGGACTGCAAGAAGATCAAACCTATCCATTCTGAAGGAAATCAGCGCCGAGTGCTCACTGGAAGGACAGATCGTGAAGCTGAGGCTCCAATACTTTGGCCACCTCATGAGAAGAGAAGACTCCCTGGAAAAGACCCTGCTGTTGGAAAAGATGGAGGGCACTAGGAGAAGGGGACGACAGAGGATGAGATGGTTGGACAGTGTTCTCAAAGCTACGAACATGAGCTTGACCAAACTGCGGGAGGCAGTGGAAGACAGGAGTGCCTGGCGTGCTATGATCCATGGGGTCACGAAGAGTCGGACACGACTAAACAACAACAACAAGAGAGTGGGGCCCTAAGCTATAGCTTGTTTAGCTTACACGTAAATCCAACACTGCTTCTAAGTATCAGATTTACCCAAGTCCTCTCGCTTTCCAAGGGTTGTGTGCACCAGTGAGGAAGCAGGCGTTTCTGAGGAATGTTTCCCTATGTTTATAATGGCTCAACTGTCATGAAAAATGTATTTATTGGTTGAGCGATCAGTAACTCACACTCTGAAAGGTAACTAAAGGGAAATGGAGAGTGGGCTGGACCTTGGTAATATGCTGCCTTGTGCAAGGCCAACATTTGACACCCTCCCCCCTAGCCCTCATGCTGCCAGCTTAGGCTGGGCTTTGGGAAGGAGGCATGAGGCTCTGTCAGGGTCCTAGAGCCCTTCTCTCTCCTTCCCAAAGCCTGGTAAGCACTTTTGCCTGGCTTTGGGAATGAGAATGGAGGACTCTAGGACCCTGTCAGAGCCCTCATGGCTCCTTCCCAAAGCGCCTGCATACCCAGTGTGGCCACATGCACCGCTCACACTGCCCTCAATCCATCTCTGTGGAGATCCACCGAGAAACAGCAGATCATTCAAACTCGACACCAAAACCTTTATAAATTCTAGTGGGTGTGTAGAAATCACTGATAAAGTCATCCATGCCATCTGCTGAACAAAAATTCCCTTTAACCAAGTTTTAACTGAGCATCAGAATCGGCATAGTGCTAAAATAGTTTCCCCTCTGACTAACAGGACTCACCAAATCGTAAAGGAAAACCACAGCATTTTCCAGTTCAGTCCATGATATGGAATGTGGATGTCATATGGTTTATTTTATAATGATGATTTATTATCGGGGGGAGGGGATGAGGGTTCAGGCAGAGACATATTTTCTAAAGGATTTATTGTTCACCAAAATGGCTTGTTTTGAAGAAACAATTCTTCTCTCTCTTTCTCTTTGGGTTTTTTTTTCAGCAGTTCCCTGTGGCTCCATCACAGGTTTGCTTTCATCCACAGTTCTCTTTTCATTTTATAGCAGTCATTTAAAATTTTCCTCCCCTCTATTACCTGCTGTTCTGCCATGTAAGGATTTTGAGTATCAGTATTCACCACTATATGTTGGTATTCTGGTAATGATACTACATTGAACTAGGCTCTGGGTGGGTTATTTTAAAACAATTCATGGCAGAATCGTGGTTGAAGATTGGGACTCAGCTATCACTCTAACAATACAGGAAAGGGTTGCTCTGGCAGTTAGTGTGATGGGATCAGTTGTATCCTAGAGAACTTGGGAAATAGCAGGTGAGACATTTCAGTTGCAGGAGTTGCATCAGTGGCAGCAGAGGAGAGACTAAAAGTCACCCTTAAATATTTTCAAATCAAAGTTGCAAAAAGCAGTGTAATTTCAAAGCATTTTCCTTAGTTACTTTTCTAATAGTTTCACATAGCAACATTATCAACACAGGTTGAGGTATATTTACATTATTTTTATCAAAAATAACCTCTCCATCAATAGGTGTCAAAGACATTATATATAGCAGTCAAATAATTCATAATATTGATCTGACTACAAAATTACATTTAAAACAAACAAACAAACCCTAAATACTAGGGAAAAAACCCACAAAATTCAACCAGTCACTCTCATTTTAAGCAAATTAAGGTAGGCCTTAGACAGGGCCATTCCTACCAGTAGACAGAGTGAGCTGGCGGCCTCAGGCAACCTATTTGGGGTATCTGGAAAGGGCAGGAAATTGTTCATTGCTCAATTAATTTTCATTCTAAGAGGAGGTTTTTGTGGGGTTTTCTGCCACAGGTGCCAAAACAACTTATTATTATGCACTTTGATTTGTCAGGGAAGAGGGCACAACTCCTGAGGTTGAAAAATGGCTTGGCTTGGCATTGGCCTTTGTCATGCATACCTATTAGAATATAAGCCCATTTCATTTTTTACGATAAGTCATTAAATTTAAAGAACATGGTTTGTATTTAGGGGCCATAATCATGATAGGAGATCTTCCAATATGGGAAGCTGAGTATTGCCAGTGCCAGTGGTCGAGGATATAAAATATATATATCTCAATAAATCATACAATCTACACCTTTCTTTTCCTATGAAAAGATGTCTATGTGATGCAGCCTGGAAATATTATATCTGAGGTGAATGTGGTTAAATGTGCATAATATATGTGCATCCATAAAATATGGATAATAGTCATCTATAGTACAGTCATATATGAGGAAGGACCATAGCTCAGTGGCAGAGCATGTGCTTTGCATGCAGAAGGTTGCAGGTTAAATCCCTTGTCTGAAACCCTAGAGAATCACCTACCACTGTGGCAAGATTCCCAGGGCTTCCACTAACCATGTGGGAGACTACCATCAAAAGAGGAAACCCTCAAGACATCACATTGCTGACAGCTCCCTTAGCAATGGAGCTGGCCATGATCACCAGGCATAGTTTTAAGGAATGCTTTACAGCAGAGCATGACAACTGCTGACCCATGATTCTTCCATGCTGCATTGCTCCTGCTCCAGGAGATACAACCCCTCACATTCCTGTTTCTCATGAAGTGCAGTTAGCAAAGCATGGGCAAGTACCAGTGAAGGTGTGCCTTTACGGCAACTCCTACCACGTGTGTGTGTGTGTGCGCGCGCGCGCGTGCGCGCGCATATACACACTCTCTTCTTCTTCTTCTTCTTCTTCTTCTTCTTCTTCTTCTTCTTCTTCTTCTTCTTCTTCTTTGGTGATCACTTGTAGCTGAGTAAGATTGTCTTTCATAAGCACGGTTTTAACAATGAGTCCGTAAGTGAACTCAAAGTGACTGTGGAGGTCAATTCTGGATCCACACGTCGTTCCACAGTGGGGACATAGGTTTCTGGGTGGGAGCTGATCATGGTGAGGGTGTGCCAAAGGTGCTTTCCTCTTAGCACGTTTCTCCCTAAGTCCCTTTCATCCTGAGTTCAAGCATCTTCAAAGTCCACAACACCTTTGGTAAAGGCTGTTCTCCAATTGGAGCGCTCACAGGCAAGTGTTTCCCAATTGATTGTGTTTATACTACATTTTTTTAAAAAATTGACTTGAGGCAGTCTTTAAAACTCTTTTGTTGACCACCAGCATTACGCTTTCCATTTTTAAGTTCAGAATAGAGTAGTTGCTTTGGAAGACGATCATCAGGCATCCGCACAACATGACCAGTCCAACGAAGAAGCTGATGTTGAAGAATCATTGCTTCAACACTGGTGTTCTTTGCTTCTTCCAGTACACTGGCATTAGTTCGCCTGTCTTCCCAAGTGATATGTAAAAAATTTCGGAGACACCGTTGATGGAATCTTTTGAAGAATTGGAGATGGCATTTGTAAGTGGTCCATGTTTCACAAGCATACAGTAAGGTTGGTAGTACAATAGCTTTGTAAACAAGCATTTTGGTTTCCCTGCGAATGTCCCAGTCCTCAAACACTCTGCACTTCAATCGGGAGAAAGCTGCACTCGCAGAGCTCAGGCTATGCTGGATTTTGGCATCAATGTTGGCCCTTGTGGAAAGATAACTGCCCACCACACACACACACACACACACACACACACACACACACACACACACTATAATTAGTGTATAATTCTATTGATTTTTATGACACTGAGGGTTGTTCCGCTCATCGCTCATGCAATGGAGCTTCCCCTTCCTCTCCATGTGTGTCCCTCCAAATCTGCTCCTTAGGGTCCCCCAACCTGCCAGGTTAGATCTGGAGGGTATAAGGGGGCTGCATTGGAGAAGAGAGGAGAGGAGAGAGAAGTTATGTTGCACATGCAGAAGTCTGTTGCACAAGTGGGATGGCAGTGCTTGATAGAAACCTACACAAATAAAAGCAACTTTTTAAAAAAATGCACAGAATAAAAGGTTTGGTTTGAATTTGTTTTGATAGATTATATTATTGGAGAAAGGGTATGGACTGAACTCAAAGCTTTCCTCTGCCCTCACCCAAAAACCACTAACTAGCATCGCAAACTTGGCAAAAGGATGGGGGAAAGGGCTTTTAAAAAAATAGGGGAAAGCTCAGTAAACATCTGTGTTAGCTGAACTGCTGAATGTTTGTTAACCAGTAGAGCAGGCAAACTGATCAATAGTGCAAAACAAAGGAGCCCAGGTACAAATGTGTTCTCATACCTCCATTTCAATAAATTATCTGGGCTGGAAGGACAGGGGAGGGTTCTTCAGAACAATCATTTTGAGATCAAGAACAAAATCATCTCAGCCCACATCTTGATTTCTGCAAAAGCCCAGCAGGAATTATGAGGCTTAACAGCCTCCCAACAATTAGCATATGATAAATACAAAAAACGATATATTAAAGCAAGAGGAGGAAAAGGCCAGCGTTTTACACCTACAGTAATATAATTCCACTACTTAATGCAAAGTAACAGGCATTAGAGTGTTTGGGATCCTCTTCTATGGTGTTATCTGCTCTATCAGTAAATGAGACTATGTGAACAGTACAACCTATAAATAATTCAAGGCCTGAGATGGCAATTATAGAGCCATGCACAACCAGCATGAATATTTTATGAAGGCTAAAACAGCCCTCAGAATGAATCATGGAGAGATGAACACACACACACACACACACACACCAAGTATTGCTTCCAGACATGCCTTACATCTGAGCCTTAGAATACGCACACCAAAAAAACCCAACCCACCCCAAAGCACCACTACCCTGAAAAAGAGAAATGGCATCCCTTTTTTATTATTTGATAAAGAAATAAATAACATTCAACAAAATGTACTGAAGGGAGTGGAAGGGGAGAAATGGATAAAAAAGGGCAACACCTCTATCTATCTGTAAACATCTCTCTCTCTCTCTCTGGTGCAAGACAAGGTTGGTGAGAACAGACTCTTCCTTTCTGCACTAAGAACAACTTTTGCGATGCGTTTGGACTTTTAAGTGTGCAACTCCTGCTGGTTTCGGGAGAACAGCAGCCCGAGGCAGTAAACCTCCTGCCCCGCTGAGAAACTGAACATTAGTAGTGAACTAGCTTTTTATTTTTGATCTATTGACTGTTATAAGTTGATTGATATAAATTCAATAAATAATAATAATCATAATTGATTGAACTAGTGGACCAGCTGCCCGGGTAATTAGCTGATGCTAGAAGTAGAGTCCCACAGCATAATTCTTGAATAGGGATGGTTTGGGTCAATTGTTTCTGAGAGTGCAATGTCACACTTGTATCCCTGATATGCAACTGTTTTGTGGGATCTGCACTTTGTTGGGAATCACTTTTGTGCTCAAGCTGTGCAGTCCACACACCAGTCTTCAGCATGCACACAGGATACCAATGAGGATTTCAAGCCACCCTTTTTTTGGGTGCAATATAAGGTTGGTGATAATAAGCTGCTCATTCCTGAGATGCTTGCTTGGGTGTCTGCGGAGGTAAAAGGGTCTGCTCTAAAGATATGGTATACTCTCCTCCCTTGCTTTCTAGCTGTACCAGAGATACAACAAGCAGTGGTACAGACACAGCCTGCTCCTGATATCTCATTGCCATCTTGCCTTTCCTCCCTGGACTTCTCAGTCTCCCAGACACCTTTTACTCAGGAGTTGTTGGTGCTGCATCAAGCCAATCAAAAGAGAAGTAAGGAGACAATGGGCAGGTGGCAGCACTGAGGCCCACCTGAAAGTTGCCCAAGGCCCACTGTTTGAGAAATTCGGGCTTAGATCTCAAACGCACACACAGAGAGAGAACTTCTATTGCACCATTGAGTCTGAGCTGCCATATTCTCATTCACTGACAGTGCATCATCATTTTGCTTACTATGATGCTTACTTAGAGATGCTTCAGACATTTGACCAGGGTTGAAGAGGCAAGGACCATGAGTGGTTTGCACTCCCTATTCTGCCCCAGACATTTGAACGTCCAAAGTCACTCTAATAAACAATACAAAGAACAATAATGCACGGTTGTTGTAGAAGGAGGCAGATGCTACAATCAAAGAACAATGGCTGAAATCATAGGATCAGTCGTTTGCAGCAAGGTCATGGGGTCACAGAGAAAAGCAAGACTATGAAGGGTCTGAAATTGTGACTTGGTTCACAGAGACTGCTGCAATTTTGTGGTTTTGGCAAACGCGACGAGCAATTGTTTCAGTTAGTTTGTGGCTGCCACCATGGGAGACATGGGGGCTAGCCTTTATGCCTCAAGACTGAGGGATTGCAAAATGAAGGATCATCAAGCTAAGACGGTGTCATTTGGGGTGCACATTTAGCAAAGTAAACACCAGCAATGCCAGTCACTTAAGGGTGAGTTACACAACATCCTTGGACACTGAAATCTGAATGGGGATGGCGGTGAAGAAGAAGGCTATAATAAGACTGGAGGCAAAGAACAAGACAAGCTTGATGAATAGTTAAAGGAATCTGAAAACTAGGAAAGGGAGAGAGTATTGTTGAGTGCTATAAAAGGCTTGCTTTGGAATGGTGTGTGGTAGAAGAGAGGGTCCTTTAACTGTAGGCCCACGAACATGTTTTCTCCCATCATTAAAGAATCTGCTAGACTGATGCAGAGGAGGAAATCCGACTGCTTTCAAATATTGTTCCTACTATTGATAGGAGTGTGCATGGAGTACGATTCTGATCAGATTTAGTGAAGCAATGAATATGCAGGGAAAACACTACAGAGATGCTATCAGTAGTAGTAGTGAGCTATTAGAATATGTGAAGTGTTGGCACATTTCTGTTTCCGTTTCTGTACTTATTAATGCTTTCTTTTTCCTCTTCTGGTTTTTACCAAAGTGACACAGATTAGAGAGACTGAGATATGCAAAGTGGTTCTTTAAACCATATGCACACACAGAAATGAATACTGTAACCAAGCACTGTTGATTTTACAGCATCCATGCAGTGAAGAGCATCTGGGAAACAGAATTAAATATTGTATTGGGAAAGTTGTGGATTGGATTCAAGGGGCGTAGAACATGGGGAAATTGGCAAGCAGGCCTTTTCCAATGTAAACTCTGTGTGCAGTGGTGGGAAGGAATGCATATCATCAGACCACAAATAAAAAAGAAAATACCCTACTAATTGCAAGGCTGTATCAAAGTCATGAAGTAAGTCAACTAATTTGATGTTTGCATATTTTCTGTACTTTCTGGGTTTCTGCTTGGATCTCAGTTTAGGCATTTCACAATACAAGGTGGGGTGGGGCATTCAAATGAGGGGAGAAACCACAGGCAGCTGGCATAAATGTTGAGTTTGTTTATTTGCTTAACATAATCAAACTTTTTATTCACTTAATTAAGAGTTGTAATAGTGGTTTTTTTAAAAAGCAAAACCTGAATGGGTTAATCTTTTATTTTGACATTCCTGTTTACCTTTTCTAAAAGCCATCACAGGCATGATAAAGGATAGGAAAGCTGTATGTTAACACATGGAGTACTCCGTGGCTAGTCAGGAATTTCTCTCATATTTTTTTTCGAGTAACCCTGGCCAAAACAAACTGTGCAAGTTTGCATTTTCTTCATCATGAATTGACAGCTTATTTATCTCCACAGAGGAACATTCTAAACTCTGCAACATTTTCAGAGAAATATGGCAGGATAGTGCCGACTCTTCCAAAAATATCCTTCCTTTATAAAATCCCATATGGAAACTACAGTCTTGTGTACCCTTACCTGGGAATAAGTCCCACCAAACACAGTGTGTCCTTCTACGTAAGATTGTGTTAGAAGACGAAACACTGTATTAGTAGCAATAATAACGAATATTCAGGCACTATGATAGGACACAAAAATGTACAATTGAGCTACTTCATCATCTGACTTGCGACCTGTGATTTAAAACCCTCCCTACAGGATAATTTCCATGGGTGAAAGGAATTTCAAAGTGGTCATCTGGTCCAAAACAAGTACTTTTCCATAAAGAAAGTTTAGGTATCCTTTGGATGAGATTCTAACCATCTTTCCTACTACTAAATTCCACTGAAATCATTTGGGGTTACTTCCAAGCAATTTATTTATGATTAAGTGACTGGGGGACATCCAAAATATTTGACTGAATCAGAAATTCATGTAAATGGGAGTTTTATTCACATAGGGCTACAGTGATAGGGGATCACTGTATAATGGGAATTCTACGGTATTGTGGTGGGAAATATGATCCACCTCATTATTGTGGGATAATGTCTGAGCTCTGCAAGGGTAACGGGGAAAAGTCATTTCCATCTGCCATCAGTTGCAATGAAAATAATGGCTTTGGATGACTGTAAGGCGGCTTGAGTTGGAATGCAAATGTAAGCAGGGAGGTGCAATGGAAGAAGCACACCCCGATGGCCTTCTTGTATGTGACTAAACCAAACTCTGATTCTGTCACTCACTGATCCTGTCAGTCATCTTTAACCATTTAAATCAATACATGGGAAAAGAACAGGATCCAACCATGGTTAAATGAACACGTATTCAAATTTGGATATTGAGTTAAGGGTTGTTACAAATCCTGATACTTCGTAACTCATTCATTCATGAAAAGAGCTGCCTCTCTGTAGCATGTCTGTGTTGAATGTTCAGGCAAACATCTGGACTGAAAGCTGACTTATGAGTAGACCCACTAGTTTCAAGAGTTCTTCCATGAAACTCACTAAGGTGAGTACCATCGTTTACTGTGAAAGAATATTCTATCTAGCTGATACACAAAATCAGCATAATACTAAGGAACAATTTGGATCACTTTCCCAACTCAATCATGTGTCCAAATTCTTAAAAGGGACCCCTGACCATTAGGTCCAGTCGTGACCGACTCTGGGGTTGCGGCACTCATCTCGCATTATTGGCCGAGGGAGCCGGCGTACAGCTTCCAGGTCATGTGGCCAGCATGACAAAGCTGCTTCTGGCGAACCAAAGCAGCACACGGAAATGCCGTTTACCTTCCCGCTGTAGCGGTACCTATTTATCTACTTGCACTTTGTGGTGCTTTTGAACTGCTAGGTTGGCAGGAGCTGGGACCAAGCAACAGGAGCTCACCCCGTAGCAGGGATTCGAACCGCCGACCTTCTGATCAGCAAGCCCTAGGCTCAGTGGTTTAACCCACAGCACCACCCGCATCCCTGTCCAAATTCTTATGCATCTTTTATTTGTTTTACCGAAACTGGCATGACTGTACTGAAGGTTTTCCACAAATAGCAATCACAAAGCATTGTTTGATAATTTCCACCTCTTCTGCTAAGTGGGCACACAAAAGCCCTGCAATCTCACAAGACCTGGTGAATTTATATGAAGTCATTCTGTTGCCAAGAACACTTTTAAACAAATTGAGGCCTGGTTCATACATCAGCCTGTGTATCCGCCACATGTATTCAGAGGATTCTGGAGAATGTATAACCAGCTGACAGGACTGATAGCTACAGACATCAGAATTCCTTGTTAGTCCTCTGAATTAGGGTTGCGGGAGAAATTAGATTCCAGTTTCATTCAAAAGTAAACTTAGGTGATTTGCACTTCCCTAAACAGTAAATTATCTACAACACAGCCGTCCTTCGAAATTTGCATGTCTCCAAATTTTACAGTCAAGTAGTTATCCATCATTGTCACCACCAAAGGCTCAAGAGTCATTGGTGTCTAGGAGTGCCTTTCATCAGCTACAACTGGTGTGCCAGCTACTGGTACATCTATTCCTGAACAGAGACAGCTTGCCTCTGTTACTCATGCGTTAGTAACCTCTAGACTGGTTTGTTGCAAACAGGTTCTATGTGTCCTTAGGGTCAATTCAGGACTGTAGCTAGTGCAAAATGCAATGGCTAGGATACTTACTGGAGCCTCCTACTTTGTACATATTACACCGGTGTGGAAGGAATTGCACCTGTTGCCTATTCACTACTGAGTTTACAGTTTTGTTGTTGATTTATAAGTACCTGACAGTTTAGGACTAGGCAATCTGAGAGAACACCTCCTTACATTGCATCTAGTGGAGAAAGATCGCACGGCTACTCAAAGAAAAGCTTTATCTTCGGTGGCCTCTGCACAGTGTGGATTGACATCCCCTTAGAGACATGACAGGCACGTAACATCCAGGTGTTTCACTGGTTGGTTAAAAAAAGTTTCTGTTCGCATGGCATTCCTGGGTACTTATCCTTAATACTAGATTTAGTGAACGCTGGATATTCTAGTGTATTGTTTTATTGTAATGCTGTAGTAAACCAACTTGTAGTTTTTCATAACAACAAACAGTATATAAATGATTTAAAAACAAATAAGATAAAGCCAAACTACTGGTTCCAATTACTGCTGCTACAGTTACCTAACCTCTGAACACAAGGTTCATAATCTGATGTGCAAAATGAACCCATCTTGGAATTTACATCTTTCAGAATGCATCATCCTCTGGCCACATGACAGAAGATTTTCTCATTCTGTCTTAGAAAAGAATATCCAAGAGCCATTTCACATGTTACATTCACCACATGTTTCACATACACAAACTCTTTTTGTGTTATAATACCTGTACTTCCAAATGTGAGCTCTCATTTATAGTCTGAAGTTGTACAGTCACCTGCTATTTGTATACTAGACTGAAGTCCTATGTATAATGAATTGTACATGTAAAACCATGAACCTAAGTAGCTCTGGGCACAGTATTTAGACTTATAGTTGTTTTGTACATAACTTCTGTCTCCACATTCCAGTCTCTCAAGGAGGACAATTATTTCAGAGCAGCTTTGTCAGCAAAATGAGAGTGCAAAGGAAGACTTTCCCTTCTTATCCCTATCAGGAAATTAATGGATGAATGGAGAAATTAAATTTGAGCCCTTATGTTGTGAGCTATTTGGGGATAGTAATTGATAGATTTGTCTTTGATGAAAACACAGTAACCTGCCCTGAGGCTACAGGATAGAGAAGGATATATATAATGAATAATTTGTGGGTAATTAAGGAAGTCTTAGACTGCGTGGACACAATCCAGTGAATTTTTTTGCAGCTATGAGAAAATAAAACATTACATGCAAATGCATACAATGATGCCCCAACAGTCTTGGGAGTGCTGTGATTTTGAGTGTAGGAGAGGCAGGGAGAGGAGGAGGAGGAGAGGGTCTGCTTAACTCCTTTCCTACCAGCCAGTTTCCAAGCAAACTGGCTCCTCCCCAAAAACTGCTTTCCTCTTCTCTTGCCACCACTCACTGTTAATCGTGTCCTCCCTAAAAAAGGGCATGTGTTGTGGTGAGACCTGGAGACCGACCTCCTGTGTTGTGGGTGGGTACGATTGGTCAGCCACAACACCCGATCGGTAGGTCCCTTGATGTTGGGTTCAATCTGGCCAATGGGGTGCAGTCCAAACGGATCAAGGGACCTCTATATACCCATGCAAGTGACCCAGAGCTTCCTCTTTTGGCGTGTGCATTCGGAACACCTCTCCCTACCTTTAGGGCTTTTGCGCTTGACCTTGCTATGCCGTCGTGCGTCGTCTGTCGTTGGGACAGGGGGACGGCAGGAATTTTCCCCACTTGGCAGATTGGCTGTTGCCATTTGGGCTTCGCCTGCCATGTAGCAAATCGTCACAACTTGTAAAGTTGCAGATAGGCACTGGTTCAGGTGATAGGGATGGGAGAACGCTCTCGCCATCCCTATGTGAAGGGTATTCTATTAAAGGAATCCAGGGACTCAAATGGTTTGGTCAACCCCTGAATGGGGGTTGTGCCCATGCCTGAGTCCAGGGGAACATCTGGGTGGTGGGCATACCGGTAGCCTGTTCCCAGCTTTCCGCCTATCCGGGTGTTCACCCTTGGCTGACCTATGCTGGTGCCCTGGGTCTGTGCTACCTGCAAGGGTGCAGGGAGCTAGTTGAACAAGAGCCTATGCAACCACTCACTTTCTGTAATCAATAAAGTTGTTGCCTAAATTCTGCCAAAAACCAAACTAAAATTTGAGTCAAGTGTGAATTTATTTAGGGGGAGGTCTCTGGGTCTGAACACGCAACTCCTTGTAATACTGTATTTCTACTCATTCCCCAGCAGTGTACAATTGCAACACTATTCCAAAATGGCGGTGTGTGGTTTTGAATGGAAGCAAGGTTCTATCCTAGCTTTCTAAACTTTTTTATTTTTTGGTAAGGAAGACCATTCAGTCATGTCCTACAGTCTGAAATGGTTTATGGTCCAATCTGCCATTTGTGAAAGGATGGCTAATTTTCTACTGGAATGTGAAAGTACTGCACAGTGTTACTTTCCAAAATAGAAAAGAGGAAAGGAAAAGGAGAAAACCAAGCCCATCCATTTATCTGGACCAAGAGCATTTGTGTTTGGTGTTGAAAAGATCCCTGTTGTGGTCAAAAGGCACTGATTAAGATCAGACTTCAGATAGGCAGGAGTTTAATCCTTCATGTAAAATCTTCAGAGGCTTCATAAAAGGAAACCTTCCACAGAGGAAATTATGAAACACTCCTACAAGAGGCTTCAGAAATCACAAGAGATTCTTGACTGTGCACTGTGGGGCCTATTCTTGAATCACGCAGAAAGTGCCATTCACTGAGGGCATGTGGGGCTCAGCAGCAACAGGGGCACTCATCATTTTGATCTTTAACAAATATAGTGCTCTCTTGATCTGGAGGATTGCTTAACTACACTTAGATGAGGATGTTTAAAGCACACAATTTCCAGCGTGTGTGTGTGTGTGTGTGTGTACAAGCAAACACATTCCCTGAGGTTAAAACTATTGTATAATACCTCAAATATTTATTAAATGTGATATCTGGGTTTCCACAATACAGGGAGACAGGTAACTACTACAACAGCAGAATAATAATAGCAAACTGGCCAACAGATGGCAGCTAAAGCAAATCACCTGATTTAAATAAGATCTGTATTCAATTCATTCAGGCGAATTTTCAGAGGAGAATTTAACTTGACTGCCAGAGGGAAATCATGCTACAGAATGAGCCAAGCCAACTTGTAGCTGTGCACAAAATTACTGCCCCTAATGTATGTACAGTATTTAGAATACTGCATATCACTATACTAAATGAGACCAGGATGAAGCAATCACAATACCTCAGAAGGTTTCCTGTTTTAACCACTGTTGTAGCCCACTTGTCCACAAAGTTATTGATGAGGCATGTTTTTGCATGAGGCTTATTTCTAAGGACAGCACTCCAGCATTTACATGCTGAAAGAAAATATACATGAAAAATAAAGCAGAGTGAGTGAGCAAGACCTGAATAAGACTGGAGAGAGAAAAGACAAAAGAGCTCGGGGTTAGAGGCAGTGGCTGGCATTATTTTACATTAGAAAAAAACCCACATTCAAAACTGTAATTGATAGCAGTTAAGTGTTGGGAAAAGGGGGCCACAGTGTTCAGGCAAATAACCTGTCAATCAAACTCAGCATCTCTTTCAGAGAATAAAAGGTTCATTGCCACATTGTAAGGATAGAAACAGACAGCATTAAAGTGGCCTGTTTGTCAAGTTTATGTACGTTGTCTGGAGCCATTTAGCCTCTGAGGGTCAAATAATAATGTGAGTTATCAGTGGTTATTATAATTAAGAGAAAAGTATAAAAATATAATATCTTTAAAAAATTGTTTAAAACAACCAAATTATCCCTTATGGTCTAAACTAATAGTAGTTCCAATATATTATCATACATCAATACATCATGAGATAAATATATAATATTCTTTCTCTCTTTTTTTACCTAAATCAGACACATGCCACAGGACCCACTCAGAGTCTTTTGGAACATTCCTCTTTCCCCTGTTAATTGAGGTAACACACGTAGCTACCAACAAAGCCTTTAAGGGCTACCATTCCTTTCTACTATTTATCCAAGGCAGAACAAATTTTGGTCTAATTTAGCCAAACATCTATAATCTGGTTAAAGTAGCTGATAGCCTTGATCCAAGTGTTTTGAACAGGCTTCCATTCCCACACCAAGCCGAGCATTTTCTAAGGCTGCTTAAAGTAATCTAGTATTTATCCTGGCAGGTCCCCTGGGCTTGAGAACAGCAGCAAGGTTCATGCAGGGCTGCCCTGAGGTTAGTTCCAAAGCAGCAACTAGTGCAGAATGTGATGGCTGGGGTGCTCAAGAGACCTCCCCACTGCACACATATGACACTGGCTGCCCGTTAGCCACCAAGCCAGGTTCAGTGTGTGTGTGTGTGTGTGTGTGTGTGTGTGTGTGTGTGTGTGTATGTATGTGTGATTAAAAGGCCCTAAACAGCTTAAGCCATGTTATCTCCTGCATTGTTTATTGTTTAGTCATGTCCGACTCTTCATGACCCCATGGACCAGAGCACGCCAGGCACTCCTGTCTTCCACTGCCTCCCTCAGTTTGGTCAGACTCATGTTCGTAGCTTCGAGAACACTGTCCAACCATTTCATCCTCTGTTGTCCCCTTCTCCAAGTGCCCTCCATCTTTCCCAACATCAGGGTCTTTTCTAGGGAGTCTTCTCTTCTCATGAGGTGGCCAAAGTATCTCCTGCATAGGCCACCACAGTTCTCTGCAGACTGTAAGAGAGGCATTGCTAACCATCAGCAGCAGCCCATGTGGGGCACCCTTTCTCCCTTGGCTTCTGAACACAGCTTGCCATTGGCACTCACTACAGGAGGAGAGGGGGATGTGTGTGGTACAGTGTAGTGGAGCCAATCCACGCCACAGCCTTCAGATTCATCTGGCAGTGGCGAAGAGGAGAGCCTTCTCTGCTGTGGCATGCAGTGTGTGGAACAAACTGCCCACTGGGAGAGTGTTTTCGTCACCAACTTAAAACATATTTGTTCAACCAGGTGCTCTCCTCCTCCTCCTCCTCCTCCTCCTCATTATCATTTGGTTGTCAAAATGGAGCATTTGGTGTTGGCTCCTGATGCCTGGCTACTATGTGAAATATTAGTGCTGTTTCATTGATCTGCTTTATTGTATTGTTACAATTTTATTATTATCTCGTAAACTGCTTGGGTGTTTTTCCAATAAATAAATAAATAAGTGTTGCCGCAATGGTATGGTTGTTTTTGAAAAGAATTTATGCACTGCAGGAGTTCCTTGCTGCTGTCACAACATACACTAAGGGCTCATCTTGTGAATCAATAGTTGCTATCTGGTCTCCACTCCAGTGCTTTACCATCATTGCTACAGGCCTGTGCACTTTCCTGTGATAGTGCTAGTCGGCCCCTTATGTTACATGGCAGCAGCTGTGTGGAGGCACCAACACATGAAAGCATTGTTTTGGGAAGCAAATCTACTACCTCACACATAATGGTGAACTGAGATAGGAAAACGTCATGTTGAGGGTTTTCGGAATGCTATTTCCCCCCTCCCTTCTATTCATTTGAGATTACTATGACGTTAGAAAGCCCACTCAAAACCTTTGATGAAATGGATTAATTTGTACACAGAGAGGTCATGAAGGACAGCCCTGCCTGCAGTTAAGTTGGAACACTGATTATGCTAAAAACAATTTCTGAGAATTGTTTAGGTTCAAGAGGGCTCCAACCCATCATAGCTCCCACTCATTCACTGAGCAGTAAAGACGGGGAGCATTGTGGGACCCAAGCAATCTTTCCAGTCTGAACAACCATCTTCTAGGTTTGCATAGAAGAACTCCTGGGATGGGGTGGAGGGACGTACTTGCCCATTGCAGGTAAACTTGCCATGTCATTGCTCTTGACGCTATCCAAACCACATAACCATATTGCAAGTAGCTATGTCTTAAGGCAAAGGAACTTCACAAAGCTAAGAAGCAGTTCCTGATGAGCCTCAGCCTTGCCAAGATTATGTTTTTTAACCATTTTGGAGTTGAGGCACTGTGAGCATCGCTTAAAATTCCAGAAGAATTTCATAAGAAACGTACAGCTGGTGTGGCCTGTGGTCATATGTCTAATAGGGGTATGTTAGCCACAAATTCAGCTTGGGTGGCTATGCCCGGGCCACTGTCTCCAACAAAGCTACAATGTATTGAATCCTAAACTATAAAATAAAACATTCTCTCATATTGACATTTTATATATCTGCTCAAACGCCAGGCAAAATATGCTTTAGCCTGTGTTTCTTACGATGCAAGTTTGCTTTTAACCCTAAATGAACTGGCCCTTGCTGTGGAGTCAAACAACTCATTAACAATTAATTCAGTTCATGCAGCGATCAGCTGGGTCCCAGGGCATGGTCTGGAAGTGACTTGGAAGTCACTGCCTTGCTGAAGCTAAGAAGGTATGGATCTGGCCACATTCTATGCCACCACCTTGGGTTTCAGGACAGGGGGGGAAAGCAATTTATATACATAGAATAAAATAAAAATTCACAAGAAAGCCTTTCCTTCCATTGAAGGCTGCTCTTTCCCCACACTGAAAAATTTAAAATTTTCATTTCCACGTCACTACCCAGATGATTGCATTAAATGAGGCCAAAATTCAATTCTTCATGAGGTGAAGGTGGCAGCACTAGGCCTGCTCATGGTCTACACCTTGTGCCTAGTATATCCACTCAGCAGCTATATAGAATCATAAATTGTTGAGTTGGAAGAGACCTCGAATATCATCTTGTCCAACCCCCTGTAATGCAGGAATATGCAGTTGTCCTATATGGGGACCGAACCTGTGACCTTTGCATTATCAGCACCGCACTCTAACCAACTGAGCTATCTCCAACTGCACAGAACTGAAGGAGCATAGTTGCCAGCTCATTATACCTTCTGGGAAGGGCATCAGGTCCCTGTCCCACAGTCACTGGCAGCAGCTGGTAACCTACCAACACATCACATTAGCCATCCTCTGTCAAGGTGTCAATACTGAACCTATTAACCTGGAAGAAACACAAATTTGCAGTGGCCCCTTCTAAACAAGTGCACATCCATATTGTAAGCACATTGCATGCAAAAGGGCTTTTTTTCACTGACTTGTTATCTGTAGTGGAAATAATTGCAGCTAATTCCTTTGCACATGCAGTGCAGAGACCATACAATCAAACACTGGGGAAGTTTGACACACACAGCAATATGTGAGTCCATTCCAAATTCCATTAAAATTGACAGGACTTACCCAAGCAGTGTGTGCAGGACCACACTGTCTGATCAAGCCAGAAAAATACCAGCCACCTACACTATGCCTTGCCAGTATTCAAGGCAACTAGTACAGTGTTCCACTTAAAAACAAAATCCAGTTCCCCTCGTGAGTGACATACAGGAAATACTACTTTGACAAACATCAGGTGAATGTTGCACAGGCAAACAGTGAGCTGTGACTGCAGAGGTAAGGAAGGAGACCTCATCTCTTAAAACCTCTGGAAAGCTATTAAGAGAAAAAGGCAGGTGATGATGCAGAGGAAGAAAGGTTAATCTGCCTTTTGTCTTAGAAACTTGCATTCTTTTCCTCCTGACCCAAGTTGTCTTCTGTGGCTTCAAAAAACACTGGAAGCAAACTGTTTTGTGTCTGCAGAGAAGGAACACTGAGCAACAACAATGAATACACAAGTTGGTTGGAAATAGATTTATCAGGCTTCAAGGATTATTGTTTGCAAAGAGATAGTACACACATTACTATTTCACAGTTCAGCTATGACATTATTAACCTACTGTGCAAGGATTTTATTGCCAGATTGCTTCATTTATCAAAAATAAGGGAAATTGAAAACCCCACAAGGAAGCAAACATTTCAGCAGGCTTGAGTTTCGCTTAATGTCATTAATCTATCTATTTACACAAGAGACAGAAAGGTTCATTTAGTAATGCTTTGCAGTTAGGTGTAAAAGCCTCAAATCAGTTATCAAGCATGAGTACATGAATGTCAAATTTATTGTCGTAATACGTTTTAGTCATTTTTCTCTGACATTAGGATTTGCTGGTAGACGCTTTTGAAGTTAAACACATTCTGCTATTGTAAATGATAACTAGCCTCTTGCCAAATCACGAGGGTCCTTGTAGGACTTCCCACTCAGGTGAAAAGCCACTCCAGCTAAAACTACTACACAGAGATTGTCCTCCACACCACCCTTAGACCATTTTTAAGGGAGAGTACACATAGAAGCTAATGGTGTGGTGCCAATCAATCAATGAATGACTGCAACTCTTTTCTTGTAGGGTTTCAAGCTTTTCGCCCAAAGGCTTACAAATACAGGCTAGGTCCTATGTTACTGTTGACTCTCTTGTATTTATTGATTATTGCTTTTTTATTTGCTTTATTGCTAGTTTTATTATAGAATCCTAGAATCGTAGAGTTGGAAAGAACCCAAGGATCATCTAGTCCAACCCCTTGCAATGCAGGAATCTCAGCTAAAGCAGAATGAATTCCTTTATTCTGTTGGAAGCTGCTTTGAGTTTTGGAGAAGTGGGGCATAAGTGTTTGCAATAATTAAATGAATATGGCAGGTCACCTCATAATGAATTGTGTTACTAGGAGTAAATTGCACCAATGTTCCAAGATTTTCCCACAGTGTGCCAAAGTTTCCACAAGGCAGATGCTAGAAAGGACTAAACGGGCTGGATACCATATAACAAACAATCACCTGTTCCATTCTGCCCCAATCACATCATCTAAGATCAGCCAAGGACATCTTCTTTGCACACACCAGGCGTGTATATTTTGAAAAAGCATTCACAGGACCACTCCACAACTGCAGAACTTTTTGCCTTACCAAGTTCACGAGTCACATAAATGATGTGTTTCAGGACTGAGTCATCTGAAACAGAAATGTGATCTTAAAAACACCCCTCACAGCAGCACATATAAAAGAGAGGTATTTCAGTTTTATAACCATCTCAGTATATGGTACCAGCTGGCATGCCCAATGTGGTTGTATCCAAGATGGCGTGTGCTACTCAGCTTTCTGCTAGTAGATTAGGTCATGGGATCCAACCCCACCTGCTATTCACCAACTTACGGATATAAAAGGATACGAAGAAGAGATTTTATACATGAAAATTAAGATACCCTTGTTTCATTGACCATAGGTCACTTAGTGGTGTTGGGCTTTCTTTTTCAGAGGCAAATTTCTTTGGAAATGCCATTACTTTTCAATTTAAATATCCACCACAAAAGTATTGAGAAGCGTAATGGGATTATCCACTATGACCTACTTATGCCTCCACTAGACTGGATATGAGCAACCAGTGGCATAGCTGCCAAGTTTTCCCTTTTCTCGCGAGGAAGCCTATTCAGCATAATGGAAAATCCCTTTAAAAAAGGGATAACTTGGCAGCTATGACCAGTGGAGATTCTACTCCCGCTGCAACTATTTCACCCACATGCTCTGCAGGGTATTTGAAACAATCACACTGCTATCTACTGAGCAAACCATTTGCATGTCGAGGCCCCGTGTCCACCCCATTTCCCACGATTGAATAACTAGACAATACCAGAATATTGGTTTTATGGGATCAAATGAGGCTGAAACTTTATTGGTTACAGATGTGAAAGTTTTGACCATAGGCACTGGGATACCATCCGTCTAATGTTATACCAGTGCAACTAGAATCACATATCATCGGATAAAGGTTCTAAGGACTAGTGATTGGTTAAAGAACAGGAAGGAGATGATAGGAGTAAACAAGCAGTTCTAATAAAATAAGGAATGAAAGCACTGGAATATTCCAATGATCTGTATTGGGACATGCTATTGAATGGCCCAGAGTTAGCAACAAGGCAGCCGAGTTTGCAGATATTGCCAAATGATTCAGGATAATGAAAACCCAAGTGGAATGCAAAGCAGCTCAAGGGGATCTCTCCAAACTGGTCAACTGAATAACAAAATGGCAAATGATACCCAGTGTAAATAAATGTAAAGGGAGACAGATTGGAGAGAAAAAATAAAGTCCTAACTTTACATATAAATTTATGGGGTCTGAACTGGCAGTGACTATCGAGAAAGGAGATCTTGAGGTTTTGGTAGATAGCTCAATGAAAATGTCAACTCAGTGTGCAGTAGTAGTGGTCAAAAAGACACATTCCATGCTATGATTTATTAAATAACCAACTGAAAATAAAATAACACGTATCGTAATATTTTCATACAAATCCGTAGTGCAGCTGCATTTGGGGGAATGTCACAGTTCTGGCCATCGCAGATCAGAAAAGTAACCAAAATTAACGAGTTGTTGGAAGAGAAAGCTAACGGTCTTTGAGGCTGTTTAGTTTGGAAATGAAGATGATTAAGGGAAGGTGTGATATAGGTTGACAAAATGATGTGAAGTGTGGAAACAGTGGCTAGAAACAACTTTTTCCTCTCTCTCTCTCTCATACTACAAGAACTCAGGATCACCCAGTGAGATTGACTGGCAATAGATACAGGAGAGACAAAAAAAAACTTCATATATCATTATTTCATAGAACTGGCTTCCATAAGCTGCAACAATGGCTACAAGTTTTCCTGGCTTTAATTTCCTTTTACATTTGCAAAGTATATGTCCACCAACAGCTATTGATAAATGGAACCTCTAGCCTCAGAGGTAAGTTATTGAGGGTTGGGGGTTGCAGGGAGGAGGTAGCAAAGGAAAGCTATTGCCTTTAATCACTCATGAATCAAGATGGCTGACAGAAACATGACTTTGGCATGACTTTGCCCAATTTTCACCATGCCAGTTCCAACCTGTACCAATTTGGATGCCTCTGAAGATATTGTTGCCTAGATTGACAAAGGGTTTCTTGAGGGGATAGCAATAATCTTTGTCTTCATTTGGACCCTTCAGAATCAAGGAGGCAGACCAAAATTTGGGGTGACTACAACCCAATTTGGCATTAAGGATCGAAAACTGTGGCAATTTGTATGCCTCTAAAAATACTGTCACTCAGCTTGGTGTGACTGCACCAAATTTGGTGTGATGGTTCCAACCAGGACCAATTTGGATGGCTCTGAAGATATCATTGCCCAATTTGGTGGAAAAGTTCCAACTTCTACCAGATTGGAAGCCTCTGAAGATAACATCATCCAACTCAGCACGAGGTTCCTGAGATGGAGGTGGTGTTTTTTGTCCACATTTTGACACAGGCACCATGTTGAACCAAGATAGCAGGCCAAGTAAGCCGTAATTAAACATTAGCACCCTGACACACACAAATTGATTTCTGGTTTGGAGAGGTAGGAGCCTCAGGTTAGGGGGGGGGAGTACACCCAACCCCCAACCCCCCACACACAGCCACAATACTCACAAATGACACTATCCATAAAAAACCCACTTTTTCATAGGTTTCTTTAGATTCCCAGGCAGCACTAGGCACTCCCTGCTAGTGAACCATGATGAAGAATTAAGCTTGCCCAAATCTAAATCAACAGACCGCCCTCCTGTTTCAACAGAGCTCATCACTAGGATTCATTTCTACATTAGGACAGGCAAAAAAGAAAGAGCCGTACAGTACTCAGCAGCTTGAGATGCAATGACTGTAGCTTACAATCCACAGCTGCTTTCTTCATGTTGCAAAATATATCAATCTCCTTGTGCCTGGGTCTCTCATATATCAAACAAGCATAACACCATTTCTCTAAACCACACTGTAGGTTGGGAGGATAAATCTGTTAAAAGACCATCAAGTGATACATGGCTATGCTAATACAGGGCCAGGGGCTATAATCCAAATGGACATGATACAGCAACCTAGCTGCTGCTAAGAAGGTCTGGATCTGGTTAGTACTTGGATGGAAAACTACTGGAGACCCTTGTGTAAGCCATCCACAGCTCAATGACAGAAGAAAGACAGGATATAAATGTGAAAAGAAAAAAAAGTCTCTTCCCCCCACCCACCCTCCCAGTGCTACTTTAACAGCCTTGCTGGGGGGGGGGTGGAGGAGTAGAGTATAAACCTTTGTAAAAAACAAAAAAAATGTAAGCATCAAAGGCATATTGTGCAACAGAATTTAGGTCAATGAACATCCTTACACTTAAATAAAACAATCTGATGTGAATGTGCACAATTGTAAAAGAATAAATCCATTCCTAGTAAATGCATAAAAGCATTTTGAGATCTGTGGTTTAAACAACGGTTTCTCAAATAAACATTTTCTGCAATCCATTTTAGGTGCATGAAAGCAGAATTATTTTTGACTCCCCACCACCACCACCACCACCACTACTAACCACCACTCCGGCTATGAATTGCAAACCCAAATGATTAACCTCTCTGCTGGGCTCCTGTTTCCAGGGGAAACAGCGGAAAGGAAGATTTTTATGCTTAAATCTCTAAATCAGATTGCACAGGGCAGTGCTGGCAGGTGAAAGCTGAGCAGAGGATACATCCTTTTGTCATCAAAACCTTACAAATTATTTATTTGATCAAGAAAGAGAGCTGCAAAAGGCATCATATATTGACAGTTTTTACTTCGGATTTCTCTTCCATCTTTCCCAGTCATGGAAGGAATAAAAAAGGGGGCTCTTAAAATGCACTTTGCTTTCCATACTTTTTTTTGTGCACTGTGAATGTCAATGTTACAAGTGAAACCACCAGTCTAGCAGAATGAAATGGGGACAGGCAGCGAGGAAGGAATATTGTGCTTCTGTGCAGAGAGAAGCAACATGGCAGAGTGGAAAGGAAAGATATGGGGAGATGTGATTCAGGAATGCTTATCTGGTTAGGTCTTATAAAACATTCATTTTATTTTAAAAATGTGATGTGGAAAGGGTTAATGCTGGTTGTTAACTCTAGAATAATAAGCACTGCTGAATCTCTCATCAGCATGTGTATTCCTGGGTGTAGTAAAGTGTGGGTTAAAAGTAAAGGAACCCCTGGCCATTAGGTCCAGTTGTGACCGACTCTGGGGTTGCGGCACTCATCTCGCTCTTTTGGCCAAGGGAGCCGGTGTATAGCTTCCAGGTCATGTGGCCAGCATGACAAAGCCCTTCTGGCGAACCAGAGCAGCACGCAGAAACAGCGTTTACCTTCCCACTGTAGCGGTACCTATTTATCTACTTGCGCTTTGACATGCTTTCAAACTGCTAGGTTGGCAGGAGCTGGGACCGAACAACGGGAGCTCACCCTGTCGCAAGGATTCAAACCGCCGACCTTCTGATTGGCAAGCCCTAGGCTCAGTGGTTTAACTTAACCCACAGTCTTTCCTAAATTAAGCTAATAGAAAAGGGCCAATTTTCAAGTGCCATTCTTGCCATTAAAAGGGTAATGGACTCATTCAGATGCCATGCCAAACTGTGTTTTAGCATTACAGTAAGCCTGGAACTCTCCCACTCCCCGCTTTCCATGCACCAGAGGAAGTGATTGAAATAATCTGCTTCCATTTTTAAATCTGGCACTTTCCTGGTAACATCTAAACTCTGGTTACTTGAAACTCTAGTTAAGTGATTGTAAACCACAGTTTGATCCTGGTTTGTTTGAACCAGCTAGAGTTTAAGCTAGCCAGAGTTCCCTTAAGCACTGTAGCAGGGAACCCTGTTTTGCTGAAAACCAAAAGCGGAAGTTTTAAATCTCCTTTTGGATGCAAAAAGAGTAAGAGAGGTAGTGTCCAAAGCTTCCAACAGCTCACAAATGTTATATGTAAATTATGGTTCAGCCAGAGTGGGAAACAGAGCTCTAGATATCTCTGTTCTAGTTCCAACTCCAGTCATTGGGCCAAAATCTCAGAAAATATCTGAAGAGATGCTTGAAACCACACACACAAAGTAGTCCAGTGGGGAACTCCACTGATCTGTTTATTGGTTGTTTAGAAAGAAATATGTAACAGCTACATTGTAGCCAAATGTTCTAAGTACAATATTACAATATTTTAAAGGACTCAAAATAAGGGTCAGATATTCAAAGCAGCAGGTTGTCATAGGGGGAAGATTTGCAATTGAATTTTAGTAATCAGTTAACATGATTATGCCATCTGCAAGTGGTAAAACATTTTTGTTTTCACACTTCATGGCAGAGAACCATTTGAAGGCTGGTTGTATGAATGGGACATATTTTGTTCAGAGTGCAGGTTTCCACAATCTCAAAAGAAAATGTAACATGATTACGCTTGTGCACAAATCCAGCCACAATTAATTGTTTTTAATTAAACCAATGTGCTTTTTCTTATTGAATTATCATATGTGACTCACAGCAAAACTTTCACTAAGATCCTTTATGAACCTCTCACGGGGATCCATAACTAGAGTAGGATACAGACTTGTGAACTGTCTCACCGTGGGTCACAGATACCTAGCCCTTTTATAAACACAAAAATAGCCAACGTTCTTCCTAACGTTTCATAGACCACCATCTGCTTCCTCCTATCAGAATTCAAATTCTCAGCTGCTACAGATCCAAAATGGCAGTGGCAGTCTGTCCTTCTAATCGTTCCCCTGTGGGATCAAATGCATCTGCTTATGATTCCACCAGTGGGGTCGGCAGACCACAGTTTAGGAACAGACGGCTAAAGGAAATCCTTACTTTCAACACCTCTTCTTGTGATGATTTGTTCATTTCAAGTAGTACAGGCTCTGTATCTTTCTCAGCTTCTTCCAGACTCTGCATCATCCAGAGGGAACTTCCTCTGCCTTTACAGAGTCCTCACTACTATTGCCCCTCCAATCCCTTTATGTCACAGAACAGCATCCTACCAACCCCTTCTACTTTTCCAATTTATGCTATCCTTTTGGAAAACATAACACACTATACAAAATGTAAAACTGAAAATTCAACGTGTTTCAAAAAAAGGCTCCTAGAGCATTCTTTTCAGCATCTACGTAGAGTACCTATTATTATCACCCTTCCTTTAGATTCTACCGGCTATGGAAGAATAAATAGTCAACGTGATCTTGTGTCACTGGGATTAGGAGTTAAGACATTCCCTGCAAATCAGTGTAATCTTTCAAACAAGACAATGTAACATTGAGCATTCCTGTCTGCATGGCACATTTTCAATTACTCTACATGTTTTCTGCTTAGTAAAACCAGCTTAATTTTCAGCTAGGTCACAATATTAGAACATGTCCTACACTTGGGGGGGGGGGAGAGAAGGACAGGGAGGAAAAAAGGAGCAATCTTAGTGCCCTTGTAAGTTGTTTAGCCTCTAGCACTTATAAATCCAAAAACACTAGGGAAATCCCTTTTCCTTGCTTGTAATATGCTTTTAGATTTATTACTCAAAGAACCTCCACTTAATCCCTTTGCAGAAGTCAAGTTCATCTGCATTCTAATAAAGGTTTCCTATGGAAAATGGAGAGAAAATAAAAATAAAAGATCAAGAAGGAAAGAAGCACTTCATACGAGAGAGAGAGAGAGAGAGAGAGAGAGAGAGAGAGAGAGAGAGAGAGAGAGAGAGAGAGAGAGAGAATGATATAGATTCCTGAGTAAATTCTCCACCCAGAAAGCAAGAAAAAGCAGGATGGTTTAAATTACTCTACCCAAGTCCAGACCATCTATCTTAGGCCGCTCTCTTCGACACTTGGCCAGGGTTGGCAGGCGAGGCAGAGGCTAAAGAGCTCTTTAGGGACCAAATTACTGTTTCAAAATGGGCCTTGTGCTCCAAGAATATGACAATATTATCTGAGAGATGTTACAGAGCCCGTGTGTCCTTCAGAGCTCTGCAAAAGCATCTAGCCTGATTAGAGGCATATGTCACTAAAATATATATTATGCAATATGAAGGGGGAGGAAGGCTGTCATTGAAAATTGACTTTTAAAGGTGTCCATCCAGAATTCCAAAGAGATCTATAAAACCTATTAGCATTCCATGGAAATGACGGCATTTGCTGGCATTCTTGAGAAAACTCGAAGGAGGGCACCAGATATATTACATGCTCTTTTTATTTTGGTTAAACCTGGTGGCACCAGCGCTGTGAATACTTAATTGTCACACTTAACACTTGTGCAGTGCCAGCAATGTATTGAGTGTGGCGCAGAATGCAGAAGGTATTGCATGACTCTTAACCATAGCTGCCAAGTCTCCTGTTTTTCACGGGAAACGCCCGGATTTTAATCCGTTTCCTGCTGTTATCCCAAATAGAAAAAAAATCCCGGAAATCCCCTGGATTTCCTACCTGCCAGGGAGGCTCCATTTCGGGTGCTGCTCTGCCCATGTCTGGGCACCATGTGCCGCGCCGCTGCTGATCCCACATTTTTTAGCGGGAGACTTGGCAGCTATGCTCTTAAACAGAGGGATTATAATATAATCCTGATTTGAGGTCATTTCTTTGAACCAATGCAGATAGCTAGATGGGAATGTGGCTTGTGGATGGTCCCTGACACGGCGAAACAAATGCTGAAGATATCTAAGAAAACAAGTTCAAGGCACAATAACTTGCAATTATATCATACAGGTCACCTTCACAAGATCAGTTTCTTCCCTCAAAAATGGTATTGTGAATTAGATATTTGACCGTAGCAATTCCTACATATTTCCCCGCCCCGAGCTTGTGGATCAGAGATGGGTCTAAATTTGTGGGTCACTGAACTGAAGCAAACTGACTGAATTGCACTGGTTTCCAATGGCTTGACCCCCATATCATGCCATTCAGAAACAGCAGCCCAAGTCACCCTGTTTTATTTAAAACCTGCTCCCACATGCCTGATGTTATGCATAATATTTTACAACGTTACGTGCAATCCAGGAAGCAAAGCAGAGGACCTTCTGGAGGCTTCCGGTGCAGCTGTTTAGCTGGCACAAAATGGCCATAAAACCAGAAAATTAATCTGCCAGGGAAATCTCCATCTGGAGGAGGGCTCCCATAGCAGACCCTTTACTACTGTTCTTCCTATAACTCTTCTCTACTTCTAATGCTGACAGCATGGCCTTAGCATATGATAAAAGTTCGCTGAGTGAAGAGAGCAGGAAGGAAATGGGGATTTGGGATGGAAAGATCAACAAGGGAAACTGGAATGTTTTTGTAGCGGGGGTGGGGTGGGGTGGGGGGCGTCGGGAGCTACATACTCAAACAGTAGTCTGCATCTGATCAAGCTCACATCTAGGCAAAAATCCCATTTTGACCAACAGGGATCTTTCATTCCTGCCCTGGGATAATCACCATATAAGCAAACCAAGAGTAGCTTTTTTTCTTCTTAGAAAGCAGAGTTCTTACCTTGATGTCCCATCTTGCTCTGGCCTTTTTGGAGACACATCTTGTAACAGCAATTAATGCTTTCAGGGTCAATGTCTAGTATTTCAGAAACTGCCCCCACCTTCAACTGTCGGTTTATACAGCTGAAGTGATGCAAACAATTAACAACCAGGTGAATTGTAAAAAGAGTGACCAGAAATATTGGAACAGAAAATCTGAGACATTTGCTATTCAGAGGGCTGTATGAAAAGTTTTCACAGAATTGTCCACAGCTGAAATAGCCAGAAATGAACAAACACTGAGGTTGCTTCAAAAAAGCCTGTTTAATGAACACACGTCATGACTTGTTTGCACAACGTTTGCAGGGGGGTTACATTACGTTGGCTGTTTATTAAGTATCCATTCTGTTGTTTTCAGGGAGATTACCGTATATGACCTCACATTAAGCAAACTTACACTGCCCAATATATTTCCCCATCACTTTCCTTACTAAAGCCCGATTTTTTTGGGGGGGGGGACAGGTTTGTTACAGAAAAGTGCCATTTAAACTGTGAGGCCTGAATTTGCTGGTGTGGAATCCCACCCACAAAACAGCAACAGTTTGGAAGTGCCATTGAGAAGATCCCAAAACTTTACTACGGTGGGACTACTTTAGGGACAGCTTAGAATGCTGAATTTGGTCTGCATTGTTGCATCCAATTGCAAAAACATAACAATTATGTGCCTCCTTTATTAAGTGCCAAGCTCCAGAAGAGAACAGACATTTGCCATGCTACTATTCCAACCCTTCTCTGGTGTTAGAATGATACCCAATGGGGCTATACCCAGAAAACATGCACATATTTCATTTATCTGTAATACTGTGCATACCTCTCTTTTTTTCCTATCTACATTTCCTTCCCCTGTGCTTTGAATTTTAGGATCAAAACCAAAATTTGCATCCAGCACAAATTGCATTAGCTGGGATGGGGTTGACAATTATTGTTATTGCAAATGGTGTGGAGGGGAGATTAAATCCCTTCCTGTTGTTATGGTCCTGGGGAAGATCCCTCTTCTGAAGCTAGCATTTGCTTCCCACAAAAGCACAGGCCACATTTGCAAGAGGGTTTTCCACAGGACCTCAGCAGGGGAATAGGGAGTTAAATGCCCCCCCCAATGCATGTATTTATCCCATTAACTTTCACATATCCCACAGAAGATGCAATCTGCATCTTTAATAACCTGCATCTTAGAGCAGAGGTATATTTAATATCAGAGTTTTGGCCCTTGGATTGTAAACTGCTTCAAAGTATTTAAAGATGCTATTTGAAAAAGAGAGGATCACCATGTCCCATCACAGGCACAGTTAACTTATGATAGGCCATAAAGACACCCTTATTCCAATGAGCTTGTTCCGTTTATCAGGTTCCATCCATCAATAACCTTCCATTTAGTGAATAGAGGCAGGAAAGGCAATTTTAACTGATTCCTCCCTCCCCCCCACAAAAAACCCCACAAAAAAATCTTACCCAGAAGGTTAGGTAAGCTAGGAGGTGGCCCAGATGGCTGTCTGAGAATGGGAGAAATTGCAAAAATTTCCTATATCCCTCTTCTGTGAGAAAACATCACAGCAGAAAAAAAGCCTTCTGTGAATGGAATAGAAGATAGAAGCCATTGTTTTTCAAACTAGGTTTCTGAAGCCCCTCCTGCTGCTTTTATATATTTATTGTAAAATGTTTTCATTTTATTAATGTTGTTTTATTGGCTTTTTATTGTTAACTGCCTTCAACATTTTCATAAAAAAGCAGAGTGGAAATATTATAAAGATTGATACACATACATCCATGTGTGTTGTCCAGAGCGACACAGGATCGATTACATAATACCAAGTAGAATGTAAACTAAAACTAAATTTGTGCTGAGTGTGAAGTTAAGGGAATGCACAATTGCTCCACCTACTGATTAACTCTACCTGGTTCAAATGAACTTACTCTCAACATACAGGTAAATGGGCATTTAGGAAGCATAAAACTGCCCCAAACTACCCATCCCATCACCTCTTCAATATAAAAATATATAAATTGAGCTACTTTCAGCCAAAAGAAAGCCCTTGTCCCTTAACAAGACAAAAATAACTACTTGGTCGTCTCGGGGGGGGGGCAGTCTACAATTTCACTCCAAACAGGAGTCAATTCACAGTTACAAACAGGGAGTGGAGATCAACAGGCACATATTTCCACATGTGGTGGGAATGCCCCAAAGCCCAACAATTCTGGAGAACAACCGTAAGAGAAGTAGGTAAAATAACCCAACAAACATTAGAACTTACCCCAGAACTGGCCTTGCTAAACATCTTCCAGGACAATAATGCCCACCTACATCACAAAGAACTCATAACCCACTTACTCTCAGCTACCAGAAACACCATAACCAGACACTGGAAAGACCTGGCAGGAGTAAACATGGACCAATGGTACCAGACGGTATGGGAAATAGCCCTATTAGAAAAATTAACCAATAAGTTGAAATTGACACGGGGTCAAATAGAAGAAGACGGCTTCACCCCAGTATGGTTCCCCTTTATCACATACACAGCGCAACAAGACGACAGAAATCCACCAACAGCATACAAATCAATATGGCTAACCTGACCCGCCCACCCTACTCACATAAAACAGACCACCACAGCCAACCACAAAAGAAAACTATATCCTAGGCCAACCCCAACAACTCTCACCATCAAAGGAAAACAAATGCACAACAAAGAACCTGCACAACCGATGCTGACAACCCCCCCAACACACTTTAAGTAAACTAGAAACATTGTCACACTACCCCCACCCCCTCCCCTTATCTACCGCTCTCCCCCTTTTCCTCCCCAATGTCTCAACAATTGAAACTGATCTGTAAAAATGCTATGAGAGACACTGCCCATGTCTTTGTAAACTGAGAAAACCTTTAATAAAAATAAATAATAATAAAAAAACAGGGAGTGGAGTACTGTACTCATGATTGCCTTGTGCTCTTGTATAATCATTCATCAGATACTAGCAACAGTTAAGAGAAATGTTACTGAGTAGATGGCTCAGACACAGTAAGAATGTTTTCATGTTTCAGCTTCCCCACCATTTCTCAACATGCACAGCATTAGACAAATATTTAACAGGTCACTTAAAAAATAAGCACGTACTGCAGTTACAGTGTTCCTTAACGCATGTGCAGTCATGCGCAACACCCGACATGAGCACATGTCAGCAAACTACACAACTGTGTCAAATTAGAGCTCTTCTTTTTTTTCCGAAAAAGGGAAGCCAAAATCTAATGCTCGTCATCCAGTTGCAGATGCATGCACAAAACCTTTAAGCACAAAGGTACTTAGAATTGGCGATTATAAACCAGCCATTCATACAGAACATTATAATCTAGAATTAGTAATTGCTGTCAGTGCATGCTTAGATCATACAATGTATGAACAACACCCAGTTCTATGCCTGTTTACCAAGGAATATATCACATTGCGATTGTTGGGGCATATTTCCATACACATAGGACTGAGGTCTAAGGCAGTAGTAGTTGACATGAACTTACTCTCAACATACAGGTAAAGTAATTTTAAAGCAATTTTAAACCTCCCTTCACCTCACGGGATTCCATATAGACAACATAGATAAAATGCAACTTTAAATAAAACACATCTAGACTCCTGAAGCCATGCATGCCAAACTATGCAAAAAGCAGCAGTCATAATACTAATGCCATGGGCTGGTTGTATGCACAGGAATGATGGAGGAATCAGCTGGGGAACCACCAAGGGAAGAAGGCTCAGAGCCCTGGGAGTGGTGGTGGGAGAGTGATGAGTGGTCAGAAGGGGAAGAGGGGGAAGACTGGGAAGAGGAGGTGTTAAGAAGCTTAAGAAGTAACAGGGCTTAGTAAGCTGGGAGAATCTGTGGCAGAAACCAGGCACATGTATCTCTGCCTGGTGCTACCCATTGCTTAGGGTGAGAAAAAAGATGGTCATCTATGAAGTCATCCAACATTGTTTGTATGGCTTTGCTAGGCCGTGTTCCAGTCTTCAGGTCCCAATTCTGCAACAGGATCCCCAGATGATGCTTTAATTAAGAGCTGCTATTACCAAAGATACAAGGACTTGTCCATGAAGTTAAATAACACGAGAAAGGTAGGTGGTGACTGAAATCATCTAAGTAGTTAGCTTTTCATAAATACTTAATTAATTAATTAATTAATTAATTAATAATAATAAACCTTTACAGTCCTGCATTATCTCAAGCAAAGCAGTTATTGATTCAGAAGTTTCAGAAAATTGCTAACCCGACAGAAGAACTCAGCTCCTACTGAGAATAAGTGCATGTTCACAGCTATCATCTTTACAAGCAGGTATTCTGTGGAAAATTTCCAGGTCACAGCTTTCCATTACTGGGATGATCCATCAGGAAATTGGATTGTTTCCTTTAATGTGTTTCAAATTCATACCCAAGGAAGACTCCTGTACTTCTGAAGGGGCAAGATCTCACCAGGTGCAGGCAATGGCAATGCTGCAGTGGCAGGAGAAAAGACACTCAGAGATTTCAGCTGCACCTGGCTACACCTGCAGGAATTCTCTCTTCGACATTGCTATTAAAGATATCAGAGCCCTGTTCTCTTTTGCATCCAGGCCCCTGTTTAGAACTGGTCCAAACTGGCAACAGTAATCAAAAGGAAAACCTATGAAAGTAAGGCTCTGTCTAGCCCAGGATTGTGGCAATAGCTCTTCAGGGTCTGAGGGTTTTTTTTGTTTTGTTTTTCCCAGTCACCTGCTACCTGACCCTTTTAAGTAGAGATGCCAGAAACTGAACCTGGGACCACCTTCATGCACAGCATGTACACTACTCCTCTCTCAAGGGAGAAGGGGGATTTCTTTGATTCAGCAGGTTAGAAATTTTCATGACCTCCTGAATTACTGCCTTATTTAAGATCATCTTGGAATGTCAACCTGCCCCAAATTCAGGTAAAGGCATGCACTCCTAGTCTTTGCCCCTCCTATGCAGCCTTTGATCATAAATTAGCTGTATGGTCTGAATTGCTCTTACACATGATGAGCGTACATCCAGTTATGCAGCCTGTTATCTTGATCACAATGGTTGGTGTTGAACATCTGGAGATTGATGATGTTTGCACCTACTGTAAGGCTGATTCAACCTTAAAGCCACCCCAGTCAGATGCAGGTTTGCAGGATCCCTAGTGACATGGAGCAGGGGTCCATGCCTTGTATGCACGACCACCGCCTCTGCCAGTAGGAACCTTGTCTTTCGACCAAAGCAGCCTAACTGACTGCTTCAGTAATTGGAACAACAGCCTACGTTCTCATCACAGCTGCAAGCTGTGTTTCTCAAAGGAGTCGCATTACGAAAGAGTGACACTGCACATTGTTTTGCTTTATGGAACGGAGGCCTCAGGGAACATGGCAAGTCCTGGAGCAGCCCTCGTGTGGGCAAGGTTGAAAAACCCAACCGTAAAGAACTCTCCTTTCAGCATGCATTATGCTTCCACTTGAATGGCACACAATTAAACCAGCAATGTTGATGATCGCGGGGAATTAAGGAAGGCTGTGGTGCAATATATTAGAGGACTAAACGGGCAGTTTGTTATACAAATCTGGCCAGTGGCATTTTGGCATCGCACAGTACAAATGGGTGAGGGTTAAGTCATTTCTCAGCTCTCCCTGGCAGAGTCTTTTATTATTTACAATATTTACTTGGGGAAGACTTGGCGCACGTCATATTTATCTTGCTGAAAAATGGGCCCATAAACGCACATCACCTTTCAGACAAAGCAAAGCGCCGTGGTACTAATTTGGTTCATGAAGTGTGTAATTCAGTTCTTTTGCATGGGGCCAGCATTTGTCTCCCGTTTTGTTAAGCCACCATAAAACAATTTTTCGTGCTTGTTGTTGGGATGTGTAAAAGCCGGGGGAGTGGGGAGAGAAAATCTCCCAGTGGTTCAAGAGGTCTTGTCTGCCATTTCTGGCACAGCTGACACGTGTGATCCTGTTGTTTGGTTTCTGGTTCCTCGCAACAGTAAATAGAATAAAGGAAAGTGGAAAGTGGGGAGATTAAGATGGCACTGCTTAACTACTTCACCATTTCCCCTCTCAAACTGACTTGAAACTTGTCTGGCACATACTTAAAGATTCCTGAGGAATCAAGATTTATCCATACCTATCTCCCACTAAGGTTCTCTGTATGGCGTTTGCCTGTTATATACTGGTCCTTCATCCATCTTTGCAACAAATGGATGTAAAAGTGGGAATGCAGAATTTTCCCTATCCTTCATTGACTTCCTAAAATTATCCTGGATGTCTCTCATCTTCTTCTGGCCATCTTGACTTGAATTACATGGATATTTGTTGGTGGTGTTTGAGGATATTCCTCCACTATATAGTTTAGTAATCTTGACATAGTTCTTTGGGGTGGGGGGACTGTTTTGTTCAGTTTTTCCTCTCCAGTTGGTTTGTTAGTTATGTCCAGACTGGAACCAGAAACAGTCAGGGCCGGCCCACTCATGAGGCAAGGTGAGGTAAATGCCTTAGGTGGCAGGATCCACAGGCGCAGCAGATCCCAATATAGATATTTATTCCCCCTTGTACTTGATTTACATCTTCACTCACTCCTTCTTCCCTGGGAGGCGGGGGAAACCATTTTGTGGTTCACCTCAGGTGTGGCTCACTTCAGATACCAAAATGCCTTGGGTCGGTGCTACAGAATAACTGTTGCAGGGCACAGCTGCATTGCTGTCCTTCCAAAACATGGTTGAACAGGTGGGAATGCTGCTGCCACCAATCCAGTGCTCCCGCCAGTGCACTCGTGTAGCTGAGAACTTGCCACCTTGCCATCCCAGCCCTGTCCAGGTAAGCATCAATAATGCTGGGGTCAGGAGAACATCTCTGCCCACCTGCCCTACTATTGACTAGGGAGGAAAATCCTGTGGTGGTTCTAAAAAAAAGTTCTCAACGTCTCTTCCACACAGTCTTTGTGGAATTAAAAACTGTGTGAGATTAAAGAGTACAAATCAGAGCAGGAGAAATTTCTGTACAAATACAAATTCCAGGATTGGAAGGCCCCAGATTTTAAGTTCACAGGTTTTGCCCTCCAGATTCAGGGGCAGGGACTCAACATGGTGCCTGATTTTGAGGCATCCCCATTCTTCTTTATGGTTCATCCAAGTATTTTGGGAAAGATGAGAAGCCAGCATCACATTAAAAAGGCAAATTGAACTTTAAGCTTGATATGTGGCCATACATTGCAAATAAGCAAGTGCCTGTCTTATTTGCCGACTTTGTGGTTTGCTGGTAAACATCACTGACTTTATTCCTTCTTTACAGCTGAAAGGTATTTCATATTTTTATTTTATTCCATAATCTCCTCAATATTAACAGTTGTATCATGGGGTATTTGCTTTTGTTTTGCAAGGTTTGGCCCATTTGATATTGGCATTATTTAAATGCCGTCTGAATTTAAATAAATGTTCTCTGAATTATTATTATGATCACAGGGTTGGGGGCAGGGTGGAGATGTGTATACTAGAGTGAAATATTACCTTTCTGTGCTTTCTTTTTTTTCAAGCAATATGTGTTACACCAAAATGGCTTAAGAGTAATTTGATATTATAGGGCAACTAAATAAGAGGGTGAAATTATAGGAACAGCTTGCAAATACAGAGAATAAATACACACTTTTAGTGAATTGAAAGTGTTTAAAATAATTTCACTGACACATTCACTTATCACTGCAGGGGGTTCGAGTAATAGTTGTTTTCGCTTAAGCTGCAAAAAAGAAATGTTAGCAACAACAGTTGCTGATTACAACCAAGGGTTCTGGCACTTATAAGTCCTATCAAAACTGATCCTGAAAAGTAAATAACATCAAGCTAATCCCTATTCCTTGAATTATTTGGTGTGTATTACAACAAACATGCATTTTTTTCATTTTGCAGTATTTTAAAGAGGGAATTTCTAGAAACATTGTGTTTTTTAAAACAGAACTGTAGAGTGATAATATCATATTTAGCATAAGAAATTAAAGCAAGCAAAGGTTTTTAAAAAAATTATTGATGGAAATACCTGCCAAACCACCCCATCTGTACAAAAGAGGATAAAAAGCACCAGTCAGAACTGCAAAAGTCCAGGTAAAATGTACACAGTGAGACCCGAAAGCAAATTCACATAATGGGGTTCCAGAGAGGTGATGTTGGCCTAATCATGAATTTCTGCTAAATGATCATCAAGAATTAAACTAAAAAGCCACCGAATGCTGGCTCATACAAATCCTTCATATACCAAAAATTGTATTGGGGGGAGGATAAAAGCTATGAGTTATATTATTGCTAAATGTGCAAAACCAAAGCAATCCTGTACTGTATATGTAATGCAGGAACAAGACCCATAATTTCTCCAAAGCCAAAGAGAATTGGTCAGCAGGGTCTATTTTTAGGGGGTTGCTGTCTGTCAAGGCTATTCAATGGTTCTGTGTAACATATTGGATCTTGAATGTGCTGAATAAAGCACTAAAGAAGCAACGAAAAGGAAGAGGTCTGATGTTGTCATACTGTTGATTCTTTCATCTTTTGTTTTCTCCATGTTGTCAAACTTTGAATTGTAAGCTCTTTGGGACAGGGACCTGTCATAGATGATTGCTGCTGTATTACATAAACAGATAAAGCAGTCCTTCTGAAGACTGCGAATGGTTTCATGCAATACCTTTCCAAAACTGGTCTCTTCTTCCTTCCATGCATCAATGCCACTTTGTTCAGACTGACTAGCTTTCCCTGCAGTGACCCTCTCCTGCCTTCTGTATGATTTAAGAAGATTTATGATTGGCTGTTCTGTGTTGTGAAACATGAGCTTTGACCCACGGGCTTGGAAGCCAGCAGGGAGAAACATTAATATTATGCCACACTGGGGGGGAAATCATCCCTCATCAGTGCCAGCAAAGTGAATTACATAGCGAAATGCGATGCTTCTTCTTGCACACATGGCACCGAGCGCTTAAAAATGCTCACAAGCTGAAGCTGTGTATTTTTATGCATGCAAAACAAATCATATACAAAAAAGCTGAGGACTTGCAACTTTACTGTCTTGTTTCCTAATTATGCATGTTGCCTTCTCCTAGCACACTTAAGGCAGGCATTCTGAGTAAAAGAATGCAATGTATTCTCTGATGATAAAAGAGAAAACAAACTGACAGGAAGCCCTTCTTCCCACCTGGTGGCATCTGAGGAGGCAAGACCACAGTCTGAAGCATCACTGATGAAAATCCATGCTCTGTGGCTAAGGCTTCTCCCATCAGTGAAATCACCTGAACCCCAATCTCATGCAGGTCAGCCATGCTAGAAGGGAGGCCCAGGCTTCCAGCATCTGTTTTTGGAGGCAACCACATTGGTGACTGAAAGAGAGACTTTACCTCTTCAGCTCAGAGTTTACACATGAGAATGGAGGAAGGATCTAACTCATGACTCCAAATTAAGGCCAGCCTGAATATTCACACACAGTGTGAATACAGTGCCATTTGTTCCCTGTGGGATGGCAGAGAGATCTGCAACTTTCAGGAAGGGGGAAGTGAATTCAAAGAAATGTTGGGAGGCGACAGGCTTAGCTTAAAGTCAAGGGACCAAAGTTTTTACTGTTATTAACTTCAAGCAGTAGTTTGGGTGCCCTCAACACCTGTCATTACCCTCCCAACAACTTGGATATACACTCCCTCCCCGTGGGAACCAAATTATGTCACGTTACAGCATCATTTCTCAGGAGCTAACCCATGGCCATAATGTAGTGTCATTCCCTCATGGAGCAGTCTGTCCTGAATTACAAAGGGAATACTACCACACTGCTAAGGGTAGCCAAACACTGCTTGAAAAGGCAGCAAAACTCTCTCTCTCTCTCTCTGGGTGGGTGTGGGTGTGTAAAACTGACCCACATCAGTTTAAGGATAAGCCCACATAACCCAAAAGTTCTTACATCCCCCCTGTCCTCAATTAATCCAATCTTAAGCATGCTTTCACCCAACCCCAAAGCATAGCTGTCAAGTTCTCCCTATTTTTAAGGGAAATTCCCTTATGCTGAATAGGCTTCCTCATGAGAAAAGGGAAAACTTGACAGCTATGCCCCAAAGTAATGAAATAGCCTGGGCTTTAGCCCATTGCTGCTCTGAGTGGCCTTTGGGGAGGAGTGTCACTCTGTGATTCAAAGAAGAGCATTTACAGGAAAGCTGCTCTGTTTTCTTTGACTGGTGCCACACACAGCATATGCTATTTGCATGAGCTTCCCAGTAAGGACAGAAAGTTAGAGCAGTGTTTCTCAACCTTTTTTGGGCCAAGGCACACTTGTTCCATGAAAAAAATCACGAGGCACACCACCATTAAAAAAGTTAAAAAAGTTAACTCTGTGCCGCCCTATATTGACTATATAATTATGACTGTAAGAAACACTTGACAATTGCTGTGTTGGTTGCAATCTCCTGTACTAAGGCTTCACAAGCCGCTGATTTCTCTGCCAGCACAATCCTTTGCTCAGCAAGTTTCAGGTTGAGCTCATCCAGCCAGCTTCTTTAAGTTTGTCTAAAACCACCCTCCCGTGGTGGTGGCTGTTGAGAGCTGCGCTCGCCCCGCGTCGTGACCCGGCCGGCTTCCTTTCCGGCGGGTCAGTGCTGTTTATTGGCGGCCGCCAGGCACGTGACAATGCAAATCGCCCTTCTCGTCGCCGCACGTCGCCGCACACCAGCCAGCGCCTCGCGGCACACTAGTGTGCCGCGGAACAGCGGTTGAGAAACGCTGAGTTAGAGGATCCCTGGAGAAGACCAGAGGGGTGTTATTCTCAAAGTTATGCTCTGGTAACTTAAGATATGCGTTTGGATTGATTTATTCTGCAAATCTTCCCTGAATTATTTTGTTTGCACCACTTGTTTACCACAAATGCAATCTGAGGTCTCTGTAATTATCATCTCATGAAAATTATCTTGGAATCGCTGTTGCCGCAAAGTTACCACACTGAAATACTTGTGGGCAGGAAATGTCATTGACTGGACATTGTTTTTGCTGCAGATGCCATTTCCTTCCTTGCCTAGGTCAAAGCTTTTGTTGGTAATGTCATTTGGGCCATGACTGTTAGGAGTTGTAGTTTAAAACATCTGGAGGGCATCTGGTTTGGAAGCCTAAAGGTAAAGGTAAAGGGACCCCTGACTGTTAGATCCAGTTGCGGACGACTCTGGAGTTGCAGTGCTCATCTCACTCTATAGGCCGAGGGAGCCAGCGTACAGCTTCCAAGTCATGTGGCCAGCATGACTAAGCCGCTTCTGGTGAACCAGAGCAGCTCACAGAAACGCCGTTTACCTTCCCGCTGGAGCAGTACCTATTTATCTACTTGCACTTTTACATGCTTTTGAACTGCTAGGTTGGCAGGAGCTGGGACCGAGCAACAAGAGCTCACCCCATCGCAGGGATTCGAACTGCTGACCTTCTGGTCGGCAAGCCCTAGGCTCTGTGGTTTAGACCAAAATGCCACCTGCGTCCCTGGTTGGGAAGCCTAGTTTACCCTAAATGTAGGTGGCACACCAGTTCACAGCAGGTGAAGTGAGAGATCTTTGCTTACCTGATCTTTTTTACCCAGAGATGTTGAACCCCAAGACCTTCTGCACACAAGGCAGACACTCTAGGACTCTGCTACAATCCTTCCTCAGTATGTTGCATGCATCTCTGAGGCTTATACCATTAACTGAAGCTATAAAACTCAGAATGATACATACAATCAGCCTATTTATAACTTAACTTATGGGTCATGGAGACTTGTGGTCTCTACCTTAGTAAAATTAGGCAGTACAGTAAAGAAATAGTGTGCTTAATCTAGGAGACAGAGATGACCTTTTTTGAAGTGAAAAAAAGAAGAAAAGAAATCATATATATTTAATGTAGGCACAAGTTCCTTTTTGGAATAAAAAATTCATCGATGTGTGCTCTCTGACTAATCTCAGCAATACCTGGTAGTTTTCTCACATCTTTAAATATTTCTTAGAACAAATAGATTTAGGTACTTGGTGTGTGTGTGTGTGTGTGTGTGTGTGTGTGTGTGTGTGTGTGTGTGTTCGTTCCGTCCTTTTCTGTATGGGGTCTATCTCTGCTGTCAGAGAAACTAGAAAACTAGAAATATTTGTTTCAAGAAACATAGTTAACAATCTGGTGCAAAAAAATGCTACAACAAACTCAGGAGACTTCATATGCTACTCTTTAATTGGGGAACTCAAAATATTTCTGCAGCATTTCTCAACTTCCAAATGGTTCGTTGAAAGCCATAATCTTACTGGTGTTCTGCTTCTGTTCATGTGGAACAGCATAGCTAACATCACTTTGATCAGCTGTGGAGGAACATGCTGAATTTGCCCATCCTAATAGAGCTAAGGAGGAAGAAGTCAATGAAAGTTATGTTGACAAAAGAAGTCAATGAAAGCTATGAGGGCGATAGCTTTAGCTCAAAAGCTCAGTATCATAACCCATCACAAGCCAGTTAAAGTGCCTGGACTTGCTGGATCAGCAGTGTCAAGTTCTAGGTTTTATGAGAGGCTGAATGTATTTTCAAGTATTGTTATATGATGCAAAATTATTCCTGGGGGACATAACACTTTTCCACATTTTTTTCGAGCTGTTCAGAGATCTCATTTGTCAACCTTCTGCTGCTTTGGCACCATTTATTATTATTATTATTAGTAGTAGTAGTAGTAGTGGTAGTTTGTTTGTTTGAGGGGGCTTCTTCTTCACAGGGATAACAGATTTTTCATTTCACAGCTCCCCATAGCCAATCTGACTTGGCTGAGTGACAATATCAATAAGGGTAAATGAAGACTTTCCATTACCTTCACTCCACTCTGACTCAGAAGGAAGTTTGCTTGTTTGTTTTTTCTATTACAATTATTTACCACCTTTATCTTCCAAGGCTCTCAAGGTGGTGGACATGGTTCTCCACACACACACACACACACAACAAACACACACACACACAAAACAAACACACACTTCAACCTCACAACAACCCTGTGAGGTAGATTAGGCTAAGAGATGTTGCCTTGCGCAAGGACACCCTGTGAGTTTAATGGCTGAGTGGGGATTCAAACCCTGGCCTCCCAGGTCCTAGTCCAACGCTCTAGCCCAGGGGTTGGCAACCTGTGGCCCATGGGCCACAAGTGGCCCACGGGGGTCATTTAAACGGCCCCTGAGCAGCCACCGAGCCACCCCTCGGCGAGTCCCTGTGCACTGCACTAAACCGGTGCAGCGTGGAGCGGGGACTAGCTTCTGCGGCGCCAGAAATCTCACGTCTGCACCGACACGATCCAGCCCACGGAGCAATCTCCGCAGGAGTGAATCAGCCCAGGTGAGGTAAACCTTGCTGACCCCTTCTCTAGCCATTACGCCTCACTGGCAATAGGGAACACAGCCCTATTGTGCATGCAATATGGCCGACGCTCTGTGCCTTGCCGTGTTTCAGTGGCAGTCTCACTACCCACCTGTGGTGTTCAGCAAAACCTTTGCCTTAATCCAGCCCCTGCCATATGCAGTTATGGGTACCTAGTTAGGGCATTGGTAACCAGGAAAACTCGGGTGTACACTCATCCCATTGAAAGTCATGCAGTACAGATGGACAACATCTGCATTTAGATGCAAATCCTCTGCTTCGGCGTAATATTCATTTATATAATGAACATGCTTTCTACTACTAAGTGAGTCCATTAAACCGAGAGCTGTTCGTTCTGATTGACATTGGCTCTCTCTTTTGCTGGAAATGCCACGAATTGAACCAGGGACATTCTGCCCACACAGAAACGGAGAATAATGTGGCCCACCACTAAGGCCCCTAAATGAGATGGAATTGGCCAAGGAAGACCCATTGCCTCTCTTCTCCCTGACCTGGAGTCCTTACGACGGATAGTGTCCTCTTGAGGACCTTGTTGATACCCATTTCTCAAGCTAACTAAGAACACTGATGCTAGAGGCAGAATTTTGCAAATGGCTGCTGATTTTTGTATTTCAAAAGTGGTATTTTTAGAGAACATGTACCTGTATGTAATCCCTTCATCCCTTACTTTTGAGTAGACAGGGATAGGGCCCTGGTGTCATCATAATTGGAGCCTTTTGGAGTATTTTGGAGTATTTTGCTGTTTTAGCATGTTATCATGAAGATGTTTATTTGTATTTTATGTTAATAGCTTTGGAGAGCTGCCCGACTGTACAGAAGTGTTATAAATAGTTCTTAGTCTGCACAATCTTTTTCTACTGTCACTTTAAGACTGAAATAGATTTCAGAAAAAGACTAAACATGGTGGTGTCTCACAATCAGAAGCTTCTATTGCTCCCCTTTTAATTGAATTCACTCTGAGGAAAGAGTTCTGTGTAACTTAAAAGCTTACATACCACCTTAGGAGCTTTCAGATAAGGGTGTTAGTTTACTATCCCTGTATTTTTGTTGTTGTTTTGCTGTTCCTCACACACATAATCTGATATATTACATTTTTGCACTAGCTATAGGTATCTTTCAACTTATATCTCAGTGTGCATCTGTATTGGGATTTGAAATTGTTTTTGCATATGAAATTGTTTTTAATCGTTTACATATGGGATTGCTTTTCATTGTTTTCATTGTTTATGCTTTCACTGAGAAATTCCTTTGAGATATTTCAGGGGAAGAGATACATAAACGGAATCAAATAAATAAATAGTAGGGACAATTAATGGTAAAAAAACCCCTGCATTTTTAAAATTTATTTAGAAGAACAAGGTAGGGATGATACTCTGTTTTGGTATCATCAAGCCTGGGCTTGATTATTCAGTCACTAAGAAAACACACTCTGCATATGTTCAGAGGCAATAACTGGCCTGAAAAGTCACAGATAATGCTAATACAGCTACTGATATGATCACTGGCATGGAATGAAGGATGGCTGTGGTTATTTATTGGGTGGAAGAGAATATGCTCAAGGGTAAGAAAAATGTGCAGGTGTGCTGAAGTGATGCACTATGTTCACAAATCAGTATAACCCCACCAACTCCAAAATTCACCAGGTGCCACCAGCTGCAACACTGCTGTTACGTCCGTCTATGGTAGGCACCCCCAAACTCGGCACTCCAGATGTTTTGGGACTACAACTCCCATCATCCCTAGCTAACAGGAGCAGTGGTCAAGGATGATGGGAACTGTAGTCCCAAAACATCTGGAGGGCCAAGTTTGGGGATGCTTGGTCTTAGGGAAAGACCTTAGCTCAGTGGTAGAGCATCTGCTTTGCAGGCAGAAAGTCCCAGGATCAACCTCCAGCATTTTTCCAGGTGAAAGGTGTGAAATCTTCAAAGGCTGCTGCCAGTCAGTGTCAATAATACTGTGCTAGATGAGGGTCTGACTCAGGGTCTGACCTTCCTCCTTTTCTATCTATCCAGACCCTTCAATAGGATACAAGCACAGAAAACTAGAATACAAGGTAATAGGTAGTCACCAATACATGGTTTAACTTTGAAAACAGAATTGTAGAGACGGAAAAAGCTCCGAGGGTCATCTAGTCCAACCCCCCCCAAAAATACTCCAAATCGGTATTTAATTAGACCAAAATGATCCAAAAGACACGCACACACAACCACACAAACACCAAAGGTCTGTAGTTAGCACAAAGAAAATGAACAAAACTGCTGCTGCAAAAAAAGTGAATCAAGAAATGAATTCCTTGAAGAACTATTCTCCCGCACCTCCCTGCCGCTTCCCAAAGATGAATGAGATGACAGATGTTTTAGTAAAATCATTAAGACGTGATAGAAATAATTTCTGGAGATGTTAGTTAAATTCCTTGCTGACTGGGCCACATGATATATGACAACACAATTTCCACCCAAGGTGATTTGGGGGGGGGGGATTTAACTCTTGAAAAGTTAGGTCGAAAAGGAGGAAACTGAAGCAAAGTCGTGCTGCTCTCAGAGTTACTTGGGCTGAATGATATTGACAAAGAGGTAAATATAAATATACCTGCGTGCTGCAGGTTTAGATCTGGGCTTTGGGGTAGGTGTTTATTAATATCATGAAGATATGATTCTTAATGATCTGGGAACAGAGACCTACATAGGGGCTTGAGTAATGGCATTGTCTCGTTGCCTGCATACTTTGTGCTTTTGTCTCAGACAGGTTCATTTTTCACTGGAGGGGAAAGGTTCACACCGCACGAGGGGGGTAACCAGTTGATGTTACAAGGCTGACGATTAGCCCCCTTGCTGTTCCACATGACACTGGGAAGGACTCCAACAGGCAACCTTAATGCCTGTTTCAGCATCTTGAAGAAATTAATGAACACAGCTTCGATGGCAAAACATTTCAATCAGCCCCTACCAGCTGTGCTTACAATTTATTTTTATTTATTTTTATTTTTTAAAAAACACAGGTTTATTAATAAATAAAAAAAGTTGAAAAGCATAAGAGTCATTTTTTTTAAAAAAAAAAAATATATTTTGGAAGAGGACGGAGAGTGGTAGGTGAGAGTAACAGAGAAAGCGAAGGACAATGGTGGCTCGAGCCAAAGGATGTGTTACAGCCCTGTGTTTGTTGAACAAATTAAGCACGTTCTGGTTTTTCACCTGCTGAAGTAGCAGCCGTGCATATGGCCCAGAAGTTAAAAATAAGGAAATATGCATACATTACCATACTTAATGGACGACCCCCTCCATTTAATATGCAAATTTCCTGAAATATTACTGAATGCCGTCTGTTCTAAATGAATAAATTTGAATTGCAATTAGAATAATCCTTTATAATTAATGAAAACTGTCAATTTTGGTTCATAAGTAATTTGATTAACTGGATGATGGGACACTTATCAAGTTCACTGGACTGCTAGGCTATGAGGAAGCTGACAGGGGAAATGGGGCGGTCCAGGCACTCACACAGCCCTGGAATATTACCCTGCATTATTGATAACAGAAGCCAATGAACTTAAGAAAGTGAACTCTGTGTGCCTTCTCTAAAGGGGCATTTCAGCTGGGTGATATGTGATGGTCTGCTTATAATAGCCTTCACAGACGATAGCACTGTGTCATTACTCCCTCAGTGGGGGGAAAGACCCACAAGCAATGGCAAGCAGCTAGTTAAATCGGAAATTTACACTCTCCAGCTGCTTCCAGAAGAAGAAGAAAAATGTTCGCACAATAACAGTAAGAAGGAACAATGCAAGCCATGTGGAATCAAGTTTATTATAATACATCACAGGCATTATTTTACATTAGATTGCCACTGATGAAAGGTACACTATTTACACCTGGCTTTCGGTCCATTGTTTCTCTTGCAAGTGGGATGTAAAATTAGTCCTTTTGTTTTAACATTTGGACTTAGGATAAAAGAGAGATTTTTTGGGGGGGGGAGGGGAGAGAATGCTTGAATATATTTATTATTAATTTAATAATAATAATGAGATAAAGGGAAAGCCAGCAAGAATGAGACCCTTCTGACCAAATGATTGCTGACATCTCTGGAAGCTGGAACAGAGGGGTGGTGGAAGGGTGGATGAGGGAAACAATGTGCTCCTTGTTTACAGGAAAGCAAAGGAACTGGAAATGATAGACATTGCTTTACATGGCCAATGGACTTGGCAACATACAGAGTCTGTCCCGGTGAGTGGTGACTACCTAATTTGCCTTCCTAATCTTTCACATTTAAATGCTCTGTTCATCATTCCATTTAATTACCTTATCTATCAGTGTGCATGAGGGCAGTTCCTTGCCCAGAGAAGCTTACAATCAGCGCAGTGCCATTCCCTGCCGTGCCTTACCAAAAGATATCCGGTTAGGAATGCTTTTGCGAAAGGACAGGAAGTTCGGCAAGAAGTCTATTCCTCTCAAGAAGAACTGGCAATTGCCAATGAGGAGGAGGAGCAAGCGGAGGCTATAAATGGTCTGCTGCCACCCCCCACCTGCCCTCCTGTGGGAAGACAAGGAATATAACATCAGTTGCAAAAGGACTGGAGTGGTCAGATATTAGACTACCATCTACTGGTAGATCTTTGGGTAATTTGAAGTAGATCGGCAAAGGCAATGTAAAATTGCTGCCCCAACTCTTATATTATTTTACTGAAATGGAAAAACTATGGGTTGATGGGGAGGTGGAAGGACTTATGAGCTCAGTTCAGTTCTCAAACTCCGTACAAATTCCTGGATTCAGAATTCTGTACTTCTAAGTTTACGAGTTTTGAACTTGGCTCCAGTTCGTGAATAACAGGGTTCTGGGGGGCCTGCCCACCCGTGCAATAAGACGTTTGGGCAAGAGAGGGTTGAGTCTAGCCTGATTTCATTAGCTAGAACATGTTACAGCATTTAAAAATAAGTAATAATAAAGGTGGTAAAATACATTATAAGTCCAGATCCAAACAACCAAGGGACCAGTTATATGAGTCCAAGGTGCTTTAGAAGGTATAGGCTGTGTATACACAAAACCTTTGCAACAAAGGACATTCTTTCCCTCAATGAATTCTGGGCACAGTAGTTTGCCCCACAAAGAGTTCCAATTCCCAATAACCCTTAACAAACTGCAATGCCCAGAATTCTTTGAGGGGACAAATGAGTTTAGAACAGGGCCGGCTCTACGGCCAGGCTGGGTGGCGCTGCACGCTGAGCCCACCCGCCCACCCTGGAAAATGGGGCGCCGGGGGGCGCCGGAGGGATCCGTCACACCACGGCACCAAAGGTGCTTAAGACGGCCCTGGTTTAGAATGTGCTTTAAAGGTATAGTGTATACACAGGATTGTTTCCATTTCCTAATAATAGCTCTCCCTTCCCCACATACCAAACTGCTTTTGAAACTGAGATGAATTTCAGAATCAGTAGCGATATGGTCCAAGAGCCTGGTCAGCTGTTCAGAGGCAAACAAACACAAACAAAATTTCCATTGAACTGCAGCAAGCTCCATGCTGGGACCTAATTAGCTGGTCTGATTCTCAGCATAGCTAAAAGGGCTTCCTTTCAGTGCCTCAGTTATGGGGGGGAAGGTGGAGAAAACTCCTGGAGTCACAAAAATGGAGTAGTCCTCCTTCCTCAAAAGGGTCTTCCATTGGTGAAGGTTTTCAGACTTGGCTTTTAGTTTTCAAGAGCGCTTTGCCACTTGCAATCAGGACAAAAATAGACACAAGGTCAGGGGAGGGGGGGACAGATTTAAGCAGAACAGAAGAACATTTCAGCCATAGAAATACAGCAATAGCCACCAGCTTGGCTGAATTTACCACCGTGCCCATTATTTGCACAACTTTCAAGCGATTCTAGTAAGCGGAGTCAATAGAGGATGAGCATTCTGCCAGACCATGCCCTCATCAAATGAAACCTTTTGAGTACATTAGGGTCTTACTAGTTTCTCTTTAAAGAGACATCAAGTCACTTGGGTGTATGTCAATAAAAGCCCACCTGGAAGAAGGAATTACAGAGCAGTGGGGAAGAAGCAGAGATTACTCGATCCTTTGTGTTTTCATTTATTTTAAATCTGCATGTTGTTAAAACAAATGTAAAAATTAGCCATATGGAGACTGAGTTGTGGTACAGTATCTTCATCTGTCACCACATTTGGATAAAACACAAACACACAGTGCTGGCACTGAGTCTTGGAGGGAAGGAAAACAGCACACAAGGCAACAGTCCCGAATATATGCACATGCTTTTGACCTCATGGGATGGTAACTTATGATTATTTCATAAATATACAATGAAAACCAGGCAGATTGTTGCTGCTGGGAGATATTTTAAAGATCAACATCTTATCAGAAAGGCAGATTGTGATTCTCACCAGCACATCCTGCAGTTTAATTCAGTACAGCTTGCCCAAATGAAATACACCCCTACGTACCTTATTTTGAATTCAAACCTTAGACCCAGTACATGTAAGACAGGGGCTTAATAGCTTCCCAAACTCTCATTTGGCCTCCGTTATACAACCAGCTGACACTGAAAATAATTAATGCCCTTTAGGACTCACATCTGCTCCTATGCTTCCATGTCAAGGCTTTTAATTGGGCTATTTTGGCATTTGGAGACAATGGCAAGGTGAAATAACCTTTCTTTAATATTTGTGAGGTCAGAAGCTAGTCCTGCCAAAGGTCACCCTTCAGGTTCACAAATGAGTCATTTGTATCACCTAATGAAATCTGTGACTTGCAAATTGCATGGGGATATGTTATAGTGCATTAATTAGTCCATGTGATGAATACGGAATTCATCATTAGTGGTTGCAGCTTCTGCAGGCGTGCCAATACTTGTTTTGGTGGGCTGAGATAGCTGATTATATTACATATTCTCCTGCTAAGTGTGGCCTTTAATATCCGGAATTGTTTGCCGCTCCCCAAAGTGACAAGGATGAACTACTCCACTTCTGTGTGGATACATTGACCTTTCATTTGTATTTCTTGTAAAAAGCCATATATTTCTACACTGGCTGCATTTGGACATCACAATAAACTATGGTTGGTCATGATGGGAGTGAGCTAAGCTATTGCACTCCCACCTCTTGATTCTTCTTCTGGAGCAGCTGCCAAGAGGAGAGTAGAAGCTTCCAATGCTATGTTAGATTATTTTTATTATTATATTTATGCATCACTCATCCTCCCAAAGGAAGATGATGTACAGCATAGTCTGATTAAACACAAACAATCTGATCAATGAAACAACTGATCTCTTTAATAAATAAAAAAAACCCAGCCAATTTCCATAACAAGTGGACACCAAATCCTCTTCATTCCCCCAAAGCAATAGGGGAACAAGTGTGATTTTCAATTGTGCCTAAATGTTAATGTTAAGAGGGACAAGCGTAGTTCCAAGGGGAGGGAATTCCACAATCAGGGTGCTACAATGGAGAAAATCATCCCATATCACCATGCAGCAGCCCCTAGCCACGTCCTCCACAAATCCAAAGACCTGGGTCAGCAGATATTGGGAGAAGGTGTTCCTCCAAGTACCTGGGCCCAAAGCTTTTAAAGACATTACATACCAGTACTAATGCCTTGAAGTGGGCTCAGTAGCATGCAGCCAGCCAACAGAAGTGCTTTAAAGATGGGTGATATATACTCAGCCCTGCTCTATTTAGCATATCATCCAAACTAAAAACTGTGATTCATCTTAACTATGGTTTGTTGAAAGAAGCAAACTTGAAGTTAAGTTTAGCCACGGTCAGATTTGGATGACATAAAAAGCTGCAGCCACGTAAAAAATAGAAGATTTATTTATAAACAAACAAAAAGAAGCATCATTTATCATGATGTCCAAATGCAACCAATGAGCTCACTCTAGGGCTACTAACATTCGGCATTCACTGCTCTTTCTTTCCTGCTTTTTGGAGGAATTATGTTGGACAAGTGAAGGATCCAAGCCATCCATTTTACAACCATAGTTCATGATGAATAGGATTGCCCTTGTTCTCCTGGCTCTGGCATGAATCTGGCACACAGGCCATTCAAAGAGCTCTAGGACTGGGAGCCCAATTGGCACTTTTTCGTTGTTGCTGCTCAATCCAATTTACAATTCTGTCCTGGTTGCATTACTGGGACCATGCTTTCTCTCTTGGTCACCGATCATGCCACTAATATAACTGCCCAACACTGCCAACTTGCAACCCGGTGACTATGTTCACACGTTTTGGTAAGTCGTAAGCCATGGCTTCCTGTGAACAAGCGGCAGGCTGGTGCACACTGCAACATCACTCCCTCTTCAGCATGAACAAACAAACCACAATCCTTGGCTCAGTGTGAAGCCTGAACCTAGAACTGTGGTTTGTTTTGCGCTAAACAAGCCATGATTAGAAGCCAAGCTTTGCCCACCAACCCTTCCCTGTTTCTGCGTGCTATGCCTTCTGCAAACCAATTGGCACTTTCCAATTGGGGTGGTGGTGGTGTTATTGCTACCGAGACCTCTGACTATCCCAACATGTTAGCTTTCCATCTCGACTCTATGACACATGGAATATTTCTTTAATGCATAATTCTCTTTTAAAGGAGTGATCAGAATACTATAATAAATAGAAGCCTTCTTAGCCTATTCATTCTTACGTCTGAAAGGTGGGGGGGGGAAACAATTCTCATGGAAAAATATAACTTTGAGCTGCTCTGTTCCCTATCTGCAATTACATCAAAATCACATTAATTGAGCTATAACACTGTCAGGCCCAGCAGCTGGAAGGCATATCCATACATTCTAAAGAGACGGCCATTAATTCAGAGCTCCACTGTGTGGCAATGAAACAGAGATGTCCATTCCCCCAACGTGATTTACTCTTTTTCAAGCTGCTTAAGTGGGAACCTCTACAAAAAGATTTAAGTTAAGTGACTCTTATGCTGTGCTGGAGCTCATTTATTATTGAATTAAATTTTCATTCCTTTTAAAGGGAAAAGAGAAATATCACTTTGTATGAAACAAGGTAAAATTGTTCAAAGAAGGCAGCTATTACCATCAGCGATGGGCATATATATATATACATATACATATACATATATACACACACACACACACACACAAGCATTTTTATTTTGCACTGGTTACATATTCTGTGTGCATGTGTGCATCTTCCTCACATATAAATATGGTGTAACTGTGCTTACATAAGTAAATTCACAAAAGTCCTCCTTTTGTATCTCCAATTTAAACATTCATGGAAACAGCACAACTTGTGTTGTGAGCCAGGCAATCGTGGATAAGCCTAGCAAATGACTCTAGTCATTGTGGGGGATGGCAGTACATCCACCATGATTACAAGGTATTTGCTACAACTGGCTGTCTCCATAATTGCCTAGTTTGCACATTGGGCTGGATCCAAAGAAGCGTGAGTAGAAGGAGTTCAGTCATTAGCACTGCTCTGCAGATGGTTGTGCAAGTGCGGGCAGATTATTGTGCACAACAATGTATGTGGAGCCATATTTGTACACTGGAAAGCAAGCCCTAATGGCTAAAACACAAACAGTCCCCCACTGACCCCTTTAAATCTCAAGCCCTGAGTGCAGAGCAAGCTGTTAGGGTTTGCTTTGATCTCAGGGATCAGGGGGTTCAAAACAGTTGTGCCTGCAAACCGTTGCTGCAAGTACCTTCCAGTGGGGAACTGTGCACTCCAGCCATTATGATTTGCTTTGCGGTAGAGAGCAACATGCATTCCATATGCAGAATGAATCCCCCACCCCCAATATAAACAGTTGAAAATATGGAATCTGGAGGGGGAAAGGAGGAGAGATCTCATGCAAATAGTGGTGAAAGGACTTTCACCAATGGAAGAACTTCATTGAATGTGACACTTTCCACTAAACCAGACACAGATTCAAGCCAATTATGTTTGTCTATATGGGCCAGCAGTTCAGGTTGACATGCCTCCCAACGACAACTTTAGTGAACTTTTTGATTATAGACAAATTCATGGAGGACTAAACTGTCAGTGGCTACTAGCCACAATCGCTGTGCTTTGCCTCGATGGTTCTGAATGTGAGTTGCTGGGAACCTGAGTGCTCTTGCTTTCAGGTCCTGCTTGCAGGCTTCCCATGAGCATCTGGTACACAGACTACATGGGCCAGTGGCTTGCTCCAGCAAGCTCTTCTTATGTTCATACTCAGATTGTTTCACGTACGGCATCTCAATGATCTTTACAGCAAACTCAATGATCTTTACAGCGGTATTATTCTTCCCATACTACAGACAGGAAATTGAGGCTGCCAGATAGTGGTGTGCCTAATAGTGAGAAAGGGAGCTAAGATCTGAACTGCAGCGTTTCTGGTTCACAGCTAAGTCTACCAGCCTATGTGCTCAAACTTTAGCACCATTGGGTTTAAATCTAAGTAAACACGCAGGACTTGCACTATGCTAAGTGCAGAGCATTCCGTTATGCAAACCTCAAATTGTCCAAACCTGCAAATTATCCAAAACATGAAATGCTTCCCATGTAGTGTTATGTCATTGTAGGTCTAGAAACAACACTCCAGTTTACCTAAACTTCTGATTGTTCAGAATTTGGCATATGCCCATGGCCATTCAAATTGCCTATGTCATATGGCACACATATATGTGGGTTTTATTGTTTATTTGTGCCCAGAACAATGTACGTAAAACATAGAAACAAGATACAATAAAACAGTGTTACATTACAAAAAACAACAAAATGGTAAATCAATTAAAACAAAAAGATGAGGAATGCATCTCTTGTTTATCCAAACTGAGTATGCATTGATCGATGTGTTCCTGGCTGCCACCTCAACACCACAACCAATTCAAGGACTATAGAAGCTTTAAAGAATGTAGAGGCAAAAGCCCTCCTATGTTCTTGACATCTGGGACTGTAGTTTGCACAAAAATTCCACTTCCCTATGATTTTCCATACTTTTCACTGCATATTAAAACAGAACTTCTGACCAATGAAACAAAAACATAATTGAAATTATATGACATGCTTATTTTTCATTTAGATTTGTATCTTACGCCAGGGTAATCTGTTATTTATTCTCGCAAAAATATGGACATGGAATAATTTTTTCAGGATGGTGATGGTGATGGCATTTTGATGATGAGTGGCTGTGGCCTCTCCCTCTGAGTTTGTGGTAACATCCACACCATTCATTTAAAGCACTCTTAATTGCACTTCAACAGACAACATGGCTCTCCCCCCCCCCAACAAGAATTTTGGGAACTGGTTTTGTTCTGTGCCTCCTACCAGCTCTCAGCATCCTTAATAAACTGCATTTCCCAGGAAGCCATAACTGTTAAAAGTGGTTTAAGAGTGGATGAATGTGAACCATAGCAACTCTTACTGGATGAAACTGGGATATGCATGTCCATTTGCCTTCTATGATGAACTGGTTAAGATAATGTGATCATAGTAATTCTGGTTGCTTTACAGAGCCCTGAGGTGAGCAAAAATAGTGCTTGGCTGCCAAACAGATATTAATTCCATGGAATCACCCTGTGCCTAAACTGAGTAACAACCAAACATAGCAGTCCAAGTGCTCCTGGAATCCGTCTCCTGCAACATCCATGTGGAAGAAGCATGCAGAGACCAATTCACTCCGCTGATGTCATTATTATTTCTTAAGTGATTGAACTTACTAGGAACTGGATAAAAATAAAATCAATGGGAACCTTGTCCATTCTGAGATCTGGAAGCAGAGGATTTGGTGCACTGTTGTTTACTCATTGAGAAAAACACGAGGCATTAAGCAAAAGCCTGCCCGTTTAAACTAAATGGTTAACCCATAGTATTAAATTGGCTAAATGTTCCAGAGGAAAACACACTTTAAAAAGAAAATCAACCCTGCCAGATCCCATGTAATGGTGTCATTTACACTCCAGTCACATGAGCTTAAAGCGCAAGACCCTTTCATAATTAGGTACGTACACTATACCGGCTCCCCGCCTAATTAGCAAATTATGTTGAAAATAGCATCCTGCTAATTAACGGTTATTATGGCATTCCTGAAGCTGAAGCTTTAATTATCACCAACCCTAATGCTTGTGTACGGGGGGGGGGGGGGACTTTCTTTAAATGATCAATAAGGGCAGGAGATTATTATCAGGCAAATCTGCTGACGGCTGATTAATTTGTTTGATGCAAAGTTGCTGTGTGTTTCATATTATTTTATCGAAGTTGCAGGAAAAAGGTACATAATTTGGTTTCATTAGCAACCACTGCTATTTATCACAAGAAGATGCCCCTTTCCTTTTTAGTTGTTTGTTCAGTTCCCTCTGTGTTTTTGCCTGCACCAGCATCAAAGTCAAGAGCAAGGAAGTTTTAATTAAGTGACACTAATGAGGTCGTTGAAAATGATACTTCAGCAATTCAGCATGCTGTTAAATGTGTTTATTCTATAATGTCATCAAAGGTTATTGTTTTCCCTTGTAATAGATAAAATTCATTACCATAAGCATTGTACTTCAGAGTGTAAGAAATACAAGATGCGAGTTAGTCAGGTGTGTTTCTGTTACATGTCACTTTTAATCTGCCTCCCAAAGTGATTAGATGCTTAAACTACACTTCAAAGTGCAACATTACTTCCTTTATATATTTCTTTAAAAGCTCAAACCATTGTTAGTGCCATTTGGAATTTAGCCCTGATCAGTGTGCCAAGTAGACACCCAAATTTGAAATGCATCAGTTGAAAATAAATTCTATGCATGTGTGTGTTGTGATTGCTGGTCACCATGCAATATTACTTCTTTTTGGACAACAACATGGTAATTTGATCTCCTATCACTACTTGTTGCATCAAGATGGGGACAAGTGAATACACAGCAGTGGGAAGAAGGAGGGAGGTGGTGGGAAGAAATGCCTTCAATCTTTGAGAAGTGAGCAGGAAGGGTGGAACTGTTCACCTAATGAAGCTCTTCTTAGAATTAAAAGTCAGGTGGGGGTTTCCTCAGACCCTGGTGATTTGTTACAGGAAGTGTTTACAGTATCCCTCTTAACAACAGAGGCACCTCGTTTCCCTTCAGAAAAGTAAGGGACTTTTCACATTCCCACCACTAATTCAAAGTTGAAGCGCCACTGGGGAAAGGTCAGAAACTCTTCAAATATTAGAACTCTTCAAACTTGTAGAAATGTCATTGTGGATTCTATGGTGTTGCAGAGAGGCAAGCCTCTGAAACATGTGAGCTTTAGGTTCTATACAGCTCTGGTGTATTGCTTTGTAATAAGGGTTACCTGTTGCCATTGCCAGCTGGCACGGAGGCTGAAACCCTTCCTAGGGGCAATGATGACCTGGCAACCACCACCCAGGCCCCTGCAACCTCAAAAATCAATTACTGGCAGATGCCTCACATTGGGCTGCCTCAGAAACATATTTGGAAACTGCAGAGGGTGCAGAAAATGCTGTTGCTTGCCTCTTTGCAACAGCAAGTAGACGACGTTTTCAACCCAATTTTAAGCAATCTATACCTAAGAAATTGGTAATTTCAGACTCTGGAGCTGGCTATGTTCTATGATGCTGTCATTATCTTAAGTTTAATATGCCTCCCTTAATGTGTCATTCAATTCTTGCTTAGATTCACCACTGTACAGGTGACCAGGATGATGTGAATCCAATGCTGGGCCTTTTCTATCGTGGTCCCTACCCCTTTGCTGAGCCTCACCAGTGTTCTACAGATGCTGTAAAACCTTCCTGCTCAGTCATCCTTTAGAAATGTCTTCATAATTTAAATGTTAGGTTGACTTTCTTAACCCTAAGCCAGAACTCAATACACATGTTGGAGGGATGGTGCAAGGCACTTCTTGTGAATGCCTAATACCCCTAATAATAATAATAATAATAATAATAATAATAATAATAATAATATATTATTTATACCCCGCCCATCTGGCTGGGTTTCCCTAGCCACTCTGGGCGGCTTCCAACCGAATATTAAAAACAGCACAGCATCAAACATTAAAAACTTCCCTAAGCAGGGCCGGCTTCAGTTGTCTTCTAAAAGTAAAATAGTTACTTATTGCCTTGACATCTGCTGGGAGGGCGTTCCACAGGGCGGGTGCCACTACCGAGAAGGCCCTCTGTCTGGTTCCCTGTAACCTCACTTCTCGGAATGAGGGAACCGCCAGAAGGCCCTCAGCGCTGGATCTCAGCGCTGGTGGGGGTGGAGGCGCTCCTTCAGGTATACAGGACCGGGGCCATTTAGGGCTTTAAAGCTCCCCATAGTCGCCTTTGACTGGACTTAACTGTCCAGGAGCCCTTTACCTTTACCTTTATATATGCTAATATACTAATGTGGCTTGTGTGATTTCACACCCCTTCTTTTTTGAAGGGGAAATATCACAAATGGGACATTTGGCCAGTTCAGACTCGATATTATCTGCACAGTAGGTGAGGAATACTTCCTTCATGTAAGAATTACCTCTCCATCCTCCAGAGAGTTTTTCAGCATGTGCTTTATAGTAATAACAAGTCACATCTCCTCCCTGCAGAACTTTGCTTATGTATATCTATATGTTTCTATAGATTCACCTCTCTACTCTAGCCTTTGACACCTGAGATATATAGTTAGGATCCACCCTATTTTCTTGACTGTAATTTGTTCTGTTTTTATTATTGTATTTTTAAATAGTTGCAACCCACCCTGGGAATTCATGATGATGGACAGGTAAAAAATAATAATCAAATAAATTAGAATGATAAGGAAGACAAACAGACAAAGACAATTGTATGGTAAAGATTTAGGGGATTACCAGCACTGGATCCCAAATTAAAAGTTATATGTTTGAAAAGCCTACTGTCTGAAGAAAGAGATTCAACATCTCCGTTGAGATACAAACACAAGAATGTTGAGTGATCCATAAATCACAGCCCAAAAGTCAAGAAAAGGATGAAAGTCACAGCAACACTGCTCTTCCTCATGGGTTGGGGGGGGTGGAACATGTCTGGGTCACATGCCCCCAACCTTCTCTCTTTCTCCATTGAGCTCTGTGACATTTGTCTATCTGCATTCCATAAGATCTGGCTGTGTTTGCCTTCGGAAAGTAACTGTGTTTTACTGTTTCCCCCCCAATGACACAAATAATCTCAGAGCAAGATGCATTAACTTCTCAGAAGGGCTTGCTTCCTGTCTTCTGTTCTTCAAATAGGATTTTATGTTTTGTTTGTTTTACACAAGGGGAGAAAGGGGAAAGAAGAAACAAAAGAAAATTTTCCCCATGGGAAAGTTAGCCTCAAAGTATAGCATTTCTATAGCAGGATAAACCACTATCATCACTGCAGAGAACATAATTACAGACAGAAACAGAGACAAAAACACAGATGTACTGAAGAAGCAGTCTTGTCACTTCAAAATCAGAAGGTCAATAGGCTGGTTTGTCTTGAAGTGTGGTGAAACAGACATTTGCCTTTTTTCTCTTCAGGGATTCCTACTGAGGTTTTAATTCTAAGCAAACAGCTAGGCATAATTCTAAGTGCCAAGTCACCTGACCGAATTGGTGTGCTGATGTTGCGTCCACCAGAACATTGCCTCAGGTTCGGATCTGGCCTCAGCTGCAAAGTTACCCCATAGCCTCAGGTAGGCCACTTTCTCTCAGACCTCCATTTGCAAGATGGAAATCATATACAGAGTTACTGTACAGATTGCAGAGACAGTGCATGTTAAAATCATTGATATAGATGCTAAACAAATCAATCCAGTTTGCATTTCCTCTAAGCTACGGTAGCTCTTGAACGACTATGTCCTATTTCCAGCCTATGATATGGAGGTTTAAAGATTGACAGCTAGGGTGGCCAGTTATGCATTCCCATAACAGACGATTTGCATCACCATCCAAAAGAGGACACTAATTTGCACATGGGGATTTATATAGATATAGATGCAAATTTAGAAATAATGGTGATGATTTAAATAGAAATACAATACATCTCACCATAGTGAGGGGAAAACAAGGTGCCTTATGTGCCTGCCTGCCTGCCTGCTCAGTCTGCTGACCAAGTGCTGTTAACTTGTTCCCAAGTAAATAGGCACATACCACAATTCTAGTACCTAACAGGGTTTTACAAGTATTATTTGTGCTTGCAGCTGACAACTCTGACTTCTTAGCAAGAGTGTAACAAAAGAGGGTCACATCAAATATCAGATTAGTGGAAAGCATGAAAAAATGCCACGTGAGATCAACTTGCATTTACACAACTTGGCATCTTAACAGTGCACTACATGCCTACACAGAAGTAAGCCCCATTGAGTTCTATGGAACTTAATCCCAAGTATGTGTTGATAGGATTGCAGCTTTAGGCAAACTAGATTGCAACCCAACCACATACCTGGGATACCAGTGTGCTCCTGGCCAATTGCCAGAACTGGAAGTCTGCTTTGGCAGGCTCAGACGTGGGCTTGGGAGACAATCTTTCAATCATATCCATGCCTGCACTATAAATTGGGGGTCCAGCCTGGGCACTAGCCAGTGTCTTACTTGCCTACTAAACCATCTTGCTATATTACCTTTGATATATATTGGCATTAGATGCTGATCAACAGGCATGGGAAGGAATTTTACCATTTTTCCAAGGTGAAACAGGTTTGTTTTTTGTTTTTTTTATTTGCCTTCAGCACAGCAACCAGGACATATAATTGAGCTATTATGGCTGATTTTATTAGCAATAAATGTTGTATATTGTTCTTATGTACACTTGGAGATTTTTTAAAAGTGGTTTATAAATCCTTCTAAGCAGTGCTTTTTTTCTGGGGGTACACAGGGGCACGCATACCCCTAAACATTTTGTGAATCTAAGTTTGGCCTCATTAAGGGGCAGTATTTCAATACGAGTAGGAAAATGAGAGTACCCCTAAACATTTTTAAAGAAAAAAAGCACTGCTTCTAAGTAAAAAAAACAAAAACAAATCAATGGTTGCATGATGGTTCTGTCCCATCAGATGTCAAAAAGGAAAACAGCTACCAGATTTTTAGAAGACATCTGAAGGCAGCCCTGTTTAGGGAGGCTTTTGATGTTTAAGAAATTAGTGTATTTTAATGTTTCTGTTGGAAGCCGCCCAGAGTGGCTGGGGAAACCCAGCCAGATGGGCGGGGTATAAATAATAAATTATTATTATTGTTATTATATTATTACTTCCATTTTGTCACAACTTATCTTGGCTGGTGCTGGGACAATGGGCTTGATCTGGTCTGGGATGGAGGAGTGGGCTCATTCCTTTCCCTCTGGCTTTAGGATGCATGGGCTCATGGTCCAAGCCATCTTGGAGAGTTGGCAGGCTGCCCATAACCCCAGGTTGACAGAGGTGGATATACAGTGGTACCTCTACTTACGAATTTCATGCGTTCCGAACACACATTTGTAAGTCAAAAAAAATTGCAAGTCGAATCCCATAGGAATGCATTGGGAGAAAAAATTCGTAAGTCGAAGCAACCCTATCTAAAAATTCGTAAGTAGAAAAAATCCTATCTAAACCACATCCAAGATGGCGGACGGAGCTCTATTTGTAAGTAGAAAAATTCGTAAGTAGAGTTATTTGTAAGTAGAGGTACCACTGTAGTAGCAGCACACATCACAGTGGCCCGAAGCTCGCCTTGTGCTGTCAGAAACTGGATCCCTGCCACTGCCATTCCTAACTGCGGTGTGAGCTCTACCAGCTGAAGCTGTGACATTTTTAGCTCATGCACTGCCTTTGCAGTTCTTGCACTCCTGTTTTGCTCTGCTCCCTGCTGGGCCACAATTCAGGCTCGCCCATGCATAAGAGCTGGGTGAGTAGAATAGGAACAGCGTGGCTCAAAACTTTTAAGTCAACAAATTGAATTAATCAGGTTCAACCCAATTTATAACTATAGACTAAAGCCAGCAGATTAGCAGACACCAATGTAGTCAAGTAGCGGGGTGTGTCTTGCTCCTTAGACAGCTAGCCATGCAAATCATTGCAAACTGTGTGTGCACACGCATTTGTGTGTGCACACGTGCACATTCATCCATAAGGAACACACAGAGATCACACGGCTGGAAGAGAGGCTCATTCCCTGCTTCCTGGTCAAATTGCCCTTTTAAAATGTGGTTTTTTGTGAGTATTGGGTTTTTGTTTTTTTATTTTGATTATATAGTTTGTGGTTTTTGATTTTGATTTTGTTTTGTGAACCACCTTGAGACCTCCAGGTATAGGGCGGTATATACATTCCAATAATAATAATAATAATAATAATAATAATAATAATAATAATAATAATTAATTGGACTACTAGTGAGAAGTAGCAAAAAACAAATGGATAAAGTGGTGATTAATTGCAAATGCCTCATTACCGAGCACTTCCTCACAGTGCCACAGAAACAGCTGCTGAACAGACTAGCAGTAGGAAGTTGCAAAGAGGGGGGAAAGGAGGGGGAAGATACTGAAAGACTCTTTAAAAAAAGTTTTTTCTGCCATAGATCATCATTTTTAATGATAAGGTATCTTCCTACCATGAACGAGTGCAGCTTTTAAAAGGGAAGAAGCATTGTAATATTTGATGCCTGCCACCTCCCCAACCTCAACACAACAACCACACAAGCAGCTGATGCCTTTTCAAAGCCCAGCATTGTTCTGTTCAATTCATTCTTGGCCTATTGTTGGCCACTCTCCTTTGACTGACATGTGACATTCTTGTCTTCATGGATGGGGAAGCAAAGCTCTTGATGGTTATTGACATAAGAAAATGTCATGTCTGAATATGTTTTAGTAGGACCTTTCTCTCTTGGTTCCACCTTCTTCCCCCTCCCTTTCCGTCACACAGTTTGCTACATTTAATGCCATGAAAGCCCTAAAAAAAGGGCTCATCATCTAAACCCTTAATTATTCTCAAGGGTTTTCAAGTGGCACTTAATTGCCAGACAACATTGAAAATCACATTTGCAGCAAGTCTTTCTTGCAAGGCAGAACACACTACACCGGCCTTTCTGTACATGAGGGTGGCTGAAAGTACAACATGTCTTTGTGGCTCGAACTGTAACACTACAGGTCCCTAGTCAACGATGGTGAAGGCAGCGCTGCTAAGAAGCTAAAGAGGAAGGGCTAAAATAGAGAGCCGATCAATTCCTGCAGGTTTCTACTTTAAAACATCCCAAGTTGCGGTCCTGGCTATGTGGGAAATTGGTCTTGCACAACCTCTGACCATGCAGTGTGATGATGCAGCAATTGTAAGGTGTGCTAAGGCAGTCTATGGAAATGGAACTAATGTGAATGCTTCAAAGCAACAACTGCACAAGAAGCAGCGATATTTTAATGGCAATGGTTTGTAGCCAAGTGCATTCTGCTCAGAGTAGACTCACTGAAACGGATGGAGTTAATGTCATGTCCCTTATTTTCAGTGTGTCTACTCTGAGTAGCACTAGCACTGGATACAAGCCAATTCACCTAATGAGTTCTGTCAGCAGAAGACCTGTGCAAGGACTTCTGATTGCACAGCGGGGCTTTCCCCATCTTCCTCCTACAACCCCCTGAAATTAGCTCAGAGGGGTGGAAGAACATCCAAAACAGCACATGAGGGGGTATATTGTTCCATTTGACAAGCTGAAATGCTTGGGAATTCAACATTGAATTCCTCCCTTGTTGACACCTGTATCAGACACAACATGGACCAAAATCAGGTTGCGCATTGCCTGGTTTTAGAAGAGGTAGCTTTTATTTTCAGTCCATTTTACCCCCTTTTTTGGCCTCAGGTATTGTGGAATTCAAAAGCTATAATATCATTAAAAATAAATGCAATGGGTTTCTTTTCCCTGTGAGGAAACACCTTCATGACAGCAGATGGCAGCTTGCTTAAGGTTTAGCATAGACAACTTCCACTTTCCAAGGGTCCTCCAACTGTCACTTAAAACAGTGCAGCAGCCACTGAACACTCTGTGGGGAGGGGAGGGGGGAGAGTAGTGGAAAAGCTGAAGTCATCATGTGGTCCTGGACAGCAGCACTCAGGAGGTTTTTCTGTACATAAACGTCTGATGCAGTGAGACTTTGGAATGACACAATCACAACCACCTTTCACTCATTCCACCACAAGTTTTTAGAGGAGTGGGGGGTGGATGTAGAATTAAAAGTCTTCCCCAGACACAGAAATAGCTTTTATGGCACTGGTTTTCACACATAAACCAAGGGGTTACGTAGCTGGTGGTGCGAAAGCTCAAATAGGTCTCATCTGGAATGCACTGGGAGTGGTTTAATTTAATTTAGTAATTGGCATTGGTCAATTTCTGTGCTTGCATGAATGATTATCATCAACTCAGCAGATGTGACACAGATTCAGTACCTCTCCTTGGGTTTTACCAAAGGGCACTGAAAGTCAGGGATTCTGAAAGCTTTGACTGTTTAGGACTAGGATTAGTTTGAGGAAAGGCTAGAGTGACAGAGCATTTATTTTGCATTAAGAAGGTTCCTGGTTCAATTCCTGAACCCCTGAGTAGCTACTTCCAGTGTAGACAACACTGAGCTAGATGGACCAACAGTCTGAGTTGCCATAAAGCAGCTTCTTACGTTCCTGTGGTGCAGCACATAAGTCAAGATGAGATCAAGCAAGGCCACGTTTGCAGGAGATGGATGGACTGGGGTTTAGTCTCATTGTTCTACCTAAAAATAAAAAACCCTTCCAGTAGCACCTTAAAGACCAACCAAGTTTGTCATAGGTATGAGCTTTCGTGTGCATGCACACTTCTTCAGATACCAACACGGCTACCTACTTGTAACTTGTTCTACCTAGTGTACCATGCAGTTGCTTGGCACACTCATAGACTATAAACCAGGCATCCCCAAACTGCAGCCCTCCAGATGTTTTGGCCTACAACTCCCATGATCCCTAGCTAACAGGACCAGTGGTCAGGGATGATAGGAATTGTAGTCCAAAACATCTGGAGGGCCGAAGTTTAGGGATGCCTGCTATAAACCCAGTTCAAGTGGCGCATACTGGCAGTAAGTAAGCATGTACAAGACAACAGATTTCTCACTTGCGCCTGTTGCACAACAAAGAAAGCAGTTCAACCTGTGACAATCGTAAGGTACCTGGAACTCACACAGCACTTCCAAGGCTAATGCTTTATCATGTGGCTCTGTTCTCCCCTCAGTCCAGGTGAATGGCACACCTCTTTAACTGGTTCAGAAGGAATCTATAGACTACTACATCCTCTACTGCAGGCATGTCAAACCTGCGGCCCTCCAGATGTTTTGGACTACAATTCCCATCTTTCCCAACCACTGGTCCTGCTAGCTAGGGATCATGGGAGTTGTAGGCCAAAACATCTGGAGGGCCGCAGGTTTGACATGCCTGCTCTACTGTAAGAGATACTGTCACTGCCGGTATTTTGCATTTGTCCATTTCTTGGTGCAAGATTTTGTTCTGTTTCTAGCCCTCTAGATAGGTTTTTATAAAGAATAAAACTGCAAACGTTGTTGGGAACACATGTGCCGCTTTAGAGCTACTTTGTAAAATCCTTGGTGTTGCCAAGATGGTGGCATCAACAGGTTTGCCTACTTTCAGTTTTTTATACGCTTAAAGGAGACAGAACCATGGCAGCTGTCATCAAAGGCAGAACCTAGAGTCTAGAAGCTTTTCAACCCCAAAATGATGTTCTAAATGACACAGGAGAGGTGCTCTTTACTAGCTGGACCAGTAAATTACAATTAAATAACAGACCAGCCACCCTAAGTGGCATTGTGCCTGATGTTGCCTTCTTTGGGATCGGTTTATTTGCAGTTCCTGAAAATGTATGAAATGCAAGACAGCTACGTATCTTTTCTGACAATACAAAAAAAGTGCAATTTGCTAGCTCAGTGAGAATGCAGCCAAAACAACTCTGCCTTTGCCAGCCAACCATACTGCATTTAGGAACGGTACCTTGAAGACCCGGCACGGAAGATTCCTTAAACAACAAAGCACTTTTGGGATTCCACTATGCGGTACACCAACCGCAGTGAACAACACTAAATAGATTTCACCTAAAAACTCTGTTCTAAATTCTTTATTGACATCAGTGAGACTTCTCCCCAGGAACAAGCTTAGGGACAGTCAATCCCTATCATTTCTCTTCAGCTGTAAATATCTTCCCATGGCCCCCAGATTACTCCTCTGTGTTTGGCGAAAAACTGAAATGTCCTTGGTAACTGCCTTAGGAGCGGGATTGTGTGCATTTATCTGTATTGTAAAGCATCTGTCTCCCGCAGTAAACAAATTGCCACTAATATAATTATTACTATTATTGTTTCCTATAGCACTGAAATATAATTTTGGAACAATTCAGTCCCCCACAGTGCACAATTACAATTAAGCAGAAGTCAGTGATATTCCAAAGCTGTCATTTGACTCATTATTTCTTGGAACTGGCCATAGTTAGCATCACCATATTTAAAATGGGTTGAAATATACACTCTGCCTGAAATATACACTCTGCCAGTTATCACACCCATTAGCTAAAGGCCAAAGAATGCAAATTAAATGGAAACAACAACAGCCGCAGCCACAGTAACACAGCTTGGGAATATCGTGCTTTGGAATAATAGGGGGGTATTTGTTGTTGTTTTTTGGTTTTGCTCTATCTATTGTCAGCCAGTTTCCTGAAAGCCCATGTATATGCTTTATATACCTACATACTGTCAGCCTGATTTCTTGGACACTCTTTACATCTTGGGTAATACACTTAAGGAGCCAGTGCTTCTTAGACATTGGAACTGGACATTTATTTCAAGCTAGCTCCGAAAACTATATCTGCATCTACCTATGTTTGAATGCAGACCATATGTTGAACCAGGGAGCCATCTGGCAACCCCTCCCACTAGCATCTGCAAATGTGGATCTGTGCTTCACAGTGTGGGCTTTCAGGGCTGGGCTTTGATTTGTTGCCCTTTGTGCTCGGCACTGCATTATTAGCGTAAAAGTGAAAGTGAGATGCTGCAAGAAAATAAAACTGAAAACCAGCCTTCATCCCAGAGAGTTAGCAGAGTGATTAACAGGCTGGATGTGAGAATGAGGCCCCGGGTGCAGTTGGCGGATAGATGTACATATGCCCTCTCTTGCTCTCATAGTGAGCCTTGCATAATTTTCATTCATTTGTTTTGATTGGACCTGTCAGTGTAGCATATCCTTCCAGCTTACACATTCAACTACTTCTCCGTTAGGCTTTCTAGTGCATCCAGAGCTACAACACTGGGCAAATGGTAATATCTGAACGTTGAAAGAAAAAGAGCACTGATCTATGCTATCTGCTCGCAAAGTATAGAAGAGGGCAGATTATTTTCAATATAAATTAATCCAATGGAGTGCATCATCACACCAGACCCTGCATAAGTCGCTTGGCCAGAGCAATGCTAACAGCTTCATAGTGGAGATCTAAACTCTCACTATTATTATTTGTTTTTTAAAAAATGGTTACATATCAGAGGATATTGGAATCATAAGACAGGCCGATCTACATTTGACCACAATGACAGACCAGTTGAATTGATGGTATGAGCCGGTAGGTCTGAAGCGATCATAACATAAAGAGAGTTATTCTGGATCAAAAGTACATCTCATTCAGAATCCTGTTTTCTCCCAGTGGCCAACCTGATGCCTCTAGGAAGCCTACAAGAAGGGTATGGCTGCAATAGGACTTTCTCACTTCTGTTCCTCAACAACTGGTATCGCAAGGCATGTTATAATATATCATCATGACTGGTGCCCACGGACACCCGTATCCTCCATTAATTTGTATAATCTCCTTTTAAAGCCATCCAAGTTGGAAGCCATCTAGACATCTTTTGGCAGCAAATTCCATAGTTTAAACCAGGCATCCCCAAACTGCGGCCCTCCAGATGTTTTGGCCTACAACATGATCCCTAGCTAACAGGACCAGTGGTCAGGGATGATGGGAACTGTAGTCCCAAAACATCTGGAGGGCCAAGTTTGGGGATGCCTGGTTTAAACCATACACTCTGTGTGAAGTATTTATTTCCTCTTGTCTGTCTTGAATAACCCATGATTCATTTTCAGTGGATGACCATGAATTCTAGTATTATGAGAGATAAGTTTGGGGGTGCCTGGCATATAGGGCCTATGTCTAACTGAGATGAAGCTTGCTTGGACCAAGTTCAGCAGGATGCTCAGACAAAGGCATCTGAAAGCATCCTCTGACCGACAAGCAATTTGTGTGATTACATTTCTAGCCATGGGCATAGCTGGGGGGGGGGCAGGGAGGCTGCCCCCCCAATCAATAAAATTCAATAAAAATACATAGCAAACTGAGGTTCTGCCTGACTAACAAAAGGCCTGCCCCCCCTAACAAAAGGTCTGCCCCCCTCCAAAACAATTCCATGTTTCTAGCGCCCTCTTAGCCTACTTTACTTTATCCTAGTCCTGTCACTGTTTGGTATGACTGCTGTACTGTAACCACCTCCATCTACCCTAGCCAAAGAGAACCAGCGGCTCTAAAAATTAACTACAGGAGAACGCTGTCGTTCAAGGCTCGGTTATTTACAAAGTCCGAGATATCTGATTCTGCCATTTCCTTCACGTATCCCATGCCACTGTAACCCTTGGGATATTAGTTCTCCCCTTTGTCCAAATGCCTGATTATCTGAATATTTTGGAAGTCTCCCAAGCCATTTGGCCCAAAGAAAGTGGACTGAAGTGTATCATATAACTCCGTCCTTGGTAAAAACTCAAAAACAAAAGCATTTACTAATGAGTTCTCTCAAAGCAGAACAATCCCTAATCCAGATCTAAGAAGAGCCAGCTATTTCCAAAGTCAAATGCCCCAAAACACAAGGGACAGGCAGAAATTTGTGACCAACGCAGTAGAAAGGGCCAGGCAGCCTACCATTAAAGGCTGCAGACTTCCCAGTTCTAATTGATTTGAAAGGGTGTTGCTAGCATGCAGGCTTGGCTTTTATCAGCTGGGAGGAGGGAATCAATCTGCTGCACTGTTTAGAAGCCTATGAGATCTTCATCCTCAAAGTCCAGGGTGGCTTTGGCATAATAAAGAGCCTATCTCTTCATCATGGTAATGCTCGCAACCCAGCAATATGAGCTCATAGCAGCAGGCCTGGGCACTCAGAATTCCTCCGTTTAAAAGGTGTCACCGATTAAACTATCGCATTTCAAAGGGCTCCCATACAGTAAATAGGAAAGAAAAGGAAGAAAGGGAGCTGTGGCCTTTTGTTAGTCAAAAAGCTATGGAAAGTGATAATTAACCCATTTTTTTTTTGTATTGAGAAATCATTTGGACAAAAGTCAAGGCATTGCCACCCTGTCAATTGTGAAGTCTAGATAAGGACATTATATCCTGCGGAACAAAGAGTGACTGAAGAGGCTGAATGGAAACTAGGCCACTCTACTACTACTACTTTTCCTAACCCCTCTGAAAAGAGACTTTTCCCCCTCCCTCCCAGCACCCCACCCCCAAAACCCCCAGCGGTGGCAGAGGATGGAATGCTCCCTCCTTCCATATATATAGATAGATAGACAGATATAGATATAAAAAACATTGACTGTGGTGCATGTTTTTGCATTCTGTTAAATATTCAGAGATACCGTGCAATTAGCATGTCATTAATGAATAATTAATTGCAGCTAAAGCAGCCTTCAGATTTTTGCAGCTAAATTATTTAAACAGCAAATATAACAATAGAAAGCATATCCCCACCCCCTCCTGCATATTCCCACCCACCCCCTTTTAGCAATGTGCAAGTCAAAAGCATATGTTGTTTGTGTGTGTGTAGGTATATACCTAAGGGTGGGTTCAAAATTTGCCCCCTTGATCCAAGTTGTTTCAGCCTTCAATGCATTTCCCACCCTCACCAACTTTCACTGAAGAAATTATTTTTAGAATGAATGAGTTCTTTTTGTTTATATAAGCATCCGGAAAAACTAAAAAGCAGTTCGAGCAGCACGGATTCCAGCAAAAAAAACTTTTAAAGGATAAACATATTTATTGCTCTGTGGGACAATGTTAAGATCCAATAATTCTTATTATTCTTCCTTTGGTACAGTTTGACTGTTAAAATGTTCACTGGGGCTATTGACAGCTATTTGGCCATTACAAACTACCACCGTTAAATAGGAAGTAATTTCTTGCCACTTGCTAATATACATCACCAGTAAGACGTTGGTTTATATTTATAAGCTGCACATCTGTGGATCAGTTGGCTTATCCATCTGTTAACTGCACCAGTAAACAGTAAGTCAATGTGCAGCTCCCTCATCCACCCCATCTATCATGAATGCTTCCTTGAACTGTATATTTATGTGTAACAAAGCTCTACTTAAGCAAATAAGTACGTCTTGAGAATGGGCACAATGCAACCCTGACTTTTATGCTGTGGCTCAGTGCTCAAACATTATTTTGCCTTCTTTGCCTGGCTTACAGTCTAGTTGGATCATCTCCCGGGGCAAAGCCTATTGACATGAATAGGACCTGTACAAAAAAACCTTCATGAGTATCTCTTGAAAGAGCTGCTGTTTTTTTCAGTGAAACTTTTACAGAAGTTCCCAGTGGCTCAGATATTTTAAAGGGAGAAAATACCCCTCACTGGGGACTTACAAGTAATTGCTGTGCATTGCTATACACTTACTTTAATCAGTACTGGCAATGAGATATTGTTCACCATTGCACCTGAGTCATTTATTTATTTATTTTATGTATTAAATCTGTATACTGTCCTTCATCCGCAGATCCCAAGGCCGTTCACAACATAATGTTGAACAAATGTTGTGAGGATGCAGGACACACTACATAACACACCCCCACCCCACCCCGAAGCACCTGTTACCTGAGGCGGTCATCTCATTCATCTAAATGATAGGGCCGGCCCTGCATGGCAAGACTTTTCAAGTCTGAGCAGCCAAAATTGGAATTGCAGCTCAAATCCCAAAAGCTCTTTGCTGGGTTGGTTTTCTGAAGAGCTTAGCATGCTGTTGAAATGGAAGATGAGAAGTTTGGAAAATTTGACCCACAGCCTATAGTGCAAAGCCTTGAGCCTTCACCAGAACTGCCAGCAAATACCATCAAAGAAAATGTGAAAGCCCTCCTGAAATTACCGGTAATAGGTGCTATGTAAGAGCGTAGTACTGCTCTCACGAAACTGCCATTTGTTTCAATGGGGCTTGCATATGAGGACATCTGCTGGGATTTCTCCAGTGTAAACAGTACTACAGATATAAATAGTCCAGGAAGCAGGCCAATTACACTGCAAATCAAATTCAGTCTCCCAGTGGGTGCAGAAGAATACATTGGCCCAATTCAGATCATCTTAACTGTGGTTCAGGGTTTTTGTTTTTGTTTTAAGAATGAGCTATGGCAAGCCTTTGGGTTATATGCTCCACTTCCTTTCATGCAAAAGAGGAAGAGAGTGGCATCTTCCATTTCACCTTAGAACAAACCACAGTTGTGTGTGACAATAGTGTCATTATATAGTTGAGCCACAAGGTGGCATTGCACTTGGTTATATCTGCACGGATCAGAAGTTTCCTATATCTGCCCTGTTGAAGAGAAGCAGGATGAGCCAGTATGGTGATGTGGTGCTGCACCACAGGCTGCCTGACAGCATCACTGCTGCTGCTTACTGGAACAGTGTGGAGGTGGGCCAGGGGAGTGGTGAGGTTAGGGCTCTGCTGGTAGACCAGTGGAAGCATTTACCCCCTAATCTTGAAGAGAGGTGATACAGTTCTTGGGTAGCTGATGTGTTCTATAAGCCCTCCATGTCATGGGTAGCCTAGTCAGGGAACTGCTATTTGCTCATGTCAACAAACTAGAATCAAGCTGTGGTGTCAGCTTCAGCGAAGAAGAAGAAGAAGAAGAAGAAGAAGAAGAAGAAGAAGAAGAAGAAGAAGAAGAAGAAGAAGAAGAAGAAGAAGAAGAAGAAGAAGAAGAAGAAGAAGAAGAAGAAGCAGCAGCAGCTTTGGTTAGTACATACAGTCATACCTCGGTTTAAGTACGCTTCGGTTTGAGGACTTTCAGTTTAAGTACTCCGCAGACCCGTCTGGAACGGATTAATCCACTTTCCATTACTTTCAATGGGAAAGTTCGCTTCAGGTTAAGTACGCTTCAGGTTAAGTACAGACTTTCGGAACCAATTGTGTACTTAAACCAAGGTACCACTGCACTACAGTTCCTCAAGTTGATTTGTAACATGGAACAGTGGTTTGTTTTACATTAAAACAAGAAGCCTTTACTTCTCTCACATGCAAACCAGCAGAGGAAAAAGAGTATGAACGTCCAAGTCTCAATACAGCTCATTCCCTATAATGTAACCATCCCTTGCCAATGTGGCCCTCCAGGTGGTTTGGACTACAAATCCCATAAGCCATGCTAGCAGCAGCTATGCTGATCCGAACAATGATTTATGTTATGTGTTCATTTGAACCAAGCCAGTATTCAGAATCATATATTAGACAGGCCCCAAACACTTGGTTCTCAAAAGTCAACAGTTGTCAAAAGCTTTTAACAAAATGTGGTTTGTTTTAATAAATATGTTAAAGTTTTCTACAGTTTTCTTTACTGCCATCTTGTATGAATTTGATCTATCACAAATGCTATTACGGAATATGATCAACAGTGAATGTAGTCTATAAATTATTAATTAATTTAATTAATAAATGAAATGAAATAAGAAGGCACTCTCTTTCTTTCTCTCTTTTAGTGTCCAGAATGCTAACAGAGTTTCAATGAGTCATAAAAGTAACCCTCTTGCTTACAGTATCACCCTTTATTCAGGAAACATTACACCTTTTTTGCATAATAGGGGATTCTGAACCATTTTTTTCAAGTTGATAATGTACTCTTGTGTACAATGTGATGCTCAACTTCATAATGCATTTTGTTATGCCATTTATGTTCTCTGAGGAACTGAAAGTAGAACCTATCTCTCTGTTTATTGTGCTGATGCAAATGGTAACATTTTCCACTTGATTAAGCATCATTTTCTCCATTTCTCCAGGCATTTTAAGCCCTGCTTACTGCCTGACATTTGGTAAATATTTCTATCAATGCATCCTTGATCCTTGGGTCTGCAGCCCTCCGTATCTAACACAAAATCAAGTTGAGTTTTAAGTAAAAGGATGAATCTCAAGAAACATAAATTTAGTCACTTTAGAAAATAGTTTCTTGCAAAGATGTTCATGTGTCTTAGGGTCATATTCAGAACAGGACAGTGTATTTCTAGAATCTCAAATAGAGGGCCTCCAAACACAACCCAATGTTAGCTTTTATTCAATAACTCTTTTGGCCATTCCTAACAACTAGTTATAGCCACACCTATTCGCACAAACTGTTCCAAATAGTTGCCAGGAATTTTCAGAACATCATATCTTGCAAACTAGCTGCTTCCAAGTTCAGCATCTGTTATTTTTCTAAAATATAGTTTGGCAATTCCTCCACTTCCTCAAGTATTTCTAAAGAAAATTCCAGTATGGCTCACCATTTTTTCTTCAGAAAAGGAGATCCCACTAGGATAGCCATTTCCCCAGGCCTCTACAAAGTCATTAATCTATTTCACTAATGGAAAATCAAAGCCAAAAGAACATGACAGTTCATGGCTGAGCAACACCTCAAACAAGTCCCAGTCCAACAGTCCATTCATTAGAAACCATTCTCAACACAATGGCCAATTACCCAAGATTATGCAGAGACACCGGTTTGGCGGATCCTTCTAATGACTTTCTGACCTTCTCTGGCAATTTTGCTACATATGATTTTACCACTATTATCACACTGCTTGGATGTTTGATCTTTTGCAACTAAATTCCGACTAACATGACCATGGTGGGTTTTTACACAGATACAATGTGGTGGTTACAGAAGTTGGAATAATATAGAATCATAGAATTGTAGAGTTGGAAAGGACCCCCAAGGGTCAACTAGTCCAACCTCCTGCAATGCAGGAATCACAGTGATCTCTCCACAGTCTTCATTAGAATAAACTGAATGTTGCAAATGTTAAATAGTGGTTTAATTACTACTGTGGCAACCCTGAAAGCTCTCATTTTCTCCTCCTCACATCTACCACATGTTAGGACACTGCAAATTCCCCACTCTAACTCTAGACCTGACAGCTCATATCTGAAGTGAGGCTCATATCAACAGTGTAGAGTTCATTCTGACAGCTACTCCAGGTTCCCTATCTAGGAGTTTATTTTTGTGATGGCAGAGCCCAATTCTAGAATTGACATCATATATAGGCTTGCCATACAGCAGGAAAATTTCTAACATGTCCTGGTTTTGGGGTGTAAAAATGGCGCCAGGGGAAATTGGCAAAATGTCATCAAGGGAAACACGGGTGTATGGCAACACAATGGGGAAAGCAGCGGAAACAGCTCAAAAAGCTTAAAATCACTATTTTGGGGGTAGTTTTCTCCATAAAAACTCAACAATATTGGTGGAAATTTTAATTTTTAAAATATGGCAACCCTAATCATATAGAACAGGCATGTCCAACAGGTAGATCGTGATCTACTGGTAGATCACTGGACGTCTGCGGTAGATCACTGGTAGATCATTGGCTCCCCCCAAAGAAGCTGAACAACTGTGGCTCCTCTAAATAAAGCTCAACATTTTACCTCCTCCCTGGAAAAAACTCAACAACTTTGACCTGAACCCCAAAAAGGGGGGTAGATCCCTGCCAGTTTTTAACTCTGTGAGTAGATTGCAGTCTCTTGGGAGTTGGCCACCCCTGATATAGAACACTGTTCAGAACTGAGAAGAGAGGAGAGTGAGTGAGTGAGAGAGAAAGTAAACTAGCCAATGCCTAACTCAGAACAGCTCAAATATAGAAATACAAACTATATTGGGGAAGGAAAGGTCAACCCCTGTCAAGGGGAGACAAACAAGCTCCTCACAGATCTCTACTAAATTCACTAGATTTTAAGAAAGAATGTACAGTATCTCTTTCCCATTGCTCTCCTAGGAACGATAATGCCCCTTTTCAATCTAGAAGGTATTTTTGAGAAGTAGCTACAAGAACTAGAATCAGAGGATCATATGAACAGGATTGTGCAGGATTTCATGTGGTGTGTGTGTGTGTGTGTGTGTGTGTGTGTGTGTGTCACACACGTGCTCACAGGGCTTTATTCCACCACAATTTATTGCAGAGAAAGGAAGACAGGCATCTGTCAGAAAACATCTCCCCACTGTATTGTGATTGATATCTGACAGAGCTCAGTGGGGTCCTAACTTAGATGAATTTAAATGACAAGACTTCCTTTATCAGCAATGGTGCTCCTTTTACAATAGAACAGCATGATTACTTCATAGAAAGAAGTAAAGGGAGAAAGAAATGAAGAAGAATCAAAGTTTGCCTCCTGAGCCCTGGTGGTATCACTGACCTGTCACTAGGTTGTGACCTCCCCTTGTTAATCCATGCAAATCAAATGGCTCCAATTTGTGCGGCTGATTGGCTCGCCTACGTCTTTTACCACAAGCATCACAGGCCTCTGAAACTTACTCCGCATTGCAATAATTGCATTTGAAAAAAATGGCATGCATTCTGCCTTCCGCCATGCTATGCTATGGGCGCTAGATTCCCTCGCATCAGTCCATGATTAGTGTCAGATATGCTTTCTACATACACTACAATTACCACAACATCTTTCATCCTCCTCGTCCTTCTTTCCGCTTCCAAACGCACCCCTGATCTTATGTCAAAATCTGGGCTTGACTGCCATCACAGCTTCACTAATAGTGGCCCAACTGCTTTTATGGCACGAAACGTCCTTGTTATTCACAGTAACAAGCACCGACTCCAACTGAGAGATATTATGTCAAACTCCAAGGCCAGTTACAAAACTTTCCCCATTCACAAAACTTGACAGACTCTGTGCGCCAAAGGAGGGCATTTTCACACAAGATGCTTTTTCTTTTCTCTCTCTCTCCCTCTTTTTAAAAACTTGCCTTCCACATCCCACAAAGGGCCACAGAAGCTATTTTGTCCTGGTTTGCAAAAAAAAAAAAAACCTGCTTTGAATTGTGTCCCAATCAAGGATTCACCTGCCTTTCTTTAACTCTCGAGCAAGTAAAACATCATTCAGTCTGTGCCTTTTTACTATTGCTCTGACTTTTCACACAGCAGCTTTAAAAAAGGATAACATAGGGAACAAAATTAATGCACGCGTGTTCAAAATAGTTAAAGAAGGAACCTCTTACAATACAAACCTGCGAGTAAGCCCCATTGAGTTCAATGGCACTTACTCCCAGCTATTGTTCAATGGCATATATCCCCAGGTAGGCATCCAACAAGATTGCATCCTCTGTTTCATATTATTTTACAGCATGCCTACAGCTGTGGTTTGCAACAAATCGATGTGTGCCTTGCAACTTTGCTGCTTTTGCAGTGGGCTTAGCCAGCTTTTCCAGCAAATGCTGAAGGTTGCCAGTAGTAACAGATTTGAACCAATGTTGATGGTAGTAGAGGAGCTAGTGGAAGTGATTTGATAAGCCTGAAACAGATTGAGGGGCGGTGTCATTCCAAACATGTAAACAACAGTGTCAACAATGCAGCCTATCAGTAAATGCAGCCTGCTTCTCAACCATCCATCTAATACACACTCTTTGCAGAAACAAATCAACAGCAAAAATCCTCACTATAATATTGACAAAGGGAAATGTAGGTTGCTGGTAGTGTGGTTGGGTATTTTTTTTAACTTCTACAAATAAAAAAACCTGCTGTGAAGTAGTGATTTGCTCAAGTGAATTCAAGGCCAAATGGGGCCAAACCTGATTCTCTCACACACACACATAAGGGTGCTGCCCAATGACTTTTTTTAAACAAAATGCAAACCCCCAAACCAGAAAGACCCTTTTAATCTGCCCAGCAGGAAATGCAGATGCAGTGGTGAATCCATCGTTGTGTTTGCCCAGTCCCCTGTTAGGATTACTTTGCTGAACTGCAATCAAATATGCATAAGCACTGCATTTGTGAGAATGGCAAAAGGAAGAGCAAGGGAAAAAGCTATATAAATTGTAAGTCTTTATAAACTATAATAAGACAAATACAAACAATTGTGTGTGTGCACATACACAAACCAGACACCCAGCTCCAAACTTGGATAGTTTAAACATGAAATCTAAAAGGTATTAGAAACAAGCAATAAATCACATTGGACAAAAGGAAAAGAAAGTAAAACAAAACCAGGGTCTCAAAGTCAGGCCCTGAGTATAGTACAGCACAGAAGCATGTTGTGGTTTGACCTGTGAAGTCTACACTCAAAATCCAGATCTCATGGGTTCTTTTGGCCATGGAACTCACTTGGGCAAAATGGCCAGCTCACAGCACCTCTGAAAGGAGAGTATTAAATGATCCACTATCACTGTTACAAGTGAGGAAAGCCTCTGTGCACATATGCAGTCCGATCCTCTTACTTGCTGCCTTTAGCAGTTACAGAACAAGCAAAGATATGCCCCACAGCAGCTAAAACAGCATCTTCCTTCTAAAAACTGACCAATCTCCCTTTTCAGTGCAATACCTCAGCACGGGAACAGTGCTTCCATGAAGAACCTCTGGAAGTGTCCAGGAACCATAACTATTACTCCACCCCCAGAAAGAGCTTCCCACTTTGAGAAAGACCATAGCAGGGAGATGAGACAATGGACACCTTTGGGGCATGAGTCTATGTCATGCTGCAGCAGTAAGAATTCTAGATCAGGGGTGGGGAACCTGTGGCTTTTCAGATGTTATTGGACTTTTTTCTGATGTTATTCATCATTGACTATGCAAGTTGGGGCTGATGAGAACTGGAGTCCAACAACATCTGGAGGGCCACAGGTTATCCATCTCTGTTCTAGGCCATTGGTGGAAAATCTGCTTGAGTTCTTTATCATTTTGAAATGATAAACGAAATTATTATATGCAGTAGCAGCAAGGACATCTATATAATCAGAACAAATTGAAAGTGGCCAATCCTGGTTGTAAAAATTCACCCAACTTCAAGCCTTTCCTCCTACCATCACACAAATCCTTAAAAAAAATAAAAATAAAAATGCAAGCACAGTCCACCTCCATCCCACTTTTATTTTCTACAGGATAACAGGACAAATTCTGCTCACTTTAGATCCAGTTTAGGAAGGCAGGATTACTTTGCTACTGTTGGATAAAAGTCAAGGGCAAATGTGTCAGAGAATTTTTTATGCCCATATTTAGTAAGAGGTTGTCTCACCTATATCTCTAACCCCTTCATTACACATTGGACTAAATGCAAAAATACTGCCATCAGGTTATCCGTGTTTCTGACTTACTGGAAAGCTGTGTCATTTAGATTTCCCATCTGGACCAAAATGATCTCATCATTTAGTGACAAATGCTAGGCTGCAATGATCATTTTACCAACATACACATGATATCCCACAGCAGACTCTAAAGTTAAAAGTGACTAGACAATGGTCTTAAAGGGATTCTAAAAAGTCTTCTGCAGCCCAATCTGCACTGCTGGAGGGCTTCCTGTCCGTCTAGCGAGACCCAAGCAGGATGCTTTAAGCTAGATGACTCGGGGGTACCTTCCACCCCTACAATTCCATGACTTTATGGTTATAAGGCTCAGCCTTGCTGCAACCAAATTCATGGTGAGTGCCAATATGTGGGGTTGTGTTCAATGTAGCACTAAGTAGATTGTTCCATTTGTGCAAGCATTCCCACTCACCTGACAGACAGAACAATCCCCCCTTTCTTCTGCCCCCCCCCCCCAACGTATGTTGTTCTGAGGTTCTCCTGACCAGATTTGGGCTGAGTACAAGGGGAGCAGGGTGAGAAGTGCCACTACACTAGTGGGAGTCCTCCCCATGCCTCCTCTACAGCAGCCCCTTGGTAAATAGAAAACACTGCTGGTCTCTTCCCACCCTTGTTCCATAGAATACCCTTGTCTTCACTCACTCCTTCTCTGGTGGGGGAAGCACAATTTTGTGGTTCTCCTCAGGTGCCAAAACATCATGGGCCGTCCCTGACCACGGTGGTTCTCTACATTGTTTCAATACACTCCTGTGTAGGGTTGTTGTTGTTGGTTGTTGTTTTTTTAACAACATAAAGAAAATCCTGTGACAGTAGCTAACCTTTAGCTACCCAACCTTTAGTTTATCAAGGAGCCCCTATGCATCTTGCTGTTTATGGACATCTAAATAGTCTAAGATGCATCTGGATTCCTCTACTCTGATGTGGTGCATTATATATATGCAGAATTATATGCAGAATTCATCATGCGGAAGGCTGGACTGGATGAATCCCAAACCAGAATTAAGATTGCCAGAAGAAATATCAACAACCTCAGATATGCAGATGACACAACCATGATGGCAGAAAGTGAGGAATTAAAGAATGAAGGTGAAAGAGGAGAGTGCAAAATATGGTCTGAAGCTCAACATCAAAAAAACTAAGATCATGGCCACTGAGTGCTCACTGGAAGGACAGATCCTGAAGCTGAGGCTCCAATACTTTGGCCACATCATGAGAAGAGAAGACCCCCTGGAAAAGACCCTGATGCTGGGAAAGATTGAGGGCACAAGGAGATGGAGACGGCAGAGGACGAGATGGTTGGACAGAGTTCTCGAAGCTACGAACATGAGTTTGACCAAACTGCGGGAGGCAGTGGAAAACAGGAGTGCCTGGCGTGCTCTGGTCCATGGGGTCACGAAGAGTCGGACACGACTAAACAACAACAACAATGTTGGTGCATTAGAACTGATATCTGTAATTTAGCAGTCACTTATATTGATAATACTTGGTGCTATAATTGCCCAATACTCCTTTGGCCACTCCTGGCTAGAAAAGGAAACAAAGAGAGTGATGTGTAACCTTCCAAAATATTGGCTTCTCACCACAGCTTTGATCCCATCACTCACATCACTGCAGTACACCAGGAGGGGAGAGATTGCAGCAAGGTGAATTCTGCATGGGAGTAATTGCCAATGGTGACAACACCAGGAGGTGGGTGAAGGGACTGGGCATAAATGGTTTGCAGAATCTAGTAGGACCAACAGTGTGAGTTTTACCTGGATCTGAACAAATGTCACTGGAGACATAACTCTGGAGCACATTTTTTAAAAGATGGGGTGGGGTGAAGATCTAAACCATTTTCAAGTGACAACTCGCTCTTTAAAAGGGTAATAAAAATAGGATGCTATACTTTTGCTAACCCCTTGCCTGTGACCAGACCCATATGCAAATTACATACAATAGTATTTAGTAGCGTAATTAATCCCTACTTTATGTTATGAGTAATATTTCCTATTCCCGACCCTGCAATGTCCTTTAAGAAGATCCATGTTCTAATTAGACTAGCCCATCGGCACTCTTTTAATGAGCAGATTAATCATTCAGATGGGTACAATGGTGTCATCACAGGTTTTAAATATGATAATCTACATCCTAATGGTGCTGCAAAAGCCTTGGCTCTGAGCAAGAAAGGTAGGCAGAATTGGCCAGGCCCTTTACCCCTCCCCACCCTCCCCAGGCTCTCATAAAAGGCTTGTTGGCAACAAGGCACCCACCCAGATGTAAAAGCTCAGAGAAAAGAAACCAACAAAGAGCATCATTTGCAATCTTTCTTTTAGCCAAGCTGCAGAAACATTCCTTCTGCCCAAGCCTTGGCAAGACCTTTCAGCAACAAGGGAGAGGGGGACCCACATTTTCCTCGTCATTTTAGCAGGTCACTTCAGCCCCAGTCTTTTGAGCATAAACTAAAAGCAGGAAGCGTTAGAAGACCAATTAATATAATTGCAAGAAAGTGAACCTTTCCATGCATGTTTGCTTACCTATTGCCATTTTTAAAGTAGCCAGATGATACTGTTGCCTTTTTTAAAAAAGAGAAAAGAAAAGAAAGAAAGGAATCCACTGCCATGGGCTTAATTACACACCATCAATGCATATGTTGCCCTGAAGTAGAGTTTCCTGTAGCAAATGTAAAAGGAAGGACTTTTCTCCTTCTCCGCCATGACCATTAGTCTGGGTATACCAGCCAAGCAAAAGACTCTCAGGTGGGCTGCCACCATAATCCCTTAGACTCCCTCTAACTGCATGCAGAGGTGAAGCTAGAGAGTGCAAGACCAAGGCTCAAGAGGGAGGATCTACCTTCCACCAGTCTCACACTACAAGGAGTTCAATGTAGCTTCCTTTTCTTGGCCATATCCCACTGATGCACTCACACAGCATGAATCCAAATGACCCAGGAGCTCAGGGAGAAATATCCCTTTGAAACAAGCACTCAAAGGGATATACCTTGAGAACGCAATGTACAGTATATGAAAACAGAGCAGCATGTCTCAATTTCATTGATACACGAGGGCTGTTGCCTGACCAGTGTTGAGGTGTCCTCGGCTGTGTACGTGTGTGCTTTAACAGAAAGCTGTATCACATTTTTAGACTTGGCATTTTAAGCAATGCTCAGGCTCTAGCAATTTCTAGTTTGGAAATATTGAATTTCCAACTAGTCACTGCTAGGTTCTTTCCACCTGTTGAGAGGCAGCAGCCCTATATAAAAATTAGTTTCCAATAAAATATTGTTTTAAAATCAAGTTTTAAGGTACCTCTTCCAATTCACATGGCAGACATGTTTTTTGCAGATACACCAGTGCTGCACTGAAATTTCCCACAGCAAAAGATGTAAAGTGTAGTAGAGCAATGGGTCAGTGTGTCTGGCTATTAACCAGAAGGCTGGTGGTTTGAGTCCACCCAAGGATGGCTGTGGGAAGGTATTGGACTCGATGACCCTCAGGGTACCTTCCAGCTCTATGATTCTATGATGGCATGCCCACACCTTTAACCCTCTGTATTCACTTGCTTGAGAATTATAATTGAGCCAGGGCTTTCTGATATGTGGGTGAAATGCAGTGCACTGCTGTTTAAACATGCATATAGAGATATCCTATATCATGGGTAGGCAAACTAAGGCCCAGGGGCCGGATCTGGCCCAGTCGCTTTCTAAATCCAGCCCGTGGATGGTCCGGGAATCTGTGTTTTTTCATGAGTAGAATGTGTGCCTTTATTTAAAATGCATCTCTGGGTTATTTGTGGGGCATAGGAATTCATTCATTTCCCCCCAAAAAAAATATATATACGGTAGTCTGGCCCCCCACAAGGTCTGAGGGACAGTGGACCGGCCTCCTGCTGAAAAAGTTTGCTGACCCCTGTCCTATATCTTAACAGGCAACTCATTTCCTGACTTATCTTCTCTCCACAGATCTTTATGTAGCCAAAATGGTACTGTCTACAGACAATAGGCCAGCAACAATATTGCGGGAAGTTTGCAAAAGTGCAAAAAAAAAAATCTTTAGGGACAAAATCCCCACCGCAACCCTATTGAGAACTGAGCATCCTCACTGGGCATGTAAGTACAGCTTTGCAAGGGGCTGCATTAGTATACTGGATCCACCAAAACCTGGAGAAGGATTATCTTTTGTAGTTGTTTACATTTATATAGAAGAGGGTGGGTGACAGATTTAAAATACACGCAATAACCAGAAAGGTCTTCTTTATCCCACAAGCCCTGACTCATGTCAATGGACCTGATGAAGTCATGGCCCAAATGCTGGCAATTACTTCATTTGCGTCTGACTCGAGAGCATTCAGCAAAGGTTGCAAGGTTAACTCACTTAAATTTCAGATGATACCATGGCAGGAGGCAACAGTAATTTCTGCTTGTTCAGAATCAGACAACTTGCTATGGCTTTGTCCAAAAAATATTTTTGGCCATAAAAGTCTTTTTACCTTGGTTTATTTTGTTTCCAACCCTCCCTTCTAAGGTTAATAGCTTGAAATTGAAGTTCAAGGCTTTTAAAAACCATCACTCACTATTATTTAAAAAGAAGCTCTGCTTATTTTTCACTTCCACGGGATAACTGGCTGGTCTGGAGAATGCATAAATTGGTCCCTTGTCTGTTATGGAATGATTCAACTCCCACTGAAATTAACAAGACTCTCTCTCTTTTATGATTATTCACAACAGCAATAGCACATAATAAAGGGCTGGAGATTTTCTGCCAACTTCAATGAGTTTGGGATCAAGCCCTTACTTCATATAACACATTCAAGGTGCACTCTCTTAAATCAGTTTCGATATTATCCATATGTGCAGGGGACAAATTAAATGAACTCTTCACAAAATGAAGCCTGTCATGAAATAAAAAGCATTCGGCTTGTAAACACTCTAGATTATTCAACAAAAAAAATGCATGTATGACCATAATATTGGTTTCTTATATCTCCTGCCTGGTAATCCCACAATTTTCACATGCAGTAAAACCTTTATTATCTGGACATCTTTAATCCTTTTTTCTTTCTGGACATGCTTCAGTCACTCTTAAAACCCAGCAGTATTATTACTCCAGAGGCAATGCATGTCTGAGGTGTACTGGAGCTCACACACAATGTAAACAAGATCACACCATTATACTTTGCACTGATTAATCTAGAATAACTCCCACCCCTTATTCTATTGCATATACTATATTTAACACTGTATTATGACACCTTCAATCATATTAATCACATAACGGTGCCAGAAAATTACAAGCAGGGCTGCTAATTTTATTGCTTGCCTTGCTCCTGTGCCTTTCTCAGCAGCCCAATACAGTATAAAGAAATTTAACAGGGGAAGCTTTTCCCTTCCCTTAAATTGCCACGCTAGGAAAAGCTTCACCGGCTAAGCATTTTGCATATCAAGGCATTATTAAAGCACAGAAGCAGAACTAGTAATAAAACTGGTCATCTTGGACTGTGTTCATACTCTCCTTTACTGGGCATTCAGTGCATTTGCAGTGCTGGGTTTTTAATGACATTATCCAAAATGCATAGGGATCGTGTACTTTGTCATTAAATACTGTATTTAATGTTGTTTCTCAAACCAGCTTCACACCAAATGGAGTCCTTAAGCCATTCCTAAGTCATCTGTAGCCAGGATGTGAATGCTTTTTGCATGAGGTAAAGACATCTCAGTCCCACAACCCCCCACCCCCATGAGTGAGTACTCTAAAGCGGTGATGGGAACAGACCCCTGGTTGCAAGTACTGTAGTTCAAACCACAATGAGAGAGAGAGAGAGAGAGATTACTTTAGATGGGCTTATTAGGGTTGCCAACTTCTCTCTACCTTTAATTGAAGCCTCATCTGCAAGATTTTCAGGGGATAATGTTTATCTCTACGCTTTGCCTACAGATTTTTGCATATCCCTGCTGAATATGTTTGCTGGCCCCTCTAGGATGGCCAGCTGACCAAGGAAAAAGCCCTGGCTTGCTCTTATTCCTTTATCCACTGTCTCTCAGACCTTGTGGGGGGCCGGACTATATATTGGGGGGGGGGGTGAACGAATTCCTATGCCCCACAAATAACCTAGAGATGCATTTTAAATAAAAGCACACATTCTACTCATGTAAAAACACCAGGTAGGCCCCACAAATAACCCAGAGATGCATTTCAAATAAAAGCACACATTCTACTCATGTAAAAACATGCTGATTCCTGGATCGTCCGTGGGCTGGATTTAGAAGGCAATTGGGCCAGATCCGGCCCCTGGGCCTTAGTTTGCCTACCCATGTCGTAGAGTATATTGGTTACAAATTTGAAAATGCTTTCCTCTTTTTTTTATTCCGTCATTTCACAACAGTGTTAGGGAAATACACATGTAAACTACTATGTAATTGCGCAAAAATAATTGTAAAATTAGTTCTAGAAGTATAACCCGATGCAATTCATTTAATGTTCTGACCACGATCCCAGCTCCAGAAGAGTTAATCAACCATAGCAACCTTCTAATCAGAGTAGTGAACTAATGATCCTATTTCTAAGTAATACCAGCCCAATAAGACTCTCAAAAGGTAGTTAACATCACTTTGGTGGAAAGGCATGGCAAGTGCAAGTTCTAGCAGTGAGTAATGCATCATTCATGCCCCCTCTCGTTCTGACATTTTAACGTTATCTTGTTTTACTGTGTCGGCCTAACAGTGCCACTGCTGGCAAATTAAACTGTGAACTTACAAAGTGGGTGGCAATAAATACAAATTATGAGAGTTCAAAAGATGTCCCTGGAGGTGTACTGCCAGACATGGAATGTCTTTGGCTTTTCTGTCACATAGCAATAGACAAGACAAAGTGTAGCATGAGATGAAGGAGGGGGGAAAGAGAGAATTAACCACACGATGATGAAAAATGAGATGAGAAAGAAAAGGATAAGGGGAGAGAGGCAAATAAAAAGGAAGGTTTAAAGAAAGGATGACACGAACAAAAGAAGAGCATACCCTTGAAAATATAAACATCGCTCTGGCATTCACCTTGCAAAATGAAAGCTATGCAAATCAGGCAACAATGAGCAAATGCCTTCTTGGAAGAAAGACTCTCTTTTTCAAATAATAAAAAAAGTGCTGTCAACGTTATTACAGAAAAGAAGAAGTGCTCACAATGACAATGTGGCAGTGCAGAAAAGATAACAGGTAATATTTACAGCGGCACTGTTTCCACCACAAATTTTACCCTTGTGGTCACAGCTTAAAGAGGCCAGTGGAGACAGAGTGTTTTCCTCCCGAGCGCCCATTTCATGGATGTGTCCCACTCCAAGTCAACTGTGGATGTTCAATGTAGAGAGAGAGAGAGAGAGAGAAGGGTTTCACCACATGCTACTCACTTGGCAGGAAGGCTGTAGGAAAGCATGAATGGTGAATGTTCTCTGAGGGAAACAGCTATGAGAAATGAAAGTGGAACTCATATTTCTGGTTGTTGCGTAGGAAGAGAAGGCGTCAGCATGGTTTGCTTCAGGACAGTGGTTTGCTTTATAAACATCTGCACTTTATACAGATTTAGACACAAAAAGGTGGGTTCCTGTATATAGGTGATTCCTTCCTCCTGTATATAGGTAAGAGCCAGAAAAGGAGTTCAGAATATTTTTCACGACAATTTCAACCACAAGTTTCCAAACTAAGAACTTCAGGCCCAGAGAGAAAGATGGAGGTCATGTGTTTATGTCAAAACAAAACTTTATGAGGGTGGTGTCATACCTATCAGCAGTTCTGCTTCCAAGTTGATACTTCATACCACAAACTAAGTGACAGAAATTGTCTTTTAAAACCACCACAAGACTCCAGAAGCTGGTTTTAAATACCATCTTAAAAAAGAAGAAATACCCAGTGCAATTTTATTTAGGCAAACCTTTCTTTTAAGAAAATTGTACTCGTGTGACTGTTCCATTTCTTAAGCAAGTAAATCTAATGATGTGCAAATAAATGTGCAAAATAAATGATGTGCAAATAAAATACCAGTGTACAGAAAGTGGAAGAAATAGGAAGTGGGGATCACAATGGGAAGTGTATCTCTCCAAAGTTCCTAAATATCGGGGCAAACACCATTTTTTCCACAAAGCCACTTCAAAATTTCCAATAGAACATTTTCCATTTCCAATAGAACCTGGGTTCTAATTCCTCCAAGCCAAGAGATCAAGAGTTTAAACACTAAAGAGCTCCCCTCACCAAATCTACCAAGCAAAACAGTTATACTGCAATTTTAATGAATGTAGCAAAGGCAAGTCTTTTGTAATTTTCCTCCCTTTCCTCAGCAAGATAAACCTTATGAAAGCAATTAATGGGGTCAGAAGAAATCTGATTTTTAATACCTCCAATCCACAAGGCTTACCAAACTTAGTCCAGCTCCACTAATGAATCTTATAAAACATTTTATCTTCTCCTCCCATGGTCGCAAACCACTCACACGAGGCTTGAAAATCATAATAATATCATCCCAAAGTGCAGATATCACTCAAGCCCATATGCAGTATTGCTCTGTTTATTCTCCCCCATAAACCACTGGTTTCATCAAAACTCATTAGCATCACCTGTGTTAATTACACTAGCAAACCAATCAACAGCTCCTTCTTAATTAGGTTTTCTTTATTAAAGCCGGAAATTGCCAAGTCAACTGGGGATATTATATGAAAACTAGTGTTTATGCCAAATTGCCACATGCAGGAAAAAAATGATAATAATAAAAGGAAACTGGGTTTGTTGACAGGAATAGGAAACAATAATAATTTTCAAGGTCACTGGCACATTTATTAATTATCCCCCACTACATTTTGTTGCAGCAGTCAAGGCTTTAAACACGGCACTCATTTTATAGGAAGTTTTGTTCACAGTGGCTATCAGCTGCCATAATAACTGAATATAAGGGGTGTGGGCCTTCTTGAATTTGAGGAAGTTGGCACTAATTTCATGTGAAACCACCTAGCGTGATGTAGATGATCAAAACATTTATGGGGAAGTGAAAAGTTACAGGAACGCTGAACAATCTCTCCTGAGAAAACAAGGGACATAGGAAAATATCAGACTGCCTCATCCTCCATGGATAATATCGGGGAGAAGGCTATTCAGGCTCTAACTCCACACTCACAACACTACAATAATGTATGGAACACACCGTTCATTAAGGAGGATGGCCATTGTCCCAACTTTTTGCCAAGCAGTGTATTAACAAAAGTTCTTTTTTTAAATGTACAATGGCAGTTTAGCTACCAGCCTGCAAACTATGCATAACACAGCACACTGACTGTGTACGGGTACCCACTAGAAGTTTGCTAAACGTCTTGTTTTTCTTGCCTACCAGGGAATACAAAAACAGTTGGGGTTGTCAAACAGCCGAAAGGCCACAAGACAAGGCTGCTAGGTTGTGCTTGGCTTTGTGGTCACTCTTTGGCCAAGCCTGGGAAGCAGGAATGTGAGGGCAGATTCAATTACTGCAATACTGTAATTCCAAACAGAAAACTAACATTTTCAGCCTGAGGAAACTACAAAATAAGATATGATGACATGAACAAGCATCTGACCATGTCATAACTTACTTTTTCTAATACTTCCTTTCTGTCAACCCTCCTTAGCAATCTCATCCTACTTTTGACGTTTATAAGTTGTAGAACATTGGGAGAAATGTTGGGCTTTCTTTTGTTACCTCATCTTGTGCCATAATTGGTAGCATGCCTATGTTTGCACATAACATTAAACCATGGTTTGGTGCCACATGGCTGAACTTGAGCATGATCTTTACTCCCTTATCTTCCTTCCACACAGCTGAGAAGCAGGAGTTGGGTCAAGTTTTATTTCACTTTAAAGAGTCCCAACTTAGTGCCATGGTCCTTTATGTTCCACAATAGTTGTACAGTCATACCTCGTAGTACTACTACAACTAATAATAAGAATACTAATAGCAACACAAAACAATGGAAGTGGTAATTGGCAACAGTGGTTGTAAACCTGTGTCTAGTGATGCCATATGTAAGCCATAAAAGCATCAGCTTGGCTATCAGGCGAGTCACCGACACAGGGCAGCCCCCTTCAGTATTGGCCATTCCCCCATTATATTTGTTGTGAAAATGTTACCATTGGAAATAAATCATTGTGTTGAGGAGGAGCATTTTTCAGCTACCAATTGATGGTCTCTTAAATTGGATTCAAATTAAAATGTGCCAGTGCCCTCACTCTCCCGCTGAGCTGCCTGCCAACCAAGAAAGCTAGAAATCATCTAGCTAGCTCTGCTGTATTTAAAGTAATTTTACACTCGAGCATACCAAAGCATGTTCGGCTCTTTCTTCTAAGCGTTACCTGTTGTAGATAGGTTACGTCTGGCTAATTCAGGCTTCATGGATCACTAGCAGGATTTGATTATAACAATAGCATAAGCACATAGCGCACAAAAAGGATAATGTAATTAGGCTAAGCCCCCCGCACCAAATCTACCTTTTTTCTAAAATGTTTGCTGTTACAGTCTCCTTTTGCTAAGAGGAACAAAATTAACTGCTTAGTGCCTATTAACAAGGGTGGCCTTTATTTTTAAGCCTAGATTTTCCCATGTATCTTTGGCCTTAGTGCTGTTTTTTGATCTCCCAAAACAAGTTTGGTACATTCTGACTATGATTACGTGTAGCAAAGTATTTCTGCAGCATTGCCAAAATTAACATATTATTTTACTTTCTGAAGCTGAGTTTGCATGGTGCCTGTTATTTGTATTCATGCACACACACTTTTTAACAGCTTTCATTTGTAACTACAAGAATAGTAAGCTGCCTCAATTGTGTTTGCTTTAACAACCATAATCATTTGAAACCAAGCTGGACCAATTTGGCTAGGGGGGCGGGGAACTATGACAACACCTTCAAGTCTTCAGCTCAGTATACTGTGGAACTGTATGCGTGGATGGCAGGTTGGCCCTGCTCTTGGCCGTCAACCATTTAAAGACCTATCTGTGCAGAGGCCTACACCATGTATGGAGATTGTGCAGGATATAGATTGTGCTGTTAGAACCCCTATGTGTTGGGAAGCATATCTTGGACCCATGTAGGCAGGGTCATTAATGTAGAGGTCAGGGTGGGACTGGCAGGCAAGATCCGTACCACTCTTCCTCCATGTATTTTTTTCCCTACAACTACAGTCATACCTTGGAAGTCAAATGGAATCCGTTCCGGAAGTCTGTTCAACTTCCAAAATGTTCGAAAACCAAATTGCAGCTTCTGATTGGCTGCAGGAAGTCAATCAGAAGCCGCAGAAGCTTTGTCAGGCGTTTGGTTTCCAAAAGAACGTTCGCAAACCGGAACAATCACTTCCAGGTTTGCGGTGTTCGGGAGCCAAAACGTCTGAGTTCCAGGGCGTTTGGGATCCAAGGTACGACTGTATCTGCATAGGACCTCTACACATCTCAAGGGGGCCAGCTCCCTTATCTTTTGTGCTGCCCTCTTAGCTACTGCTTTTAGAAGGCTGATACTTTCTTGCATGAATCCGTCTCAGGGTTTCTTCTTAACTCTTGTTTAACACACTTTCCATGGAGGAGGACCAGCTTTCAGACCATTCATTCCGACACTTCTTTTTACAAGAGGTAGGTTTAGGTGGGACCATGTTGGGAGAAGGGCATAGTGGAGGCAGAGGCAGATTTGGGGCAGGGCAACTGGTTCCACCGCTCTGGGCGCTGACGCTAGAATGCGCTGCAGGGCTTTGCAACTATAACATAGCGAACTGAGCAGAACGGAAGGTGAGAGTGCGCCAAATGTTCACCTTGCACAGGGCACCACTGAAATGTTAAAGAGCGAAGTCTGCCACTGGCGGAGGACCATTGGATAGCAATGGTTCATACAGCATAGCCTGCTCCATCTGTTACCCATCAAGCTGAACTGAAAGGACTAGTGGCCCGTTAAACCTCTTGTTCATGTCAAGACCAGAAGTACTTGTGGCAGAACTACAAAGATAGGCAGCTTGTCAAGAACCTGACCAGTCAAAATATATAGCTGCTGGACTGCATTTGGCTTGATAGGCTGTAAGCTGAGAAGCCCTGAAATAACATTGATTCTGCATATAACTGTATAACTTAATTATAACATGTTTCTATGGTAAATATACAGGGCTAGGATGTTAATGAATAAGTCAAAATCTTGCTCTTTCATTTTCTTCATGCATTCGTATTGCTTCTGCGTAACTCTAATAAAAGTTCGTTGATGCTCTTGCTTTATTCTTCAGCATGCGTGAGCTGCAATCAAAAGCTTAGAAAGCTAGCCACCATCATCTTAAATATCCCTGCCTATTAGCCAGTCAGTATTTCAATTTACTGGACATACACAGGCATGTTTTTCATCTCTGCAAAAGGGTTCGTATAAGTAACCAACCAAAAGGAAATAAAATGATTATTTAGCATAATTGCACAATCTAATTGTATGGATTTTGAATGGAACAAAGAAAGATTATAGCCACACAATGCAGCAGTATCCTTTTACACAAAGTATGTATTTACCAATTAGACCAACAATGAAAGTACTGTATTTATTGTCCATACAGTGAAAATAAAAATCCTCTAGGAGAAGAAAGTGAAAATTCACACCAATAGATTACACAGGCCATCAGGTTTACCAGGTCTAGAAGTGTGTACTCCAAAAATTAATCTCCTCCTAAGTGCCTTTGGTGGGATGTAGAAATAAACAACATCCCTGAGGTCCAATGAAGCAAACCTTCTGCTTGGGCATTGAGAGCTGCAGTCACAAATTGGCTTCGTGGGGATAATTGGCTTGACCAAGTTCAAACACCTGTTCAGTCTTTGCTGCACTCCCCTTGATCTAAGCGGTCCTTGGATACACAGGAACTCAGATAGGCACAGTATTCCTAAATATCCATAGACCTTCCTATTGACTTTCAAGGTCCCAAGGACAACTCCTATTGCATAAGGTGAGGTGCCTCTGACCCTAATCAGTGGGGTAGCCCACTGGTATAGCTGCTCTCTGCACACATACCAGAGCACAAGCACAGCTTTCAACTGCAGCCACTGAGTGCCCATGGGCAAGTTACTATATTGCAGGTTCAGTTAGCCCACGTGTAAAATGGGAACAGTACTGACCTAACCTAGGGCAAAGCAAAGCAACAGAAAGCACATAAATCATCCTACATGCAAAAAGTGTTATATACATGTAAAACATTCCATCCCATTGTGTGTTTTTTCCCAGAATCCTTTGCCAAAACCTCACAGAGTGCACAGTCCATGTTATAGATTAACTGAGGGGGTGGTGGAGAAAAGTGCTGTCTCAAAAATTAAGTGGAAATGCTAACCTTGTCATATTTGGCAGGCAAACAAAGGGAAAAGAAAGCTCTACATGGCTCAGCCTTTCCATGGGTTAACTGGCATTTCTAATACTTTTCACCTAGGTTGACTTGACAGATGCCTAACCTTAGCTACTGAGCGGAGACAGCCTGATGGGCCTTGGCCATACAGGGGGGGAAATTTTGATGCTTCCCACTTATGACATGATTGATTTTCTTTCAGCGGCCCTTCACTTTTGGATGTGGCGAAGGCTGCCTGGCTGAGCCCCTGTGAGCCCTGACCTCGACATATGGCCGCTGTGAGGCTGAAAACTGATGACGGCAGAAACCTAAAAAATCAATAGGCCCTGTCAGTCAGTGGGGAGGCAAACGTCTTTTAAAAACCCAATCACGACATGTACTTGCTGCATGGTGTGCATCTACTGCACACTTGAGAACACACTGGATTTCCGATTTTTATTCAATCCGTGTTCTTCTCCTCCTCCTCTCCTCTGTCCCTCTCTTTAACTTCTCTGCTTATCTATTTACTCCTTCACATTTAATACAGCCATGAGAAGAGAACAAATAATCTTGTTAAAGTCGGAATCCTCGTGATATTAACAAGTGGAGGGGATATTCTCTGGAAACTAAATAAAGAGCACCTTCCACATGCCAGCATAAACACTGACATTGTTATTTTAGACATTATCTGGAACGAATTTAGAGATAAAGAACTTGGGAGTCTGAAAACATATGAGCACAGAATGGCTTTAATTCACTTTGCGGGGAGGCAAATATTGTTTTGGTTTTGTTTCTAAAAATGTATGACAAACTGACCGCATATATATATATATATATTGATATATATACTTTAGCATTTCCTGGCATGGTTTATTAGTATGTTGAGAACAGAAGAGTGAAACCCAGCCTTTAGACATGTTGTTTTCCTTCTATCCCACTGATATCATTTCAAGGCAGCCAACACCTTTAAAACAGAGGACAGCAGATCACTTTAGTTTGACCCAAGCTACAAATAGTGAAGTTTTTTTAAACAAGAGAGAAGGGAAACCCAATAACCCAAATTCCCCGGGTCTCAAGGCTGAAACACGCCCATTTTGGGGCAGTGCCACATGACTAAATGCTCTTCAATACAAAGTCCCTTCACATAGACAACTAAATGCTAGGGGGAAGGGTTCTAGCCTAGCTTTCTCCTCTTTTTTCCCTGATGCGTTTTCTCTGTAAGACTCTTCGCCTCCCCAGACCTGCCAATAAGGAAGCATTCAGTCATAGAAGCCTAAAGTAGAATGCTGGGTGGGATGCAGGTGGCGCTGTGGTCTAAACCACTGAGTCTCTTGGGCTTGCCGATCAGAAGGTTGGCAGTTTGAGCTCCTGTTGCTCCCAGCTCCTGCCAACCTAGCAGTTCGAAAGCACACCAGTGCAAGTAGATAAATAGGTACCACTGCAGCGGGAAGGTAAACGGTGTTTCCGTGCGCTCTGGTTTCCGTCACGGTGTCCTGTTGCACCAGAAGTGGTTTAGTCATGCTGGCCCCGGAAAGCTGTCTGTGGAATTGGCAGGAGATGAAGCAAGGGGTGCCCAGACTGTTATATGATGCCTCCTAAAGTGAGGGCGAGAGAGTCCCATCTTTGCCTATGAATGATATGCTCTTATTGCTGATCGGGGATCATGTGGATGCTACAATAAGTAAACCAAAAACAGAGGAAAAGGTTGCTGAACGCAAATTACTAATTCATAGCAATTTCATAAAGGAATTGAAAAGATGCTGAAAGGCAGAGGCACCAGCTTCTGGGGATGATGGGGTGGGGCAACGTCACACGTGTGATGTCAGGACATCGGGAGGAGTCGTGGGAGGAGTTGAATGTGGCAGCCGTGCAGCTTCAGTGGCTGGTGGCTTCTCCTCTACCTCCTCCCGGTGGGAGGCGGCTTTGATTCGCCTTCCTCTCTGTGACAGGAGGAGGAGGAGGGGAAGGAGCCGGCCACTGGGGCTGTGCCATGGTCAGCTCTGTGCTTTGCCTCTGTGTTTTTTGAACATTTGTAGACCCCGGTCCCTACCCAAAAAATATAAGGGGGCCTCCACAAAAGCTGGCACCCCTATTAACGAGGCTTTCCAAAGTAAGGAAGTAACCAAGTAAGGAAGATAGCAAATTGTCATATGCTAAGTCAGATCACTGGACTTTCTAGACCACTGTTGCTTACTTCCCCAAGTTGGTGCCTACCAGATATTCTGGACTACAATGGCTGACCTGACAGGAGCTGATGCGAGTTGTAGTCCAAAACAAATGGAGGGCATCCGCTTGGGGAAGGCTGATTTAGTTTCAAAGTAGATCAGATGATAGTCAGGTTATGAAAGCAGTATTTTGTATCCTTGAGATTTATCAAGTGTTAAGCGAAACAGCTAGCAGCCTAAATAACAGATTTATTACCTAGTTGCATTTTAAAAATTTTTTTTAAAAAAGAGAGAATTCAATTGAACAACTAAACTTCTGGCCTTAGATTTTCAAGCTAAGACCAATTAAAGGTTTCTTTACTACTGCAAGCTTGACAAGCCCACAATTTCATCCTGTTGCAGTGGGTGTGGGTGTGTTTTAATGTAATATTAATGAGCCAGGATGGAGGGTCATAAAAAGTGATAGGTTTTTGCGATGGTAAATTATAAATCGGTATTGATTTTTCCCGGCACTAATGCAGCCAGCTTATTGTAAGACACCACAGGCAAAGTGCACTTTATCAGATTAGGCTGGAGCCTCGTATCAAATATACATGAGAAAAAGGATGCATTTGTGAGTTAGACTCGACTTTTTCTTCAATAAAAAATTGCATTTTTTTAAAGGGGAAAAAGTGCAGGAATACTGAGAGCTTCTCAGTAATATTGCTGAAGGATTCCAAACACCAGTAATTGGGTCTCACATATTTTTACATGAAGAACAATGCAGCAGCAGCAACAACAACAATAAAAACCTATCATGATGTATAGAATTGATGGTACAATGAACACAAACACATGCACGAATATACAAAAATAACAATGTGCTGAAACATATACCACTTGTATAGAAATGGAGAGATTTATAATGATCTATGTAAACTTCAAAGGTACTGCAATCCAACACAATAGGATTTAAGCAGCCTAACAGTTCCAGTCCTGCTGCACAAGTCTTCAAAGCCAATGTATGAAGGGGCTATCTAGAATGAATGACCCAGGCCTGCCTACTAGATGCAAACGTCTGCACCAGCGAAGCCCCATCCCACCCAACATATGGTCAACACCAGTCTGAATGCGTAGATACATAGGCAGTAACAACCAACGTCCAAAGAGTGGTAGGCAAGCAAGTGGGATGGTTTCATTAAAAATTAGGCTAGAGGCAAGATAAGCCTGTTGCCCATTCACCATTTTCATAGCTACCCAAACTATTTGCTAAGAAGTTTGAACTAGTACACACTTTGAAATACGTAATTGCAGTTGGTGGGGTGGGATGCCAGATCACTTCCTTTCAGGTGATTCTTAAACCATTCCACTTGGTTTCCATTGGAATAGGTCATGTTTCCATCTTCTAGGCTTGCTAAGGCAAGAGGCAACCAGCAGAGACTGTGGAGACAGGCTGGCACCTAGATACTGTAGATACATATTTGAATTATGTGTGCTGAGTTCCTTGGACATTCTGGAATAATAAGCCTTTGTAATGACTGTGATTTTCTGGTGACATATTATCCTGTGCCATAAGACTTGAGTACTAGTGGATCTAATTACTGTACAGAGTACTAGCAAAGAAATCCAGGCACAGTGAGAAAATAGTGGTTGTCTGAATTCCCTTAATATACCGGTATTACCTAGACAGTTATATATATATATATATATATATATATATATATATATATATATATATATATATATATACACACACACACACACACACACACACACACACACACACACACATATTTTTGGGACTGGTAGTTGTAATCACTTTATTTTCACAAAATCTCACTCACATTTCATGTTCATTGAACTGGGGTAAATTATATAGAGAGATATGGGTCTTTCTCACACAAATACTTTAAATTTCAGAGCTTCAAACATTGACAATATGTAGTAGAGCCAGTGCTTTTTTTCTGGGGGTACACAGTGGTATGCATACCCCTAAACATTTTGTGAATCTAATTTTGCCTCATTGAGGGTCAGTATTTCAATATGAGTAGGAAAATGAGAGCACCCCTAAACATTTTTTTAGGAAAAAAAGCATTGAGTAAAGCCGTATTTTCCCTTTGATTCCTCCCACCTACCCCCAGAAAGTTATGTTTCCTCCAGCTTATGTGCTACTGTTCCTAACCAGCAAAATATTAAAAAGCTTTCTTGATGTGCTTTTATTGCATAAACTCCTTAAAGGTGCTATCTCCTCTTTCCATCTAAAAAGCATTAACAGGAGACTAAACGGCAAAAGTGGGCATTATTTGGAATACAGCCTCTGTTGTTGTTTCTAAATGGAAATGATTTCCTCATCAAAACATTTCATTTCAACAAGGTGGACAATTTAGAAAGGAAATTAGGGGTTGGGGTAAAACAATTGTTCAGTATCTTCTTAGATGTTCTAAGTGAGAGCAAACAATTTTGGTGCGTAACCCCCCCCCCCCTTCCCAAGCCAATAAGGAAGAGAAGTGGTCCATTAGGGGGGGAAATATGTATTTCGCCTTGTTCTTTGGTTCAACTCTCACTTTGTGGTGAATGCTAATGAAACCATTATTTCAAAATATTTCACAGGGTCTTCCTAAGGGCTATTGGCACACTTTTTCTGTAAGCCATTTGCCACCTCCCTAGTTTTCAAGGGGTAAATCCTTCCACAATGTATAGCCTAAATGGCGATGCTGTGGAACTGTAAGCCATCCTAAGCCAGTAGGCTTCTTCTTCTCTACATTCCTCTTTGGTTCAATGGCAGAAGCAGTTCTTCAACTGACAATGAGAGAGAGAGAGAGAGAGAGAGAGAGAGAGAGAGAGAGAGAGAGAGAGAGAGAGAGAGAGAGAGAGAGAGAGAGAGAGAGAAAGCCATGTGTTTGTTGACAATTCATTAAGAAAACAGCAAAGGCCCACAAGCTGTTTACTCAAGACTGTAGTCAAGTGAAGAAGTGTGAATATAAATAACTAACAAAGGAAGAACGTGTAAAAGACTCTCGGGGCACATCTTGATGTTTACTGTTTGCCACAAAATCTGATATTGGCTTCTTTCATCCAAACAAAGCAATTAGTTCAAAACTGCATATCCTTCTTACAACAGCAGCCCTGCCCCAGAGTTATGGGTAGATAAATCTCACGTTTTAGTGGGACTCTCCCCACACAGCTGCAGACACAACTGTATGTATCTAAAACTGTGGTTTAGTATTGTTATAAGTTTGCAGGGTGCCTGAACTCCCCCTCTAATTTTTGGACCGTCCTCCTAATTCCAGGGTGCCAGACATTGAATTTAGCATGTTAATATATAAGTCATGTTTTTTTTTTAAAAAAAAGCTAGACTGGCTTCCTGATGAAGTGATTGCCTGAAGAGATGGACCATTAAGAGAGTGCAAAATACAGGGTCATGATGCATCAAAGAAGCTATCAACAAGGCGAAGACTCTCTGCTGGATGCAATGGAGTGAAGCCCCACCCTGTGCTCTGGGTAGTTAGCAAGAGACAATGCAGAGTTGGGAGCAGGGCATTTCAGGATTGCTGAGGGCTGAAGGGGAAACATCATTGCATTTTTGGGAAGCAGTTGTACAAGCTGGAGAAAAGGGGGTCACAGCACAATGTGACAGTTTGAATCCAACGTTGCAGCCATGGGAGAGACGGGACCCACCTGGAGTGTAAAGCTGGAAGCCCCCCCCCAACACTTCTGAGGCCCAGGTTGCATATATGTGTAAATAAACCATAGATCATAAAGACACCACAGTCTCCACTGTGCCTTATGGTCCAAAAAGAAACACAGACCCTAGTAAGCCTGGAACCCCTGGAAACTCAAACTGCTCAGAGATTGGGGTGACGTATTACAATACTTTGGCTTGCTCTGAAACTGGTCGTCATAGTTTCCTGACCAAAAATAAATAAATGAGGAACTGTGGTTAATTAGACTTCCTGGTTCAGTTGTTCGCACTGTAAGGGGAAGAGTCAAGAGTCCACCTGCGTGGGCAAAAAGCTCACACATATCTCGGCTTACTAAACTAAAATAGGATTGTTCAAACATGGCCAAGATGTGGTGTAATAGTTTGAATGTTACACTTGTAAGGAGACACGAGTTCAAACTGCTCAGGGTAATATTAGACCAGTTTCTATCTCTCTGGGTAATCCTAATTTACAGGATTGTTGTGAATATAAAATGGGACAGTTAAATTTCAAATGAGTTTTAAGTTATTTGCTGGTTCATATCAAAATTTTATTATTATTATTATTATTATTATTATTATTAGTCGTATAATAATCATTTTTATGAAAATGCACTTGATAGCAAAACCAAACTATTATGAAGACATCAAAAGTTACCACAAAGAATGGAAGCCTGATTTTCCTATAGTAAAATGAGAGAGGCTTACCTATCTTCCCAATACAAGTTTTAAATAGCGGCTAATCAGATAAAACCTAATGAAGGCCAAAAGAAGAACAGAAAACTATTTTTCCACAGCAATCTAATTCTGCAACTAGTGAGTCCAGTGCTTAAAAAACACCATTTATTTTCTTGACTCAAATTAAGTAGCTGTCTTATGTGGGACCACCTTCATACTAAATGGGTTCCAAAATGTGGCACCCACCCTAAACTAAACTGTTGCCTTCAGACAATTCCTTATGTAATTGAAGCACACATTCAAGTGTGTATTCTCAACTTTTGTGAATATACAAAAATAAAATGGTAAGTGTGTGTTTGTTTCTTTTTTTAAAAAGAAAACTATGCTAATTTCACTTTATTAGCAACGCTAACATCCTCATTTACATTTTTCATAAAATCACACCATGAATTTTCACTGCTTTAGGGATACAAATAATAAGCAAATACATAAATTAGTATATTTTAATTAAATGTTATCCCATGAAAGAACATTCTAAAGTATTGTCTAATGTAGAAGGAAAGGAAACACAGCCTGTGTTAAAATCCTGGAAAATATTAAAATACTGTATTATAACCCATTAAAACCTAATTAAAAAAACAAAAATATTTCACTTAGTATTAAACATTTCTGTTACTAGGTATGTCAATGTGCTATGTTTATTGTGGTACAACATAGGACATTAAGGTTCTTAATGAGATATCCTTGGATCCTCATTGAGAACCAGTGGTTAGAAGATAGGACTTTGGGCTTGGGTTCAGGAGATGTCAATTCAAACCAAATGAGTACACCACACCACACTGAAACTCCCTGGATAGCCTATCACTGAGCAGAATTCACTATCTGTACAAGATAATAAGAGTGACATGTCATTCATGGTTGATGAAAAATGTATGAAAACTGTAATATGCTAAATAAATGATTGACCACCCTGCTAGATACTGGGGTGAAAAGAGACGATCAACTCAGATCAGTAGCTGTTGCCCATTCCAGTCTATTGCAAGGACAAGAACAAGCACATGCCTCTTCTCCCTGCCCACATTATTGCAGGGATTGAATGTCCAATCAGAATTTTGACACTGGCATATTGAATTTAATACATGTAGACCCTGATGACAAAAGTGGAGACAACAACGTGGGGGGTAAGGAGTGGCTCTCCCTTCTATGTAACGGGCCAGGTCAGGTGGCAGATATTATCCAACCCATATCCGCCCAATTGTGGCGGAAATGGTTTCATAACTCAAAATGTATATTGAAGCCATTTGCACCACAATTGGAAATCTAAATGCCTATCCGTCCTCACCCTTGCATTTCCCGCATGTTACAGGATGGAAAATAATAATTGTGAGTGCTGTAAATACCTTGAAATGCTTAGTCCATTGCTCAAGATCAGGTATTTATCAAGCATTCAACTTTTTATCGTCTCAGTGCATGGCTGCTACTCCCACACTGTAGTTGGATGCAAATATGCATTTGCCTGTATATTAAGATTAGTACAGCATCTCACCACAGTGTCTACATCTGCAAGTACAATGTCTTGTGCAGGCAAAAGGTGACTGGCAGGTCCACTCTGCCAATATACATGTCATTCATTCATTATTCAGGCTCGTGTGATTTCTACATGTAGAAGGCAGACTGTGATTCTGCTCTTGTTTTCTATTGATTTCAGAACTCCAAAGACTGTTACACATCCAAAAGAGGTATTTCACTAGTGTAACATCCATACCCCAGGGAAAAGAGGATCACCAGGCCCGGGGTGTGTGTGTGGCTACGTGCATAAAATACTTATTGAACCTAGAAAGTACAGCATATTTTTAAATCCTTCAAATGCTAGAAAAAGAACAGGACAGCTTGGATGGACAAATAAACGTGAGTCTTTGCAGTATGTACACATGTTAGCATAAGACTTGAAATTTCAACAGGTAATGTATTTGTTCATTATGCAGCTTTATAGAAAACTGCAGTCCCTCCCCCACCCCCAGCAGTGCTCTTATATGGGCTAGTATTCATTTTTCTATGTTTAGTCAAGTCTTTCCAAGATGCTTATTGCGAATGGGGACATGATATAGAACAGGCATCCCCAAACTGCGGCCCTCCAGATGTTTTGGCCTACAACTCCCATGATCCCTAGCTAACAGGACCAGTGGTCGGGGAAGATGTGAATTTTAGTCCAAAACATCTGGAGGGCCGAAGTTTGGGGATGCCTGATAGAGATGATGCAAATATTTTAAATGCTCATTAGAATACAGTGTATTTTTGGCCCACCTTCACAGAAACCGCAAGAGCTTACAATAGAAGATCTTAGAACAACAACAATTCCAAAACATGCTGCTTGTATCTGAAGAAGTGTGCATGCACGCGAAAGCTCATACCAATGACAAACTTAGTTGGTCTCTAAGGTGCTACTGGAAGGAATTTTTTTTAAAAAAAAATTTTTTTGACTGCAGCAGACCAACACGGCTACCTACCTGTAACTTTTAATCCTGTGTTGACATTTTAATCTTGTATTGACCCTTTGAACACTATTGGATCCTTGAGGGGCAGTCTATGTGGGGCTGCCCTTAAAGAAGACCTGGAAACTTCAATAGGTTTTTCATGTCTGCTTTTACAAGGCATGGAAGCAACCAGAGATAGAAGCACTCGTGCTCCCACAAGTACTTCTAATGGGGGTCTTTATTAAGGTGTCTTCAATTGATGTTACAGGTCGTGCTAAGACTTAGGTGAGGAGTCTTGTCAGTAGTGAAGCTCAGCTTTCTAAAGTGTGTTTAGTAGTAGAAAGAACCCCCAAAATGGAAAATTTACTCTGCTTCCTCCAAGCATTTTCCTTGTAGTCATCTGCCAGTCAAAACTCAGCAATAATAGCAAAGAGAAGACTATTAGAAAAGTATACTGACCACTTTTGAACAAAGTGAGGTTGCCCCTGTATGTCTAGCAATAGAGCTGCACACTGTGCATAAATAAGACAAACACTCTACTTGGCAGTTGCACTGAAAAGCTTTGTCTCATACTTGGTCGTGTTTCATGGAATGCCGGGGAGGAAAAGAACCAGAAGCAACATGAGAAATCATTTTTGTGTACATAAGCTGCATGTTTTTCCAAAAGGTACATTCATTTATCAGCTTTCCTGAATGCATAATTGACTCTATACTCTGGGTCCAAAACTATTTCACAGAATAACCTAAACTACACCAAGGCCGTACCTTAGGGCTGGACATATCTATTTCCAATATCGGCAGAATGTTTGAAAGAGAACTATCGATTGCAAAGTGATGGGAAACTATGGGACAAAAATACACTAGTTGAGCAATAAGCTAGAAGACTAGACCACTTCAATACTGTTTGAAGACACAGTTAATTACTGTATGAATGCAACAAGAAGCAGCTAACAAATCATGTGAACAAATGCATTAGTGTATTTGTGGCTGGTGTGCACAGCAATTCCCCACCAAGGTCGCCATTCTAGAATCCAACAAGTATGGAGGAAGGGGAAAGCTGTTGTGTAGATGCTGAAGGCACAATTTCCTACAGTGGAAGAGAAAGGGCTGCTTGCTCTCCCTTTATAAACAAAAATAATGCTTACTATCTGGAAGAGGAATTTCATCTTTCTGGCATTAGTTATACAAATGCATCCAGAGTTTTATTAAAAGAACCAACCACATTTCTTTTTAATAAAAACTTGCTCAGTTCTTGGCTTTAAAGGGGTTAAAATTTACTTCTTCATAGCTCAAACTGCAAAAAGAGTACTTGGGAGTTAAGCTGGTAGCCCCACTTACTGGTAGCACTAAATAAATCTAAATGCAGGTGCTCCAGATCAATCTAAAACCCACATACTCCAGAAATCAATGCTATATGTACAGTTGCAATATCCTCTGGATGTGATGATGACCCACCCATTGTAGATTATTTTTCAGCAGAATGGTGTATAATTTTCTGTGTTGTTTTAGCAAAATGGTCTATTAGGGATTTTAGTTTCTATCTAAGAGACTGAAGGAAAGTCTGAAGGAAAACAAAGTTGGGTTTTCACCCCCGTTTCTTTGGTCTTCAAGATTCTGTTTACACAATGTGTAAATGACAATTTACAAAATAAGCATAAAAGTAAGGGGAAATACAGTTTGACAAAAATGGACTAGGAAAAAAAGCCCTTAGGAGGCCAAATATTGAATAAAGGGGTATCTGTAATTAAACATGAATTCACTGTGGTGATTTCTTATCATCTTAAAAATAAATAGATCCATTCACTACATTGCACAGACTCATTGACTCCTTTAGGGTTTACAGCGTATTTATCACTTCATGAAATTTTGACACTGACAGGGGAGTAAAAACTAATCAGGCGCACACTGTGCACACACAGTACATTTAAAACACAGGCATACCCCTGGAGGACTCCTGGGAACTGTAGTTTGCTAGGGATGCTGGAAAAGGTAGGTCCTGGGAACTGTAGTTTGCTAGGGATGCTGGAAAAGGTAGGTCTGCGGTAGGTAGGTAAAGCTCAGTTTCCAGGATTCTGGGCTGTGTGTGCACATCTGCATGCATGTGTGCGCTTTAAATGTATGGCGTGCACACAGCACCAATTTCAGTGAGGGGGAAATCTAAGGCACCAATGGTAAAGTTGTGCAGAAAGGTGGGAAATTTGGGGGCTGTGAGTCTTGAGAGACAAAATGCTCACCCAAAGGTCGCACACTATCTCCCACGAGGCCCAAACTGTCTCTCAGGGAGACTGAGTTGTTGCACTCAAAGGGAAGTTTCAAACATACAGGATAATCTCTATGCCATTTAATACTTTCTGTACTACATGCTATCCAGAACAGGGCAATAATGATGTATTTGAACTGCTGCCATTCTCTCCCATCATCCAAAATCTAATTGATCACTTGGCCGTTAGAATTAATGCCCTCACATATTGTATAATATGGTATCCCATGGATATGCCCAGTTTCTTTTGACAACGAACTGAAATACCAAAGGACAACATTTTTTTTCCTAATAAGCTTTTAGCCATACAATAAACTATAAAAAGGACATGCCTCTCACAATGCATTCCTACCCCAAGTCACAGACGGATTCAGAGGGAACGTTCTGACATCACACCATGGCTTATTATTATGTGAATGAGTCACAATGGGTGTTGGGCTCTTTCTTTTCCGCCAATCAGAAGCATTTACATCCATTTATTATTAACTGCAGCTTGCTACTTGAACTGAGCCTGAGATGATAAACTGTGGTTTATTTTCATCATGGTTTGTTTGAAGCAAGCCAGCTTCAAACCAACTATGAGTTTGATGCTGGCTTGTAGCGCTAACTACAGCTTATATCTCAACTAGGTTCATCAGCTTTGAATGAAATGACAGGCCTCTTTATTATGGATAATTATTATCCCATCTGAAGCAGTTCAGAGTTCCATTATGATTGTGGGTTTAAGTTGGTGTACTCTCTGTGCTTAGATATCCTCTACAATCATAAACAAACAATTATGGGCTGAATTTAGCCAACCCATAGCACAAAAGGGCTTTCACCCCCTCTCCTACTAACCACATGCTCCCTGTGCCTCCCCAAATCTATTCTGGGTCAAGAGAAGCCCCAGAACACAACATAGGGTGAGGAGAGGGGAGATCATTCCACAGAAACAGCAGGTACGTGCTATGTTGAATTCCACCTAGGTTCCTAGGTTCATTTCACATGTCACACTTTAGTGTGCCAAAGGGAAAACCCGAGATGAGATTATGAAGATGAAAGGATGGGTTGTTCTACCCATCATGCTGACAGACACATGTATATTTATGATGGTCGAGATGTTGACTCATGCTGGGCACCTGGCATTTTCAACATAGGTAATGCTTAGAAAATTATTGTGAAATTTTGACCTCTGAAGCTGTCATCTACTCTATTTGGTAAGTAAAAACTCTCACTCTGATTCTGCAGATACTGTTCTGCTCTTGACAACACAGTTGAGTCTTCATCCCACCAAACACAACACCTGCACATTTCCCAGTTGGTTCTGGATGAACAAGAGCTATACCATTTACTAACTTCAGGCATACATTGCTATGTACTTCCTCATACCATCACCATCATGCCACATACAAACAAAGGATGCACAAACATCCCACTGCTCACCCTTGAAAGTGTTGAGCCATTGTGAGCATTCACTGCAAATGCTCACCAAGGCTTCAAGGTAGACTTTGTTGCTGCCGCCATCTCTCCCTTTCCTACCTGACCAGGGGATGGTGGCAAAGGGAGACACCTCCAGGCTTTAGTGAAGTGACTTTTCCTGTGTGGTGCTAGGACTCCAAGACCCATATTCCTTGCAGGGGAAATGATGCTCCATACATAATTATAACAAAAAGGGTCCCAGATTGCTTCCTCTGGAACCTGCTATCAAATGTGCATAGGATTATGAGACCCAGGTCCCTGCAAAAAAGAAATACACTTCAATGGAGCTGAAATCACCAACACCACCAACTTTTCCTGAGGGAGGTTTCTGGCAGATCAAGGTCAGCACAGGCTGTAAGTTTTCAGGAGAGTTAGCTAATTCTGAGAGTATGCAGACATTACCTCTCCAAGGAACATTAGATTTTTGAAGGTGAGAGGAGGGATCTTGAACAAAAAAGAATTACAGTACTGTATATACCAAACTACTACAATTTCCAACACTCTTTGAAGAGAGTACTGACAGTTAAAGTGGTATAAAACTGATACAAGCATGTAGTTTGGTTATGTTTCCATGTACTCAGTATCAAGTCCAGGGGTATCTCAAGCCTGCTCAAGGTTCAACAGCCTGAATCCACTGTATAAAATGGCAAGCACCATGATTTCACTAGCAAAGCATAAAATCCTTGTTGCAAACTAACTACAATTGCCAATTTATTGACATGACTAATATTGCAACAGAGGTTTCCCCAAACTATTCCACTGTGACAGTTTAAAAATCCTTTGAATACCTTTCTTCACGCTTCATTTTAAAACATTTCATGGCAAATAATTTTCCTAAAAGGTAATCTTTTTAAGAAGCACAATTTTTTTTACTATTTTTTAAAAAAGAAAAACAGAGCACTCTTTAAGGGAGGGGGCAGAGGAAATTGTTTTGTTGTCAAGAAAACACATCTAACATAAAATGGTGAGGATGCCAGGTGATGAGATTATTTGGCAGAATCTTAAAATGTTTGTCATTTAAAAAAAAGGAAAGTATTTATGCTAAGACACAGAAATAAACCTCCCAATATTTCAGTCACTTTAGGTGATTAAAGCAAGCCTTTAGTTCAGGCTGCTTTGCTTTGCTCTTTAGATGTAGTTTACAATATTCTTACAATGCAATTTGTCTCCTCCCTTAAACAACCGACACACACACACCGCCAATTGCTTATGGGAAAGTGTATGCCGTTCTTTACAACTTAGGGATCCTTCTTCTGCAGTCTTTGAACATATTTATCATCTTAATTGAAAACATCTCCAAATGCTCAGAAAACAGGTTAAAAATAATAATAAAAAGGAGCTTTGGAAAAGAAAGTTTATTTTCCCGAAAGAAACACTATCAGCATTAGAGCCTTCCAAATTTATGCACAATCATGCTTTCTTGATTTTTGACCCTTTCTGCTTATTGCATTATTCTAGCCATTTTGATCCATTTACAAAAGCCCATTTCCTACAAAGTGAGTTTGGATCTCCTCTTTCCCCTCCCCCTATCCTTTTATAAAGACATTGATGTGTTTTTTCTGACATGCCTCATGAGTTCCGTCAATCACAGGTCCTTCTTAATGGATACCACATGTCTGCCCAGAACGGTGTAATTACAATGCTAGGATTCTTGGCACTGCCAGGAAAGGGGGCACTGTCAACCCAATTAGAGTTTATTTATTTACATACCATTTCTGGATGAGAATTTCTGTCTTTTATGCTGATGCTGTGAAAATATCTCTCTCATCAAGTAGCTGTAATTTTGCCTGGAAAAAGGCTGTTGTTGGGGTTTTAAAACTGTTTTGGAGCTCTTGTATTTCTTGTTTTCAGTTAGTTTGCACATAAGGAAACTTTCCCATAAACAAAACATCTGGGAACAGCATCATGAAATGAATCGGTCCGACTTTCATTTGTGCTTTCAGATGAGGGAAGAGATTTGGGGTGGCTGATTCTCTGAACTCAATATAGTCATTATTTCCATCTCACTAGGGTGCCTCCCAAGCAGAGTTTGCCTTATTTTTAAAAAGCCAGTCAGATGGACTTGGTCTGCCTGCATTTGCTTATGCTAGAAATGTCCCACATGAATCTGTGTTATTTTACCCACACTACTAGGCTTAAAGATAGTGATCTTAGAAGTCTACCCTTGTAAATAAGAACCCACATGAAGCAAATGGGTCCTCCATGTTCCCCTGTATTAAATATATATATTTGAAAAAGAATTATTAGTTTGCTACATGAAACAAATCAGAATTATCCAGGAGTAAACTGAGCAACTAACTATGAAGATTAATTTTTTATCAGTCAATGGTTAATGGGATTAACAATTGGGGATTGTTAATAATGGGGTTGTTAATCCCATTAATAGTAAAACCGCAATCCTAACCCCACGTACATGGGAGGATGTATCATTGAATTCAATATTCAATTCAATAGTACTTACTTGTGTATGGTTAGGGTTGCACTCTAAGTCTGCAGTGGTACATACTCTGCAGTAACACTGCAAAGGATTACAAGATTCAGTGCTGGATTAAACCCTGGATTAAACCCTGTCAAAATCTCGGGGGGGGGGGGGGTTGTCACAAATTATCTCCTAACACAATGTAATTTCATTTCAATATCAAATCAATATTATTTTGATCTGTTGTCACAGGGGCCCCAAAAGACGTGGGGCCCATAGGCCTGTGCCTACTCTGCCTATTTGGTACACTGATTCGGTTCTAAACAAGACCTACCAGAGCCCAGTCTAGTACATTAGACAGGACTAGGCTGATAGTCTGCTTTATGTTTATTATTGGGTCAGGTCACTGTTGGGTTTGATTGTTTTAGCATCGTTTTCACGTCAAAATGCCTGAGACAACATTTCAATCATATATATACAAAGGCCAAGTATCATCAACATTGTGCGTAGGATCTTTTCGCAAACCTTGCACGGTGCCATCAGCAGGTTACTTCTGAGAAGACAGCAGTATGGTCCGAGAGACTGTGTGCCGAATGCCTTTCAGAGAACCAAGAGATATGCCACAGAGAAAAACCGGTAGGTGTGTTTCTTGCATGTATCGGTGCAAGAAGAAGAAAGGCAGGAGGAAAAGACAAGGGAGACCTGCCTTCCACCTGCACTGAAACGAAACCTTCATGTGAAAAGGATAGTCTGAACTCCCTTCACTCTCCAATGCAGTGCCCATTCTTTTAACAAACAATGCTTCTCACAGACGCTGCTCTTCCCACAGACAAACTGCTGTCTTCTTGAGAGAGGGAAAAGTTACGGGGATACCTATAGCTTGGGCCAATGTTGGTTTCTCATATAAATGCTCCAATAAAAGACAGCTTTCTGTTTTAAATCATCCCCTCTGTGGCTAAAATATTGATTACAACACCCAGGATATTCTGGTTGCTGTTCATAGTGTCACTATTCCTCTCGTTACACAGTGTGAGGTGATGGAATGATGTGGCAGAATTCTGGACTCTTATCGCTTCAGTCTGTAGGTTGGGAGGGTCATATTTTGGACTGCTTTCCCACATTTAACAGCAGCCTGTAGGTAATAAGCAAACACCTTAGCAAATGGACTAGGCATCCTCCCAAATGTGCTATTGGTTGGTACAGCTGCATGGTCCTAAAAACATCCCTGCAATTAAATATGGTTTCTACTTAGCTGCAATGTTTTGGATACCAAATTCTGAAGCCCCCCCCCTTTTTTTGGCCAGAAAACAGGTACAAATGCAAATAACAAGCAAACTACACACAGGGACTTAACAGAAGGAGGACTATGAGGTCCAACTCTCTCTTAGCATTGGCATCAACATTCCCTCATGACTGGGGTGGGACAAAATACTTTTGTGCATTCCATGCTTTAAGTTGTTTAGGGCTTTAAAAAAAATGAAAGCAAATGAGTGCTAAAAGTTCTGAAGCAACAAAGCATATTTCTAGATTTATTGCACAGTCTTCTTTGTAGTTCCATCCCAAAGCAGTAAGCCTTTTGCCAGACCAAAAAAAAAGGGGCTATAAACAGCCATGCCCTAGCTGAAAAAAGCAATATGTCGTCAGTCTGACATATACCTCGCTTTTCCGCTCATTGTCAGTGCTGTGATTGATGGTGTTGTTCATTAATGTGGGACGATTGTCAGCTTTTCCTGGATAAATATAAAAAGAAACAAAGAAATCCCCACCCTTTTCGAGCCAGGGTGAAATATTTCCTATTTTCTTCTGCTGGATACGAGGCATGCACAATGGTACAGCCACTCCCCCACAAACATACTCACCCATTTTTACTGCAGAATCAAGAAACTGGATGGCAAAAAGAAAAAGAAAAAACCCTATCCTTCTCTTTTATGACAGTTGTTGGAAAAAAAGAAAAGTCATCTTTTGGGAATGCTTCCTCCCACCCGGTCACACACACCACCAGGATGTTAAACTAAGATAGGAAAATGTATTCATCGCTCCAAGACATACACCAGAATGGACCAGAAACCAGAGACAAAGTTGCTATGCATATGTTGCATGGGAGTAATATACTCTCATGTTATTTTCCTGTACATGACAAATGCCAGAAAGTTAGTGGTCATGGTGCACTTCTGCTACAATAGAGTCTTCTGGCATAGTTACAGCAGCTCTGAAGTATATGAATGCAGTCATAGACACCTTTGGTTTTCAGTGTTTTCTTACACCCGTTTTTTACATTACAGCACACCAGTAACAAAAGGACATCATCACAGTCCATCAGATGGCCTGGCGGGGGCAGTTGCCAAAAAGATGCCAGTGAAAGCCCGAGGCAAAAGCTAATACTCTCAAGATCCTACCAATATTCAAGATGCACAAGCGGGTCCAGCCCAGAACATTTTGCTGCCAGTGGTGGAGCAGCAAATGAGTTCCCTTCCAAGTCAGGAGACAGAGAACCTAAAATCAGTCAAGTTGTTTCACCATCTGAAGGCATTAGCCAATGGTGTTGCTCAGATGATTCAGAGTTCTGTAAGCAGAATGAGGAGGGGGAGATTTCCATCCATTTCATCTCCCTACAGCTCCAGTGTCCCCATAAATCTGCTTTGGAGAGTCCCTCTGGAGCAGATTTGGGGGGAAGTGGACAGGGTGGGTCACCAAAAATTGCTTCCCTCTCCATTCTGCTGACAAAAGCCTTACTGTCACCTGAGTGAAACCACTGGATACAAGCTAATGACCCAAGGCTCAAACAAGACTCAGTCCCACTGGGCTTTTTAGTACCTAGTTTCACTTCTGGAACAAGTGAAGCAATGGCAAACAGTGCCTCTGAGCATTTGCAATCACTAAAAAGAGAAATACTACACTGTGGCCCGGTAGTTCCTTGCAAAGACTTCACCATGCACCTTGATGGAGGAGACAGCTAAGGGTGCATGGATCAGGGAATATGTAGACTTTGAGATCCCCGGCATCTGCAGGTAGGGCTGGGAATGTCCCCTGCCACTCAGAGTGAACTGCACTGACCTAGATGGACCAATCTTCTGACTTGAAAATAAGCCAGCTTCTTAAGTTCCTATGCTTCTAATGGTGATCAGTATGCAAAAATGACACTATGGCCAAGATGAAAGGCAGTGATAAGATTTCTATTTAGGATCATGCTGTGTTTCCTTTACACTCAATTTAAACACACACAATGTGTTCCATAGAATGACAAGGAATGGAACTGAAACAAGTACTTTTCCATCTCTGTGGTTCCATTCTGGATCTCTCAGAACCATCAACACATTTTAACACTAGCAATGGTACCCTTGTGTAGACAGGATGTGTTGTAGCAAAGAAATAAAACTGACAGGATAAATTTAGTTGTTGTTCTAGGTTTCTACTCTAGCTTATAAGTAGAGTGTATGCACAGCCTTACGTTCTTACTGGTTGCTATTTTCACTATTTGCTTGATTATTCCCTGCACTGGCACCCTTACCTTTCTGCTTGATGTAATCTTTATAATCAGGTCATTGCTTATATTGTTAGGGAAAGGGTCACTGCCCACCATATTTCCATTTTTCCATTGCATCAGTGTGGACGGCATAAAAAAATACAAATATTACTGCATACTTACAGTCAGAAGAAAGAAACCCTTAAAGGGTGTGATCAAGGGTTACACTTCCCAAACCTTTTGGCATCAACAGGTTAATGACAATAATATTTTTAAGGAGGAATACGTCTCTTGAACTAAACGGTAAATTATTTTGAATACCTCTGTAAAGTACAGGAAATCGAGAACTGTAGGAAACCTGGCATAATGCCACCAATTGAAGATTCAATCTGACTGTAATAGAAGGTGATTATTGAGGACTAGCAGGCAAATGATGGATGGTTTCCTGTTGAAATGACAGCTCTGCTGCATATCAGCAGTCCTCCTACAGCACAGATCGGTCTTTGCGGCTTCTTAATTCATAACGTTGTGGGAAATGGATTTCAGACCTGTGACGAAGATTCCAGGCTGACAGGGGCATGTTTCAAGGATCCAGAAGAGGCTTTTAGGGGTAGGAAATGTAATGAAAGCCATGCTTGCTAAATTTTGCAGCCATTCCTTCCAAAGCAGCAATAGCGAAAAATGATCCTGCAGTTGTAGGCTAGTCAAAGCTCTGGTTAACCGCTAGTGGCAGCTTTGTCTAGCCATTAGCATTGCAGGTGAAAAGGGGAAAAGTAAGGTAGTGTGTGGGAAAATGCTCAACAACAGTTTTGAATAAGTTTCAGCTTTTTTCTGAATTTTCTTGCCAACATAAACTCATACTTGACTATGGAACCTCCCCCTTTTAAAAATGTTTATGGCTCATATGGTAACTGAGAAAATCTCGACAAAAGGAAATGAGGGTAATGTCAAATCCATTGCTTTTCAACTTGGTTACAAATTATCTGGCGTAAGCAGTGCGGTGTCCGGACCTGCTGATCACCCCAAAATTATTTAGGGAGGTTAACAATGAAAGGTACAGCAAAGTGCATGATTTGTGACTGGAGGTCCTTTAAAAGATACCAAGAAGACAATGTTTTATTTCCCAAAATGGTCATGCAAATCATTAATCTTATGAATAACAAAGTGGCTATTATAAAAAAAGGATACTAAGGTGAGGCTAACTACCGTAACAATGCCTTGTGCTTTATTATGCCCCGATAGTTGGGTGAGGTTTTAAAAAATGCATTTCAAATAAATTACATGTGGTTTGGTAGCACCAACAGTGCTTTTTTTTCTAAAAATAAAATGTGTTCCTACTCATATTGAAATACTGCCCCTCAATGAGGCCAAACTTAGATTCACAAAATGTTTAGGGGTATGTGTATCCCTGCGTCGCCCCCAGAAAAAAGCACTGGGTAGCACATTCAAATATATATATATATATAGTTAACTTTAAATGATTATGTGTTAATCAGTAACAATGGCAAATTCCTCCCCCTTTAAGATAGTACACAAGAAGACTTTCCGAATGTTATAAAGTAACAGGAATCAGCCATGTGCTTCAAAGAAGGAAAAGTGCCATCCAACACAATCCAGGCCTGGTCCTCTGTGCTGCTACGTCTTGTCTAGCGAGCCACTGGCTCCCCATGGCCTTTAATAATAAATTAGTAGAGTTGCATGCTCTGGATTCTGTCAGGCCTAGGCTCTGACACATAGCCAGAGTTCCGGCACAAAGGGAAGAAATAATCCACAAGAACAGTACATTTATCAGGCCAGTCTGCTTAAAACGTCCCCAGCTGATAACGCCAGCTTTCTCTCGAGTTTAATAATAAAGCTTCCTTTTACACAGGACAGCATATTTTGCTGAGCCAATGCACATGCAAATACTCTGCATGTTCTCATGTTATTAATAAGCAACATGATTGCTACTAAATAAGCGCTACTTAAATGTGTGATGGTGGTGGTGATAGCAGCAGGCAGTGTTCCTCAATAGGACTGGCATTTCTCTAGCTAGAATCAATATTGTGAATGTGCTGCTCGCGAGATCAGTCAAGTGTGCCTAATTTGGGCATCTATCCACAAATTCAAATAAAGCTTGCAAATATACAAGTACATACAACCAAGCCAAAGAGGAAAGCCATGAGCAATCAGATGAAGCGCCCCATCAAGGGATTTTGGAAATGGCTTCAGTCCATCGAGTGCACGTTAGCATACGTAGTTACAAATGTCTCATACTCAAGAAATCAGGTAGCTTTGTACCAACTAAAGCAGGCAAAAGTATAATATCCAAAGAAATTAAATAATATAGCTGTTAACCAGGCCACAGCTGGAATGCATGTTGCTGGGTTCATTTGAGGATAATGGTAGAAATATGAACAAAGTCAATTGATTTTTGTCTCCCATGTGTTCTGAGTTGCAGGAGGGTACTTTTACAGGAAAGCAAAAGCTGTAACTTGAGTTATAACAAAGCAGCACCTTTGTTCAGTGTCTAGCTGCTGGGGTACAAAATGATTCACAGAAAAAGTGGCAGCAAATGTTTATAGTAGAGCAGCACATACCATTATCAGTGTATGATGTCAATTTAAATTTTACTGGAACAGAAACCTTTTGACCCCTTCCAAACTGGTTCCATTACTTGGTTTATACGCGAAAGCTTAGAAGGGAATTAAATTAGGAGGAACATTGCAGGAGAAGTGTATTTGCATCTATGGCACTTAAGACTAGAGATTAGTTGACCTCTGGAAAGGGGGATTAAAGTAGTTTCGCCATTGAGAGAAGACAATCTATGTTCTTAAGGCAATCAAATTGGGAGGGTAAGAACCTCTGAAAGATGAATTGAAAGCAGAAAGGGCCCATAAGAAAGAATCCATGTTCATTTGCATGGCTTACATATCACACATGAATTATGCTTCAACCTCAGCTGCCTTAGGAATATTTTACAGCATTTGAATCATTTCACAAACCCTTTAAGCACTGATATGTAAATTTGAAATCTGTGTCCATTTTTACAATGTAATTTTACAATAGATTAACCTCCAAAAGGGTATCAGTAGATAGTGAAGATGCTTGCTATATACAGTGGGCATGATTGCCACAGCAGAATACACTCAAAGAAGTCTCCTCTCTCCACCCCCCGCCCTCCCAAGATAAATGTCAAGTACGATAATCACCAAATCATGGTCCAGTAAAAGTGACTATCCTGATATAACCCATATCTAAATAAGAACTATAGCCAATATGGGAAGATCTTTTAATGTTCTACATCAATGAGGCTTATAATAGGGAAACCCTCTTTTCAATTCCTATATAAAGCAGTACATATCATGCAAGCAGAACCAATGCACTGGTTCCTTTGTGGATTGAATACCTAGTAAGAACAATTACTGAACTGTATTGAATTTTATTAGCAATGGAGCAACCCAGAGGAAATTTCCCCACATGGAAAGTTTCTGTTAGCCAAATTGTCTATGCAATTCTTTTGAAGATGGACCTGCAATATTTTGCATGCACAGCATATTCTCGCTATTTATTTATTTATTTATTTACTTGATTGATTGATTGATTGACTGATATACTGCCTTTCAACACAAGAACTCAGGGTGGTTCACAAGATAAAAATGCAAAGTAGAACAGTGGTGGCAGTGCAGAATTGGCCTTTGCAATAAAATTTCCTCCTCTAAATATATATATATATATTAGAATGCCCCACCCCTAAATATATATACTGTAGTAGACTATGGTTTAACACTTATAAATGGCTATGAGTTTTGTGGGCTGACATCCAGTTCCCACAAGAAATTTTGGCCTGCTTTCTTAGTTTCAATAAACATATCATTACCTGACACCCCTGAGTAGCAGCATTTATGACTGAAACATTTACGGTATTTGGTCCTTTTGCCCTCAGTGCTTCTGAACTGCCCCCCCCCCCCCCCGGCCCCATATTAGAGGACCTGCTATAGCTTTTTACTGTTGGCTTATGAATGCAGCTAAATTTGATTCAAAACCCATGTGCAGAATGGGTACTGGGAACTAAAGAAACAAGTCTTTCTGAATAAGTGGAACGCTGCACTCTCTTTCTGCTATAACCTCAACTAGATTTGAGATGGCACCTCATATAGCAAAATGATTGTATAGGACATAGTGGTCTCCTCATGGGTATTTAAGGAAAATATGCTTTCCTCCTCCAACTGCTGACAATCCAATAACACAGAAGGCTTCTACATGATAGCCTGCTGTTCTGTTATCTTTCAGTTCCGGGTAGAGGCCACAGTTCACATCAACTTGGTCCTGGAGACAGAACTAAAGTTCACAGACCAAGTGGCATCGATGGGGTGTTTCACTATTGTGTGGGCACTTATTCCAAGAAAGTGGAAATGGGATTAGTCATGCCCTTCTGGTCCTCATCATAGCTGCCAAGTTATCCCTTTTTTAAGGGATTTTCCCTTATGCTGAATAGGTTTCCTCGCGAGAAAAGGGAAAACTTGGCAGCTATGGTCCCCATACATATCATTTTAAAACACTGGGGAAGTGAACACAGTCCAGCAGTGGACAGAAGGCATATCCTTGCTCACCATACATGGACTAGCTGTGTTATGTATTATTGATTACAAAAATTACGGAGTTTTATGGCAAGCTGATGCTGAGCTCTGTCCCTAGCTAAGTGTAAAGGTGCTTTATCTCCCCGCTGCAAATTGAAAAAGAGCAAAAGGAGCTGACCCACTTCTCTCTTTCCCTCCCCTGCCCTACGCATCAGGCCTTTTTTCCATGGATGGTTCCATTCTGGTTTTATTTCAGTTTGACCTTTTGTTGTTATCACGGTGTTTCTTGTATGGATATAAACCAATTCTGCCAATCAATAAATTAAAAATAATGATGATGAATGACTGTGAGTTAAGCCCTCTTTAACTCACAGCGTTGTACTTCTATTTAGTTTTGTTTTATTATCTGTTGTCAACCTCATGTATGGTATGTACATGAAAATGAAATGTTCTTGTTTTAAATTGTTATATACCACTTTGATAAATTTTGTGGAAAGCGGCATACAAATGTTTTCTGAAATGAATAAAATAAATTAGGTCAGCAAGCACATGAGGAGGCCCATGTGGACAAGCACTCTGGCTCTGCCTCCACCCACATCACCCTTCCATTTTATTCTAGGATGTACAGGGATCCTCCTCGAGAATAGGAAGCCCTCTGGTCAGAAGAACACAGCCCAGCTCTTGGAAGGAGATCAGGAAGGCGATGGGAGAGGGAGGCAAAGCGATCATGCTTGTCCATAAGGACTGCTGCTCATGTTTGCTTAACACAGCAGTATAACGCCTGAAGAGGGCTAAAACCTCTCAGTCCCATTTTTGTGCAATTGTTTGTTTGTTTGTTTGTTAATTATTTTGATTAATACATTTTTATCCTGTCCTTCTTGTCAGTGCAGCAAGCAATCAAAGAGCAAAGCAATACAACTTTTAAAACATTCAAAAATCCTCACAGCTAATTAATTTCAGGTTTGCCAACAGCAGCATACTTCAGCTGTCAAATCTCTGAATGAACAAGATTGTTTTTAAATTCTACCTGAATGTTAATAATGAGGGAGGCCATTCCATAAAAGGGGAAACTCTATCGAGAAGTTCCTGTCACAGGTGAGTGTCACCTGGGCAGCAACCAGAGACGGCATCCCAACTAGGTCCCTCCTGCTCTCCCTTCTTTAAAGGCTCTAAATTTAAATGGGAGCAGCCCTTCAAACAAAGGACAGCTTTACATAGACGACTGTGCTTTGTAAAGTACAGTAGGACAAATGACCATTCCATGACTTCACCACCCCAGCCACACTTGTATCATTGCACTATTCCCATACTGGCAGATTATATTTCACTCCCAAAACACATGGAACACCAAAAGGCTTGTGATAGAGTATAGTTGGGGAGAAAGACACCATGACAAATATATCCTGAGAATTATTTCCCAGCACAGAACTATTTTTAGGAACCTGTGGTTGTGGTTACGCAATTCTGAGGGAAGGGTATTTATATTTTAAATAGGCATTTTAGGCCATCTTACAAAACACACTGTTATGCTTTCACAAATTCTCCCTAGATGCTGATGAAAGTAACTTTTTAGGCACACAGGTTGACTATGTATGCCTAAAAATCAGTCCGTGGTTCTTCAAGAACTGGCAAGGAATGAACCGGCATCACCCCTAGGAAATGAAAGGTTGAGGGAGCATCTGTTAAGTGTATTTTTGCTCTTGAATTGCCCAATGGTTACTGCTCTGGCACCTGAGGGAGCAGACAAGCCAAGAAGCATTTAGAGCATTAAATGAAACATGTATACTATAAAGAGAAAAATAACACTCCAAGAAAAAGAGCTGGGGATTTTTTCCCTTAAAATAATACTACATCATTTAAAACAAGTAAGGGAAATGATGATCCGTTGCTTATTAGCCTTCGCCCTGCCATGTGACCACAACTGAGAGCATAAACCTTGACTCAACTAACCTCAATGTATTCACTTCGACGGATTTCGTCAGCCTTTTCACTAAAGTCATTCAGATGGACCCCTTCACACATTTAAAGCACAAATAAGGGGGCTCCAGTCCATATCAGCAAAACCCACCAACCGCCTTGATACACCCATGGGTCACACCTTTAGTGACCTTCCTACGGTTACTGATGGTAAGAAGTGACTCCATTAAATACCAATGTACATAGAGACATACGTGACCCAACATTCCGCTTTGCTTGGAGGAACATCAGTATGTGTATGGTGCTCCTTCTTCTGATCACTGAATGGCTTTCTGGGGCTTGTACATGGGCATAGCCAGGATTTTTGTTGTGGGGGGCAGGCTTTTGTTAGAGGGGCAGAACCTCAGTTAGTTAAGTATTTTTTATTGATTTTTAGTTATTTAGGGGGGCAACTCTCACCCCTGCCATGCCCATGGGCTTGTAAGTGGCAACACTGGGCAACACAGCCCCAAAGCTCCCTAACATTTTTTTAAAGCATAAGGATTCCTTCTCTTGAAACCAATTATTATGGGTGAAATTCAGTTTTGAAGCCAGTACTCATTGTGCTTCAATAGTCTAAACAGAAATGGTTAAACTGAGAAAGATACCAAAGCTAATTTTTTTAAAAAATAAATCTACCAGTTGATTCACAAATGTGAATTTTACATTCATGTTGTGCTTTCTTAATTATTATCTAACAGTGGACAAAAATTACCAAATCCTACCATCTTAGATGTTCAGTGGGAATTTCACTTTGTCCCGGAGATAAAAGTTAGAAATTGCGTCCTCCCTCAAAGAGGGCATGCGTGGGTAAGATTGGTCAGCCACAACACCCGATTGGTAGGACCCTCGATGTTCAATCTGGCCAATGAGGCACAGTTCAAATGGATCGAGGGGCCAATATATACTCATGCACGTGACCCAGAGCTTCCTCAGCGTGTGCATTCGGAACAGCAACAGCGTGTCCTCTGTGCAGCCAAGAGAGAAGAGAGAGCAATTTACCTTCGACGGATCGTCCTGGTGATTTCTTTCCATTATCTCCTCTTTCCCTTGATTCTCCCAGTTGTTTTTCTTCCCTCCTTGGTTTATTCCCTTCCTTTCCTTGCCCTTCCCTTCCCCCTAAAGGGGCTTTCGCTCCACAGGACTTTAGCCCCCTGAGCGCTCCTGGTCCGTGGCTCTTGCTGCTGCCTGCTTTTCACCGGTGGGCTTTTTGCGCAGCAGCTTTTCGTTCTCGGTTCTGGCTGTGGCTGCAGCTTTGGGACCTTGAATTATTGGGCGATTTGTGTGTTGTGATACTGGGCTGTTCTCTCCAGCCGATTGCTTCTCGGGCATCTCTCTAGCAAGCATTCTGAATGCTAGAAGATTTTTTGTGACTGAAGCTAGCACACATGCACCAGTAATAGGGCGATTTAGAATGTGGTTTCTTGGGTGTTTTTTAAAGTGTATTCGTGTGTGTGTGTGTGTGTGTGTGTGTGTGTGTGTTTGCAATGCTAGGGAGCAACACCGTTGACTCCTAATTAGCCTTCTTGGTTCTCTGCATGGATGGCTGAGTTCTCTAATATGATGGAGACAACTGCAAATATTATACACTGGGAAAAGAAGTTAACCCTGTTTCAATCAGGAGAGAGGGGTATTATGAAATTACCCAGCAAGGGAACAATAGTTGCATTTCTGTTAATAAACATGCTACGCCAGCCCCTGAACTCACATGATCTTTCCCTGGTGATAGCTAAGCACATTGTGATATGTCCTGACTGCCAATAACATTTTCCCCTTTAGTATTTAGTTGTGAGCACCCACCAAGTCTTAGGCTTGCAGACTCATTGAAAATAATTGACCTAAGTTACTGTCATTAATTTCAATGAGTCTAAATAAAAGCTGACTTACAACCCTTTGCACTGTGTTGAATTCCACCCTAAGTAGGATACGCGTATGCGTAACAAGATCCACTTGAGTGATGGGACCTTCTCTCCTCTTGTCTGCTAAACCTGTTCTGGGTGTTCCCCCCCAACCCTCCAGTGCAGATTAAGGGGCCACGAGGGGCAGGAGAGGAGTGCAAGTCCTATTGGACCTCAACCCACACTTAATTAAGTCCTACCCTGAGTTTGTGTAAAATATACAAAATAAATTGTATAAATCTTTATACAGTACAGTCTATCAATAGAGTAACTCTGGATGCTGATATTGATCCCTCCTTATACACATATACTAAGCACTTCTCGCAATATAGCAGGCTGTACTAGCTAAGTTATTTACTGGATTGAGTTTGTAGTAGGTGGGCACTAAACACCTCATTAGAACTACTAATAAGAGAATGTCAGCTGAAAATGATCATGTTGGAAGAACAGACCACTGCAGTTGTGTACAACAGACCACCAAAGGTTCAAAACTATCAAACCAAGTGGCTAACAATGACACAAGCACTATGAGAACACTTAATCTGCTGAGCTTGGTAACAACTTCCGTTACAACAACAACAGCTTTCTAACAGTTTATCAGATTGTTCGTTGACCATGTTGATATCCTATTGGCCCTGGTGGTACCTTTCCTGATCTGTGATATATACCGGTATTTTAGTTGACCTTCTTCTACCATTGTGCTTTTGTATAGCCCCCAAGCGTTCTGGAGAGATTTTTACCCTCTTGACATTCAACTTCCTTTTTACCAGTCCCCTCATTTTTTTGAAGTTTCTCTTTTTGAGGTCAAATGTGACTCTCTTTGACTTGATTAGCAACTGTCCAGTTACATATGTGTTGAGCTTGGCAGCACTGTGGCAGCTATTCCCAATCGGTTCAACAACACTTACATCTCGCACCAAGATCACCCAAGATTAAGTCCAGAGTTGTCTCCTGTCTTGTTCTTCTCATGACCAACTGTTCTGGGCAAAGTCTTTAACAGTTTCTTTTTTAAAAAAAATACCCTCTTTCTTCTGTCTGAAACACACATGGACCCAGGTTGCATACATATTATAGATTTAAGTCCAATTTCCGCTCACTAAAGAATTATGGGAACTGTAGTTAGGGTGCTGGGGATTGTAGCTCTGTGAGGAGCAAATGACAATTTCTTTGGAGAGAGGCGTGCTTTAAACATATGGTGTGTACATAGACACAGTCTATGTGAGAGTACCTGAAGCCACTCCTTATTCAATATTTCCTACTTTAGATGCTACCTTTATTTCATTCTCCACACCTACGGTAGGCATTCTGGTTGGGCTGGTGAGTTCTCTCACCCATAGCAATGTTGTGGATGAGTCTGTTCCAGCTTGTTGAACTATACAGTGGTGCCTCGCAAGACAAATTTAATTCGTTCCGCGAGTCAGTTCGTTTTGCGGAAAATTTGTCTTGTGAATTGCGGTTTCCCATAGGAATGCATTGAAATTTCTGTTTTTGCCCATAGGGACGCATTAATTAAATTTCAATGCATTCCTATGGGAAGCCGCGATTCACAAGATGAATTTTTCGCAAAACGAATTCGTCTTGCGAGTCACCATCAGATCGCAAGACACATTCGTCTTGCGAAAAATTCGTCTTGCAGGGCATTCGTCTTGCGAGGTACCACTGTATGTCCATTTTTGCATTTGAACTGTGGGCTGTGACAGAGAACATAGCCTAATGCCTCTTAGCGGATGAAAGATCTAAAATGGGGATTTCCTGATTCATAGCTCTGTCTCTTGGTGATGGTATACTTGCTACCAGCTCTCACGTACTGTACTGTAAAAGGAAACCGTTTCTGTGTACAGTAGTAGGATAATTCAGTCATGTGAGCTCCAGACACAGACTCAGTGAGAACAGTTGGTTGAGTCATAGAATCAACCAACTGTTGTTCTTGTAGGCCATACATTCAAATCACATTTCAATTACACCCACCCAAAGAATCCTGGTAACTGTAGTTTGTTAAGGATGCTGGGAATTGTAGCTCCCAGAATTCTTTGCAGAAAGCCATGTGCATCAAATGTGCTTAAATGCCACATGCAGTGAATTATTTTGTTGGAATGGCTGCATGAAAATTTACTAATAAATAAACAAGCAGTAAGCTACCTGTTTGTATTTCCTCAGCTTGTGTTGGACCAATGTGTTTAGTTTTAGTTAAATGCAAGTGTCGTTTGGTTTGGCATTTGTCAATAAATCATGTGGTTTGTTGTTGTTGTTTTTCAAATGTTCATGCAGAGCCAAGCAGACAACAAAGATTTATCACATATGTAAAATAAAAGAATCTTGGTGTACATAGATGGTAAACTTCCCACAGGATAAATACTCAGTACCTGAATTTAAGCCCCTGTCTATTATTTCAGTGAACATCTGTTAGAACAAAACTTCAGATAAAGATTTACATAAACAAAACATTCATTTGGAAAAAGAGATTATTTTGTTTAGAATGCAGTGCAGCCCTTAAAGAACTTCATCTTTCTTCTTCCTGTTGTCTACTCATAGGTTTAAAAGCAGGGGGAAGGAGGAATCACCATTCCGTGGTGGCAAAACTTTAGAAAAAAATAAATTAGTTGTTTGCTGAACCATTTAGTAGTTGGGAGCGGATTGCTGCACTACATTTGAGATGCTGTTATCAGTTTTATGACACACTGTTAAAAACAAAATACAGGATTTCTTTAAAGGAGTTATCTTTAAGGAAAAATGAAAAGCTAGAGGTCCTTGATAGTTAAGACATTGTGTGCAGTAATGAAAATAATATGATAACCTTATGTCATCTGGCTCTCTAATTGAAGAAAGATGCTTAAAAAAACAACGGTAGGAATAAGGTGAAAAGCATTTAAGGTCTTTCATTTTCCTTAATAGGGAAATATTTCATCCCTTGCTTTGGGGTAGAGATAATTTTTTAAAAAATAAAATAAAATCAAGATTTAATATACATATAAATCTGTCAAACAGCAATAATAAGCCAGCAGGATTCAATTGGCTTGCTTTTCAAAAGGTCTTAAGGAATATTTGAAATGTATATATGGTTGGCTGCATCCAAGTGAACTTTCTCAGCACATAACTTTTGCCTGAGACAGAATGCCGCTTTATGAAGGCAAAGCTTAAATATTAATGTGTGTTTTGTTAAGGAAGTGGAAGGCAAATCAACTTCCTGGTACCCAGAGTATCTGATTTCTAAAATGGTCAGACACTGATTGTCACAGCTTCACCAGATGTGGGAGTGAAGCTCTTGAACGGATGCCCACGTTGGAGGCCGACCGCTGTGACAGCCGCAGAGCTTGCTGGGCTGCATCCTCTGATAGTATATTTTTGTTAGCTAGCTGCCCGGAAGCCCTCAACTGCTTGATTTGTTTTGTGATCCTGCAAGGACCTTCCTGGGCCTGATGACAGCACAGAATGCAAGAGCTTATTTGCTTTGGGGAGCTTGAGAGAAGCAAATTCTTTCGTATTGCATGCACTCCTTTGTCAGAGCAGCATAAAGTAAGCACATAGCCTATTTTAAGTAACATTGGATATTGCTTCACGTACAGGGGAGGGAATGCCTGTTGCTACTAATCCTCTCTTGTGTTTTCTTTTTTTTATTCTATTGCTGTGTTTGTTTACTGACATTTTTAATACAAGACAACACTGGAGCATTTCCTCACATTCAGAGCAAATGTCACAACATTTTCTTTGTAAAGAAATACCTGACCTTGCAGAGGAAGACCAGCGTCTTTGTCTTATTTACACAATGTAGACCTTAAGACATTTTGCACCTGATCTGGTAGCCTTTTCCCTGACTAATCTCATACGATCCGTGCGTATTAAAACCTGGCTGATCTTTCGTGCCCAATCCTGATTCTCACATTCACACTACTCCCCCCCCCCCCCCCCGCGCTGGAGGAGACTCTTGAGAGTCCCATGGACTGCAAGAAGATCAAACCTATCCATTCTGAAGGAAATCAGCCCTGAGTGCTCACTGGAAGGACAGATCGTGAAGCTGAGGCTCCAATACTTTGTATACAAAGTATATTCCAATACTTTGGCCACCTCATGAGAAGATAAGACTCCCTGGAAAAGACCCTGATGTTGGGAAAGATTGAGGGCACTAGGAGAAGGGGACGACAGAGGACGAGATGGTTGGACAGTGTTCTCGAAGCTACCAACATGAGTTTGACCAAACTGCAGGAGGCAGTGCAAGACAGGAGTGCCTGGCGTGCTATGGTCCATGGGGTCACGAAGAGTCGGACACGACTAAACGACTAAACAACAACAACAAACATGCTACCTTTTAAAAGATGCTTAATTAACTGTCCTTCCAAAGTCCCCCAGCTGCCAGTTCTGAAGTACATGCTGTAACTTTATGCTCAGACATGTACAGCAATGTTCCCAAAACTTGTCCAAAACAAACAGCTGCCAACAGTAAGTTTGTGTCGTGTGTGTCGTGTGTGTGTGTGTGTGTGTTCTGTATTTATTCACTGCTGCTACGATGAACTTACTTAGCACCAGAAGCATAATGGTTACTGTAAAAAACACAAAGAAGCTATTGCCACAGAGATTATGAAGATGCTTCATGTTGTTCACCATCTTGAACATTGGCATGGAAGGGCAGGAGAGATTGGAATAGAATAGAGGACTGTTCAGAGGATGCTCGGATGACAAAACAGCTGGAGAGGTCAGAGATTAAGAAGAGTGAAGAAAACAGGTAAAAGCATTTTTTTAAACTAAAAACAAATCTGTGTCTTTTATTTCACCATATTAAGAAACACAGGATTTAGGGAACCATTATTATTATCATTAAAAACAAAAATACTCAGGGCTTTAGTTGATGCTTTTAAACCACCAAAACAGTGTCATGCAGAAATCTATATTTGCATGTACTGCTATACTACAAATCTTTGTAGCTGGTATGACTAGTTTTTTTCTAATAATAATTTTCCCCTTATGACATGGGGTTGGGACTTCTTCTGTATCTGCCAAGATCTTTGGGGAAATTGTATCTGGTGGCTTTGATTGTTATAAATAGAAAAGAATAAACATAGTGGAAGGAGGAGCATTTATATCTATGACATTTATGCATGACAGTTCTGAAAACAAAAATAATCATTAAGGGACTTGGTCACACAGTTTGCTGAGTGGTCCAGTCTTAAAAGTAAGTACACACGAAACTTCAAGTATTGTGGGTCCAAAAATTACTTTGAATTCAGAACTGAACTAATTAAAAAGCAAGACGACAGAAAAGCTTAAAATATAACGGTAAATGAACTCAACCTTCAAAAGCTTTGTTAGAAGCATCACAGATTTGGGACCAGAGTACTCTAGAATTTGAATGTTGTGGCTGCAGCAAACATATGAAAGATGTATGTTTAATTTTTAATACTGCTTTTTAAGAAGTTTTAAAGTTTAAAGTTACTGTTACAATTTTACCTGTGTGTGTGTGTGTGTGTGTGTGTGTGTGTGTGTGTTGAGAGGGAGGGGGGGAGGGAGACTACATTAAAGTGTGTGAAAGCAACTGGAGCATCTGCCGAGGTAGCTGTCAAAAACCTGCTGAAGCCAGTCCAAGCTCAAGAATTTTTACTTGCTGATGGCGGGTGTGGCAGGCCAGGTCAGCAGAGTCACCCCATGAACTGAGTGAATCCCAGAATCCCATGATAAGGAACACTCTCAGTTGCATGAGAAGCCAGGAGGCACAAGACCACAAACCTGTATGTGCTTACAGCATGACTAGCTCCCTATGCGAACTGAGAATATATTCCTGAATCCTCTCAACACGGTCCTTTTTTCTCCCATGCAAGGTGATTCCAAGATATACATATAAACTGGGATTGCATCTGCCCAGGGTACATATGGTATAATACAGGAAAATCCCAGTCAATTGGTATATAAAATTTGTTAAATAAATACTAGCTCAGCCTATGTTGTGTGCAGCCTCATTCCACCCAACACATCAGCTGTTCAGGTCAGGATGGGTGTTCTTCTATCCTACAGTGATCTTTTGAAAATTCAGGCTCAAATTGAGATACATAAGGATTGTGGAAAGTGAACAAGTGCATTTAATCCCTCTAAGGGAAATCCATGTGGAGACTGTCAAGAGTCTCTTTTCCTCTCTGACCATCCCACCCCCGCAAAAAAATAGTGCAAAGGGCTTCCCAGAAGTGATGCCCAAGATCATTGACAAATACAGTAATTCAACAGGATCTCAATATCTCCATAGTCCAAGAGAGGAACCATTTCCCCTGTAAATGATTACAAAGTTGAACTTTAATTCATTGACAGTGGCACAAATGAGAGGGGAATCAGATGCACACATTCTCCATTTGCATAAGGACTTGGGATGGAATTGCAATTTTTTCCATTAAATTGGTTCATTTAAAATCCATAGAAATATATACAATCCTTCCAAAGAAAAGCATTTTACCCTCCCCTCCCCCAAACTGTTAAGGTTCCATTTCTTTCTACAGAATTAAAAGTATATCTGTACATATGTCCTTCAAACATTTAAAAAAGCAAACCAGGTTTGTCATGTGACCATAAATGTTGCACTTATTTGTGCTATGCAGCTAATTAATTTCTCAGGCTTCCTGTGTGTATCTGCATATCAGTACTGTAAATATAAATGGAAAAATAAGTAATAATTTATGAAAACTGATTTGCATTTCCAAATATAAAATGTGTAAAATCCAACTAATTAGCAAGAGTGAAGGCCAAGGTGTTTCTATAGCAACTATAAAAATGATAGAGGAAAAAAATGTTTTTATTTCAGTCTCATTAATATTTGCATTTCTCCTTGGTTCTGCAGAGGTTTCCAAAGTCAGTATTTTAAAGATGGCAAAAAATATTTTTGCACTGCAATGAAACTGTCAAAGAGATACATCACGGAATCCCATTTAATGGCACAGGCAGACTGTGGAGAAATATTGCCTGAGTTCCTCTCAACCATTGGACAGAGTGTAAAATGAAAATAAAAAAGCAGAGTCCACTACTCCAGAAAAATATAGTCGCAAATGCGTGAAAGCCAAGAACGAAAGAAAACAAAGGTAGTGTTTCATTTGTCCATCCTGAATTCCTATTGGCTCTGAGTGTGTCTGACCTGCTACACTTATTGGGATAGAGATGGACAAATATCAGCATTGCTCCTGGCACCTCCCTCTCTTAGGTATATGTCAATGACATTGCTTAGTTCAACACCAGCCCTTTACAGCTCCAACAAGTTCCCCCTCTATGTCAGGGCACTGGTGACTGTTCCTCAGGAGGACCTATAACTCAGACCACCAACCCGTTCTACACACTGCATGACCTTTACAAACAACTGAATAGGCACTGAGTGTGATACAGGGAAAAAATGTGCATGACATGTGCCAATAATTATGATGAGATTATATTAAAATGGTAACCGCAATAAATGTTTCTAAGATGCCCTGCTTCTTTCTTCAATGCAATCTTTAACACTGCAAAATGTTGCAGTGCAGTGTGAACTTACTGTTCAAGTCAATCAACATTGCCCTCTTTGATGATACTCCATTTAGATACACACATACACACACACACACACACACACACACACACACACACACGAGATGCACAAAGATTATTTGAGGCCAGTAAAGAACAAAAAAGTAAAAATAGTGTGCAGAGAGTTTCAGCAAACTGAAATTCAGAGACTGATATCCATCTTTAGCTTGTACAACTGTATTGACTGAACTACATTGATTTTTGCCGGAATAAAGGTAAAGGACTACTAATGATACAAGACTTTTATAGAAATGTGAAACTCATCTGGGGGCTCTTTTTGCCATTTTCAAAGGCAAAAAGTCAAGATTGCCTCCTTCTCATCCTCCAATAAAGCCCGATCCAATATCCCAGGGACCTAACACCCCAGGATTATATATGCAAATGCAAAATTAACTTAAGTTAAACTGAACCAATACTGCCAAATTTCATTACTTTCTTAGACAAGCTTAATCAAAAGCTAACTTCCAGTCTGTGAGCTATTACTTACACTGCAGGCAAAAAGAAGCCAGACCATTAGACCTAAAACACTCCCCAGCAAAAGACATGTTCCTAAACTACTGCTGTGTTGACAGCGAGAATGCACAAACTCCGCTTGCAGTTTATGAGCATTAAGTTATAATGTCCCATTTGCAGTCACTATAACAATTTAATGCCATTAGAATAAGTCTCAGCTTAAAATGGCCTTAATGGACCCTATACTGCTTTCTTTTCCAATTACATCTATTGGGGGAAGTCTCACAGACCTTGCTAAGGCTTAAAGAACCACACTGACAACACTGTAGTATCTACGAAATAATGCATTCCCCCTCCCTAGCTCTATTTTCTATCTCGTATCTGTAAATTCCTCTAGAAGTAGGTAGAAGAACAAGCAGAGCTGATCTACATACTAATTTTGAAAAAGAACCACCAAAAAATAATAACAATCCAGAGAGTTTCTTCCAAACTTGTTAACTGTGAATCTCTTGAAATGGTTTATTTTGATAGTCCTTGAATGGTGTTGTCATACAGCATAATTAGGGCGTACGGAACTATTATCAAAACACCAGCGAAAGGCACTCTCTTGCATGCTGATAGCTGCACCGCTCGCTGCCTGCTCTGAACTGCCAGCTTCCCACAGGATGTGCTTCGACTGACCAGCTGATTTCCAAACACTGACACCAGGCATATGGCGCAGAGTCAAGCCTTGGGGGCGAGGCACGAGGGGAGCGCTCCACCAAGCAATCAATTAGAAGTAATAGCCATTCCCCCCCTCTCATGAAGAAGAGCCTCTATTCCCACCATAACCCGTTGCCAGCCAGCACGCTGCTTCTAAGTATTTTGAAGGCAATAAAGCTTGTGGGAAGCTCAAGCGAAAACTCTATAAATCTGTATCACAATGATTAGCCATAAAGAATGCTAATTAAGGAGGGATTGCGGAGTTAATGGACACGGACAAGAGCCCTGCCAAAATATTAGAGCTCGTCTGTTCGGGATCTGACAAACCCAAGGCAATAAACCAAGTAGGTTCCTCACCCACTATGCCATTTGCACAGGCCTTCCTCGCACACAGCGGCTTCCACATGGGAGCTACTGGACACAGTATCTGTGGTGCACAGTGTGCCATTTGTATGCCAGGGTTTGCCACATGAAGGCCACATGAAGTTTGCTCATGCTGCAGCAAAAGGAAGAGCGGAATGTTTGGAAGTATTAATATAACTTGTAGGCAGGTAGGCAGTCCACAAGGTGAAGTTTTCTGCTTATATTGTAAAAGAACAGTGATAATACCTGGGGGAAAGCAACCCAGATAAAACTGTGACCTAAAGAAAAAGAAATGCGCTGGCCGTGTTGGCAGCTCATGCTGTGTTATAGTTGGTGCAATGTGTTTTAGAATCATAGCAACACAGAACTGTAGAGTTGGAAGGGACCCCATGGCTCATCTATTCCAACCCCCTGCAATGCAGGGTATGTTAATGGATAATGTTTCTTGTACTGTACATAGTGTTGTTGTTTAGTCATTTAGTCGTGTCCGACTCTTCGTGACCCCGTGGACCAGAGCACGCCAGGCACTCCTGTCTTGCACTGCCTCCCGCAGTTTGGTCAAACTCATGTTGGTAGCTTCGAGAACACTGTCCAACCATCTCGTCCTCTGTCTTCCCCTTCTCCAAGTTTCCCAACATCAGGGTCTTTTCCAGGGAGTCTTCTCTTCTCATGAGGTGGCCAAAGTATTGGAGCCTCAGTTTCCGGATCTGTCCTTCCAGTGAGCACTCAGCACTGATTTCCTTCAGAATGGATAGGTTTGATCTTCTTGCAGTCCATGGGACTCTCAAGAGTCTCCTCCAGCACCATAATTCAAAAGCATCAATTCTTTGGCGATCAGCCTTCTTTATGGTCCAGCTCTCACTTCCATACATCACTACTGGGGAAACCATAGCTTTAACTATACGGACCTTTGTTGGCAAGGTGATGTCTGTACATAGTATACAGTGTTTAAGACTTTTTAAACTAAAAAAGCAGTTTAGAAATAGTTTTAAAGTAAATAAATACATAAATAGACATGCGCAAATGGGAATGAATCATTTGGGCTCCACCCACCCATCTTTCTTTGAACACCTGACAGGAGGAGGACGTTGGAAGTTTTTCCTTTAAACTCAACTTGGTTTTTTATCAGAACCTGGGGTCATGCTTTATAAGTCAGTTTCCAAAGAAGGCAACTTCAAACCAGAGTTAGTATGAACCACAGCCCTCAGTATGGATGCAGCAACAAGTCAAGCTTAAAGAAAACTGAAAGTAAATGCTTCCAAAGCCCTTTTTTTGGCTATGCAGGAGTAGGTGAAGAGAAGGCTAAATCAGCTTAGGCATAATGATCAAAACCATAATTTGAAACAGGCGTGGGAAAACCATAGCCCACTGGATGATCCTGAACAAAAAACCCCACCAACCAGCTCTTACCATTGACCATGGTTGGGAGTTTAGCATGATGTGCAGGTGCAACCACAGCTACTCTGAAACAATTGTTCCTTTCCTTTGAATGCCTGTGAAATGAGGACAGAGACCTTTGCTGTCTGTTCCATGTTTTGGGATAAAGAGAAGCAGTAGCTTTTCAGTGTAGACAAGGTGGTACAGACTTACTTTATGGAAGTGAGTCATGAGCAACTTACACCTGCCAGGAGCAATGCCTCAATGCTTTCCATATGAGTTGCATCAGTAAGATTTGGGGCATCACATGGCAGGTCTCAAACAAAAATGTGCTCCCCAAGCCCACATTCCCAGCAGGTTCGCACTCCTGTCTCAGTGATGTCTATTCTGGCTTGGTCATGTCTACAGAATGGAAGATGGCAGGATCCCCAAGGATGAGCTTCAGGCACTAGGCCTATTGGCAGACTAACTCTGCATTACAGAGATGTCTACAAATGTGACACAAAGGCTGGCAACATTAACCCCACCATATATGTGAGTCCCATGCTGATGACGACAGTGCTTGGAGACAGTCAGGTCATGGTATCCACAGCAATGACCAGAGGAGGAATGACTGCCGGGAGGAGCACACAGAGAAGGAATGTCTTGGCGACTGTAGCAGCAAAAATGGATTCCTTCATCTGCCTCACCTGCAGTAAAACATGTCTTTCCCATATCAGTCTCTACAGCCAAGGCAGGTGCTGTAACTCCCCAATGCAGTGGTCCTCGAACTTTTTTCTCTGAGCCACACACTTTCAGAATAAAAATTTGCTTGTGTTATGCCAACTTTCTTATTGATAAGAAATATATTGGAAAAGATCGTAACTAGGAGTGTCCTTACTATCACTTGATGCTCTTGCTCTCAAAGATACCTGTTCATATTCTGCAAATAAAAAATATTATTTTGATGCTATACTATACTACACTGACATGTTTAAATGCTGATTAACATATCCTTAAACAAGACTCTCCGTATCCTATTAGCTGCAGGAGAAGTTTGGAGAAGCTGGCTAATGATGCAACAGCAAGTCGGCCTTGCAAGGGAGCCCACCCCAGTGGGTGAAGCATCTCATCTCCATGAAGATGCACGGAGGTAAACAGTTCACTACCACGAAACAAACCTTAAGAATTCATACAGGAAGTGACACAATATAATGCTGGAGGGTAATACATTATTATCCTGTTGTGATCATTATAACATTTTTCTCTATGCATGTTCCATTTCTGACAAAAAGAATCTTAACACCCTTCAATAAATCACGGGATTAATTCTTTAAAAATACCTTTGGGGACCTTATACAAAACATTTGTTTTGTCATATCAGAGGGTTGTATCCAGTGCTCTGCATGTGCAAGTGGAATAGACTTTGGACTTTCCTCTCCTATCCACAGCACCCCTTCACATGCCGTCAAAACCTGCTCCAGCACTGCAGTCCAGCAACCTCTTAAGGCAGTAATGGGCAGCATGGTGGGGCAGTGTCACACATCTGACTTCCGATCGGCCACGTTGCTGCTGCTGCTTACTGGGAAGGTAGAAGAGGAGGGATGGAGGCAGCGATGAGGCCTGCACTGTCCAGACACGTCAGCAGAAGTGTGGGATTGGCTCCCACCCCCGTCCTAAAATCTAGTGTGCATAATGACTACTAGCAAGAAATAAAGAAGTACTGGTACCATAAGATGTAGTGGTAGCTTTAAAGGAGGGTTAGATCAATTCATGGAGAGGACAAGTCTGCCAATGGTTACTAGCCAATGGCTACTAATCAATGGCTACTGGTCATGATGGGGGCCAGTGGGATTATTGGTTCATTTTTGTTTTTGATTTTACTATGTATTCCGTGTTTTTTATGATGTGAAGCATCCTGAGATCTACGGGTGGAAGGTGGTATACAAATTTTAACAACAACAACATCAACAACAACAACAACACCTTCTGTCTGAAGCATGCCTTGGAATTCCAGTAATTCATTTTATTCATTTTTCCATTTATTTCCAAGGAGCCCAAAGTGGCGTGCATAGTTCACCTCCTCTCCATTTTATCCTCAGAAGAATCCTGTGAGATAGGTTAGGCTGAGAGCGAGTGACTGACCCAAGGCCAGCCAGTGCATTTCATGGCCGAGTGGGGATTTGAACCTTGGTCTTCCAGCTCTTAGTCCAACCCTCTAACCACTACACCACAGTAAACAACATTGGGAGGAGGCCAATGCCTTCATGTCCTGCTTGTGGACTTCTGTTGGAAAGAGGACTGACTATGTGCACCTTTGGCCTGATCCAGCAGGGCTCTTGCTAGGTTCTTAACTAGCAGCCATCTCCTGTTGAGAATTTCTGTCACTGTTAAGCTTCTCAGAGTTATGATTTGAGTTTTCCCCACATGGCATGACACCTCTTATTTATTGCAACATATTTATCCGTGGTTCTTTATTGTTGGGCCTGCTTTTACTTCTTCCTTAACCTTATTAACCCTTGATAGCATTTGACAGCTTAACACCCTCGATTACTCTGCAACATTCACGATAAGAACTGACACGGAACTAATAGCAGCCTTTTTATTTCCAATCTACGAGGTCACATGAAACTGCCCTTGTCTGAACCCTGCAAGATTTCCTAGAGGCGTTTCTCTTTTTCTGTGGGTTTTCAACTTAATGTGTCTCTACAGGTCTGTCTGGATGTTAAAAATGGAATCAGATTCCTGCTAACTTTAGTTACTGATAATGTACCCCTTGGAATATGAGGAGTAACTTTTCCCTTTAGTAAAAGCCACTGGTAATATGATATGAAACCACTTTTGTGATATTCTCTTCAAGCATCATGGCATTTAAAAAGAAAAAAGGAACATCCATAGATCTTTAACTTGAAGGTATCTTTGATTTTCGCAGTTTAAGTGGGAGACTGGAATGGCAATGGCTATTCTCTTGAACTAGAATGCTGGGTTTAAGTAGGACATTAAAGCAACAGCATGATAGGCTGATATCCTCGGCTCAGTTGTTCAGCATGCATGGGTAGCCTAAACGCAATGAATTCAGGTCAGTAATTACAGATGATACCCATCATAATGCACCATGCAACCAAAGCAGTTATTTATTTCACATGAGTGACAAGGTTCAGGCCTTCCAACTAAATTGGGCATTAAATGAACACAAGAGTCTCTCAGCTACACAAATATGCAGAAAGGAGAGCTTAGTGCAGAAAGGGTAGGATGGCTTTGAGTGAAACTATGACCAACGCAGGAGAAAGAGCTTTCTTCAGAATTAGTCTATAAACACACTAAAATCTAATTGACCAGAAAGGCTTGCTGATTAGCCACTGGGATGAAACAAAGTGCTATCTGCACAGAATTTAAAGCGAATTTAGCTCACTAACAGCTCTAATTTGCAAGCTCTCTGAATCATTGGCAGGAGCATGAATTACCAATTTCACAATGTTGGTCCTCTATTGCAAATCTTTTGATAATGGGCTGAGTGGTAGCATACCAAGAAGTTGATGTTTTGAAGCAGCCGCGATGTGCACATATAACTAGCATATCATGAGCTCCATGCTTTAAAAAAGAAACTGGCCAGAAACTGGTTTCAGTTTCAGTTATATGATCCACTAAGCACAGAACTCTTAAAAAAAAAAATAGGGACATTCATGATCACTTCCCTACTCCACCCCTGATTCTCCCAAGAAGAAAGGAAGAGACCTGGAAGAGAGGGAAGCCACCATTAGCTCTGCATTGTGTTTCTGAGTGCTAACAATAGCCAAGGAGGTTGTTGCCACCAAAGACGGTCCTGAACTGCTGTAGGCATCACAAAGCAATAACAGAAGAAGTGGGGCTTGTCAGGTCACCATTGTGCCACCCAATCAGCATGATGCTGCCTTGCCAGTTCCCTACTTTAAAAATACCACTGTAAGAACCTTATTCCTTCTCAGTCACCACTTACTTCCCAGCATCCCATCTCACTAGTCACTACTGTGCATAAATGTGTTGACCAACAGCACATGCAATATCCTCCCATTCCTTCATGTACATGTACATGTACATGGAACTATGTAGCAGGTTAGCCAAGATGGTACCTCTCCAGATGTTGTCAACTACTACATCTCCTTTCAGCCCCATCTGGCATGGCCAATGGTCAGGGGTGATGGGGAGTTGTAGCTCACAACATCTACATAAGAGGGCACCATGTTGGCTTCCCGCACTACATGTTGTAGCTCTGGTGGTTACATCTTCCACACTCACCCGCTATTCTTTTAGTCAGATGAAAAAAAAAGATGAGTAAACGAGGGAGAGGGGGTGGGGAGAGAGAGAGAAATGCCAAGATACCGTTGCTTTATTAGAAACAGTTCCAAACATTTCCTGTGCTGCAAGCCAACCACACTGGGAAGAGAAAGATCATGGCCGGATGGCTGTAAACATCTCATGTTAAAAATAATATGCAAGTTTCAAACTAAATCAAAAGGTTGCTAATTCACACAAAGTACTGGAGATTTAGACTTATCCATTTGGTGTACAGTTCAGAAATGCATGGAATGTTGTAAGACATGCAAACCGCAACCCAGCCGTGATCTTGCCCTGTTGCTGGCAGCCTCTGTTGTTTCCCACACAAAAACCCAAATCTGACCCTTCTATGAAACTTTTGCATTAGTAAAAATAGAACAGCTGGGAAATCATGGGCACTTCTAGGTTTTTGCTTTTAAGAAAAAAAAAGCAAGAAAAGGAAAATCACAAACAAAAAATAACAATCCTTTCTCTGCAGCTTAAGTTCTGAGTAATCACCGCATGTCAAGACAATTACATTTTGTCCTCCTTTATGAGTTGTTTTGACAGCACTTTTCAAATGTTATGTAAAATGCAACCTAAAAGGGAAAGAAAATGCAACTTCCAAGATGCATTAAGTGGAAAAAAATTATTTTTGCCCCCCCCCTTTTTTAAGAGGAAGGCAGAAATGTTAATCTCATATTCCTACCGCCCTCGTTTTCCCTATACTTAGAGAAAATATTAATTTTCGTGTCTGTCTTTAATACCATTTCCTGACTGAGTAGCTTCACATGCAGGAAAGAATATTTAGAAGTATACACAATGAAAGAGCAGAGAGTTGTAAGGAGCCTTTCCAGAAATGCATAACATGTAGGGATCTAGCCACAACCCTAAGGGTCACATGTCTATATTCATTATGGATATGTGGTTTCAGGAACATGGAAGAATATGTCTGAGCTCCAGAACAAAAACCTCCAGTGGGTACTCCTTCATTTGATGTGTCTAAACAGGGGTTGGATGGCCATCTGTTAGGGGTTCCTTAGCTGTGATTCCTGCATTGCAGGGCTTTGGACTAGATAGGTCCCCTTCAACACTACAATTACATGATTCTAAATTTGTGATTAAATTATTTTATTATTTATTTTATTTATTATAAATATTTATACCCCCTTTTCAATTAAACATACCCAAAGCAGCTAACAGCAACAACAGATTAAGATTTTAAAATAAATAAAATAAAAACAGCAGACATCAGATTTAAGGGAAAATGCAAGCGGAGTTAAAACAGGACAACAAGCAGATACAATACAAATGATAGTGAGAGTATAAGACCAGTCATCTTAAAGGAGGGAGACACTTCTAAACAGGAAGATTCTCACACCAAAGCAAAAACCCGCCAAAGATCAAGTGAGGTGAGCCTCTCTAAGGAGAGAATTCCACAACCAAGGGAAAGCGACGGGGAAGAACAATTCTGAAATTGTACAGAACATACAAGCAGATCTTAACAAGCGTCATGCGCAAATGGAGCCATTGAGAGTATCCAGCTATAAGTCACACAAACTCTCATCCTGTTTCATCAAAGCCCTTGTGGAAAGTAAAGGTAAAGGTAAAGGACCCGTGACAGTCCAATCCAGTCACAAACAACTCTGGGGTTGCAGCGCTCATCTCGCTTTACTGGCTGAGGGAGCCAACGTTTGTCCGCAGACAGTTTTTCCAGGTCATGTGGCCAGCATGACTAAGCCGCTTCTGGTGAAACCAGAGCAGCACATGGAAATGCCATTTACCATCCCGCCAGAACAGTACCTATTTATCTACTTGCACTTTGAAGTGCTTTCGAACTGCTAGGTTGGCAGGAGCTGGCATCGAGCAATGGGAGCTCACCCCATCGCAGGGATCTGAACCGCCAACCTTTCAATCAGTAAGCCCTAGGTTCAGTGGTTTAGACCACAGCGCCACCCGCGTCCCTTTATAAAGGAAGTGAGCAGAAAAACATAGCCCCCACTCTTCTTCATGAATTTGACTGTAGCAAATGCCCTGTGCCCCAGTTTCAACAAGCCACTGCCCTCTCCCATGGGAAAGTCCCATTTTGCAAATAGTCCTTGCACAGGGCTTCCACTGACAGGGCTGGTTAGGGGAATCCCACCTGATGACTGGAAAGCATCAACAAGTGCTCTCAGCAGCTGCCCCATAGCCAATCCCTCCCCTTGAAGACATGCCAGGCCTAAGCTTCAACACCTTTTAAAAAAATCAATTTATAAGCCACCAAATGCCAAGATACACTTATGAGTAGTTTATAACTATAGAAACCTTATGCAATAGGCATTATAGATCTCCCTCACTTTTAGTTATAGTTAATGGGCAAGGAGTTGGGATGTTTTAGCATCTGCTACATGTTTAGCTGTTTAATTGGATTTTTGACAGGACATTTTCTGTGGGTGCTCTATCTGTTATTTCCCACCCAAACTTTCATAGAGTCATGCAAGCAAACAAGCAAGCAAGAAAACAAACAAACAAACACGTTGTTTAAGTCCCTTAGGATGGGTAACCCCAGGAAACCCCTTTTTCCTGGGAGGATGGGGAGAGGAACTATACCGGTAGATACTCTGATGGTATTCCCAGAGCTACCAAAAGAGGTTTGGATGTTCATTTCATTTGAGCAGCCAAATTCTCCAGGCAGGCTGGAAATTATCCACCTTAAACTTGGGCTTCTAATGCGCAGCTCATTCCAGAAGACATGCTGTGCAAAATGAAATCACCGATACAGATCGACAACAACAGGGATGGCAGGAGGCAGGGAGATGTTTAAAAAGAAACAGAAAAGAAGGTTGGAGGACAAGCCGCAGACATTTCCTACAGCTAATATATTTAAATGGGTGGAAACAAAATGAGAATCATAGAATTGCATGAATTAAAGAAACCCAAAGGCACTCTCAAAACTAGGGTGAGCACAAAGTAGCATGCTGGGAAATGGATTTCAATCCGCTGAGGGATGCTGCATATGAATTCTTGCATTATTTGTGCTCCCTAAATGACTGGACCAATGAAATGTATAATTTATACTGATATGAACTGTATGACTGTTCTGCATTGTATAGCTGGATTTTGTACTGTTATTTAATGTTGCTATAAAAACTGAAATAAAAACATTTATTTTTTTAAATGGAATCTAACTTGTGATATTTCTCAGGGAAGCTGGACATTGGAGTTATTTGTTTTGGTCTAAGTAGGCTACTTGAGTGTACGTGACATGTGGTTCAAAAGAAAATGTCTAAATATAAGAATTCAGAATATTGCCCAGTTACCCAATTTCTTCTGAAAGCATTCTGTTGGGTTGGGGGCAGCGGAGAAGAGACTTTCAAAAATAATACTAAACTTTTTTCTCCATGTGAAAAGAGGTTTTAATTAACATGGCTAGGGGAAAACTCACTGGGAATTTCTTAGCCCCCTCTGGTTAAGCACAAGGCTTTTGCAAAAATCATATGGCTGGCTAATGACTCACTATTAACCTGTACTTTGAGGGGAGCTCAACATCAGCCCAAACAAGGATAATGCATTACAATATTTTTATTTTTGGTCACAATGTGGAGTAATAACCATTCTCATGCACAGCAGAACAGTTGTGACTCAACTGCTGTGAGTTAGAGATGTAAAAGCAGAAGGAAAGAGAAAAGATACACCCACACAGATTTTCATCAATAGTTTCTGCACATCTGATGCAGTGCATCTCATTGCAGAGAGTCCCACAGCTCAGTAGTAAAGTAAATGCTTTATATGCAGAAGGTCCCAGGTTCAAACCCTGGCGTCTCCTGTTAAAAGGAACAGAGAATCAGTGCAGTGGAAGATCTCAGCCGGAATCGCTGGACAGCCACTGCCAGTCAAATTAGACAATACTGAGCTACATGGACAAATAGTTTGACTTTGCAGCTTCCTGTATTCCTACAATCCACACAATCATGCTTCCCCCACCCCAGCTGGTTATGGCCCTCTTGCTAATGCATGCTGCTGAGAAGAACTTCCAGGAGAAGTGGAGCCCGTGTAACTCGGCACATTTGGCTTCCAATTGTGAGCTTTGGTGACATTCCATGGGAAGAAATACATGCTTTGCCCCAGAATAGACTCTACACTCTTAGGCCTCATCTGCACTATACTGTACACTTAAAGCCCTATTATACCACTTAATTATAGCTTCCCCAAAAGAATTCTGGGAACTGTAGTTTGTTAAGTGTGCTGGGTGTTATTAGGAAACCTATTCCCCTCACAAAGCTACAATTTCAAGGGCTTCCTGGGAAGTGGGACTGGCTAGTAAATCACTCTGGTTGTAGCTCTGTGAGGAGAGCACAAGCGTCCTGCCAACTCTCAGCACCCTTAACCAACTACAGTTCCCAGAACACTTTGGGTAAAGCAATGGCTTTTATGTGGCAAGATGCTGCTTTAAATGTATAGTGCAGATGGGGCCTAAGTTGTTTCCTAAAGTATCCAAGCAGAAACCTGGGTGAGGTAGCTATTTATTAGAGAGGCAATGTGTGGTGTAGCACTTGGCCTAGGATTAGGAAGACCCAAGTTCAAATCCCAACTCCAGCCGCAAAGATAATTGGCTAAACCTAGGTTAGTCATTCTCTCTTGGCTTGACCCACCACAGAAGGTTGTTTCGGGGAAAATACTACTGTATGTGGAGAGAGAACTATGAAAAGCTATGATCAAAAATGCAATTAATTGTAGTAAAATAATAATTTGGACATACCTAAAGAATTGATGGCTATAAGCAAGATACGCAAGAGATTAATGCATTTTAAGATTTTCATTACAACAGGCCACCATATTATCCTAGGTCTGATAGTAGTGGCTTCTTTGTATTATTTTTTAACAAAATGTATATGCTATTTAGATGCTTATTAGAACAAACAAACAAAAAGTGCCTCTTACTCACATGGATTGTTTACCTGTTATGATGAGCTCAATTACGACCTGATCTTTCTTTATAATGTTATTTGTACAATTAGCGTTTCACATGAGACCATTCAAGCTAGCATATTTCTCTTGGTGTATCCCACAAATTATGCTGAGATGCTATCAGAAACTCATTACAGTTGCTCTTTTACCAGAAATTCTCAGCTAAGTCATCAAGAAAGAAAGAAAGAGAGAAGGATGTTTTTACTGTCTTTTTGCCCTACTGAGCAGCATGAATGTATTTTTCTACTTCTTCCAACCATAAGGTATGAAAAGTGATGCTAACATGGGTACTGTTAATTTGTTAAGACTTCCTTAATGGAACAATTCTCTTCCATGTTAACTGGCTGTCATTGAAAGCTTCAGCTATCCAAATAAAATAGTTTAGTACATCTTTGAAATGAGATAGTGGTTCCAGCTATGGTTAAGGTTTCCAGATTGGCTTATACTATACATATCATTCACCCTGCTGGTGATAATGACCCGAAAAATTAAAATTAAAGCTATTAGGCCACTATAACAATCCTTACTAAGAACGCCTGGACTCGTTTAGGCATGATCCTCTGCCCATCCCAATTTCAAGTCGCAAGCAGTGCTCACATCCTGTGCTTCCAAAGTTTTATAAAGGATAACCAGGATCAAAGTGGACAAGATAGCAGAGATTTGTGACTGTACCTCCATCTCCTCTATATACGCACATCAGCCTTCTGCTTTCTAGAAACACTGAAGCTGTCATGAAGTCAATCCCATTTTTGAATACATGGTGACATCACTGAGGGCAAACAAAGTGAGGGCATTGCCTATGAGCTTTGTTTGCCTTCAATGATGTCAGTGTGCAGCCAAATCTGATTAGTTTCAAGATGATCTCATTATATATAGAAGGCAACTTTTGTAGAACAACGGCACCCAAGCAGCAAGCAATTGGAGCTGCAAAGAGATGTTTAAAAGTGCCAAGGAAGGAAGTACCAATGGGGGAAATTCACCCACAGGAGGACATACTTAAGTGACTGCAGAAATGAACCTCTTTTTTTTTTACTCCTTTACATGTGTTTTCCTCAAAATCAATTTTTAAAATGGCATGTTTAATTGGAGAGAAAAACATTCATGAATCATGCCCTCTTTTGGCTCAGTACCAGTTTGTATAATAAAAAAGTGCTATAGAAATGATAAACAATGTGAAATGTTATAGCACTTGCAGGCCCAGAAAGCAGGAAGTTGGACACCTGAACAAACCTGAGGCAATTTTGTGCATATTACATCTCACTATTTTCTGACAGACTTTTCCTTCCATTATGTGATACAGGAAAAGAAGGTTATTTTATTATATCACCAAGAGGACAGGTTTCTTACGGCTGCTAACTGTAAGCCCAGATCCTGGATACAGACGCACACAAGTATCAACAAATACAAAGAAAAACATAAGGTTTTTCCTTTACACTTTAAGGGGAAAAAGCTTCACACAGCTTCCTCCACTTGACCTAGCGTAAATTCCATCAAACTTCAAAAACAATACTTGGAGGGGCTGGAGGATGCAGTCCGGAAATTGAGGAAAGACTTTTCACAAAGTTAGGAAATCTTTTTTGGAGAGAAGACTTCAACTGCCTCACAGTTGCATCCAAACGATGTGACTTGATGGTAATTGGATAAATAATAAGATCTGGAGAGGGGTATGGTTGCGAATAAGGTGCATTTTATGGTAAAGAGTAAAAGATGTCGTCTTCAGAGATACTAAAAGCATTATGTAAATAATATCCACAGATAAATAATTAATTATTGCTTTAATGTTTAAAGCTGTAAAATGCCTTACAGTTTACATCCAAAACATTTTAAGGTGACAGGGAAATCATTTTTATTGTAATGACAGTGAGCTGTCCATGGTTGACTGGTTTAGGTTTTATCTTCTCATGTTAGAAAAGGTTTCTGTTTTCTTTGGGAATTCAGTTATCAGAGTATGTTTAATATGATAGGAAGTCTGATTCATGCCTTTCAGGAGCTACCAATATGAATATTGTCCCATCATTAAAAGAAAGAAAGAAAGAAAGAAAGAAAGAGCATGATTATAAAGCTGTGTTTTTTCTAAACAATTTTGGTTTATAAATCATTTTTAGCACTGTCTTTAAATTGCAGTTGCAGTCTTCCTGAAATTTCATCCAAATATTTAGAAACATGGAAGTAAAGCAAAAAGAGAGAGATAGTGTGGGGGGCAGGACTTCAAACAGAAGACAATACATGATTTCATTGTAGATTTACTGTATTTCTTTTAGAAAGTGCTGCTGGCTATCAATAAATATTTCTTTTTAACATTGCCATTATAGAGTGGCAAGGATGAAAGGATGGAGTTGCTTTAAGAGAGAGAGGGGTGGGGAGAGAGACTGAGGAAAAGTACAACAGAGATAGGGTCCTATTGTGTAATAATCAGTCCACATTTCAATGAATAAGTAATATTTTTCACAAGCTGAAGTTAGATAGTGGATTTATTTAACCTCTGAGGGTCAGGTAATAAATACTAAGTGAATTATTCAACCCAATGGCTAATCAATACAATTCAGTGATATATTTTTTGTGTTTCATAAAAGGTTGTACACTAAAGGCAGTGAGCAATTATGGAAATTGGGCCCGAGTGGCACTCAATTCTCCCGTTACTTGAAACCCCGGCACCACTACCTTGACAGCAAATCGATTAGTGCGCTCGTGAAGCAGCTCTGTGACCTCTGACCTGCTTCCAGCTCCGTCTGACAGCCTAGAGAGTATTTTATATTTATTTTATTGAATTAACTCCATCTTGCCTGCATGGCGCTCTACACATACAGTAGTGATGGAACAAGGAGGCTACAGGCCTGTTAGCTTAAGGATGTGCTCGGTAGGTTCAGCTAAGAGGAGGAAGCCGAGCAGATTCCTTTGTTGCAGGCTTCAGTGCATTCTACTTTGCTGGGAAAGGGGGCATTTCCAAGTACATCTGAAGATTAGCAAATCTTACATGACGCAAAGGGGTCCCTTACCAAATTAAGGCCTCTCTTTGAAAGGATGTGCTTTCAGGCACTAGATAAAGCTAAATAGTCCAATCCTCACCAGGTTTACATGAAAGGAAGCCCCACTGATTTCAGTGAGACTTCCTTCCCCAGTATGTATGCTTCGCAGTACTGTCTTACTAGTGTAAGAGGAGACCACTAAAGATTAATAGCATTTTCCACCAGGAAATTACAATCAACGTAAACCACATAAAGCACTTTGGGGACCATTTAATTGGTCTAGCCATGGCACCCAGAGGGCCCAGTGGCGCCAATGACAAGGCTTATCATTGTTCTCTGCTTTGAGAATTCTTGTGAACTTAAAAATGGATTATATATATTCCCCACCCCCATAAACCAGCCAACCAACCAAAGGTTGAGGCGCTGTACATACGAAGCCTACTTGAAGATGTGATTTCCCCCTGAGCAAAGATCAACCACGATGCAACTTCCTCTGGGGCCAAACCCACCAGAGCAAGTGCAAAAGATCAATACAATACAAATGCTGCCAGGGTAGCCTAGCAGGAGAGTCCTGTCTTCCTTTGTTCTAATTTTCAGGCAAAATTCCAGACACAAAGGCTTGCTCCAGAGAGACAAAGCTGACAGACAGCAATGCCTTGCTCTCACATCTACGCACTCGGTTCTGATTCCTTTCAGGCACTTTGGAGACTCCCTTGAAAACCTAGTGGCACCACAAACATCTGCTGTGTTAACAATTTGTGGAGTGTTCCATTGTAAGGAATTCCATATTAAACACATAAAACATCATCGGTAATTAAAGCAAACAGATATGTGCAAATACGGCTATCTAAATGTTTCCAGGGTGCCGTGGAAAATCTAGAATGGAGAGAGGAACTGTGTAACTGTGTCAATATGTGGTAATGGCAGCATGGCTCTCCTTAGGGTTTCTTAATATGTGAGATTCAGGAGTGGCATCCAGCTGAGCTGTTGATCTAGTGGAGGCTGCTAATGGAAAAGGAGAGGAGGCGATTCTGGCCTATCATATGCTACACCCTTTGGGGGATCCTTCAAAAGAGGATTGGGGCGGCTAAGGCTGGGGGCTTCGGAGAGAAGGGAAAAGATCAGCTCAAAATGCTTCCTCCTCTCTTCCATGAGCAGACATGTTCCACTGGATCAAAATGCAAGGGCACCAATTGAATATAGCCCAGGGTTGTATTCTGACTTTATCCTACCCGGCAGGTGGGCCTGTATGAATCCAATATCTCTCTCAACATTTGAAAGAAATTCACCCTTCCTCTTCCATGTATCCTATGTTTTACCTACACTTTTTCTACACTATTTTCTATCGAGTAGAACTAGTTCTTACCTCAGTCATCTCCGCAGTATTAAAGTGACTGACTGACTGCACAAGAGAAGCAAAGTATTCTCAAAATGGAAACTTGTCAGAAACCAGCCCTAACATTACTACCCGGTATTAAGCATTTTATTCCGGAAAACACTTTCGCACATTTATAGGACTCCAAGCATTAAGCCACAAATTATTATATTTGTCTCCTTTGCTCTCAAGAGCTGTACATGTTTCAATATTATTTCCATTCTCAGAAAATGCATTTTCAAAAGTTATTTATTTTGCACAGGTTGTCATGTTGTTATATTGTACTAGTTAAAATAAAACTGCTGTAGGCTTCTGCGTGCATTTATGTCCCCTACCACACAATGCCACGGGAAGCAAGATGCTTCAGGTTTTATGCATTTTTATTTTAAATCTCAACATCACCCTTTATCAGAATTGGTTATTTTTTTAATAAAAAAGAAAGCAGTAAATTCAGTTACCTAAAGTAATTTGGCTGTAAAACTGCCTTCATACGTTAAAAAGCGTAGTTTTCTTCTTTTAAAAATCATTTTACATGTAAACATGACTTCTTCTTTCTTTCTTTTTTGCTATCAAGTTTCAACAGAGTTTGCACCATTTACACCTCATTGACACACACCCCATCATACTTATTCAACTGGTGGCTAATCAGTACTGTATGAGGAACATTCAGGCTAACATAGTTACCTTTATAACATCTGACTGCCAAAACAATAAAAATGTTGTTACATCATTGTTACATAATTATACCAACTTTTTCTTTGTGAGGCATTCTCCCCACTAAAACAATTCTCCATAAACTGTCATAGATCTCAGTTCAGCCATTTCTTATGACAACAGGAGCACCAGCTTGACACAATGCCAACAAAGGCTGTTCCATTCCTTGTGATGGAAGCAGATTCATATGTACATTTGTTTGTTTGTTTGTTTGTTTGTTTGTTTGTTTGTTTGTTTAGACATAGGCTGCCCTCAATGGAAAGGAAAGGGCTGGTCTTTGCAGATAAGAGCTATGTGTACATGTTGCAGCTCTGGTACTGGGTTCAAATCCCTACTCAGCCATGAAGCTCACTCCGACCCAGTTTGCATGTCAGATTAAATTATGGTTTATGGTTCCATATGAATGAGCAGCCTGCCGGAGCACACAATCCTCAAAAGCCTGTCCTCAGCTCATACTGCAGCCATGCCAGGAAGGAAACATGCCAGAGTCTGGCTTATTGCTGCATGCCAACCTGGACTCATGGTTTGTTTCCTCCACAAGCAGTAAGCCAAAACCAAACCTTGGTGTCCATTCATGATTTGTTTAAATACAAACAAACCATAAGCCTGGGTTCATATGTAGGCTCTGGCTTGTTTCTTCCATGCTGTAGGAGTGGAAAAGATCAAATCAATGAGCATATCTGCATGCTGCTCATTCACATTACACCATAGTTTATTTTAACTATGGTTTCATATGTTGTATGAACCAGACCCCTCTCCCTGACCTCCCTACCACACACCATTTTCTTAAGGCAAAATGGTAACCCATGCACATCACCCTGAATAGAAAGGTGGGATACAAATGTTGCTGGTATATCAGAGAGTCCCTGTCCAAATTTTACAGAAAGCCAAAAGGGATAATGACTTCAAATGGGGAAAATAAACATCTACTCATCTACAATTATCTATAGATCTATAGCTTTATTATCATTTTCACTTACAACACCTTGCAGTCATAAGTAACCAATCCATGTGCTCTGGTGTCAATTGAGAATTACAGAAGAAATTTCAGATTTGGAAAAATCCCCAGGCCCACCACAGTAGCTATCTACATGAACAAAACAGAAAGTAGTTAGATTCTTTCCTTTAAAAGAATGGAAAACAAGAAGGCACACAGGGAAAACAGCAATGTGGTAAAAGGGCAAGATTCAAAAGATCATCTTTCAAGCCATAGAGATATTGTCGCAAAATGGAAACCTGACCTAAGTGAAGCCAGCAGAAAGGATATGGTTATAGCGAGCACAACGGGCTCATTTGTCATGCCCATTCCATATTATTTGTCATCTAGTGGGGGGCTATAAATATTGGAGCACCTCTCCTGTAAACCTTCCACCTGTCTGATCACATGGCAAGGGCTAATTCCTGTCCTCCAAAATTGGGTGCTCTCAGGCACTACAGGACCATAATGCGAGAGACAGCTTTACATGGTGCTGAGAAACTGCTTCTCTCATCCACAGACAGCTGAATTAGAGGCAGGAAAAAAGGAAAAGCTTAAATATTTAATCAACAGATCTGCTAAAGATCAGAGCTAAAGCTCTGAAAGCACTCTCATCTCAGCATCCATGGAAGGAGCCCTGAATATGGCTCTGATCCAGATTATAAGAGGCCACCCCCACCATCCCTCCTGAAGTAGCTCTGGCAGAGACCTATCAGGAAATCTCTCAGAATTCCTTTAATCTTTCATTTCTTTGCTTGGTCACTTGCTGGCCACACAGTGTGCCTACCCCTCTGCACCTCTGGAAGTTGCCAGCTGTATGGACTTGATTTTATATATATATATATAAACAACAACAACAGGAAAACCATTTCTGAGAAATCAGAAGTGCAATAAAATACGAGCCAGGCAATGCCTTCATTTTAATACAATGAGAAATCTGCTAACATTTCCCTCCTTAGCATTGCTCTTGATTAACAAGGAGGGGAGAGTGGAGTGTATTTTAAACACCACAGAGTTCTTAAGCTCTGTGCCAAAGAACCATCCATTAAATGCAATGCAGGCTATAAATCACCATTTTGGACCCTGCTCACAGCACATGAATCTGTTCTCCCCTTTGCTATGCCTGTACAGCTTTCATTGACACTAATGGGACTTACACATGCTGCTTATTAATGGATAACTAGACCTCTTGCTGCGTCAATTTATGGATGATGACCAAGCTCTGTATAAGGATAAGGATGTTCAAAATGTACTTGTACATATCTACATATCTAGAACTCGGGTTTTCTTCTGGTATCCAAAACAAAAGGGCTTGCTTAGGGTTCCCCTGAATTTTCAGGGGTAAACACTACCATGTCAACAAAACCAGAAGTGCCCAGGTTGAGGAGGGGGCAGAAATGTTCCAGTGGGGGGGGGTGGATACTCTTCTTGTGCCGATTCAGTAAGGGGGGTTTCTGCCTTTAATAGCTATGTTCTATTGCTTCAGTGCCATTTTTAACATTTTCAAAGCAGCTTTCTTATTTTGAGCAGCTATGATTTTATTCAGCCATATCCTAACCTCTGGTCCTTTTTCTTCCTCAGGCTCACTGACCAAACCCAGCTCAGTAATAACCTTTTTTTAAAAAAAAAAAAAGATAAGGTAATCAGAACTGCATCACTATTAAAGCATTTCTCATGCAAAGACACACCTCTTCCAGCAGTGTCTTTGGATGGTGGCATCTGCAACTGACATAATTTATGAATACTGTAGTTTGGTGAGGAGGCATTTATTGTGAGTTGCACTGAAATAATGGGTTCAAAGTTACTGTGCGGTACGCCTGTTTTTTATGGATTGTATCCAACACCACTGTTTCACTTGCTCATCAGACTTCTGCTTGTGCTACAGAACTTCGTCGTCTCTTCTTGCCTGCTGCCCACTGCCCACCCTCCAGAGAGTTGGGGGGACACAGGGGACAAGGTAAAGGTAAAGGGCCTTTGTGCAAGCAGAACTCCACTCATGCAATGCCCAGGCCTTTTTCTATTAAATTAATTAATTCAGTTTCTGTATAAAATAAATAAATAAAATGTGTCCAGGCATATTTTTGCATAAAGGGAAATGCCTAAGGAGTTCCCTTATGCATTTCCCTTAAAAATTCCCCAAAAAACGATGTGTTTTTCAGGAGGGTGGGATGTTCATAAAGTGCATCCACTTATTTGCCTCTGTCCCCCTTGTGCTCTGTGTATTTACGGTGGGCAGAAATTTTGAGAAAACATATTCTGAAACACCTTTTTGTATATCTGTAAGTATTACTCTTATTTCCATGTGTCCTGAATACTCTGATATTGATGGCATCTGTGTGCATACTTGTATGCTTCATTACACTCGGTGTATTACTAGCTATATACACTATTATAAATAGTGTTTCTCAGGTGAAGACACACCACTTCTGGCAGGTTTTTGGATGAAGAGAAAATAGTAAAGATCAACTTAAAACACAACAACAACCAAATGAAAGATGCATTTTCTGCCAAGCAACTTCAGATTCTGGAATTATGTAATTTTTAATGGGCAAAAAAGACTGAAGTGCCACTAAGACCATACCAGCTCTGAGATCACCATAACATCACCAATTCAAATCCCCACACTCTTCACCTCTCAGAGATTTAAGCTGAAATCCAAAACTTTATTTCTTGGGGGAAAGGTTCCATTGAACAAAGAACTTGCTTCCAAGTAAACAAACATAGGGATCAGTTTGCTAGTCGCAAAATCAAAGCTAGAAGCATAACAAGAGTTAAAGTTTAAAAGGTGCATCTCCATCTCAGCCAGGAAAAAAAACAAGACATTGCAAAACAACAGCAACAACTCTATATCGTTCGCTCAATTGACCTGAGGGGAAATTAGTCATTCAGTTAAATCTTCAGCATGAAGCACAGCCTACCTATCAAGTCTCCTTGAAAGAAAATATTATTACAGCACAAACATTATTAGGCCATCCCAACCAATTTCCCATCTCCAGTTGACATATTCCTTGATGCTCACAGAACAGAAAGCAGGGAGTCATGTTCTTCTTTAGAAGTAGAGATTAACATATATAATTCATAAATCACATTTCGTTAGACAAAGGGATTGTAACTTTATAATCAGTTTATTCTGTCCATTGACAAAGTCATTGAATCAGTGTGTGTTGTGTTACCGTGATTGACATGGAATACAATATGGCCTGTATGATAAATAAATACTTCCATTCACTCAACCAATAGACATGAACTTGTAGGAGTTCTTCAGTGATGTAAGCATATGACACAGGGAAATGTGTCTGGTCTGGAAAGCATCAAGCCTTATGAGGAACAGTTGAGAGAATAGGTTACGTTTAGCCTGATAAAGAGGAGACTATGAAGAGATATGATAGCCAACTTCAAATATCTAAAGGGCTGTCACAAAGAGGATGGAGCAAGCTTGTTTTCTTCTGCTCTGGAGACTAGGATATGAACCAATGGCTTGAAATCGCAAGAAAAGAGATTCTGACTAATCATGAGGAAGAACTTTCTGACAGGAAGAGCTGTTCAACAGTGGAACGGACTCTCTCAGAAGGTGGTGGGCTCTCCTTACCTGGAGGTTTCTAAGCAGAGGTTGTACAGCCATCAGTCAAGTGTGATCTAGTTGAGATTCCTGCATTGCAGGGAGTTGGGCTAGATGACCTTAGGGGTCCCTTGCAACTCTAATTCTATTATTCCTAGAACTGCCTGGGCTCCCAGTGCTCCCATTCACAGCTGGGTCAAATCGTTATTTGGATAAACTTTGCCAAAATCAAAGTATAGGAAGTTCATGATGTCTATTGAATGCAGCCTGGGTGTTATTTATTTTGCTATGCTAATAAACCCGGCAACAAATATTGTTTGGGTTGCTAGAACTTCTCCCACAGTTGCTAGAACTACTCCCATAGGAGTATACAAAGCAAGTACACATGTAAGGATGTATATAGGATATTCACATGCAGTGTGTGTGTGTGTGTGTGTGTGTGTGTGTGTGTGTGTGTGTGTGTGTGTGTAACATGCATTCAATTACCCTTAAACATGACCCAGCAGTTTGCATTTACTGCAAAATTAATGGAAAGGACACCTAGCCAATTCTCACATAGCTATTTCTCCAGTCATTTTTTATGAAGAGCTTTACTGGAAAATATTAGTGAAGGGTCAATTCCCTTCTACATACCAAATGACACTTTTGAATAACTGTGTTATGCACAAAACCGTAAGAAGACTTATAGGACTGTCACAATATTTAACTACTCATTTTTGCTTGCATGATTGTTGCTGATATGACCACAGAATACTGATCTATCCAAAAGAGAATCAAAATTATAGAGTGGAACAGCAGGATTTATGAATGAGATAGCTTTGGCTGCAAAAGCATTCCCATTATAGCACTCTGCCACCACAAAACTGCTGTGTAATTGGAAGAGGATTTTTCCCAAGTACTAAAGCTATATTCAAACTGCCAAACAAAAGAAAAGAAGCTTGTCTGAATTAGTATCGTCACATACACGGCTTTCCCCTTCCCAGTTATTAAAAAATATATTGCCTTATTCACAACCAGGTGCTTAAAATGGGTGCAGAAATACTGCACCTTCACCTGAGTAGAAAGGAGTTATTTAAGAATAAACATGTAAACTTAGTAGTATGCAATGCTTTTTTATTTAAAAAATGTTTAGGGGTACTCTCATATTCTTACTCATATTGAAATACTGCCCCTCAATGAAGCCGAACTTACGTTCACAAAAAGTTTAGGGGTATGCGTACCCCTGCGTACACCCAGAAAAAAAGCACTGGTAGTATGGCTAATTTAATGCATGAATGCTTGTTCTCGTGAAGAGTTGTGTGGCTTTAAATAGTCTTGTATGATAGCTCCTCTTGCATTGACACTAAAGGTTCTCAGTCCAAATCATCAAAAGAGCATTTAAAGGCCACATACTATGCAAGAATTCCTACAACAATGGCCCAGGAAAAATTTCCAACTAACCCATGTCAGTGACCATTACTGTCTTCATTTATTCAGCAGTTTTAATGCATTAACATGCTTTATAAACATCAACTTGTTTGTCCTCTAACACACACATACCCCAAGCTTGGTTAAAATTACTCCCATTTTACAGGTGCCAAATTAAGAGGGGCTAAGGCCACCAAATTAGTGTCAACTGGCATGAAAACGCTATTGACCCTGATTAGTTCAGAAGCCCCCTAAAGGGCTCATACAGTTCTCCATTTGGAATCTGCATTGTATCCTTCCCTTTTATAAAGCATTACTGTATTTCTAAGTTTCCCAAACAGAGCATAAGAGTTCAGTGTACCTAAGCAAGCCCTTACAGTCCAAGGAAGCCCATCTGAACACAACAGAGTGAGGCCGTAGCAAAAGATGAGACACAACAAAGAAATCATAAGAAGAGGAGCTGCCATAAAACAAGCAGGAGTTTGCACCAATAGGCAGCATTATTGCTTGTTTAGGTTTTGCAGTGTTGGATTCTGATTCATGAAACGTGTGGAGTGTGTGTGTGTGTGTGTGTGTGTGTGTACACATCATTGCCTCTGTGACTGATGCATGGATGCAGACCTTGCCCAGAGAGTGTGCAATGTGAGGACTCTTCCCATAATTCCACGGCTCCCATTCCTCCCTGGGTGGCATGTGGTTTGAACTATGCTGGCAGAACGAGCAATTATGATAGGTCTCTTCCATGTCTGACCTTCTTGCGCAGTGGCTAGTCACAACTGTTTGCTCCCTGCCAAAACACCCACAGTATATGGCACAAAGCTTCTTTCTTTCAGGGGGAAGAAAAAACTGACAGGTGTCAGACTGCATTTTACATTTCCACAAAACTTTTCAGGGAGGAAACAGCACACAGCCCCAATTTCATGCAGAAGGACACCATTGAGAGTAATGTGATGCGGTCATGGGAGGTCAGATTTCCTGAAGCGCTCAGCTCCCGTTTAGGCACCATAATAAATGTCATAAGTCTTGGGTGCTGCTGGTTTTTAAAAAATAAATAAATGTTGAAATCCCAAGAGCTCGTGCTGTCTTGCTATCTTTGAACTGGTTTCACAGAAGCCTAGTATACCGGGTTGTACACCTAGGAAGTGAGTTCTTGCGAAAACACACCTCCCATGAAACATGGAGGGTATGGAACACATTCAACATGACTGTGCCAGCCCTGTAGCTTCCTGGGTAGGATGACACTAATGCAACATCCCACATGGCCTGTCCATCCCATAGGATTGGTGAGTTTAGTTCAGGCATCCTCAAACTGCAGCCCTCCAGATGTTTTGGCCTACAACTCCCATGATCCCTAGCTAACAGGACCAGTGGTCAGGGATGATGGGAATTGTAGTCCAAAACATCTGGAGGGCCGAAGTTTGGGGGTGTCTGGTTTAGGTGTTATCACTACCAGGCAGCCAATGAGGTGGGGGAGAAAGCAGGGGACATCTGTTGGAGGGAGCAGAGGCAGGCAACCACTCACTCAAGCTGCACTGTTCTGGCACATTGCTAGTGAATGACTAGCAGTGCCGCATGTAGACAAATGATTTATTTCGCCAGCAGAGTGCCCGCTTGATGCAGTAAGAGCTGCTCCTTGCCTTAGCTGCCTCTATTGGGATGTAACACTCCCCTTCCTGCTACCTCACTCAGCAGCAGTAGCTGTTTACTGTTCTGTGTCCCATCTCAGCTGACTGTCAATGACTGCTGACTGCCAATCACAGTGAAGGAACACCTATATAGCACCCCAGAGGCAACATAAACTAGTCCTATTGCTCCAGATAAAGACAATAGCTCCTGATGATAACCTGAGCACCATACCCGGACAGTCCACTGGTAGTGTCCCAAGCATCACATCTCATTTTTCTATTTTATTTTATTTTTATTTATTTATCTTTTTCCTTTCTTTTCTTTTTTAAGGATACCGTTTTCAGTGTCCTTAAAAAGTGCTATAATATAGTCATCTGGCCTCTTTTCACAACAACCATGTGAAGCAGACTTAGTATACTTTTCACATTTTAAAGATGGTGAACTGAGGCTGAGAAGCCATAAAAGTACTACTCTCTGAAATGTCCCACTCTGAATACAGAACATATTTCCATAAATATGTCTAAATTTAAGAAACTTCTTGATTAGATGCTGCAAGTTAAAGAAACAAAGAAACAACAACAAAAGAAAATGCTACATGGCATAGAGAAGCGTCTAAAGGCGTAATGAACCATTTTGATCTACTGAATGCTTTTATAAATATTTGAGTACCGTTTATTTGTGTTTTCCTTCTTAACATTGTAGAGCAACATTTTCTCTCTTCAAGAGCACTCATTTGAGGGGGGCCATTGTGGTGTATTAGTTAACTTTCTAAAGGGAACATCAAAGGCTCAAGTTGAAAGCTTTAAAAAGACGAGCATATTTGCCGTACATTAAAGATTTTATGATGAGATGAAATGCTGTTCTCCAGAATAAAGATCTAAAAACTCTTAAAGTCTAGATCAGGAATGAATCGATGCTGTAACAAATACTGCGGCTATTCTAAAAGGGGAGCAGGAGGCAGAGCAAATCCCTGGCAAATACTGCAGCCCCAGGCCCAGTGGATGACGTGGGAACATCAAATGCTTTAGCACTGCTGAAGGTAAGTGGGGGTGCACTTATTCTGCAGCTGGGTGGGGCAGCACCCTGAGCTCCATGACAAAGCAGAATGTGCACATAGTCATTACAGTGGTACCTCTGGTTACAAACTTAGGGTAATTCGTTCCGGAGGTCCGTTCTTAACCCGAAACCGTTCTTAACCTGAGACACACTTTCGCTAATGGGGCCCCCTGCCGCCAGTGCGCAATTTCCGTTCTCATCCTGGGGCAAAGTTCGCAACCCGGAGCGTTTGTAACCAGAGGTACCACTGTAGAAGCTTATATCCTGTTCCAGAATTCCACTTTCACAGACCGCAATTTCCCTTTCCTCTCCTCCCACCACCTGCTCCCTAAATTCTGCTCAGGAGGGGCTTCGAACTTTTTGGAGCAGATTTTGAGAGTGCAGGGGAATGAAGGGGACATTTCACTATGCAAGCAGACATCTGTGGTGTGAACGGAATGGCACCATTGGCCACAACCCATAACCTTTTCCTTAAAAAAAGGCTAACTAGCCAGCTTGGCACTTGTCTTTGGCTGTTCTTCCATGTGCCTTGAGGCCACAGATCTGGGGGGGGGGGAGGGAATCACACCAATGCTTTACACAATTACTCTCATTCTGTTCTTTGAGGATCAGGGAATTTATACCATAACATTTATTAATATTTATATTAAATACTAAGAAACCACTCTGAGAAGCAGTAACTCTAACAGCACAAGTCTGTGCATGTTTACACAACAGAGATAAGTCTCGCCAAGTTCAGTGGGGGTTACTTTGGGGTAAGTGGGTTCAGGATTGCAGCCATTTGCACGACTGGGTACGCTTAGGTTTCAATCAACAGTGAAATTAGGTGCCTATTTTGCACTGAAACTTTTGTAACAGTCACAGACCCTCCAAAAGGCCCTATTTTCCAGGGACAATCCTGGATTTACAGAAGCCGTCCCAGGTTCTGATTTGATCCCAGAATGTCCCTTTTCTTAATAATAATAATAATTTATTATTTATACCCTGCCCATCTGGCCGGGTTCCCCCAGCCACTCTGGGCGGCTTCCAACAAAATATTAAAATACAGAAATCCATCAAACATTAAAAGCTTCCTTAAACAGGGCTGCCTTAAGATGCCTTCTAAAGGTCTGGTAATTGTTATTCTCTTTGACCTCTGGTGGGAGGGCATTCCACAGGGTGGGCGCCACTATCGAGAAGGCCCTCTGCCTGGTTCCCTGTAACTTGGCTTCTCATAGCGAGGGAACCGCCAGAAGGCCCTCGGTGCTGGATCTCAGTGTCCGGGCAGAACGATGGGGGTGGAGACGCTCCTTCAGGTATACTGGACCGAGGCCATTTAGGGCTTTAAAGGTCAGCACCAACACTTTGAATTGTGGTCGGAAACGTACTGGGAGCCAATGTAGGTCTTTCAGGTCTTAGGATGTCCCTATTTTCATCAGAGAAATGTTGGAGGGTATGCAGTCACTTGTTAACAGCCACATGTGAAATCGCAATCCTAAATCAGTTTTCATGGATCTCTGACCCTGTTCGGACAACAGTTTGGACTCTCTTTGCATGAGATGAAGTGTTTGCATGCTTCCTACTTTCCCCATTTAACCCTCACTAACTATAGAAGCTGGTTTGAAATGAGAAATCTACTGGTAAAGGGCTCCCTTGTATACTCATAGTTAGGGCAGGAAAGCAATGGGAAGCAAGCTATCAGTGTGTTTCCCGTCACTTAACATTTTAAAAGTCTACATCATAGTAGAAGCACATACATCATCACAGACATTTGAGCGGGGGTGTGTGTGTCCTAATCCAGATATTGCCTAGCGTTAGCGTTATTTTTGATCAGCACATAAATACTATTAATAAATATGCATATCATATCAATAGGAGTTAACCATGATTTCAAATCCCTGTCATTCTAGAGGGAAGCTAGCACACAACTTTTTCCTGGATAGTTTACCCTTAGTGGGACCAGATGAATGAGATTAGAAAAAATGAATCATAGAAAGACTCTCAAGAGGCAGCCAAGCCCCACTGATATTCCTGATCTTACGTGAAAATGCTTTAACGACCATGGATTGAGATCACACAGCAGAGCTGCCACATGCTACTTATTTTTAAGGCTATGCTACAATTTCAAGGAGCAGGCCTTTTTTTCTGAATAAATGTTCTCGAGTAGTAATTTCCCTAATTTCAGAATGACCCAATTCCTCAGCATTTACTGGTACAGATGCTACTGTTCCAATATGTCCCTAATATTTAAACTCTGAACCTGCAGTGGTATAAAGCAGTGTTTCTCAACCAGTGTGCCTCCAGATGTTTTGGGACTACAACTCCCATCATTCCTGACCACTGGTCTTGCTAGCTAGGGATGATGGGAGTTGTAGTCCCAAAACATCTCGAGGCACACTGGTTGAGAAACACTGGTATAAAGAATACAATGACCTTCCTGACACCGGTAAATGTCAAGAATCACTCGGGGTCGTTTAATTCTTCAGTGGAGACCAGAACCACAAGGCTAAGTTACTTCTTCAACTTTTTTCGCACCAGGCTGAAAAGCTCAAAGTTGTTCCACAAACTGTTCCCTTGACTTCCCTTAAAAAAAGTGGACTGGTACCAAAACCTACAGTCACAATGTATGTAATTTTATCTGTTTGTTTAATAAGTCTAACTCTTTCCATATATTACTGAGATAATTTTTTTAAATGATTATGTCTATACGGTTGCACATGTATATGCACACATACATTTTTTTAAATTGCAAGACCCTCATCCTCTTCCCCCGTATTTATTTTGCTCCCAAAGTTTCTACATCTAGAGTAATTTGTACACATCTCTAACAATGTTAAATCCCACCCAATCCAGTTAAAATTATTCAGGCACTTCTTTAAAAGAAAAAAAAAGAAAAAGCACGCCTTGTGTTTTGGAGCAGAATGTACTCAGCCATCCATTAAATATGACAAGGTCTGCATTTTATTTAGACATTGCCATTAATAATGAAATGATGTATGATTTCCATTCTTCCAGCTCTTCCTTCCCTACACAATCAATTATACATTTAAGAAAAATATTTAGTTGATCTAAAACTTACTACAATTAAGCATTAGTAATATACCAGTCAGAGTTGGAGTGCATCAGAACTTGATTGCTAGTATGGGATAGTGTAATAATATAATCTTTAAAGGGGTCTGCTGTTCAAATTGGAGGTGGGCTCTAAAAACGCTCTGAAGCTATCCGGATACAGTAACTCCAACAACGTAATTAAAAAGACCAGGCTCTGTTCACCTTATTCCTCACAAATGAATCCCAAGGAAGCATTTTTCAGTTACTTGTGTAGGTCGATCAAGCACAGCTAGAGAGGAAGACAACTGCACATGACACTGTGAAAACATTGCTGACAACAACCTGCATCTGAAAGGAAGTGTATTGCCAATTCTTCTTTCACTGTATTGACATCTAGCAGCTAGGATTGCTACCCAGACAAAACTCCACAGGGTAAACTATAAAGCTTTTGGGTCTGTTCTATGTGATGCTGTTGGGTTGTGAAAGGACCTAAGGAGCTGCAATATTAAGATGTCAGGGACAACCCCTACAAGCTCCGGTCCTATCTGAGTGAGGAACTGGTCTCTTCCCTAAACCCTAATAATGCAAAAATATACCAGATTTTCAATAGATATTTGTCACATTAACAGTACAATTGCTCATTCACACAAAGTACTCTAGGGCCAACTAATGTCATATTAAATATACTGGGGCCCCTCCGGATTGCCTATTTATTGAGCATTTATCCATATTTGTTTGCACAATGCTTATGCAATGGTGGTCAGACTCTGTCTGGTCTGTATTTAACATTCATTCCAATTTTTTTGCAGGGCAGTTCTACAATAATGAGCATTCATCCCGATTTGCTTGTGGCATGCTTATATGTACAGCTTCCCCTAAGTCATTTGTTCATCCCGCATTTTTCAAGGCATTTCCCCCAACATTTTCCACACTGCGAAAAGACGGTTCTTTTTTAAAGTGGATTTGCTGCGCTTAGGGCTGCAGAGCCCTTTACAATACAATTTAATTATGCATGCTTAAAGTTCCTGTGTGTGCTTGAAACGCTCCCGCAAAATAGTGAGAGTCTTGAAGGAACCCATAATTTCTTGTTTTGCCATTCTTTTTCTTTTTCTTCTTTAAAGACTTTAAATAGTAGTGCTGGGTTCTCAGGCTCAGAAGCTCCGTGCATGCAGAAGAGATTTAACTCTTTCCTTCCACACCACCATCCACTGAAAATCAGCTCTTAGGATTCCCCTTCACGGGAACGAGACTCATCCTGCGCACCCCGTTCTGTATACATTCTGTGTCATCATCATTCTAAGGTTTTGTATTCAGATACAGATGGTAGTGTTCAATACATACTACTATCACATTATGAAAGGCACATGCATAGTATAAGAAAGGCCCCAGCTGTGTCTTGATTGCCACTTCCATGTATTATTTTATTTTTGCTTTTATTTTAACACAATTACCCTATCCTTAACTGGGACTTTATGCATATACTTATTTTGTACCCCAGTGTTTGAATGAGGGGTGATGAGGAGGAACCCAAGTTCCGATCTATGCGCTGAGGAGCGCATATCAGCAAGGAACAGCTGAGGAAGTAAATGGCAGCTCTGAGGAAAAAAGAAGCTAATGAAGGAAAATAGGCTAGAGGATGCAAGGAGGGCTGGGCAGAAAATGGAAAAGGCATCCTGGAGTCAAAGCAAAAAAAGCAATAGACCTCTGTGGCCTGCACAGAGACAGTTATTAGGATGCAGGAGCAGCCAGCAAATGGGAGTCACTGGAGATTTACTGTATTCCACCTCCCTTGTCTCCTCCCCATGCACTGACTTTTTCTTTCTGTCCATACATATACAATAAATCCTCAGTGGCTCCTTATCTCCCAGGTTGCTTCTAAATCCTAATTGCCATCTATCTCCTGAGCTGTCTGCCTGCCACTTCCAGACCTCAAAGCCTCTGCAAGATTGCAGCTCAGCCCTTCTCCACCACCAACCTATATGGCAGGATGTGAGGCCTTTCTGCCCTGCCCAAGTACTCCAGGATTTCTTCAAATATGGTGGGAGATTTTTCATTGTATTGCAACACGCTGCAATTTAATGTTTGATTGTGCTCACAGTTCAGGGAATAATGGTGCCTCAAGGGGGGGGGGTTGCTTCAAAAGATATTTTGCTTGAGTTTAATCACATAAATTAAAACTTGAGGTCCATTTTTTCCTATCTGATAGTAGAGCAAGACTTCCCTTGCTCTCTTCCCCCTGAAGCCCTCCCCACCTCACCACATGCCCACCAGGGGAGCCTCTGGAGCAGATTTGGCAGAGGGATCTCCGGGGATCTGCAGGGAACAGGAGAGGAAGGAAAAATCCACTCAGACAATGCTGGATACCAAGTTCCTACTTACTGGAGCAACAAACTTTTTTCTTATTTTCTCTAGTAAAGGGTACCTAATCTTAATGTGTTATCATCTCAAATCTTGATATGCATATGCTGTAGTAATCCCATTTCACAGGTCAGAAAACTGAGGCACAATACACTGTCACAGAGAGACTGGTCGTTAAATCCAAATCTGAGTCACCCCACTTTCAGATCAACAAACCAACCCTTGGCTCTCTTTTGGTAATTTCTTGTGCTGCTTGTGCTGCTTTCACAGGACTTATAATGAGCAGCTTTCAAATATATATTTCGTTTTTATTTGGGGCTATTCTTCACTCCTGTTTATTTCTCCTTATTTTTATGCTTCTTTGAGTGTGCCAAACTGTGTTGTTTTGGTTTCACAGAAAATGCAAACAAAACAAATGAACAAAAAAATGGTATTCAAAAACAGCCTTGCATTAGATCAGGGATGTCCAACAGGTCGACTGTGATCTACTGGTAGATCCCCGCAATGTTTTGGTAGATCGCGGTCGATCTCTAGCTCCCTTTTCTCTGCGTCAGTAAATCTGACTCCCTCCAATGTTGTTTGAACGGAGCAAGGTAAGACGGTGCTCCCTCTGTGTAGCTGTTTCCATCCATAGTGATGTTTTTGTAAGTGACTTAACGCCAACTTCCCTTGCCTCCCCCCCCCAAAAAGCCTGCACCTTAAACCCCCCCAAAATGGAGCTTTCCTCCTCCCCCAAAAAAGCTCAACAACTTTGAGCTGAACCCCTTAAAAAACAGGGGTAGATCACTGCCAGATTTTAATTCTGAAAGCAGATCGCAATCTCTTGGGAGTTAGCCACCCCTGCATTAGATGAATATACCGGTATTTATCATCCCTGGAGTTTTGTGTCTCCCACTCTTAAATTTTATAGGAGGGGTGTGGTAGCAGTCATCACCGAATGCAGAGTCTGTTTTCCCTACAAACCATTTATGTATATACACTTTTACACTCAAGTGAAAAGCAACATACTAACATGCTTTACTGGGTATTAATGCTGTGGAACAAAACAGATTTAAGTCAGAAGTTGCCACCAGATGATAAGAATCTGATTACCTATTATTATTATTATGCATAATTATTTGGTTGGTCTTACAGCATATGGCACAGGTTTTGCAGCCAATTTATCTGAGAAGCAAGTTCAAGAGCGGTTCCCCCCACCCCCACCCCACCGCTTCCTTCTCCTTGCTTATGAAACCTAACACTACCTTAGTGATCACTAGGCCCCAGGCTTTCCAATGTGGCTTAACAGTAATTATACAAATGCTGAAAAGATGAAAAAGTGTTAAAAGTTCCTTACACCTAGTGACACGCTTTTGCCTCTTAAAGGAGCCATCATAAAAAATGAATACGGATAGCGGAATAGAATTGGGGAGGGGGGGTCCTTGTCTTTGGGTTGAAAAGAAAATCTACACACAGCATGGGTTGCTGTTTCTTTAAATCACAAGGCTTTAATCGCCTGCTAGGCTCTGAAAGAGGTTTTCCTGACCCCTCCTCCCCCTTTCCTTTAAATCTCCAAACAAACATCCAGTGTCCCAAATCATCCTGCCTCCACCTCCAGAGTGAATCCCTATAGTTGAGGCAATGATCTCTCCTTCTCACCCCCGTGTGCGACTTATGTTTCTACTTTCACTGGCGACACTCTGGAGCCAGAGCTTTTCCGTTCAGCGAGAACTTCTGCTACATGTCGCTAACAACAACACAACACAGAGGCTGCCCCCTTCTTGTCCGAGCCTTGCTGCCCACCCTGAGCACAGCCCTATGCTCAGGATTTATAGCAAGGAGACACCAATCTAAGAACCGATTCATGGCAGGCTACAATGCCACTACTGACTGAAGGTAGAAGGGGGAGGGGAGGGCCAGCAAGTCCCCGATTCTTCAGGGCTTCTGCCGAAATCCTAACCTCAGTTCTCTCTACAATACCAGCTTCTGCACACTGCACTCATTCACAGTACAGAAACCTTTGGTTCCTTTAACTTGGTCCTGGATCTTAGCTCTCGCTTTAAACAAGAAAAAATGAATCATTGGTTCTTGGCTTGAAAAACAATTATCTCAACTTTTCGTTTAGGTGTTATTGTAGAATTTCTTCCCAGCCCCCATCCCAGATTACTAACAAGTCAACCATTGATAAATAAAATAAAATAAAAATTTTCGAGAAATGTGTTAACTTCTAATTTTCCATACGCTTTTTTTTTATTTGTTTCTTTTGAACGGTGTTCACCACAATGATTCTCTGCTGAGAGCCCTCCATGCCGCTTCTGTAGGTTGCATAAAGAGCTCTCCAAGTTGGTGCAAATAATGTTTACTCCCACTTCAAGAGCCCTTCACGCTGTCAGAGTGGTGCAAATTGGCTTACACATAAATGAGAATGAGGCACCATGGCTTTCTTTGAAATAAAAGCAGGCTCTCCTTTAAGAAAAACACAACAACTGAGATCAGTAGGGTAAGTATGATTAAGAGGTTAATTCAGTTTGGAAACACATTCGCTGGTGAAATATTCAGTGCCAGGCAAGCTTAACTTTCTAGCAAGTGATGTTTAAGATAGACTAAGTCCTGGCAAAAATTATGCCTTGTTACTAATGAACTGTGGAAAATGATGAGACACGCTTCTCTACCTGAATACTCAGATGCTGAAGAGACTCTAGGATGATGCCACGCTACCTGGAGCCATGGTTTGGTCCAGTGATACGTCTGAACCTGGGCTCGTGGTTTGTCTACGCCTGATAAACCAAAAGTGTTAAGCCAAATGAACCTTGGCTACAGAGCATGATTTGTCTGGAATGAGAAAAGCCACAAGCACAGGTTTGGACACAATGCTAAGTTAACTCCAAGTAGCAGCAACAGGAGGACCAAGGGAGGGTTTTATTGCTCACGCTTAGCCATGGTTTGGTTTGGCATCACATGCAAAACAGGTCAATGTTTGGTTTTCTCAGTTTGCTTTGCCAGTTCTGGAGTTTCAGGAAGAAAAGGGCACAAGCCAATGTAGTACAGTACTTAGAATGCTGGACTTAGACCTGGGAGATCAGGGTTCAAATCCCCACTGTCATGAAGCTCATCAGGTGACCTTGGGCCAGTCAGTGTCTCTTAGCCTAACCTAACTCACAGGGTTGTTGTGAGGATAAAATGGGGAGGGGGAAAACAGGTATGCCACCACTTGAGCTGCTTGAGCAAAGGCAGGACAAAAATCAAATAAACGAATAAAGTCTCCATTCTACCTATAGTTACTAATTAAGATGGTTTGCTACTGGTTTCTTGCAACTAACAGATCAGGAGATTCCATGCCTGTTAAAATTGTAATTATTTAATTCAAATATCTAAATCAATTCTAAAATATGCAAACTAGTTGTAGCATACAGCTCATGATATATGGTAATTCTATGTGGCCCCTTCCAGAGGTATGCAGAATCTCTCCCCTACCCAGTCAGATATATTATTACACATTACTGTTCATATGGATGGTGAGTTAGAGAACATGTGGGATCCAGATCTGCTGCTCCATGAATGGAAAGGTTCCTTCCATTCATCAGAGCCAGTAGACACTCCCACAACATACTCCTCTGGCTCCATCTCTTCCAATGCATTTTCTTGCCAGATTTGGAGATAGTTTTCCTTCTTGCAATCTCCACTGCCAAATTACAGTCAATAGCACTTCAGCAGGGGTAAGAGTTTGACTCGGCACATTTCACAATGATGGCACAGTTTGCTGTTGTGAAATGACCAGGGTGCTTTGACACACCACTTCGATCTTTAGCATGAAACTGCTTTCTCTGCTTCTGCATCTCTTTCTCACAGTCACACAAGACAACTTTTCATGCAGAGAGCTCATTTCTCCTAGGATACTTCCTGCATGTTTACTTTACTACACTGATGTGCATTAGCTTTCAGTTGTGTGTAGTCAATGTGTGCACTTGCTAGTGATCTAATTGCATGTAAGATTCATGCAACTGCATACATGGAGGTGACTTGCATGACAAAAATTTGATCTTGTACGAAGAAGTCCTCCATCTGTCATTTTGCTCTGAATGAAATACTCTCTGGGGCCGCCTTTCCTTCTCACTCAGTTGCTTAGTCTCACAGGCACTTGAGAATGAAATAATCAACAGCACCTCAATACTACTTCCTACCTCAAGACTACAAAACACCCAGAAAGCTTTGTAGAGATTTTGCCTGATCCTCATTTCTCTTTCAACAACCTTTACTGGCTGTTGAGGATCTCATGAATGAATTGCTTGGCAATTTTATTTCGAGCACACCTATTTGTACTACAAGCCTGAAACGGCAAATGCTTGAAAGGTGTGTTATTTTACTTTATTCTGCATAATGCCTCCCAAATTCTGTCTCTTTCTAGAAACCATGCGCAGGACATTGCTTCTGGCACATTTTAGAACCAACCGGCACATCTTACTCCCTTGCGTAAGATATGTATGGACACACCAGAAAAATAATAATAAAGGAAAACATTAATAAATAATAATCAAGATCATCTGCAGTTTTAATGATGAGCTATTAAACGAACTGTAAAAGACACATAACTCATGGCACAAGACTGTACATTGTCAAAACTGGCATTAAAGTGTATGGAGATAATTAAGCAATAATGACCTCGGCATGGGGCATTTCCTGGGAATTAATGACCAGTTAGGAGGAGCTGATGTCTCGAGGCAAAACCGAAGGCCATTAACTCTGAATGGTCATTAATACTCAGGAAATGCCCTGTGCTGAGGTCATCATTGTGAATGTAAGACAAAAATGAGAGAAAAGTAATATGTGTATGGATTTTTGTTGACAATGTTTAAGGCTGATAGGGTTTCATGTTTAATGCACTTGGCACTTAGTTCTCTCTACATTAGTCCAATCAACTGCTTGAACCATCTCTCAACGACGAGTTCATTTTCCAGGATATTGCCTAATGCAGAGCCCAGCTCTTCAGTCATTCCCATTAAAGCTCCATATATGGAAAGGAGAAAATCAGAGATGCCAAGATCACCTATATTGCCAAAATGATACAGATATCAATATGAACTACAGTCCATTTGTACATTATACATAACTAAATACTTTTAAATCCATATTCTGAAGCTGAAATGATTTTGTAGAAAGCCTTTTTACTTTTGCCCTTTTGAGTGTTTTTCAATAGAGAACTGTCTAATAAATATGATAAAGAACAATAAAATTACAATGGAAAGGACAGGAATGCCAAATTCGGTTGATGAAACAAATAAGCACTTGAGTCAAGATCCAGCTAAGCTTAATAATTTATTGACTTATTTTTTTAAAAGGCACAACTTTAGTTGTGAATACTTTGTTCCACTGATTTTCATTGGACTCAACATGGGCAGCTTAATCTGGATTGAGGCCTTGACTCAATGGATGTCACATCTGAAATGTTTATCAGGACACACTTCAGGAGTTGTCAGACCACAATGAACTTGCCATCCTTCTATGCAGTTGATGAAAACCTGACCAACCCATTCAACCAGGTAGGGAGCCCCATCACTATTCTACTCACCTAGCCAGAAACTAAAATATCTAATTCTTATGTCTGTTTTGTCCTTACTCATACAACGTACTCTTTGCCGCATTAGTAGCACTACAGAAAGATTGTGCAGGTTGGTTTCTGTGTACTTTTACATCCATTAACACCTTCAAGGAGTTTTCCTCAATCACATTTATTTTCTTCATCGTTCCATTTTAGAGGCCAATCATGTCCTACCCTTGTGCATTCTTCCCAACTTCCAAAAGGAAATTCTTGACTATATCCAGTGCTTTTTTTCTTTAAAAAAATGTTTAGGGGTACTCTCATCTTGACTCAAGAAAATCACCATTTTATAGTTCAAATCGGGGGAAATACAGTAAATCGACAAAAGTACAAGGATTCACAATTTGTTTAGGGGTATGTGTACCCCCATGTACCCCCCCCCCAAGAAAAAAGCACTGACTATATCCTCCTGACCTTAAAGCACACAAAACGGGTGATAACCAAAAGCACAAACTGCTTATACCCCCCAAGGCAGAAATCCTGGCGTATTCTTATAAGGGAGCAAGACCCACTGAAATCAGTCAGATTTACTTCCAAGTACTGTAGATGGATTGTTGGGTTGGGTTTTACTAATGCATTTCTACAGTTGATTCATTTCTCCCCCAATGAAACAACTTGTTTTAGAAAAAGAAACATATTAGCATGGATATGTTTTTGTAAATCAAAACACATTTTTTTCCACAGCATTATAGTAAAAACACCAAGAACTGCACTATAGCTGGAGAAGAGGGTACAAGCTTTCTCAAAATTTTCTCTGTTGTTTTTTTTAAAAGATATACTACACAGGAAACCGATTTGGCATCTACAGTAGGGAAAGCAGGGATCTTGCAGAGTGACGATATCACAACCTGAGCTCTCATCAGTCCCAACCAGCTTGACCAATGGTAAGGATTAATGAGAGTTGTAATCCAACATCTCCACATCTCAATTTATTTATTCATGTATTCATTTCATATATTAAATAAACCCCCTATAACCAAAAATGGGTCCTGGGTGGTATACAAAGTTTAAAATTACATATGAAACATCACCAAGAATACCATCAAATTAAGAGGAATAAAACCATTCAACCAGCTGCAAAATGTAATAATATAAAATGACTGGGAAAATAAAATGGGTTTAAGCTGGTGTCGAAACTAACCAGGGTGGATTTGATTTAAATCAAACTGATTTAAATCACGATTTAAATCACGATTTAAATCACTAGTCAGTAAGGCTTGATTTAAATCATAGTTGATTTAAATCATAAAGACTAATTCTTGCTGGTATAACTTTAATATGCAAGTAGATGAAGATTTTTAGAATAACAACTTTTCATATTAGTTTTTTTATCCCCAGTTTAATAGGTTAATCATTCATATTTGGACAACTTTACTGTTGTACTTAGGAAGGAGAAAAATAATCATTACCTTAATAATAACAATTTAAATAGATTTATTCAACTGAAACAATAACATTTCAGCAAATGTTATTTGCTTAAACAAACATCCATGTTTGTTAACTAATTTGGCTAAACAAAAACAAAATATATATATTTTAAGAAACTTAGACTGTCAGCCCAGCCTACACATGAAAAACTTAAATACTGTCCACTCCAAACAATCAGAAAAATATTGTTTCTATTCTATTCACTGAACTTCTTGAAACTTAGCACTGAAGGGGTTGCTTCTGTATTCATAGGTTTGTAGAACAATAGGATTAAGGTCTTTTTCTCAACTCTGTTCATGTTATAACATTTTTTGCTGCGAAGAAGAGGCATGTGATCTCTGTTGAGTCAAATTCAGTTTTGAGAACTGCAAAAGTAAACCAAGCACCTGTGATAATATCTTGTAGGCAGATAAACTGCCCAATAATCTTACAAAAACCTCTGGAAGAGCATGACATTGTGAATGGATTAATGGAATTTATTTACCCCCAAAATTAAACATATACAACCTTATACTACAAAATTAAAAAACTAATCTTTATTTCATGATGGAATAACCTTTGGATGGTAATATGTTTTCCTCAAAAACATTTTATTAAAAAAAATCCAATTTAAATCAAAAAAATCGATTTAAATAAAAAAAATCCGATTTAAATCAAAAAAATCCGATTTTTTTGATTTTTTTTAAAAAAATCATTGATTTTTATCCACCCTGAAACTAACAAAGAGTTCATGACTGCCATATCTCCCTCTGGAGGGAATTTTCACAGTCTCGGTGCCAACACAGAGAAGTCCCTCTCTTTGTACACGCATGATGCCCTAAGGATGGAACATAGCAAAGGACTTTCATGGGCAAACCATTGTTCTCTCTTGTAAGCCTTGAATCTGTGGGCACACAGGCAGAAATGCAAGGCTTCTGTACAGGGCTGCTTAATTCCTAAGATACGGAAGCACTTTGTGTACAGCTGCAAAATACTGTGCATTTTTACTTATTGTTTACAAAGGGTTGAATCCAGTATTAGTTCTGCTCAGATGCATTTAGATTAATGGGTATGCCTAACTTAGGTCCATTAATTTCAATGGGTCTACTCTGAGTAGAACTTTGTTTGCTACAACCCTGTGATTTAGGCAGAAATTAAAGTTTGGGGTGGGCTGGGAAACAAAAGCCAAACTGAACTGATTTGTCATTTGAAGGGGGGAAAGCAAAGGATTGCAAAATTGTTGTTTTTATTTCTAAATGCAGACCCAGATTTCACTGGTGAAGTGAAGTCCAGCTGCTAACAGGCCACCCCATCCTTTCATTTTCCTCTCTTTCTTGCGCTGCTCCTTTTACAACAGGAATCGCCAAACTTCGGCCCTCCAGATGTTTTGGACTACAATTCCCATCTTCCCCGACCACTGGTCCTGTTAGCTAGGGATCATGGGAGTTGTAGGCCAAAACATCTGGAGGGCCGCAGTTTGGGGATGCCTGTTTTACAGTGTCTTCAGGGCTTTTCTGCTAATGGGAGGGGGTTGAAACTTACATGTATACAAAACGAAACTCTCTGCTACATTTAATCATACATTAATAAAAGTAGAAGCGGTGGCTCAAAACTCCAGCACTGAATAATTAAATTATAGCAAGATTAACATAACATGCTGCCTATTCCACGGTTGCAACAACAGCACGGTTTGAAAATAAATAAATAAAAACTCCAGAGGAGCAAAATTACTCAACGTTCCTAAATTTGTTGAAAATTTTGCAATAGTTAATGAATTAAGAAATCCTATTAGCTACTTAAGAAGCAAAAAATTGTTATTTTTATTTAGTATGTATGTATAAGTATGTATGTATGTATGTATGTATGTATGTATGTATGTATGTATGTATAAGATACTACCGTAATTGTCATCAACATATAGAAAGGAAGGAGACAACACACACACACACACACACACACACACACACACACACTGCTTGCATTGTGAAGTGATAACTTTGAAGTAACTATGCCAGATCAGATTGTTTGACAGAGCACAGTAATGCTATTTACTTCTCCTTCTGTGAGAAATAAAATCGCTGTGTGTATTTTAAATAGATGTAGGAGGAAGAATGGGTATCATCGCTTTTCTGGGTTAGGATTCCCCTCATACCAACTCTCCTTCACACCATTTCCAACCTACTAGAATAAAAACAAACCCAAGTGTTAGCTTATCAATGTTTCTTTCCCAGTGCTTATACTTTTTATAAACAGTTGACAAAAATATAAAGTCACCAAGTAAGGTATCAAGACTTGTTAACACATATAATTTTCAAAACCACAAGTGGAATAAAAGGCAGCAATGCAGAAACTGTTACAGACTGCAGATAAAATTATTCAAGTGTGCATTCAAGTAACTTTGCATTTTAATTTAACCCTTTGAAACATTAATCAAACCATGGCTAATTATAGGAATTAAGGAATTAAACGAAGGAATCTTCTAAAAGATATTATTTAAAAGGCAGTTTATACAATTACTTGTATAGATGTTTGCTTTAAAGAGGGAAACATTTCTGGTATAATGAAAAGGGTCTTAGAAAATTAAATTAACAAGGGGGGACCAGGCTGATATGAAACTAAATTAGCATCAAATGCAAATTACAGGGTACTTAATGGTAGAAACAGGTGCAGAGAAGGACCCTAAATGAGATAAATGAATAAAACATCCCTCTGCACAAATGTGGAAGCTGACACAAAGTCAATGATATGAATAATTCAGCAGTCTCTGCACTGCTGTTGAGGTCAGCTTTCCTTGACCTTTGAAACAGGAAGTAAAATTCTGTCCAAATTTGAATGACTAGAAATATACCAGCTTTTAAAAAAATGGGAGGGGGAAAACAGCTTTTTAAAAAATGTACAGACAGCTAATATAGTATGGTAACAAATTGAACCGTTAAATAAATGCATTGCCCAGAGAAAGAGGGAGAGAAAAACCCTAAAAATATCAGTCATTAGGTGTTTTTTTAAAAAAATATTTGTTTCAACATGTAATACTCAGAAAGGTTTATATGTCAGAATATTCAGGTCAAATAATGATCTGAATATGTACAGTGCTAAATGGTTTCAACCTTGTTTAAAAATACTTCAGTTGTGCTTGAGCAGGTTATTAATAGTGTCAGAAACATGTTATATTCCAGGCATCAGGGGGAGGGTTTTTTTTTTTTAAAAAAAAATACATTAAGGCTTTTCAAATTAGTTGTGCAAAGCTGAGCAATCCATCATTTTGCTGCTACAAGTTTCCTTGCGAAAGACACACAGAAGGTCTCTTTTTAAAATATCCTTTCTCCTATAAATCTTCACTTTAAAAAACAATAATTAATTTAGCTCTAAACACTTTCTCAGACGCGAATTCAAGAACCCATCCTTTTTTGTTTTAAGCACAACACTAGACTTGCATATCAAATTTAAAATGTAAATAGGAAACTCCTCTCTTTTCCTAAAGGGGACATTTTACATACATTCAGTGGCCAAACAAACAGATTTAAATCCTCATACCTAAATCTAAATATGAACATACCTTACATTATTATTTTTAAATAAAGAAAAAAACAATGAAGGTTTCTGCTTTACATAACTTCTGACTGAAGATATGACCCTCATTTTAAATTAAATTTGGCACCAGCATTGATAATAAGATGTGATGAACACCTAGTTTGTCTAATCCAGAAAGACTGGGAGACTGTGTCCCCAATAGATCACATTTGTATCTTGCCTAAGTGGGTTTTTTTAAAAAAGGGAGGGAAACCCAGAGAGATACCTTTCCATGCATGGTATTAACCTGTTTCAGCAGCTTTTCTTTTATCTGCACATTGCATGACAGGTACAGCATTCATACTGTATGTTCCATTTTAATGTCTACATTGCCGGGGAGGGGAGGGAGGGGGAAGAGAAGGAAAACACCTCCTGGTGGAAAAGCTTCTTTATAACAACAGAATCTAGATAGCGGTTGGTCTTGAATTAAAGTCTGGCAGGAGCAACATTAACGATGCACATTAATTAGATTGACAGAATGGTTCCTGGCATTGTATTCTGAAGTGCGGTAAACCAAACACTGCCTATTTAGGGTTTTAGTTAATGACAAACCTGAGCTTTGGTTTTTGTGTGCAAAGTGGCTTCCCCCACCCCTCTTCCACACCCTAAATGATAGTTATGAGAACCCAGATGGTTCTCATTTTGAACCAGCCAGTTTTCCCTACTGCCAAGTGCTAAAAAGAAAAATAAGCTGGGCAATTCACAACTACATGCCCTTCGGAGGCAGGAATTTGATTGTGGATATAAATGAAGTCATTCCTGAAACTTTCAAAGAATGAGGGGTGAGCAGCAGCGGTTGAAAGATGACAGAGAAACTTTCCCCCCCTTTAAGCATTAAACATTCAAATGTTTGAGAAACACACACACAAATCTCTGCTGGTTCTATATAGCATTCATTTCTCCGTGAACTCTTTTCACCTTTACTCTAATGGGTATAACATTTGCAAAGCAGAAACTGTGGGTTGCAGCTAGTAGGAAGATTATATTGAAGGCTATGGGCTGGCTGCACCTAAATTGGGCAGAGAATCTTCAGGGAAATAGCACTCTGATAGATTAAGCAGGGAAGCCCTAACAGGTGGACTTGAAGGAAGACAACTCTGTAAAGTCAGTGCCTGTGTGCCTCTGTGCATATGTTTTCTAAGCTGCACTTCAAAGATTATAGAGAACAACAACAAGCAAGAGCTGACATTATTTCCTTATTACTGATCACTTCAGAACCATGCGTTCTCCTAGCAAAATATTAATGGTTCTTTATACTGCATCCCTAACTGATGAAAAGGTGAGTATTGTTACACATCTGGGGTAACAGAGTTTGGGGGTGCAAGTGCCCTCCTAACTGCTAGAGTTAATGAATATTAGTATGGAAGGGAGGACAGGCCAAGACCTCACCTGGGATAGATATCGCTAAGAATGACAGAAGGGGCTGGGCCCTGCCAGGGCCCATGCATCTCTCTCTCAAAGCTTGGCAAGGACGGGAGCAAAATATTGGCCTAGCTCAGGGTGCCATTGTATCCCAATCTGCCTCCCAACCTCCCCTGTGAGAAGACGTAAGTTCCCATAGAGGAGGTGCAGATACACCAGAGAAAAAGCCTCCTGTACCTGTCATAGTGATGTAGAAGACAGAAGTCATGAGGGAATTTCATGCAAGCTGCATGCAAGTTTCAGCTGCTGAAATTTTCACTGCTACACATCACTATTAAAGTTGCAGGAGTAGTATGTGAAGTCTCCCTTGCAGACCTGTATAGTTATTTTGACTGGTCCCTTAGGGGCAAATAAGTTGCTTCAGTTTATTTTCATGTTCTCTTCTGGTACATAGAATCATAGAATAGAATTCTAGAGTTGGAAGGCACCCTGAAGGTCATCTAGTTCAATGCCTTGCAATGCAGGTGTGGCCCATATGGGGATCAAACTCATGACCTTGGCATTATCAGTACCATGCTCTAACCCACTGAGCTAACTGCCAGGGTTTTTAGTGGCCTCTCCCCCCCCCCAACTGCCACCAAAGAGGTATTTGAAGGACCATCTTGCTTCAAGGGGGAGAGGGAGAAGCAGAAGAAGCGTTTTCTAACAAACAAGGGGTGTTTTCCAGTCTATTGTAACTAAAAAAAAAACCACACCATTGTTTATTGTTGTAATTATATTATGCAAACCATTTTATGAGATCTACCTACCTAGACCTTCTACGTTTTTGTGATGACTTTGACCTGTCCCCAGCCATCACAGTGGATCTGCCTAAACAAGAACATCTTCAATGGAAAGCTGAGTAATGCAAGGCAGGAAGGAAGAGAGAAAAAGGAACTACTGTAGCAACCGGAAATCATGGAGTTAAATCTTGTCTCCAGTTATTATGGGTTGGAGGTAAGACTCCACCCCCTTATCTTGTTCTTGTTACTTTCATTTTCCTGTGTAGTGTCTTAGCCTGTTTATCAATAAACAGCTTTTCACTCTGGGTCTACAAAGTGAGTAACTGCTATATCAACTGCTATATCACATCAAAGCCTATTGTGAAAATAAAAAATGACCAGGCAGCACAATCAAGAGATTTGAATTTCAAAACCATGAACAACATTTTAAAAAAATTAAAAATAAAGCAAGCCAAGTTATCAGTGCCTGGGGTTTTCAAATACTGTAATACCTTGTTGGTGTAATTTTGCTGAGCATACAATCTACAGTTTTGAGTTGGAGGGGATCACCAGGGTCATCTAGTCCATCACCCCTCAATTGTAAGTATCTCAGCAAGATCATATATGACAGTTGGCCATCACCACCTCTCATGGGCGTCTATTCCACTGTCAAACAGCTCTTACTTGTAAGTAAAACAGCAGTTTGAAGCCAAGAAATAGATGGCATTATGTATACAATATGTTCTGGATTTCTGTTGTAAGGAATATGCTGTACAGGTGTGCATACAAATGTGCATTACAGACCCATATAATGCCAGTCCTCTAACACGTACAGTACAAACATGCAGACCTTATTCATTCAGTCCCCAAAGTTTGCATATTAACCCATTTATATTTGCCATTCTACAGTCCACACAGGAGGGACGGGAAGTGCAAGAAAATGTAAAGCATGTGCCATCTCTGACGGCACTATCTGTCTCTAACAGGAAAAAGAGATCAACTAAATGAGTACTATTCAGGGCTCCTCAATTAACCTGATTAGTTCAGCACAATGCTTCCATGAATGACACCTTATCTTGAAAATGAATGGGAGGGGGAGGGGAGACTTCCTCCCTTGTGGGAGATGCAGGAGCTCCCTAAAGCCAGAAACGATGTAGCCTATCAGTGATTAGCTCCCTCCCTGCCCCTGCTTCTTCTTCCCTCCTTAAGCAGGCAGGTCACTGAGACTAGAGGAGGCTGCGCCTGATTAGATTTTGTGTCCTAAGGACAGATTGTGCAGGATCTCATCTGCCCAGGTGGCCTCAGAGAAAGCTGGGAAAGGATGCCCTGTAGGCTACGGCAAGACCTTCTTTCAGAGTCAACCAGGCACATGATGGGATTGCCGGGAGCAGGCTACAATTCATTAACCCCTCAATAACCAAGGAGGCGGCTGCGGCAGCAGCTAACAAAACCTGCCTGGAAGGAAGGGAGGCAGAATGAGGGGAAGCTTCCCATCCCAGGAAACAATTGGTTTGTTTTTTTCTGAGGCATGGCTCTTTAGAACTTGTCTCACTCTTGACAGACTAATGGGAAGGAACTGTGTTACCACTGGGAAATTGGGGGAAGACACCCTCACACATTTCTCCGAGAGCAATATCTGAGAGACACTTGCTAAGCTGTGATATAGTCACTGTAAAACATTGTGTTCACTATAAAATGGAAATAACACAAAGGAGCTATATATAGCCTGCATGGGTTTAGCAATAACGAAAGGAGAAAATATCCCAGTGACTATGGCTGTGACCTTAGATCCCCTTATTATGGTTGTTTCAGTGAAACTAGCAGTTTCTTTCTGCATAAACATACATAGGATCAGGCTGCATAATATTTAAGGGCTAATTGGATCAAGTGCAACTTAACTTAGGAGTGTTTATCTTTGCAGAACCGTGAAGCTTAAATGTATGGGTATTAGCAATAATACTCTGGTATTATATGAGCCAAAATAATCCTAAGTGTATTAGTAGCACGGCATTGAAACACTGTCAAACCAGACACGTCTACCACCTCCCAATAGTGTAAAGCAGGTCTCATCTAGCACTGTATGTTTGGGGCTAGGTTTTTTTTTCTTTAGCATGGATTGCTCAATTTCCTAATGTCAAAGTTGAACATCTCAGATAACTGTTGTAGCCACATAACTGTCTTGCTTGCAGACTGAATCTCCTTGGCAGACTTTCCATGTGTAGCCAACTGGGCAGAAAGCAGAAACATGGAGCTGGGCAGCCTATGATTCACAGCAAAGCCTTAGTGGAACTGCGCCAAATAGATAACGGCAGCTGACATTGCTTGGCCAAGTAAGCACCTTACTGAAGAAGCATTTAGCAGCTCCCAGGTATTTTAAGGCTGAATAGTCATTCAATATTAAGCACTGATAGTCAAGGGAAGGGCCATAGCTCAGTGTTAGAGCACCCACTTTGCATGCTGAAGGTCCCAGGTTCAATTCTGGACATATCCAGATAGAGCCGAGAGAAAACCTGGACAGCCACTGCTGGTCAGGGCAGGAAGGACATGGTTTTGAGTGTAGAGAAGGAAGTCTGGTGCTTCTGTTTTCCCAGTGAGTAGCTGAACATGTTTGGGGAAGAGCAGAATGCTGTTCTCATGAGCCCTGCATCTGAATGATTTCATGAGATCTTTTTAGAGGGTCCAAGTCTGCAGAGTAGATGTGTGTAGAATAGGAACACACCAGCAGGTCCTGCTCTGACATATGCACTTTCAGCTAGATTCTGTTTACAGTGCTTACACTTATGATTTATGTTCCAATTTGTTTGTGTACTCTTTGATGTGCTTCATTTATTGTTAGTGACTTTTGTTATGTTTGCAATTATATAAATCTTGTCATGCTGTAAGCTGCCTTGAGCATGGTTTTAACCATGGAAAGAAGGCATACAAATAAAATGATGAGGATGATGATATGCAGATTGTACATGCCTAGACTCAACCACACAACTTGGAAAACTGCAGAAAGCAGAGCCCCTGATGAGAAACCAACTCATAGCAAGAAACCATACAATCTAACGGACACTCATTGCCACCCTGATCAGACTGCTCTTTGCCCCAAACACTTTGAAGATCTACCGGTATGAATGGGTCATGTGGAGTGATGGGTCTCCATCTGTGAAGTTGGAATTAGCCACACAGATCTTGGTGCGACAGTGACTAAAAACATTTTAGAACTGGATCAAGCCATTAGATTGCATGCTGACCGCATCAGGTACATTAATTATACTTCCTTATGACCTTACTGTTTACAATCCATGCCTCTGAACCTCCAGCCATGTCTCTATATTTCTACAACTCAGGATAACACCATATGCATTTGATGAAGTGGACTGTCTTCACTGAAAACTTAGGCCATAATACGTGTGTTAGCTTTTTAAGTTGCCACAAGACTCTTTGTTGTTCTGCTGCAAAAGGCGCACCTCTGGTAATACCTCTTTCTGCCATTCCATATACTGTATCCCAGTTCGATGAGGATAAGGTTGCCAACTTGCTTTCTGGCAAAGTTCTTGAGCCTTTAACATCTGCATAACAGGATGAAATTGGCATGAAAGACTTCCCTTATTGCTGAATGTCCAAGCCATGAAAATGTTCTACCTGTTGTTTCCTGCCTAACGTATAACTGTTAAAGGCACAAGAACCTGTAGGATAGGGGGAAGTTGGCAATCTCAACTCAGACCAAAGCACTGGCTAGTGTGTGAAATGGAGATAGACAGATATTTGCTCCTCTTTCTCCCACCTCCCTTCCTATACAAACACACACATACACACAATAATGCTCCATTAATTGAGGAGCCACAGAACACAGAGTCATTCATTCATTCCCTGGCATCAAACCCTAAGCAACTTCATTGATAAACAAGCAAACTCTATGGAGTTACTCTGGAGTTCTCAGTCTGGAAGGGTATATCGAAAGAGGGTGTCACAAACAGGGGTCAGGGGTCATGACCTTTATACCCTTCAATTTGCTTCAGCTGGGAGGAGGGGTCTCAGCTAGATAGGATAGGACACAATTGAGAGTCAGTATGCTAGATAACAAGGGCTGCAAAATCAGCTTAAGAAACCAACGGTAGGGATGCTGGGGACACAAATGTTAAGCGATATGTCTTTATTTGGGGCAAAAGGTGAGTTGATTAAGAACACATCTCCAAGAGCCTTCTACACATGCAAAAAACCATGAATTTTTGTATTCTGCCCTAACCAAAACAGACAAGATCAATAAAATAAAATTATTGATTCTTACTAAGGAAGACCATATTAAGGCTAGAAAGGGACATGAAAGCCGAACATCTCTTGATATGAAAAAACAAAACCCTGTCCTTATATCACTGCAAAGATGGAAGGAATATCTGTTCTGAGCATGAACATTTGTAAACACGTGCCTGAGCCCTAAGCATAGATCTTAAAGATCTGAAGTAGACTATACCGGGGAAACACTGGAAGAAATCCTTGTATGACACTGAAATTTGCTAATCCACTTCTTGGAAAGAACTCTGCAGCGATTATATAAAACATTTATTCCTTGCTCTTGTCACTCTTCTACCAAATTTGAGCTAGGTAAAATGTTCTTTAACATCCACTTAGAGAAACTTAACATCTGGGATGTCAGCCAATGGATATGCTGTTAGACAGATGCCAAAAAATCTAACTGAAAGGTTAATTTCATAGAGATCACAGAGGTAGATAGAACTTTGACTCTGGAGTTAGACCTGCTTGAAACTGAACGACAATCCACATTTTGAATACAGATGGTTACTTCAAAATCATTAAAGTTTTTAACAGTAATCTGATGAGAGAGAGAGAGAGAGAGAGAGAGAGAGAGAGAGAGAGAGAGAGAGAGAGAGAGAGAGAGAGAGAGAGCAAGGAAATCCAGATATCATCATGATTTGACAGGCTTTGCAACCTTCATAACCAATTACAGTAGGGAATTTAGTCTGTGCTAATAGTTTGGGGGTTTTCTCTTTCCCCTAGTAACAGCTTCGGACAGCAAAGAATCAGTTCGAAAGTATTTTGGGGAAAGTGTTCCTTCCTCTTGGCCCCATAGAAGGATTATCAGGTGATATCAAATAAGGCTTGACTCTGTTGAACGCGAACATGGCAGTATTTGGAGAGAAGTATTTAGCCCATTTGTGTAGAACAAAATATTTTGTGAACATTTGAAAATGTACATTCAGGCCTAATGACAGACAACAAATGTTAATCGTATCAAATAATATATTTGCGTCTCTGATTTAGGGTTGACAGCAGAATCCTATACATATTTACTTGGAAGTAAATTCTCCTTTGTTCTGTGGAGTTTGCTGCCTAGCAAGTATTCACATAGCCGCTTACACCATATTCAGTGCAAGTCGCCATGTTCACATTAGCCATAATCCATAGTGGTGTGTTTCTTGTTTGAAGTATTTTTTCCTCCAACCAGCATATCAGACTAGAAATTTGGGCATGGAGTAAGTGGTAATGTGAATATTTGTGTATGCAGCTGACAACTTCATGAATTGGAGTGGGGGTTGTGGGAGCAAGGAAACCAAAAAGGTCATGTGTATAGGTGAAGACACCTCCCCCCCTCTCCCTCTCCCTCTCTCTCTCACACACACATACAGTATATCCCTTCATAGGGGCAACACCATGCAAATTCAGGGAAGCAGAAATGATCCTGTTGCATTTTAAGGCACTAATATAAACCTACCCTATAGGTCCCAGCACCACAGGGTTAGATCCCGGCTTAGCCATGCTTAATGTAGACCAGTGATGGTGAACCTATGACACGTGTGTCAGATGTGACATGCAGAGCCCTCACTGCTGGCACGCGCCCCATCGGCCCATTCACGCTGTTGTTGTCCCCCCCCCATTTGTTCTCCCACTCCTCCTCACGCTACAGCTTGTCTCAGCTGTTAAAACCCGGATCCTTTTTTGTTGTTGTTGTTGCTGGTAGCCAGAGATTGGTTTTTTAACCCTTTCTGTGCTGTTTTTTCTGGCGCTTTGGCAGGCGATGATTGGGTGTAACAGCATTCTTTTTTAACCCGTTCTGTGCTGGGTCTTTTTGGCGCTTTGGCAGACTATGTCAGTGCTGCGCATTAGTTCCAGCGAAGGTATTATTCATCGTTTATTTCTGTTCTCTTCTCCCCCCCCCTAAAAAAGTGCAACAGCTTTGGGGCATCTCCCCCCAAAAAGCAAAGCTACTTTTGCACCCCCCAAAAAAGAAACCTCTAAAACTTTGTTTGGTTAAATAATTAGTTTTTGGTTTATTAAATACAGTTACGGTATATATTACAATTATACATTTTTGTTATTTACACTATGAAAACGCGAAATTATGGTTTTTTTCTCGAAGTGACACACCACCCGAGTTATGCTCGGTTTTTTGGCGAATTTTGACACACCAAGCTCAAAAGGTTGCCCATCACTGATGTAGGCCCACTGAAATCAATGGGACAAAAGTAAGTCAAAACTTAAATTCCATAGGTTTCAGTGGGTCTACTGTAAGCATCACAAAGTCCGAGTTCAACACATTGTTTTATGTCCAAAGATGGGTGATATTGTTTTTTTTCTTTTTCTTAACCTTGGAACTGTTTAATATATATATTTCTATATTTTTATAGAAATATAAAACATGAGGCTGAGGTCAGCGTTATGTTATTACCAGTTCTGGGAGGACGGGGAAAGCCCCACTGAGTAAGCAGAAGCCCTTGTGCAAGGCTTCCACTAATGGGGTTTGTTAGCTGAAGCCTGCCCATGAGGTTTATTTTATTCTTAATTTATCTCTGATGAGTAGTTCAGTGGATAGAGAATTAAATGTGGATATGAGTTCCGGTCTCATTTCTCCAAAGAATGCGTTGCAGGCCTGAGACAAGTTGCTGTATCTTAGCCTGGGAATAGTAGTAACTACCTCAGAGGAATATCATGAAGAATACAATAAAGACTAGCAAAATCTTCTTTGACATGTCTTTATTAATGACTTCATATATAATTGTTTCAAGCCACTTCAAACACATCTTTTGGGAAAATGGCATATAAATGGCTTAAATAAATAAATAGTCATACTTGTGTTTTCTGCCAAGTAGGAAAGGTATCATCTGTTTAATGTTCTGTACATAATAGGATGTTCTAACCAATCTGTTAATTTACATGCTGTCTGAAAATATAATTTCAGAGCGACTTTAGCAACTAAAATCCACCTTGCATTTGTGTCAGCCAGACCCCGGGAAATGTGTCAAAACTGACATGAAAGGGAGCAAGGCGCTAATCTTAAGTTTCTTCTGTCGCCTGTCTTCCCCTTTACTGGTCTCAGCCTGCATTTTCCTCCAGCACAGGAGGAGTTAAAGAAAACAATAAAAGAACAAGTGAGTGTACAGGATAGGATTTACTGGCATTTACTTTTAATCTATGGTCCTTTGCTCTGTGGCTTATCAGCCCTATGTCAGTCCTTTTTCCTCCTTTATATTTCATGAGCAGCCCCCCATGCTGCTACTGAGAGACAGAGCCCAAGTGTCTGTAAGCTTTTTGTCAGGTAAAAAAAGAAGAAAAAGGCAAGGAACAAGAGGAAAAAAGCAAAGCTAAGAGGCATCTATTAGATGTCACTAGGCTTTTGTATTCATGTCAATGATTCGGGATTAGAGTATTTGAAATAATCTTATTGAGAGGAATCAAAAGCCCCACAGAGCGGGTGGCTGCACCCGTAACATATGGCAGGGCAGAAGACAATCTCTTATTAAAGGCGTGTTAGCCAACACTGTTCTATACAGATATATACAAAACTATTGTGTCTCCAAGAGTTAGCTAAATGAGATAGTTGGAAAATGCCACGCTGGAGATGCCTAGTGCTACTATAATGCAATATAGATTGCTAGAGTGTCAGTTCATGTCATAACATGGCTATTCTTTATAACATATTCTCTCTCTCTCTCTCTCTCTCTCTCTCTCACACACACACACACACACACACGCAAAACCACTTCCAAAGTACTTTCCCTTCAGTCCAAAAGTGTATTTAGGAGCAGTGCATTCAGAATGTGAGAATATGGTTATCCCGAAAAAACACAACTTTAACAAACTCTAGAATAACTTTGTTGATATTCTAATCTAGGGGATTAAAAAAAAACATGAAAGGATACACAAACTGCAGAATCCAACAAGAGGTACCGTATTTCCATTATATCTTAAAAGAAAAAAGGGGGGGGGGACATTCTTGTCTGACTAGGGAGTTTTGCCAGATTAAGGCAATTAAAATTCTGTTATAATGAACCCTGTATATCTAAAACCTTTATTTGCACTGGAACAAAGGTTTGTAACCAGAGAAATGGCCTGTGCTAGATTTATCTTCATCTGCCTACACCTTTCCAGGAGCTAAGAACTGAAGACAAAAAAGTACTGTTCACAGCATTTCAACGGCTGCTGTGAAAGTCTATATCTGGGTCACTTTAATAACATCCAGGATATAATTTCAAGGTAATGAAATAACACATTTTAACGACCTACTTCATACCCAGAGCAGATTAACAGCATCAAACATGTCACATTCATTTGGAATATAGATTTTCATATACTAAAGAAGTGTCACAAGTACTTTAAAGTGCCACAAATGATAGAGGATATTTCTTTTTAATTGGGGAGGGGGGAAAGCACCTTAAAATATTCTCCTTTATAATTTGGGAAGTAAACTTTTCATTCATACTTTAATATATCTGATCACAACTGCCTGTGCACAGTTCCCAAAATGACACAGAGACAACATTGTATAGTGCACCCTGTACTTTTCCAGAACTCTTATGACAGGAAATACGCTAGGATGTTAAAAGAGAAAGAGAAATTTCAGTGCATGCTACGCTCTTGACTACTCCCTACACATGCTGCTTGTTTTCTGAAGCTGTATTAAATGCCTTTCTGAAAAAAATCTGCCACCTTCTGTGTAGGATCTATAGATCACAACGTAATTTGACCCATCTTATTAGCAGCATGAAATAGATTTTTGCTTTACTGAATTCTATGAAAGTATTGATGACCACAGTGCATTCTAGCAGTTATACTCAGTCTAGTGCATTTACTGGCCACCAGGCAATCACTAAATGGAAGCTGAGAGGTGGAAGAACAGCTTCATGTGCTTTCAGTGCCATCATGTTGTACTTGTGCAGGTGCTGGTGCTAAAGGGCCAGCACTGCAGCAACTGCATCATATGAAATGGATCCTTTCCTCTCTCTGGTTGCCGCTTGACCTAGGTCCATGGACCCTCCGCTCTTCAGCTGATACTTAATGGCAGCAGCATCAGGGGTTAACATCACTGGTTCACATTGTGTTGAGTTCCACACCCTGCAGCAGGGAATGGCCCAGAGCCTCCTGACCCTCCTGCTCTTCCTCCTTGGTGTTGCTACCTCTTCATTTGCCTTCTCTGAGCATGCAAGCTGTGGTAAGAATAAATAGGTAGAGTAGCATCAGTAGCAAGTGATGGGACAGTGCAGCGGTGCTCACCTGACCTCTCATTGCCTATGTTACTGCTGCTTACCAGGAGGTAGAGGAGGTGTGCAGTGCAAACACACCAATGGAGTCAAGGTGGTGCTCCCTTCAGCTGGTTTGCACCATGCTGACCTCCCTGTCTATTACTTGCATCAGCAACACAATAAGTGGGAGGTAGAGAACTATCAACCTACCCTGCCACTCATTGCACACTCCCTCTGTAGGTAGTTGTGCAGATGGAAGAAGGCAAGCAAACATTTGACAGCGAGAGTGACAGAGCAGCGGGCCACCTAGCCTAAGAACCCTTCAAAACCTGGAGCTGGCACTGAGCAACCATTGAGTTGCTCGGTTAAGCTGCTGGTGCCAATGAAACAATGCTTCTCAAAGAAGATAGTAAAGGGAAGTAAAAGCTTCATCTATCCACACCTTCCCATCTAAGTTTTTGCAATGCAGTTAAGCTCCTCTCTTCTCTAAACATAGCCATTGCAGGTCTAACTTCCACTAGAAAAGAACACACTCTTTTCTGGCATTGTTTTTTCTTTAAAAAAAAATACAGTAATCATCTACACATTTAAAGTTTGCGAAGAAATTCTATGAGTTCATCAGACAATATCCCAGTGATTGACAAAAGCGTGTTCACACACATGTACACATGGTGTGTAGACCAACTGCAGTCGTAAACAGTCGGTTTCCACACCTATCAGTCAATCACCCATTCCCACCACCCTTCTGAGTAATGCCCTTCCCCACCCGCTCACTATATATAAGGATCTGGTGACTTCTGTTTCAGTGTATCTGAAGAAGTGTGCCTGCACAAGAAAGCTCATACCAATGACAAACTTAGTTAGTCTCTAAGGTGCTACTGGAAGGAATTTTTTTTATTTTGTTTCGATGTACACATGGTGTGCAACATCAGGTGTAAAGGGGCAGTGTGGATCTGGTCCACCACAAGTACTCAGGAAAGGAAACTTTAATTGGCTGTGACTCACTGGCATAACAGATGTTTGCTGCTGCTTCTTAATTAATGATTTCCAAAGAAGCCGCAAAACTGTTACAGAGAAGTCGGGGTTCTGTAAAATGTGGCTCTACAATAAAGGTTGAAAAGTCACCTGTCCTACCATCTTTCAGCAAGAAAAGGCTACTCCACATCACTCTGCAGACAGGCAGACCCCAAATTAATCAAAGCAACCTTATTCTTAATATTGGAACCCCGTGTATTTCCACTGCCTTGGCACATTTTTCAAGTACAACAAAGGGATCCCAAAATCAGATTTACTCCACAGCTATGATTCAGAGATTAGATATTTCTGGATTTTCTCTGTTCTGCTCTCCCCCGCAATCCATAAAAAGAGGGGGGAACCTATCTACACCCCACCAAAAAAACCCTCTCTTTTTAATAATACATGAAATGGAATAAAAGATTCTAAGTTCTGTTGACCCAGGTAATCCTATGGGCCGCCTCTGTCCTCTTTGCCCCTGCACACACTTTGAAGTAGCAGCTAGCATTAAGAAATCAATAGCTATGAATAGGACATTTGAAGTTTTGTGAAGAGAAACAAAAGAAAAGCCCAGTCCTTTAAGGTACTCACCCCTGCAAAGTTGGGTGGGGAGTGCTCAGTGCTTTCTGGGCTACCCTGTCAGGATCAGGCCCCACCTTTCAGCCAAATGTTTTAAGTAAGGGCTTTTTTACACTGAAAAGAATATAGGTACACAGTACATATTCTCCACAGAACTTGGCCCTGAAATAAAAGTGAAGCTTGTCGCCATCATCTTCAAGCCACTTTCCATGCTCTTTCCCCCCACAACTAATCAGCAGATTAGGAAAATACCATTGTATCAAACGAGTGATGCCAACCCTCTCATTCCTCTTATACTGAGGCAGTGTGTGCCACGGTGCAAGGAGGACTATGAAGAAAGGCTGCAAGAGAGCCAAGGTGGTGTTGTGTGTTAAGCACTGGACTTGGGTGACTTGTGGAGACCTGAATTCAAATTCTCACACAGCCACAAAGCTCCTTAGATGACCAATCACTTTCTTAACATAGCCTTACTCACAGGGCCATTGTGTGCTTAAAATAGAGGGGAATGCATACGTTTCACTACATACTATGGTGCTTTCCACATATAGGTTGCACAATGAACTGGAGCAATGGCCAATAACTCCAAAATGACATGTTCAGGAAGGCGATCGTTATTCCAGTTGCAGCTGTTCCAGATGGAATAGCAGGATCAACACAGGAGCAGAGTCACTCTTTAAGGAGGTATTTCCTGTTGGATTTCAGTTTGCTGGCTGCACAAGGTGGTGTGTCCTTGACTTTTCCAAGCAAAGCTCAGGCCTAAGCCCAACAGAAAGATCAGGTACAATCCAAGCAAGGTTAAGTGCTTTGGAGTCTCCTTAAATTCAATGAGAGAGAGAGATTGAAGCACATGCTTGATTCTCCCACTGAAACCAATGAAACTCAAAAGTGCCGAATGTTCCCCAGATTGGCTACCTTAATGACAGAGCAACTCACACATAATGGCCATGCACACATAGAACTTATGAACCTGCACACTGCCCCATTCACTTCAGATCTCTGTGTGCATGTTCAAAGGGATACATGGGCAGAATTTTATCACTTTTGCAGTAAATGAGGCAGCCCTTGCAGGAAGAGACATTTCAAGCACACCTCTGTCCTTGCAAGAAATTGTTGAACTGAGATCTTTGTTCACAGTACACTTCATGCTGGTTAATTAACGCGTCTAAAAATCTTACACCAGACTTCCTGTTCATCGTTATGTGAACTACCAAGACTACATCAAGCCACATCTGAGCTTTGTGTATTTGGATCCTCCCATCACACACACACACACACACACACACACACACACACACACTCATACACCTTCCTCTGCCCACACTGGTGCCATCCTGGTTATGGCATGAGCATAAGTGTGTTAAGGTATTTAACCCATATGCAAGTGTATGAACAGAAGATGGATTCATCTGACCATTATCAGCTGCAGAAAAGGCTTGGGTGGACCTACAGGGGAGGTTCAAGTCACATCAGCTAGTAATGTGCAGGCAGTGCCAAATAAAAAAATAAAAAAAATGAATCCATGCTAAACTCAACCTACAATATCATATGCACACAATGGATAGCATCTGGAAGCCATCATGGAACAAGCTTTTCCTCTTCTGTGCAACTTGTGTGAATCAATGCTAAGAAGAAACTATTTTCAGACTCTTAGCACTGCATCAGCAAGATAGATAGACAGATAGTTACAGGCAAAACTGGACTGCTTTGCTGAGGAATTCAGAGCTCTAGAGGCAGTGGTCACACAACAGCTCTCTCACAAAGGAGCAGCTTGCTGGCTACTCTCCCACAGAGCAATCTGGGAAAATATCCCAGTACAGAGTGTTATGGGCATAGAGAGCAGATGTTTTCCACTGGAATCCAGTGTACACTGGGAACATACAAACACCATCTGAAATTGCCTGGCTTAAGGGAATTTGCTTGATCACATACCTAGAGTTACTATCTTTAAAAATGGCCCTATTCATTATGGATAAATTGGGTATAGGCCTAACCCCACCCCTCAAAAACAAAACAAAACAAACTCTCTCTAGCATGGCTAATATAAACAGTAGCCAGGTAACAACTCTGCATCAGACAACTAACTTGGAGGCAGTGGCTAAGCGCTGTGGCTGCTTTCAGATATCAGAATTAATACTGAGTCTCTGCATGATGCAATTGTGTACGCTAGGCACTGGAATAAATTATTTTATTAGTTTAGGGAAATAGTCTCTGATTCTTGGGCATTAGCTCTCAACAGGGATACAGAAAATAGCGGCTATGGTTGGAGACAGATAGTCATTTATAAGAGAGCTGGAGGGGCAGCCAATATACATATGTTTCTTTTGTCCTGCAATCATCTTCCATCAAACAAATTTTGCAGGTTTTTGAAACGTCTTAAAAACCTGAAAAACCTTATTTGCCAGAGGTCGTGATTCACTGTTAGTAATGACACCCTTGTGTGATATCACTTTTGACTCTTGGCAGGGAAGAGGGAATCATCTCTCCCCAGTCATTATTGAGAATTGGAGATTAATAACCAATAATAACTGGAATGCATACAAGCTCAAACAACCATTATTTAATGGGATCAAGGGCACTAGGTATGAGTGTTTATACTGGAGTGATTTTGCCATATACAATGGAAGTAGACATTCTGAAAAAGTGTGCATGCACACGAAAGCTCATACCTATGACAAACGTAGTTGGTCTCTAAGGTGCTACTGGAAGGATTTTTTTTATTTTTTGTTTCGACTACGTCAGACCTACACGGCTACCTACCTGTAACTACCGTACTACTTTCCATTGCTCAATTGTTTCATCCATGAAGGGAGACGGGGATGAAACTAAATGACAAGCAGAGAAATCTCACTAGAATATGTTTCAACCCTGGGTCAGTTTGGGTGGTTTTTTTAAATGTGTGTGTGGCTTTTTTAAAAAGTTTGAAGCCATGCCAAGACACAGAATCACCTTTCACAAATCAAGAAATAATAAGACTCTTCCTTCCTGTTCTATTGCACCCTATGTGACTTTTTTCATTATCATCTTTTCAGATTCTTACAAAGCAAACCTAATTAGGAAGCTCACTCATTAGTCTTCCAGAAAAATTAGCACAGCTTATGCTAATTACTCCTGTAAAATTTAATAAACTCATTGAAATGGGAATAGTCTAATGAGGTTTTATTTATTGAACTAGAATAGCTATATGGGGGAAAAAGGTTAGAACATGGGAATCTCCACTGTGGCAATAAAAGTACAATTTATTCCATTCCTGCCCAGGAATTTTATAGCAAACCTTTTAAATTCAAATTTGAGTTACCGTTTGAATGTTAAATCTATGTAGAATGTAATAACAGGAAGTGGTTCGTTTTTTATTTTACTGTATTTTTTTGCTACTACTAGGCTGAATGCACACAGTGTCACTTGTAACAGAAATTGTTGCACCCTGAATTGTTTTGCATCGCACTCGCTTCCTCCAAAGACTCGTCCCCTCCACATCTCCATGAAATTGCAGGTGCTTTTAGGAGGATGCATGCACCTCCCGCTTTAAATTTTTTTACCTTAAAATAGATGTTACGTCCTATCTCATTTTGCTATACTTTCTGTACAATGTAAACTGTATCATCCTGCTGTAAAATGAACTAACCAGGACAGGGAACACATGAACGGCCAGTTGGGGGCATGGGGAAAAGCTGTTACCAGCATAGCTTGTGCCAAAGCAACAAATGGCTTTCAAAATGTCATTTATTGGGGATACTGGGCTGCATTCAGTGTAGTGCTCAGGAGATTATTGCATCAGTACAAGCATTTCTGCTTGTGCAAACCAAACAGTATCTCCTCTCTTCCTCCCTTGCACTGTTCTGGAGCAGGTTTGGGGAGGCTATGGGGCACACAGCAGTAGAGGAGGGGGGGAAAGCCCACTAGTGCAATTAATTCATTTAAAGCAGCCCTACGCACGCACGCACGCAGAACACAAACACACTGAGGCCATAACTCAGCAGTACTCTGTGGTAAAAGCAAATGCACTGGTAACTCTGGTAGGGTTGGGAAGGAACAACGTAAACAGTATTCATAGCCTGTGTCTGGCATCCTTGAGCAGCTGACAGGACCCCAGGACCTACTCTTCTCCAACCTTAATTCCCCACCACCTCCTGATGTGCCATTTGGAGCAGTGCCAGGTGACTGTATCAAGCCACCGCTTTAATTTCTCTCAATGCCCCAAACTTTTTGTCACTCTGAGGAATTATGGGGGATTTAAAGGGTAACTAAATCCAGCAACACAGCACTCCTTGAAGTGCTATCACTATAGCCAGGTGATAAGGCGCACCGACAGAGAGGGGGCACATTGCCCAGGTTCCCCACAAGCCTGGAGCCAGCCATACAATACTGGGCTATATGAACCAATGTTATAAAGCAACTTCTTTTGCTCTATAATACAAACTGCCTATGAGAAAAATAGATTGATGCCACAGTATGGAGGGAAGACAGATCTCTAGAGTATAGAAAACTTCCTAAGGTCATTTTGATCGCAATCAAAACATGCTCCTCTAAATACAAAGTCATTTCCCAGTGCATCTACCGAGGCTGTTCCAACACTCTACATTTATGATTAAATGGCTCCAGTTCATTCTGACTATTATAAAGGAATATAAATGATAATTGGAGGCAAAAGAGCATGTTATACAACTCTGTAGGTTCAAAGGTTTTACATGTGTCATATATCCCCACTTTTCATAACACACAAATGTAATCGCTTTTAAGCTGCCTGTATTTACCAGTGTATCTTTGTATTTTCAGATATTCACAATTGTCCAGAATTGTCAATACTCACATGTGGCTACTGTCATTCAACATTTTGCAGACATGCTCAAATATCATTTAGAGTGTATACTGTATGTAAAAATCATAAGTATCCTTCTTGATCAGACATTTGAAAAATCAGATTCTGCAGATATAGCAAAGAGGTAGTAATCCTCATAAGGAAACATGTCTATGATTTAAATGTGATCCTTGCCTACTTAAATGTAACATTTAAGGTGCCCATTCTATTAATACAGGTCAAATACAAGACTGAGCAGTCTGCCATCAGAGAACATCTTTGCAAACCCTCTCCCTCTCCCCAAATGTGTCCTGTGAAGGTTCACTTGCAAATAAAAAAATAGCTAAATATGGTTTTGCATATCAATTGGCATAATAGCTTACAATTTTATGCACGCCAGAGTGACAGCAGAGTGCAACTCAACATATGTTCCAGCTCGTGACGGCTTTTTAATGTTAAAACAATTTGTAAAGTACTCTGTTTAAAACACAGGCTTCATATAGATTGTTTTATGCTTTTCTAAGCCAAGGGGAAAATAATATGCATAGGGTAAATGTCACTAGTAACATCACCAGAGCCACTAGCTGTACAAAGCGCATACTTTATTTTGCCTAAATTGTTTGAACTAGCCCTGGCCAAGAAAAAGGTTTTAAGTACCCTACTGGGACAGATGCTAAGCGGCAACAATAGAAGCCACACTAATGCGATCCAGGTAACTCAATCCTGTTTCAAAAACACAGGGAAGGCTAATTACAGCACAGCTGAGTCAAATTTCTTATGCCACTGCAACCCAAAGGAGCGGGTCAAAATCAGATGTTATTCAAACCACAGTCATATCAACCTTCCATATCAAAGTCACCACTTAAAACCGAGGGAAGAATTTTAAAAGATTAACCAGTTCACACTCAAAATGTGTGGTGAGGCAAAGTTTAATAGAGCCCAGTTCCACAAACCAAATTCCAGCTTTCCTCAGCACAAAATTCTGCAATGCTGGTGAAGTACCGTATGACCCAAGTTGTCCAAAACTACTAAGAAGAAGAACAATATGCAGAAGAGGGTGCCTGGATCAGATGACTGATTTCAGCTTAATAAGTCAAGATATGAACAGCTTTTGCCTATCCACACAAGCAAAACAGCAAACCTAATTAACCATAGTTTGCCAATCGTTCAGTTCCAAGAAACCATGGCTTTGAAACATGCCAGGATATGAAACCACAGTTTGAAGTCGGTTTAGCACCCCTCACTTGCTCCAAAGCTTATAACCATTTTTTCCTCAGCTTGGACAAAATGAGAAGCTGTGGTTAATTATAGATTTTGCAATTTGACTTATTGCAATATTGTCAGAGGGCCTGGTATGGCTACTCTAGAGTAACGACTCCAGCATGGTCTTTTAAGGTTTTTATTAAGTGCTGATTATTTACAGTGTTCAGAGCAGTAAAAATGCATTCTTAAGGTGAGGTGTCTGAACTCCCGAATGGCGATTGGCGCATTTTCTTCCAGCACCACAGCTTTGGCAGACCCAACCTCTTCCCCCTACGTTTGCGTCGCAATTCGGGAGTTGGGAGAATTGGCCTCCCCCCTGTGCGTCCTACTTCCTGTCCCACCTGCGGCCTGGGCTCCACAACCTTGCCTGAGCCTCGGACACCACTTCCTGACTCTCCGCTGGAGGCAGAGCTCTCCTTACTCTCTCCCGCGCTTGGGGATGGGCTGGAACTTAAGATGGGAGGGACTTCCCTGTATCCCTCGTCCCTCACAAATATGAAGGAAGGAACACAGGGTCTTCATGCATGGGCAAAATGCTTGTTCGACTCTTGGCTTACTAAGCTGAAATATGCTTCTCCAAAATGCAGTCAATGCAAATGGTTTTATTCCTAAGAAGAACCACAGCCAGCACATCTATATGTAGGTAGAACCACACACATTTCACGTTCAGTATTTATCTCGTTGTTGAGAACCATGTAGGAGACATATAAATTTTCCATGCAACTGCAAGTGCCATCTTTAATACCCCATCAGACTATAATACACCTTGAATACACAACAGACACATTAATTAATTACTTTTGTGCTCTCCTGTGTTCACCTAACGCTCTTCAGCAATGCAAGTATGCAGTATAAATTCACTGCTACTGTAAACTAACTCAGGAATAATGTGCAAAGACATTTGCCATGAAAGCATAACTTCTTGTTTCAAAAGCCATACCAAAGACATAAAACTACATAAATACGATGGCTTATCAATCATGTCTTTCCAGTCACTGCGTAACAGAATGCCACCTTGCTCCGACGTCACACGGCACTTTCTGAACAATCTAACAAAGAGGATGAATTGAACGTTGCGAACATTAACTCAGGCAGCAAAGCAAGAGGAAGAGTTCCATACCACAATGATATAGTACTCCTTCTCTTAACTGATAATGGACAGTATCAGCCTTGCGTGGTCACTTAATTCTCACAAAGTAATGCGACATCGTAACAGTTTATCATATGTTTCTGTATGACGAGCTTCAATAATTAAAATGTAAAAGTGACTCTTTGGCTACAGCGTTGCCTAATTTGCAAGTCTGCCGAGTACAAATTGCACAGAACAACTCCAGTGAATTTATTGTTCTACAGTGATTTATTCGGTCATGTCAGATTAGTAATTTGGATCGGTTTAGAAACCGTAATAATTAAGACAGGCAAAATGAATTAATCAACTGACAATACAATCAAAATTGCACTCAAACCAAAGAAAACAAGCTGGAATCTGGGGGGGGGGGTGTTGAGAAAGGGGGGGCAGAGGAATCTTTAGTTTTCAGATATCTTAATGCATAAATAAAATGAAACAAACCTTACAATTTAGATGGATTGCATCCAAGGGAACTACTGTAGCTAAAAAGTGATAATGATTCAAACATTTTTCAAAGTAAAAAGTTAAATATTTATAAGCACCCAACCACATTTCATAAATCACAAACTATTATTATTTTATATTCCCGAAGCTTCCCAGGCACAGCATGCGAATTGAGGCGCAGAAATTTGCAGAGAAAAATGTCCCCCTCTAGGAGCATGAATCAGAGACTAGCACCAGAACGCTCCACAGAGCCTCCACTCACAGTTACATTCCATATGGCCTTGCCACAAAAATCAAAACCTTATAGCATCACTAATTCCCTATGAACGACAAAATTACGCCCACGGACGCACATCACTCTTTGCCCATTAGCAACACAAGGCAGGTGTTTCATTATAATGAGGAGTCGTTGTCCCCCCCACCCCACGAAAAGAAAGCCAACTACCATACACACCACATATAGCTCAAATAAATTCAAGGAAAAGGATAGCAGCCCTTACCTGTCAATTATCACTGGATCTGAAGGAGTCTCATTTCTGTTGCCACAGCTTTTCTTGTCACAACAGCGGCTACGGAGCAAAAAGGGAGAGGATTTAGTGCAGCCATTACACTCTCAAAATCATAATTACAAATACAGGAGGGTTCACATTGCCGGCTAGAGTTACTGTTCTGTCCCTGTCTGGAAATCAGTTGAATATAGAAGGTCACATATGGGTTAATGACTAGGTCTAACATCTTGTACAGCTGGCAAGCAACAACAATTAATCAATAAAAAGGGGGAAAGAGGGTTATCCCACTTTTTAGGGATAATAATGCAAGATTTCTTGAGATAAGGATTATGACCTTCTCCAGCCACATTGCAATGGTTCCAGATGTCCCATAGATAAGTTTAAAAAGAGCGCAGGCAGAAAACTCCTATGGAGAACAGATTCTTTGAAGGTACTCGTTCTGTAGACTGTTAGAATCCTGAATCTCCCAGCTTCCCATTTAAAAACAACATTTCTAGACCTAATTGTTTTGCAGCTGTTTGTTAAAGTGATGGCAAGGATTGGGAACGCTTGGAATCCAGAAAGCAAAAGAAATTCGTAATGTTTTCCATGTTGCATTATTTAAGACCATTCTCACCACATTTCGCCTGTTTGGAATAAATACAAAAACGCTACATGACCATGAAATTTGCATTTACACCTTATTAGCAGGTAATACACAAGTGTGATCATGATCTATTTCCACTTTGACACTTGGTGCTGGAAAATGTACCAACATCTCAAATAACCACCTCTTAACAGTGAGATGCATTTTCATATTTCTTGTTTGGCTCTCACGATTCAATGCACAGGACTGCAGTGCAGATCTCTTCAAAAATAGTGATCGCCATTCATAGACCCTAAGCCAAATCTGTCTCTGAAGCCAATTCTGCCTGGCCGCCTTTGGCTACCATACTTCTCTGGCAAAACTAATTGCCAACAAGAAATGTATCGCTCTTTACATTTAAAATCCTATGGTACAGTTCAAAGTAAGGGCACCACCTTGCTGAAGATAAGCATAACTTGTTCTGGTCAGTGCCTGGATGGGTGACAATTGGGAAGCCATATGTACACTGCCTTGGAGTCCATGACAGAAGAAACAGGGGCATAAATGTAAGAAACTGAAAACAAAACAAATAACAAAAGCAGGAGCAGGAGCAGGTCGGTGGCCATGCTGGCTGGGGCTAGTGGGGGTTTCGAGTCCAGTAACACCTGGATGGCCACAGGTGTCAGGAGCTGGAGTCACGTCAGCAAGAAAACACCTGGTGTCAGTGAACTGTTTATTCAAAGGAACCATGTGGGTAGCTAGGGGGGGGGGCTCAGCTGCCACCCCTAGAGCAAGTAAAACAATAGAAATACTTAACTAACTGACCAATCACGTTGGTTCTGCCCTAACAAAAGTCCTGACGAACCCCCAAACAAAAATCCTGGCTACGCCCATGAAAGGAACCAAAACAGTGCAGGCCTAGTGATAACAGCAACCCTTCCCAAATAAGTCTTGCTTCCGACACCTCCTATTCCCAATCTGCTCCCTTTTTCTCCCTCTGAGCACCCATTGTCATCCCACCACCACTCCCCCTGGCTCTGAGCCCTCTTCCCTGGGGGTTCCCTTGGGGATTTACCAGCTGGTGCCTCCCACCACTAGGGTTGCCATAAGACAAACTGCTGCCCTCTGGAATTCCCCCCCCCCATATGTCACTTCTGCCTTTGAAATCCTGGTAATGCCTGGGAAATCCTGGACGTATGGCAGAGCTACCCACCACTGCTCTGCATCCAGTCAGTCCATGACAACAAGTTAAGTCTTTATTGTATTGTTTTTCTTATGTGTTTAAAATGAATAAAGATGATTTTTTTAAAAAACAAGCTAAGTCTTCCCCGGTATAACTAATTCTTTCATGCATTATTGCCCACATATCCTCCTAGAGTTGTGAAGTATTTTTTTAAAAGGTTGTCATAATACATGATCTTAAATATTCTACTTCCACTGCAATTTAGGCTAAAATATCACACACACTTTCCTGGGAGTAAGACCCACTGAGCTCAGTGGGACTTGCTTCTGCGTAGATTAGGTGAGTGTGTGTGTGTGTGTGTGTGTGTGTGTGTGTGTGTGTGTGTGCCAAAATGTCCGGAATTTTGCAAACAGAACCAGACAGTGTATGTGCAAGTATCACTCTTTACTTTTTCTGATCTCTATGGACATGCCCAGTGCTGGGGGGTCACAGGGGTACCCATACCCCTAAACATTTTGTGAATCTAAGTTTGGCCTCATTGAGGGGCAGTATTTCAATATGAGTAGGAAAATGAGAGTATCCCTAAACACTTTTTTCGTTAAAACAAAACAAAACAAAATACTGGCCCTGCCTGCTCTCTGTACAAATACTTGCTTTGCAAACAAAGCCAGGAAGTGTGCATGCGAGGATCACTCTTAATCTTTTCCTATCTCTATGGTGCACCTGCATGGTTGATATTGGGATTGGGCAGATGAACTGGCTGCCTAGACCTTTCCAAGTGGTTGACCATGCCAGTGCCCAGTAAGCTGCCCATTAGCAAGTGGGAATGCCTGGGGTGGTGGGAGATTTGGCTATAGACACTATCATTGTCCTCATCCCCATGTTTAATAAGTTTGTAGTGTCTGTGATTACTGAAAGGGGAATCATGGAAGGCAAACAAAGCCATATGCCCTCAACTTCTAAAGTTAGAGAGAGATGCATCCTTCTGTATCTTCCTCTGGGTCCTTGTGCATGCCTAAATACACAAATATAAGACTCGGTGCATTCAGACTTCCCTCCTCCCAAAAGAAATGTGTCCTAATTCTCAAGCCGATTTATGATCTGGGTGCTTCACGACAACAACCGTCTTGTGAAGGCCCCCCCCCTCACCCTCGCAAAATCACACACTACTTCCTAGCACATACACAAAGCTGGACCAATCATACAGCAGGGTGAAGCAACCTGTTTTAAGTGGCACCTTCAGGGTGGATCAAGGAAGGGGTAAATTGCTACCTGAATGACAGGATCGTAGTAGGGTAAAGCAGGGGTGTTTGGACTCGGAGCAAAAGGGACGCAAGGTGGCGCTGTGGGTCAAACCACAGAGCCTAGGGCTTGCCAATCAGAAGGTCGGTGGTTCGAATCCCCGCAATGGGTTGAGCTCCCGATGCTCAGTCCTAGCTCCTGCCAACCTAGCAGTTCGAAACCACGTCAAAGTGCAAGTAGATAAATAGGTACCGCTACAGCGGGAAGGTAAACAGCGTTTCCGTGCACTACTCTGGTTTGCCAGAAGCGACTTAGTCATGCTGGCCACATGACCTGGAAGCTCCCTCGAGCAGTAAAGCGAGATGAGCACCGCAACCCCAGAGTCATCCGCGACTGCACCTAATGGTCAGGGGTCCCTTTACCTTTACTTTTATAGGGAGCAAAATGTCTTGGGGCAGCATTCCTCATGTGTTACTCACATGACATGGCTGTTGTGACAGGGCTGCCCTGTGCCCTGTGTGTGTATGGGGGGGAAGTACTGAACAGAAGCAGTTGGGATCAGATACTGATATGATGAAGGAAATTTACATGCAAGCAGTATATGCTGTTGGCTTCTTGGCCTCTCATAAAAAATGCTAAAGGGAAGGCCAGGGTTCAGGAAGGCTGGGAAGTGAAGGGTAAAGAGGATCAGCAATATTCAATGTGAGACTTGAATCTTGTCAGAATTGAGCTCCTCGCTAAAAGCTCACCCTATACCAACTGTGTGTGAAGATAGACTACTTTTCCCCAGTAGAGTTCTTGGAAGTGTTGTGCCATATAAATAGCTCTCCAGGGAGAGTGACAAAGGTTTGCTTGTGCTGTACAACAATATAGCGAATAATGTATGGTGACCCACCAAGATTGGCAATAAAATGATAAACAGCACTAAGCATAACAGAAGCGCCTTTTACAAAATCAGACTGTTTAAGTAGTTTTACGAAAATAAAAATGGAAAAGAACACACAACTCTTTTCACAGGGCAGAAAGCTCACAGCAGCTATAAAGTGCTTCAAACTTTTTTACTTTTTCACAGATGAATGGATTTCCACACCTGTGGGGAATTGGCATTGTTTTGGTTGAGCCAAATATAATGAGAACTGTTGATTAGTTCTCTGCTCCGTAAAAAAAATAACTTTTAAGACATATCGGCATCTGAGGACTATCAATTTTCACACCACCCTGTCATACTTCCCCACACCCCCATACTCATGTACTGCTAGAAACATTTTTCATATCTTTAAAAAAAAAACCTGAAATAGCACTCCCTTCCAAAGAAGGAGTACTAATTAAAGATGTGACCTCACCTCCTCTCCAAGATGAGTGCAAGATTAAAAAGTGATTGACATAAAATAGTTTTAAATGACTGTTGAAAACTAAGGGCCCCACCCAGACTACTGAGGAATTAGTAAGCGATAACGGGATAGGCGGAATGCACACATTAAAATAGTTAGCAATAGAGGGAGAGCACACGGGGACCCACAATGAGTCATACATCTGAAAAGAACTGCACAGTGGTACCTCTACTTACGAATTTAATGCGTTCCGAACGCACATTCATAAGTCGAAAAAAATTGTAATTCGAATCCCATAGGAATGCATTGGGAGAAAAAAATTCGTAAGTCGAAGCAACCCTATCTAAAAATTCGTAAGTAGAAAAAATCCTATCTAAACCGCATCCAAGATGGCAGACGGAGCTCCATTCGTAAGTAGAAACATTCGTAAATAGAGGTACCACTGCATTTTTAATTGCTTGAGTGATAAGCACGCTCATTCCTCTTGTTGATGCCTCATCCCAAACCCATGCCTAGAAACCTGGGGTCTCCTTGGAGCAGTTGAACCCCTCAGAACCGAGTTCCACTTTATTGCCTGAATTTATATGTAGGGACATAAACAGAACAAATAAGGTCATAATGAAGGCACAGTTAAGCACTTTTAAATCTTAATCTTTCTTTTTAAGCATGTGTTTCTCTCTCCCTTTGAAATCAGTAGGACTTTAAAAGTGTTTAGTTCTGGCTGCATCATGATCGTTATATATATTTCTTATTGATTTTCATAAACATAACTTTTGTGAGATTGAGCTTTAAACAAAGAGTACTTCTCCTACATTAAAACTGGGCTGTTGTTTTTTTAAAAAACAACATATGGACCATGCCAGTAAATATACGACTCAAAGCAAATTCATTTTGATGATTCAGAGTTGTTGTTGTTGTGGTGGTGGTGGTGGTGGTGGTTGTTTTAAGAAAGCTAGAGCTGCAGACCAAACTTGGTTTTGCATGAAATGTCTGTGACTGGATCGCTGGATGTTTTCCCACCTCTTTAAAAGCAGCAATGAGAGGGTCTAATTTGGGCTGGAGCTGTAGTGCAGTGAGACACAGGGCTGATCCAAATCACACATGCCTGAAACTAATGTCAGCTACATGGGCACCTGTCCACAGCTTCAGGAGGGCTATTTCAATCAGGGTCATGGTACACTACAACCCTGGTCTCATTAAAGCAGGGGTGAGGAACCTGGTGCCCTCCAGGTTGTGGCTGGACCACAACTCCCATATTGCCTGACCATTAGCCATTTTGTCTAGGATGGGTGGGAACTTCAGTCCAACAACATCTAAATGGCCACAGGTTCCCCATGCTGGAATTGAAATCGAATGATCCAAAGGATCGTGGAGGGAAATGCACTGGAGATCCAAGCACAAAACCCCCACATCATGTCTCATTTGATGCCTAAGAGAGTGAGCAATGACATAGGAAGGCTCTGGATAAAATCTCTTTATCAGTCATGAATTCACTGAGTAGCCCCCCCCCCCAAAAAAAATCTTTATACTGTAATGGTGAGAATATCAGCCAGCCATACCCAGCAGTTGTAAGGATTTCTGCCCTGAACAATCTGAAACTTGTATAAATGCTAGGTATTTGTTCTGTGTACGTGTGTTGTTTGGGGGGGGGTGTTGTTGGGTCATTTAGTGCTCTGAGAATGATCAGTCTTGAAACCACCACAGAACAAAAAGCAGAGGTGAACCCTTCTGCTCAGAAGCTAATGATGATCTGGGTTATAGTGTGTTAGAACATGAGAAGGATAGCCCCAAAATAAAATAAAATAAAATAAAATAATACTGTAACCTGCAATGTGCTGCGTTAAGAGTACAGTATAGGAAGCTGCCCCTTGCAGATCTTGGGACCCATTCACATGACTGCCCTTTTTATTGCTGCTTCCAAGGGATGGTAACAAAGGGCCAGAACCTGAATTGTGCCAACTTCGAAGCCTGCCAGAAAGCAACCAGACAACTGTCTGATTAACTGCCATTTAATAGTAAACACAAGCTGACGATAACACACATTTTCTACAGTGAGAAGAGGACGATGCTCTTTAGAAGTCGGGTTGCACCTTGATATCTCTTTTGCACAATGGCCACTAACAAAAGTTAGCTTTGCAAGATTCCCCTCTAATATTCTTATCCTCGGCATTATTCTTATTTTTATCATCACCAAAAGAACCATCTCTTCAAGATACTTGGAAATCCTGTGCAGTAAACAACCAGCCGCCTGTAATCTCAATTCAGTTCTTTGCCGTTTCCACTCATCCAGGATTTCTCCTCTACATCTGAGCCCTTTGTTTCCTCCGCAACACAGTTCCTCCCATTTTGAAAATAATTCGGTTTTGGTGACATAAACTCAAAGTTTTATTGTGCCGTTAGCCTTGATCGAAGGCGCTGCTGAAAGTTGTTTGGGAATTAAATATCTAAAACAAGCTATTCTGAAGCACAGGGCCTTCACTATTTCATGTCTGGAATGAAGAAATTTCATCTTAGAGAGAGCAAGCTGTCTTTCACACCATATGGCTAATGGTAGTGCATAGCAATTAGCTGGGCTGATTAATGGGGAACAGACTCTAATTTTATGCTTATAATTGAGGCTGCATTTGAACCCCTGGTGCAGATTCAGCACATCCCAACTTCCACTTACAGCAGGCAGGGAAGCGAGTGGTAGAGAAACCAAGGCTGGAACACACACCCTCCAAACCTTCCTTATTGTTGAAAAGTGTGGTATCAGTACAACCAATCAGAGGTTTGTGTGATAAGATCAGGCAGCATGACAGAAAAAGAGCATCTTTTATAGTTTGGTCAACATCTACGAATGCTCACATTGGCCCTAAAATATTTTAACAGGGTATTACCCTCTTATTTCAAGCAACATGTCCTTTTCTGCCTGCATGCATTTGTAAAGCAGTGAGAAATTGCACATTTAAGAACAATGCAAATACTACATCAAGTAAATTCAGAATTTTGGCATAGAATGTTGTTTTCATGTCAAGGTATATTGGCAGCCCTGTAATTTACTGACACAGATATTAAAATTGGCTAACATCTAGTTATTTTTGCATTTTTGGTTTATTTAAAGTAAATATGTAGAGTTTTGTATAATTTAAGGAGAACAGACTACTGTGTGTTGGCACTATAAATGAAAGGAAGTCTTGTGGGTGTTAAAATTCCAAGTGCCATCTGTTCACACTGAAATCATGGGGAATTTTGTCACTATCGTCAGTAAAGCATGGTTGGCTTCTTATCTGATATAGTTGGAGCCCAGAGAAATCAGATTGAAATTTGTGCTGCTTAAATGTAAACAATGTTAAGTTCCTTCCCCACCCCCCACCCCGATGGGTGTTTTGAACTTTCTCCAAATTATACCCATTATATGCACTTCAATAGAACAATCGCTTTTCTCACCTCAAGGCGCTCTGAATTTTAACAGTGGCACAACAGCACTATGTGCTGTCCTGTATGGAGATATGGAGGAACTTCACCTGTTGAATTTCTGCCTGCTACACAGACATTAAGTAAAACTGTAAATGATCCCCATGTCTCACTTTTGGAGCCTAGGTTTTTATCCAATGAAGTTGTCTTGTTAGTGCAAGAATGACTTGCATTAAGAGGACTTTCTCTTCCCCCAACCACCCTGTCCCCCAATCTGTTATGGAGGTTCCCCCAAGCATCTGAGCGGATTGGGAGGATGCAGAGAAAGGAGAGGGAAATGAAGACTCATATTGCAGGTGAAAGCACTTGCACTCATGGGACGAATCCATTCGATCCAACCCCTAGAGACCTTCAAGAATACACTGTTTCATAATTGACACCAGAATTTCTGATAGTCATCTGGAGAACTTTCCCACTTTTCAATGTGGAGTATCCAGGTGAAAAAGAAGAAAGGTTCCCTGCACCTTCAATAGAAGAGGGAATTTCAGTCGCTGGAGCTTGTCATCCAAGCTTTTTAACTACTGAAATTCCCTCTCCTACACAGCAATCAAAGGAAAGGGAGCTCTGGGCCCGTTTTTTCACCAGGCCTCCTTACATCAGAGTTTCACTGCACAGAAATTCCTGAAATTTATTTTAAAAAATACTCACTGGCTTCATTGAAATTGTAGGGTCATGCCCATTAGCATGAGCTTAAGGATCTTGCTGAGAGTTTGTCACATGGCCTAGGAAAGAAAAGGCCTCGCCTATTCCCTTTAACAGAGATTTGTTCTGCAGCAACCAGCAGCAGCAGAGCTCTTCATGGCCTGCAGCTAAACCTACTCACCTGCTAAATGCTGCCAATCAAACTGCCATTAAAGGGACAGGCACAGGAGCCCAGTGCAAAAGCTGGCAGCACCCTAATGCAATTCTTCATGGAATTGGAAAAGCAAAAGACCCACATCTTTATTACTTTTTTAAAAGAAAGAAAGAAAGAAAGAAAGAAAGAAAGAAAGAAAGAAAGAAAGAAAGAAAGAAAGAAAGAAAGAAAAAAGATGCTGCGATCAGTTCCCAAATAGCCCCAGCAGAGTTGCTGTTGCTTAATTCTGCCAGATCCAAAGAAGCCAGCCCTGGATAGAAACACATGTGGAAATATTTCCAAACAAGGACAAACCTTGTGTGGAGCCAACGGCCCCTTATCCGAGGCTTCAAAATGGGTGTAAATTTGCTCCCATGAATGGTCCCATTGAAACGAAGATGCCATAGTAAACCTGAGCACCAGAGTCCTTGCGGCATCCAAGCCTTATGTCTGCATTACAGATATCATCACCTTGACCACAGACCATATTCCCTTCCCTGGCCCCCTTAAAGCGCCCTTCCCAGGCAGCCGAGATGGCATCTCGCTGCTGAGAATAAACCTGTAAACCTGTGAAAAGATGACAACATCCTCTGCCTTTCGGACCGGCTGAACGAAAGCCCGTCGTGATCCCAGGGGCCTAACATGGCAATTTTACTGCTGGGAGATTCTGCTGGATAATGACTCCTCCTCGAAAGGGAGCAATTTAGATGCTAACATTTTTGGTGTGACTATATTTTCCACACCTATTAAGGCTACAGTGTCTAAACGGAAGCTTTTCGTACATTGTTGAGGATTGAGCTGCAATAAATAATTGAAAATGTGTATGATGACTGGGACTTTGTTGCTAATTGCAGGCGTAAAACTGTGTTATTCTGGGCTTCTTGGAAGCAAAGGAAGTGATGCTTTTACATTCCAAAATACCGTAGTTACAGGATCAACCTACCTTCACCCCCACCCCCAAGCTTTCTTTTTTGAGACAGAAGTTAATTTTCTATTTGCTAATTAAATGGTGACAGGAGCTTTCTTACCTGCACATTATTTCATGGGTGAGCAAAACTCTGCACATTTCTGGGTTCTTGTCTTGGCCTTCATACACTATCGCCTGGAAAGAAAGAAAAACAGGAAGGGGTTTTTTATTTTATATATTTTATATTTTTAACCTGCAAAGTGAATGTGCCTGGAGAAAATGATCACCGACACAGCACATGAATGCATAACAATGTGGCAAGCCAGTTAGCTTTGCTTAAACAGACGGCATCCTAGCAGAAATTGCCTCGAGATTTGTTGCTGGAGAGTCCCAGAAGCAGAGCGGAGTGAGAGCTTTGCTCTGTGCTTCTCTCTCTCTCTCTCTCTCTCTCTCTCTCTCTCTCTCTCTCTCTCTCTCTCTCTCTCTCTCTCTCTCTCTCTCTCTCTTTCCCTCTCTCTCTCTCTCTCTCTCTCTCTCTCTCTCTCTCTTTCCCTCTCTCTCCCTCTCTTCTGTTTTAACCAATGCATTATGCACATCTTCAGAGCGGTGTGTAGGATAAGCTTTTTTAGTAGTCAAGACAACCACAATGTTCTTTTCAATTCAGAATAAAATATAAACTTAATAGCGGGGGGGGGGGGGCGCACGGGAAAACCAGTAAAGCTCAGAACACTATGGGGCCTATTCATAAAAAGAAAAAGTTAATATATTTTTAATTCAAAAAGCATGGCTGTACACTTAACTAGCTACTACCGGAGCACAGAACCTGATTCACAACGTGCTCTGTAAAACTCCAGCCTAGTTAACTATGCTAACAAATTAAAGGAGAGTAAATTCCTGTCAATGCAAACAAACAAGTTCTGGAAAACAAGAGACTAAGCCAGTAACACAGATGCTCCAATACCTAAAATGCCATGTCAGTATTTAAGTCTGCTTCATGCATTACCAGTATCTATTTAAGCATACACCTTACGTGACACAATATGTAAATCCAGGGTGAGGAGGTAGCGGTCGCCTGGATGTTGCTGTACTATAACTCCCATCATCCCTGACCGCCGGCCATGCTGGCTAAAGCTGAGGGAATCTGGAGACCAACCACACTCGTTAAGTCATCAAACACATGTTGGTCATAATGGGGAGATGGGGAGCCTTTGCAGGGAACAACTGAGGGGGTAGGGAAGGGCTGCTTAATCTTCCTCCCATCTGCCAGTGCTCCCCAAACCTCATCCCTTTCCCAGGCCAGGCATATTTCTAGGCTCAGATCTAGCTGGTCAGAAAAAAGGGGCAAGAAGCAAGCCACAAGGAGAGGGGGAGGGGAGAACTGGGCGGCAGCAGAAGGATTAAGCACCCTCATGCTATCCGCCAATTCACCCAGCAGTTGTCCCCACACTGGGGTCAGGGTTAAGTTTGACAGCCAGTGTTGGTGCAGCAGTTAGAGTGTAGGACTAGGAGCTGGAAGACCAGGCTTCAAAGCGCCACTTTATTAAGAAGCTCACTGGGTCACCTTGGGCCAGTCACCACCTCTCCGTCTAACCTACCTCATAGGGCTGTTGTGGGCATGAAATGAAGAGGGGGAGAACCATGTGCATCACCTCCTTGGAGGGAAATAAATGGGGTATAAATGCAATAAACAAACGAGCCCAGGGTTAGGAATGTGTTGGTTTCGGAGCATCTAGCTCTAGCCTAGGATGCATTAAATCAGTGGTGTCAAAACTTTTTTCAAAGAGGGCTAGATTTGATGAAGTGAAGGGCCGTGAGGGCCGACCAAAGTTGTTGACCTTTTTTTAGGGTTGAAGTTGTTGAGCTCTTATTTTAGGATAGAAGTTTTTGAGGGTTTTTTGGGGATTGAAGTTGTTGAGGTTTGGGGGGATTTTACCCCAGGGAATAAACTGCCACAGTGGGCTGGATTAAACCGACCAGCGAGCCAGATTAGGCCCCCGAAATGGACTTTGGACATGCCTGCATTAAATAAATGCCTCAAAGTGGTATGTGATCAGTACATGTTTACAAACATGCATGTTGCACATAGCCACAGTTGTCAGGGAGTGGCTCCCTGTCACGTGTTCTCTAGGTGGCCGGCCCAGATTTTTGCTGCCATGGAATGTGTGGAATAAATCACCCTTCGTTTCTGAATAGTGGGACTTCTAAGCTGTCCTGGTTTGTCCATTCCTCCTACTCCTGTACCTTTAAGGGTGCAGTCCTGCACATTCTGACTCTAAGTCGATGGAGCTTACAGCTGAGTCAATAAATAAAGCATCAGCCTGGGCTGCAAAAACTGACAAGGAAGGGGAAACTGTGCCACTATGCCATTTCGCACAGCAACATTCTACATTGCAATCACAACAGAAATTCATGCACCATCTGAAGGAAGTTTACAGTTTCCCCCCATAACATGTACACAAAGGGGGGGGGGAATATGACTGCACAACAAAGAGAAAACAAAGAGAATCTCAGGGAAGGACTTTGGGGCAGCACCCATGTCCCCCATCAGCTGAAGGGCCCCCAAACACTGCAGAAGTAATACACTGTTGCTATTTAAAGAGAAGGGATCCTCCATAAGACTATGGAGCCTAATGGGCTAGAACACAAAATCATTGGTCTGGCCCTTTAAAAGACTTTTTATTCTGCAGCAATCAGCAGGCAAAGATTTTTATGGCACAGAACTGCCCTCACCTGCTAATTGATGCTGATCAAATGGCTGGTAAAGGAACAGCTAGGCCGCCAGGGAGGGAGGGGGGGGGTCAGTTCAATAGTTGGCAACCCTAAAAGAAAAGGCTGGCTGCTGAAATCTGCAACAAGCTATTTATTGAGGTCCAATAAAAATGGCAAACAGCCTCATGCGGGGTATACTGCTGTGCGCGGGCATATGTTTTTGCAGGATGGAGCTCTGCATTTGCAATACTTAACCTTTTGTGCCATCTTGTTAAAGGTAGGCCATTAGTAAACTCCTTTTACTAGGGTGAGCAGATGTAGAGGAGGGCAGGGCTCCTGTATTTGTCTTTACTAGTAGCAAAGAAAGGGGGGGTGTTTTCAGCAGGAGCGGCTTATCTTGCGACGGCAAGAAAGCCTGCGTAGACTGAGACACCCTCCTCTACACAAGAGTTTTTTAAAAATACAGAAGCTCTCTTGTCCTTTGTCCTCATGTGCTCCAAATTCACCAGTAACTTAGGTGCTGCATAGAGGTGGATCTTCCTGTCCTCTGTCTCCAGTAATGAGTGAAATAGCATTTGTGGATGACCCAGATGATCTACAAAACCGCGTGTGCATCTTCCATGGGCAGACTTTGGTACTGTGGTGCCCTAAGCTAGGCCAAAACTTGGCACGCCAATCCTCATGCCATGCCAGGCTTTAGGAAGGAGGTAGGAGGGCTCTGTAAGGGTCCTACCTCCTTCCCAAAGCTAGGCAAGCAGTAACTAGGCTTTGGGAAGGAGGTGAGAGGACTCTAGGACCCTGTCAGAGCCCTCATGTCTTCTTCTCATAGCCATAGCTGCCAAGTTCTCCCTTTTTTTAAAGGGAAATTCCCTTATGCTGAATAGGCTTCCTCGCGAGAAAAGGGAAAACTTGGCAGCTATGCTCATAGCTGAGCAAGTGCTTACCAGGCTCCCTCTGCACTGGGCACCCAGTGAGGGGGGGGGACTGGTTGCACTGCCCTAAAACCACCTCTGCATCTTCCATTGATGCTTCTATATAATGCAAGAACAGTAAGAAAAAACAAAAAACACTGCCTTGGCTCAATCAGACCAAAGTTCTGCCTAGCACACTCTGTCTCCTGCAGTGGCCGAGCAATTCCAGTTATTCCAGGGGCCAGTTATTCCCACTGGCCTGTTCTTATGTCAGGTACACTGCTTCTGAACATGGGTGTTCCATTTAGATATTATTCATTCATTCATTCAAAATGGTTATAGCCTGCCTTTCCTTAATGAGCCCAAGGTACTTAATGATGCAAGTTGAAACAATAACTTAACCATTTAAAAACAATTTGGCAATGGAAAGAAAAACAACAGCTATAAAACATTAAAACAACAGAGAGAGTAAAATGTTTTTTAAATAAAAAACAACCATCAAAAACAATGTAACCGCAGTCCTTAAAACTACTTCAAAAGGGAAACAACAGTTTATGTCCCCAAAGCCTTCCTAAAAATGAAGATTTTGACTATCTGAAGGAAGGCCATTAGAGTGGGGGGGGGTGGAGGTAGAGAGTGGGATTAGCTTTCCTCAAGAGGGAGTTGTAGCACTTTAGGCAGCATAGTCATTGAATGACTTATAACTAGCTTCCTATTACAGGTTAGGCAATATTCATGTCTATGAGTGAATTGTTTCAAGATGTATACAAATAAATGCGGCTCACACCTAACTTAGCCCCGTACTCCCATTTGCTTCAAAGAGACAATGTATATTTACAATGTATCAGTAGATACCAGCCAATATCTACTGATGCTTTATTGATGTTTTTCATTATGCTTTATAGACATTTGTAGATAGGTTTCATTGCATTTTATGTTGTAAGCTGCCTTGATATATTTTATGAAAAACTGGGGGTCATAAACATTCAAATATATAAGTAAATAAAAATGCGCATAGCTCAGTTGGTAGAGCATGAGAATCTTAATCTCAGAGTTGTGGGTTCGAGCCTCATGTTGGGCCAAAGATTCCTGCATTGCAGGGGGTTGGACTAGATGACTCTTGTGGTCCCATCCAACTCCACAATTCTATGATGCCAGAGTTGCAGTCCACAGCATCCTTACTAAAAGGTACTGCATAAAAACTTTGCTTTTAAAAGTATAAGTCATTTCATGGCTCTGTGTGTGTGTGTGTGTGTGTGTGTGTGTGTGTGTGTGTGTGTGTGGCCAGCTCAAGCAAACTAGTACAGCTAAACAAGCGGAACAAAGCCATGCATAAAATGAGATGGCTTGGCACTGCGGTAACTTTGCTTTTGAAAAGGTTGCCCACTGAAAGCGATAGGAGGGGGTGAGGTTTGCCTGTGCAGCAGTCATGAATCTTAGCCGGCAAAAGTAATTGCTTAAACATAGTATTATCACACTCCAGTACGGTATACTATATTTTAATATGATTTAGTAGTGCTGTAAATAATAGCACTGATGTTGCTGTAGCTTTCTGCAGCCTTCGCACCAACGTCACTTTGTAAGAAAGCTCTAACAGAGCTTGTACAGAGGGACTTTCTCGGCATCTAACTTTATTGCAGAGGGTTGGGGGGGGGAGTGTGTCTTCCCTGGGCCCAGATCTTATCCCTTTCTCATCAACCAAGATCTTAGCTTGCATTTCAGAGGGATTTCAGCCTGTACTCCTTTGCATATATTGTTCCACTTGTTTCACCCACTGAGGCTTTGTGTACCAAGTGAGTTTCTCTTTTCCCTTTTGAAAAGCCACTGGCTTCCCATCCTGACATGCTTAGCAGGATCTGAGCTCAGAACTGCAAGGGGGAAATGGTTAGAGAAAGGGATGCAGCTCGGTAGCATTGCAAGTTAGTTGCATGCCGAGTCCAACCATCAGCACCTCTCATTTAAACAGATCTTGGGGAGCAGGGCTGCAAAGGATCGGTGCCTGAAGTCTTTAAGAACTGATGCCAGTTAGAGCACGTATCTGATCAACGTCCGCAGTGCCATCTGGGCACATGTCAGGGGGCCCCATGCCAGGGGTGAGAAGCAAAATTGTGGGAACCAACAAATGTTTAACTTTATACAGCCAGGCTAGTTTCCACACCCACACCCACACTCCCCTCTCTATATCCTTCATCCAGGCAACCTATAGGCCTGATCAGTGTTCAAGGATGCATTCCAGTTAGGCAAAAAAATACTTGAAGGTGTGAAATAGGGCTGCTGAGCGCCATTTAAGCCACATCTGGCTCCCACTACTGAGTTAGAGTGAACTGCACTGGGCTAGACAACTCCATATCCACTCACCTATTTACAGGCACATCTCACGGGCTTCAGTGGAACTTAGAGCTGATACATATTTTTCCATAATGGTGACTAACTTGAAAGCACTCCATGTCAAAATCCCTCTGTACGTGCAAAGCCAGTGCATGCAGATGAAGTGGGTTTTGGATGTGCAAGGAGAACTAGGGGTGTTTTGAAACACCCCATCTCCCTAAGGTGCCGTGAGGCAGTTTCACCCACGTGCCTCGCTGAATTGCTTGAACCAGCTCTAACTTACAAGTCTCTGGGCTTGGAAACACAGAGAAACCCTCATGTTAAAAGCATTTGTGGTGATCCAGAGATCTCTTGCAGATGAGGGGGATCTGCTGTGCAGAGATGCAGAAAAACATTCCCAGGAGTGGAGTCTTGCACACAATTAAAGTGAATGAGGAAACTACTCCATGTAAGGAGGTCTGGGTGCACACTGGAGTGCACACAGAGTTCTGGATCTGGGCCACTATATGTGCAAGTAAACATTATACTGCACTAGAATCATTGGTACTAATTCCTACATCAGATGGTGCTTTTAAAAACACACACAATGATAAAGTAATGTAGAAGTTTACCTGCAAATCATCATGACCAGATACAGGTTCATTTACTATAAATCAATTATTTAAATAAATGAAGTTTTAGTCCACTGTGATTTTTGCAGGTTTAGATACTTAAAGAAAAAAATCTTCCTAAAATCAAAAGGCAACATGAGTGATTGATGCTGTGGGGTTTGTATGTTATCAAGAGTGGGCTTTTTGACCGCAGGAATGGAAGAATACCAAAAGCTTAATTGCATTTGATATGTCAGGTTATCTGGGCACTGCCAAAAAGCTAGCGAAGCTGGGGCAATGGTGTTTTGCGCTGAATAATTGATTTTGCATTTAATACAGCACAGTAGGGCCCCAAAGGATCCCACCCCCTGCTTAAGTAAGAACTGAAAATGTTGAAGCCCCACCACTGTGCATGCTCAGCTGCCAATCTTGCCAGCACCGGAGTCAATGTGAGTTTAATTGCAGCAACATCAGCTTCACTAGCAGCTACAAATAAGAGCAAGCAAATTTAATTCCCTCCCTTTCTTCACTTCCTCTCCATGCATCTGCTATGCTTACTTAACCTCCAGGTACCTACTTTTTAAAAAACAAAACCCAGCTAAATAGCAATAATGAACAAACAGAGTCAACAGTGTGGTATCTAATCACCTGTCTGTTGTGTTTAACATCAGCAGTCCTTTTGCTTACGTGCATAACATCCTTAGCCTTGCGATGCACTAGGGGCTCACTTCAGTTTCTTTGCACTCAGCTATTATCAAGGCAACTGCATGTATTAAAACGGAAGACTCTTGCATGGTGGGGAGATGGACCCTGCCTACTTTTTTCAGCTCCCATTCTATGAGCCAGGTATAGAGGTTACCAAAAGTTTTGCATTTCCTTTAGGATTGCCAACTAGATAAAAGCAAAAACAACTCTCTCCTGACCTATAACAAAGCTTCGATTTGCATAAATCAGCAGGCACCACTTTTGCAGCTAAGCATTATCACCTGCCAATTGCTGCCTATCAAACTGTGCTTGGAGAGAGAGCTGCATGTGGAAATTTAAAAGTTGGCAACCCTAACCCCCCCCCCTCTCTCTCTCACACACACACACATGTTGGGTTGTGAGATGCACCATTTGTTCATGCAGAAACAGTGTAGTGCACATGACCAACATCATGCAAAAGCAAGAGCATGCAAAAATGGGACAGGCCATGCTCTCAATGGCCAAGTCCCATTAACACTTTGCCTGCTGCAGAGTGAAATCCAGTCAAAGGGGAGGAAAGAGACCGTCTTGGGCAGAGAAATTGCAAGAAGTGGTCCTTAAGCTGGCATTACTTGGCTAAACTTGACATGCGAGTGGGCAAACATGCCCTTTCCATGTCTAGAATGTTGCAGATATTTAATTTGTTAAGGACCTGTGGAGAACAGCCTCGTTATCCTTCCCTTCAGACACGTCCAACAGGTAGATCATGATCTACCGGTAGATCACTGGACATCTGTGGTAGATCACTGGCTCCCCCCAAAGAAGCTCAACAAGTTTGGCTCCCCTAAAAGAAGCTCATCATTTTTCCCTGCACCCCTAAAAAACGTGGCTTTCCCCCTCCCTAAAAAAATGTTCAACAACTTTAACCTGAACCCCAAAAGGGGGTAGATCACTGCCAGTTTTTAACTCTGTGAGTAGATCGCAGTCTCTTGGGAGTTGGCCACCTCTGCGCTTGCACCATTACCAAGATTTATTCAGAAGAATAAGTTTGCAGACCTCTAAGCCGCAATGAAGGGCCTGGAAGACCAAAAGAATCCCCCCCCCAGTGTGTGAATTATCAGATAACAGGATACACAGGGTGCCACTCTATTTTGGCTCTCTAAGCCACTCTTAGGATGTTACCTCTTCTCGCAAATGGCACAATATAAGAAGTGTGGGGTTAGCTTACAGTTGCCGTCTGTGCTCACAAACCATGGCGGCAAACATTTACAACAGTTGGTTTCAGGACGGAAGGAAGAACAGTCTCAGATCTTTGCAGCTGACAGAAACTCAGGTCCCACTACAGGAAGTTGCTAAATTATGATTCCTTTAAACACACACACACACACACACACACACACACACACACACACACACACCACCCTTCTATTGTAAGCATTAAATGAAAATGGTATTTTGATCTAAATACAGTATTTCCAAATATTTTTCATGCTCTGTTCATGAACCTAGACCTCTGGTGGGATAATTGTCAAAGTTATTCAGAGCTCTATTCCAGTGAAACCCAGTTACAAAAGGAGATCAATAAATTAGGAAGAAGTGAAGTAAAAGTTCCCCGGTATAAAGTTAGACTACTGTAGTACTAAAAATAATTTTGCAAATGTACACCATAACCCACATGGGTAAAGAAATAAACAACCATGTGATGCGATTTCCTCCCCGGTGTGGGTGTGTTTGCCTTTTATAGTTTTAACTCTGGGGTATGTCTTGATAGGAGGTTGGAAAACTATATTAAAAAGGCAATTAAATCCTTTCCCCTTACCTCCAACTAGGACCATTATGTTTATTAATTTAGAAATCACTTTTAATAAATGGCTTTTAGAAGACATCTGAAGGCAGCCCTGTTTAGGGAAGTTTTTTAATGTTTGATGTTTTATCGTGTTTTTAGTATTTTGTTGGGAGCTGCCCAGAGTGGCTGGGGGAACCTAGCCAGATGAGCAGGGAATGAATATATATATAACTACTACTTATTAAAAACATTTCTATCCTGCTCTTCATTGCTAGTGATTTCAAAGTGGGTTACAAGTTAAAAGCAACATAAAAAATACATATATTCCGGCGTATAAGATGACTGGGCGTATAAGACAACCCCCAACTTTTCCAGTTAAAATATAGACTTTGGGATATACTCACCGAATAAGAAATACGACCCGGCGTATAAGACAACCCCCGACTTTTGAGAATATTTTCCTGGGTTAAAAGTAGTCTTATACGCAGGAATATACAGTACTCAGCCGCTTAAGAACAGGAGCAAATGCACTGCAACCCGAAGAGGTAATGACAAATAGTCTGAAATTAAATGTTTGTTGAGGAAGGCCTGAGCAAAAAGTCCAGTCTTAAGCTGGTGCCAAAAGCAGAACAGGATCAGCATCCATCCTATTTCAAAAGGAAGAGCATTCCAAAGGCAAGGTTCCCTCACTGAGAAGCCTCTCCCCCACAACACTGCCAAACAAATATCAAAAATCGGTGAGGCTGTTGAGAGCCACCTTAGCTGACTTTAATATACAGGCTGGTCTATAGGGGAGCAGGTGTTCCCTCAGGAATCGAGTTTCCAAGTTGTTTGGGGCTTTCTGTACACAAGTACCAAAACCACGAAACTGGCTCAGTCACATATTAGAGGCCACTGCAGTTCTTACAGTGCTCGCTGCAGGCCGCCCCTGACCAGAGGTGGATTTAAGGGAACAGACTTGTTCGCCCACACTGGGTGCCAAACCGAGAGGGAACAGCAACAACGGTGAATAACAGAAAGTGAGAGGTGGGAGGGGGTGATATTTGGCGTTGCACAGGGAGCCACTGAAATTTTGAAGCCCACCAACTGCTCTGACAGGAGCCTAGCCACATGCAACAAAACTCCCAGGGCAGCTTCACATAAGAGTAATCCAAACGACAGGTTATCAGCACATGGACCACAGTAGCCAGGTTCTCCCTGTCATGGGACGGCAACAGCTGGCGAACCAGCCAAAGCTGAAAAGAGGTGCTCCTCAACAACAACAATTCTAGGAGCAACCCAAACTATGCACTGGTTCACTCAGTAGGAGTGCAACCCCCTCCAGAACAGGACCTCTGTCTCATTGGGATATATGTCAAACCACACTGGGTTGTTTTTTAAAGCACATATTTGGATATTCCAGCTGTCCTTGTTATTACACAGGCACTAACTTGTTCCATTAGCTGCAATGTTACTTAGGAGCAACTAACTTTAGCTGGATTGGAGCCCATGGCTTGTATCCAACAATGTTGCTGAGCAGGCAGTAAGGTTTTCATCTGCAGAATAGGGCAATAAACTGTTTTTTTAGCAATTTCTCCCCACCCACTCCTCCAAACCTCTGCACCGTATTTATAGCAGGTGAGGGGGGCTGCAGGGATGGGTGGGAGAATTGCCCCAAATTGCCAAAATCCCCCCTCTGCTGGCCGCAGTCTTCTGTTAGCTGAACAACACCACTGGATATAACCCAATGTGCATAAATGGTCACAAACCAATCCCTATGTCCCTATGTCCAGCAAATTCTCTCTTACTACTTGGGATATCTGAGTGCTATCTAACATTATGCAGACAAATGGGTGTCCAGATAAAAGAAGCCTTTTATACATCAGGTTGCATCCATAGGTCTATGTCTGGAGAAGGGGCACAGGGTATTTAGATAATCATAAAATACCAATCATAAGGGTTCAGACTATCATGTTGTATTGATAAAGCCTTGGAAATATTTAGGAATGAGTGCTTAGATTCTGGATTAAAATAATTTCCACTTGCAATATTTAACCAGCCACTAATTCTGATTTCCGGCAGCAGAGCAGCCTCTCATTATTTGCTATAATATTTTAATAGGTAGAGCAATAAGGGATTGCCCAGACTGGCCCCCAAAATATAGCGATTATTTTTCTTGCTCAACAGCCCTAAACCAAAAGACACTAATCATTGTTCCCATTCCCTCGTCCCTGGCATGTTGGCTCACTAATCAACTTGAATTCACATGAATTAAATAAAATTCTTGCCCCCCTTAATATGTTCATTTTCAACGCTTCTCAAACATTCACATGGAAACAACTCTAGCGTAAATATCCCAGAACAAATGGCTGTATATTATACAGGAGGGAGCAGTTGGGCTGCCAGACTGGGAATGCACTAGGCCATCTGGCCCAGGCAGTCGCTCCAAAATCCTCAGCTTTGTTTTCACCCCTAGACTCCAAACAACACATTTTCCACTGTGATGAGTTTACATTTTCCCAAACACACAGGTCCTGATCGTGCATGCAAATTTCAGACTTCTGCATTCTTCTCCGTATGAGGAAATTAAAATCACCTGCACTTTCTGACATGCAACCAAAGGAACACCGAAGCTGCTGGAACCTGGCTCGATTGCAAACTTTCTCTCTTGCGTTTTCAAAGACGCATTGTGCTCAATAGCTCAGATTCTGCCGAGTTCCTTTCTGAATGGATTCATAATATTTTAATCTCCTATGTGCCAGCCACAGAACCATGCAATATGCTGAGTGGAGAGCTGATTGAATACCTGTGTGCATTGGCACAGCAGGATCATGGCAAAAATGGAAAACTACATATGTACCATGTGCATCATACTCAGAGGCAGGGAGGGGAGGGAACAGACATCTATAGAGTTATCTGTATTTGAAACAATGTTTGATTTAGCATCTAGAATGCCTTACATGGGGGAAAGTTCTGCAGGAAACAGCTCTACTTATTTCTACGAAGTGCATTAGGACTGAACTGTGAGAAGATCTGCTCTCAGCACTGAAGAGAACTTAACGTTGTTCAGTGAAGGGTATTGTTTATCAGGTTGCATACATGTATATTTACATGCACATCATTCCAGAGCTGAGAAGCACCCACGGCATCCAGCTTTACATTGCCAATATGTCCAGTGCCAAGTGCGATATAGACACATAAAACACAACATGATACATGCACACACTTGAAGGCCTGACCAATGTTAAAACTTCAGGGACAAATTCACATGTTTGGGGCAAGGGACGTAAGATTGGGTGTTTGCCTATATGCATGCAGAGACAAAATTAATGCCCATAAGCCTAAATCAACTCTCACAGAAGACCAATTTGGGTAAGCTTTGTCACTACAGTATACCAGGATCCAAGTCTAATTTTTTAGGCAGCATCGGAGACTGCTAAAAATAGAAAAGCAGGTACTGTCCCATTTAAGCCAACAATGGCTTATTCATGAGTAATTATTTCAAGATTTCTACCCAAAACATACCCTTGTCTATTCTTAGGCTTTATTTTATTTTTTTGAAAACATACAGATGAAGTTGGGATAATATCCATGACTCATAAAACACTATTATGACCAGCTTTATTTATTTTTTTAAAAAAGCAGTATCTCAAGCCCAGCATCTGTCCATGACTTTCATACAGAGAGTCTCAAGCATGTAGACATTTAAACAAAGAAAGAATACTAATACTGATACAAATGAATGAAAGTGATTGCAATCACTGTGGATAATAAACCAACTATCTATTAAAAGTTTACTTTTCTGAATTAAATGATTACTATAGTTCAGTTACCTACATGCTTATGTCAGTATCACTATAGATTTAAACCACCCTTTCCCTTCAATGGTGTCTCTTCACTGACACATTCCCAGAGGCAAAAGGGACAACCTATTTGTTCATTCCTTCCAGTAGTTTCGACCTCATCAGACCAACACGGCTACCTACCTATTTGTTCATTAACCTTTTCCCAAAAAAATTAAAAAAAATTGCAACAAATGTCTTTGAAACAGTGACTGCCGTGTAGGACAGTCATTGTTGACGAAGGCACATGCGCATGTCTCCCGCCGACGCCACCCCATTAAGGCATGCATGCTCCTGCCACAGTTTCATTTCGGAGTCATCATTCCATTATCCAATTTGTTCTGAGTTGTGTGTACTGGAATACTGCCCCTCTAAGTAGGTTGACAATATATGTTTAACTTGCATTAAAGATTAAAGGATTTTTTTTTCAACCAGGCTTTGCACAATTTAATTACAAGCTGAAAGTTACTCGGGAGTCTCCTATACATTATGCACACTCTGCGCTAAACCGCTAGCGATGTCTCCACATTTCGACACGTTGGCAAGCCATATGTAGCACTGACCTTCCTTCCTTGCTTAACTAGCGCACAGGCTTCAAGACCTCCCAAGCAAATTTGTTTCCAGCAAAAATTTAGCAAGCGTCTTTGCTTTCCAGAAATAATAATCAGATCACCACACACACAAAAACTGATACAGCCACTGATTATCTTTAAAGGCACATGTGCCACTGCTGAGCACATTCACGGGCCTAACAATGAAGCAAATAACACAACACACACTTGTATCCACCAGCTTGCTGTTTTCTACATTCACATCCAGAAGAGGCTTTTAATGTAGTTCTGTATCAACATTCTCCCTCAAATCTTGGTTCTGTCTATGTTATTTGTCAGTGAAACTCTTCGATCCCACCCCAAACTCAAAAAAGGGACTGTATTTTTTCCTCACTGCAGATTTAGATACAGAAGGGGGTGGGGGAATTGAGACATCCACCAAAGGTGTTTATAGCCTGTAATATCTATACAGTATTATAAATGCTACAAACAAACAAAGGCTGCAATTCTGCATTCAGGCTGCTTAAATCTCACTGTAGTCAATGGTATTTAAGCGAAGGATTACAGACTATTCACCTTTTATTTTCTTAAGAAAACTCACAGATGATTTGACAACAATGCAATCATAAGCAAAGTGCCTTGTTAAGGAAAGTGCTTTAAAGCTATAGAAACTCAAATAGTCGCTTTCCACCAGGGGATCATAATTATGAAAGGTGGAAACATCATCTCTTGCATGACTGTAATATAAAAGCTGTTCAATTATAATGTTTAATGGTATTTTTGTAACAATTCCTCATGAAATACACAAGACACACCCCAAAGCACTATTAGGGCTTCTGCCAATTTAAATATGAGCTCACAGATCCATTTTCAGCCAATTCTGTTCACCACTTTTTCGAGACTTGCTGGTAGAGAATTGTTCCTGTTTTTGTTTCAGCCCCTGCTACAGACTTTTTCAAAAGAGTATCTTTCAATTAGCTGTATCTGAATGATGGAATTGTCTAACATAATTACTTCATTTTTTTCCATTTCTTTTTCTTTCTATTGTAAGACAGCCATCAATAGCAGGAAAAGATGTTTAGGGACCATCAAAGACAGTGTTCTAAAACAAACTCAGCACTTTGACCTTTCTGGTTTGGTGTCAAAAAGCTACCAAAAACAAAGCCAAGCAATAAAAGTTTTTGAAGGCAGAATTTAAAACACCCAGAAACTGGTTTATAAATGTGTGCGAATGTTGGAGATTTTGTCTGACCCTTTTAAAGTGCAGCAACCCCCACCCACCCACCCACACACACACAAAAAACCTTTTTTTAATAGATAAACAAAACTTGAATAGGACTATGTACCTCAACTGATTGATTACCTACTTTCAAATGTTTAACATGAAGGCTAATCAGATCTGATTTTAAAGTCTTTTAATTTTAGATTTTTAAAAAATAAATAAATGTTTTTAATGAAATCAAAGTGCAAAAATATTGTGATTTAGGGAGGCAAAAGTATTGCCTCCTGTTTTGGTTCTCTCTCTGTCTGTGTCTCTGTGTGTAGCCTTTTACCTGCAAACACAATTGCTTGGCTTTGAGTATGTAAGCTACACACACACACACACACACTTGAGCCTTCTGAAGCAAATATCATACACAAAATTAGCCTGCATCACAGGAACAGCACCCCATACAGTATTACAAATTAAAACTAGGCTTGTATTTGAACGTAGCATTTCTAAAACAGTCATTTAACCTCCCGGCATACATTTCAATGCCTAGTTATACAGCTGCAAAGCTCTAATGATTTAATCGCTGTCCCCACCCCCACCCCCCCAAAAAACAACAACCAAAAAACACTAGCAATGTCATTGCAAATAAGCGAAGGATAAATATTTGCTACACTGGCTGGTTGCTGTTTTTGCGTGGCTGTGTTTGTTTTCTATTTCTTTTCATTCGTATAATTAAAGTGAGTTGGGGGCGGGGGGGGGAGAAGAATCCTGTGATCTGAACGCCTTCAGGGAGTAGGAAGCCGCACTTTATTTATTTCAAACAGCAACTGTGCCTAATTAAAATTTAGGATTTGGGGGGAGACAAAATTAATCTCTGTGTGTGTGGCAAATAACATTGCCCTCCCCGCCTCTCCTCCTCCTTCTCCTTCTGGCCGCAACCCGATCTCAGTTCCTTATTTGGCCCTGGCCCATTAGAGAGGTTGGCGAGGAGTCTGTGACGGCGATCCTGTACCTTTAAGGCGGCGGCGGCGCCTTCACCCCGCCCTGGCTCCCGGCCAATCTAAAACCGGGAGCAGGAGGCGCTTTGCCCATCTCAGCCAAACGCCGATTCCAAGGCGCTCTTTCGCCTGAGCTGTGCGCGGCTTGCTCTGGGCTCTTCAGCTGCAGGCGCGCTTTCCTTTCCAAGCGGATGGACTTCATCCCTCGCTCTCAGAGGCGAGATCTCCGTCATCTCATCGCTCCTGCTTTAGGCGGACTTTCCCCCTTTCGGAGGTTTCAGTGCCATCGCTTAAGCTCTGTGCTCTAACCGTTAGGACTGTTGGCTCTCTCTTCTACCTGGACTTTAAGAGGCTAGGAATTTGGAGTAGTAAATGTGAGGGTGGGAAGGGTCCTCAAGATCATCTAGTCCAATCCCTCGCAATGCAGGAATATATATAGTTGTCCCGTACAGGGATCGAACCAGAAGATGAGGCGCGTTTGCAAACTCTGGCCGGTGTTAGAAAATATCCTCTGGCTCTCGCCCAAGAAATCAGGTCTTTGTGGGACTGGTTTGGATAGGAGTTTATCAACTTCACCGTGCAAAGCCAGGATCCGCGCACAGGCAGTTGGACGGGTCTATGGAGCCAAGTGGGGTTTACTTCGGGGTAAACCTGGGCAGGACAGCAAAGGCTCTGAAATTGAATTGGTATCCTGGGATGGGGAGAGGAGAAAAGCCCAGCCCCCTCTCCTCTCCTCCCCTCCTTCGACTAATTTGCTGATCTGTGTCAAGTTGCCCGAGGGGCTGCGCCTTCCCCCAGGAAGAGGGACTGCTGGGCTGCCCGCACGGCCTTTCGCAGCGCGCGCACACAAAAGCAGTCGCACGTTACGCGCCTTGACCTCACTCGGCGCGCTCCCCACGTCGATCGCCGGCTCCGCAATTCTGGGGACGCACACAGGCAACCAACCAACTGGCCCCCCGAGCCACCTCCCAATCTCAGCTTCTTGCAACCCGCGGCGAACCGAACCAAACGCGTTGCCTGCGCGCCCCCTCCAACCACCCCAGACACAGCTTGATCTCTCCGAGGGAGAAAGTATACAGGCACGAATTAAGACGGGAGGAACTTACTTGTTTTGTCATGGAGTCGATTAAGCGGACATAAAAATCCTGTTCTGTTCTGATCCCTACGAGCAGGAGAAGGGGAATGGGGAGTGGGGAAGAGAAATAAATTAATCAAGAGCGTCGTTACGATAAATAATGCAGAAAATGACAAAATGGACAGATCGGTGTTTTCTTGAACTTCAGTTACCCGGCTGTCCAGGAGCAAGAGGGAAGGGCCTTGGAACCGATTGTCATAATAATCACCATTATTGTTACTGTTATTTATTGTCATCATTACCAACCACAACCCTAAAAAAAAATTGGGGGGATGGATCGCGAAAATAATAAAAAGGACGTTAGCATTCCGAAAGCAAGTGAACTCGGGTTCAAATTGTCACTCCAGCATGCACACAAACACCTCGAAAACACCCCTCCCTTCTTTTTTCGGATGGCGCGTAAAGGAGAGATCTTCCTCGATACATCTTCCGGTGTCCCTTTGCCCCCATCGGCTCCAGTCTGATTTGTCACCCCGCCTTAACACCCCACCCCACCTCACATACATACATATATATAATTATAAGGGAGAGTGGAGGCGAAAATAGAGTTTCCCCTCTTTTGCTTGAGTTTGACTGCATGGTCGTAGCCAAAAAAATTGGGGGGGCAGACCTTTTATTAGGGGAGCAGGCCTTTGGGGGACAGAACCACCGTTTGCTATGTATTTTTATTGATTTATATTGATTTGGAGGGGGGCAGCTGCCCTTTCTTGCTCCGCCTTGGCTACGTCCATTTTTGACTGACCAAAGTGGAACGTTGTGTCTGGTGAGCTGGAAACAGGCAAAGCGAAAGCAGTCGCCACGTGGGGAAGGAAAGAGAATCTGTCCTGTCTTATGGGACTACTGGAGAGGTGGATTTTCCCCCCTTTTCTTTTCCTCCGATCCATTTCCCCACTAAAGCATCCAGACGAGTCGAGCCCTTCTCCCCTCCCCGGCTTCTCACTTCCAGGAGTAAACAGTTCACTTGAGCCAGGGAGCTCCCTAGAGCTTTTCAAGCCGCCGCGAGCTGTCAGAGTTGGGCAGAGCCAGGAAAGGGGCTCACCATTGCTGTAGAGGAGCTGCAGCCGGTAATGGATCCCGTTGTTCGTCTTTTCGCTGTTGGCTTCCTGAATGGAAAAGGGGCGCACACATATAAGAACGATCGCAGACCACTGGGACGCTCCAAACTTACTCTACGCTTTTCTTTACTTTGTTCTTACCGGTAGTTTCTACACACAAACACACATACCGCTTTCTCCCCCCTTTTTTCCCATTCAAGCGGGGAAGAGAGAGAAGCCTGGGGCAGGGCTGCAACAGAAGAGAAGCCCACGAGGGTCCTCTGAAGCCCAGGGATGGAGGGGGCACGCCTTGATGTCACGAAGACAATCGACGGGGTGGGGGCGTTGTAGTGGCATGAAGTTGACAAACTGGCTCAATTGGGGTGCAGGTTCTGAGGGGAGAAAGGGACCCTGTGAGCGTTTGGAAGGTGAATCGTCCGGTAGGGATTTTGCAGAGGCAATGTAATGCCCCCGCTCCCAATACCGTGCAAAATAGTTGCAAAGCTAATTTTAAGGCATGGAGGTGTGGAATTGCGCTCCCTCCCTCTCTCTTTCTCTCTGGTGATGGGCTGTGCAAGGGGCATAGCTGCCAAGTTTTCCCCTTTCTCGCGAGGAAGCCTATTCAGCATAAGGGAAAATCCCTTTAAAAAGGGATAACTTGGCAGCTATGGCAAGGGGTGGGGGAGGGTTACAATTCGCAGGTGAGGCAATCGGAGCCTCTTCACCACCCACCCACCCTGCACTTCACACGTTCACTTACTTTCTCCTTCTCCACGAAGCCCACGAAGGCGGTGCGCTCGATCTCCACCGGCTGCCCCTGCCGGTCGTACAGAGCCAGCACGAAGTGGAAGAAGTTCGATTTCCTCAAGTTGGAAGGCGGCTGCTTCTCGAAATGAGCCCGGGCCAGGCCCACCCCGCTGCGGCCAAAGACACACACGGTTAGAGAGCCCCGAGGCGGTCCCAAGACCCTCTTAACCCCCATCTCCAAGGGGGTCTCCCACATACCACTCCTGCCAGCCTTTCTAGTCACCCTCGCTGTAGTTAGGGCACTAGACGCCACGGAGTAAGGGGCGCCGGGGCTAGCGAGCCGAAAAGCACTCGAAGTCCCGCACGGCTTTCTAAAATGCCCAGCAAGCTTTCGGGTCACAGCTCAAGGGCCCTCACCCACGTCCATTTCAGGCCTGGTCCTCCTATTCTCCAGTAGAAAATTATGTGAAACTCACTAGCCCAAGGGAGAAACCAGAGCAGGTGGCTCAGTCCTACAGGGGAGGCAAACTTATTGATTCCGCTATTTTGTTGCCTTTCTTTCTTTCTTTCTTTCTCTCCAGTGTTGGAGCGCCTGGCTCTTTGGAGCCAGAAAGGAAGATGCTCTCCAAAGTGATTATGATTTTATTTTTTAAAATGAAATCCTTATTTTGCTCCTGAACTTCCCCAGCAAACCTTCTATTTCCACTTTGTAAAGCTCAGGTTGAATTATAGATTGCTTTAAGCTGCCCGAGATAGCTGAGCTTTGCTTTCCCAGCGCTGTTCTTTCGCAGTCCCCTCCGCTCTGGCCTCAGCTGTCAGGGAAACCCGCCATGTGCCTAATCTTTCCGCCCGAGCTTTTAAGAGCGCCTCTGGCTCCATCGCCTCTCCGGTGGGAACCATCCCGCCACAGGCTGCCTAGGAAAACTTTAAACATTTCAACCTTTGGGTTGTCCCTGCAGAACTTTCCCTTCCTCAGAGGGGCTTTTTTTTCTTGGGGGTGGTACTGGGCAGAGAAGGATGGACGTGAAATACAGCCGAACATGACTGTTAAAACCGAGAGTTGGCTCTTGGTTCCGGATCCGTCTTAGCAAATGCGCCCCAGGCTGCAATCCGAACCGGGGCTGGCTTGGAGGCGAGTCCCACAGCAATAATTCGGACTTGCTTCCGCGCAAACACGGACAGCAAGTGGGGTGTGTGAAAGAGAATGATGTAGAAATGTCCGGGACAGAGGCTTTGCAGAATGCAAGGCTGTGGAGGGCGGGAAGAGCATCCGCGGAGGAGGAGGATGACTCCCAATAAATATTGCAAAGGTTTTGCAGAAGGGACACACACACGCGTCTAGCGTTGTGCATCTAGAAAAGTTCATTGCCTGTTGCAACTCATACACAAAAATCGAGGCTCTGGGAGGGAAAGGGGATCAATTCGCATTAGTGCTTATATCTTCTGGAGGGCTATGCTGGGGAAGGAAGAGTGTTGCACCTATTAATGTAGCTTTTTTTGAGAGACGGTTATGAGACTGGGGGCATCGGAAGAGTAAACAAATTGTGGAAACCTTTTTGGGGAGGAGGAGGGAAAATGGAAAGTGTGAGCGAGAGACAGAGAACGACGTGTTTGCCCAACTAGGAAGGAAGAGCCAACGCGCGTAAAGACGCCACTGACAAGGCGCTTGCAACAACAAAAAGTGCCCCCAGCGCAAAAGTCCTGCAGGCAAAAAGTCGGTTGCGGAGAGCTGGTGTTGCTGGAGAGGTAGCCTGCCGAGACAGGAAGGGAGAGGAGGGCAAGGCAAGGGGAGCGAGGGATGCTGCGCCAGCGCCTACGTACCTCTGCGCGGCCGTGTTTGCATCCAGGACGCCGGCGCCCTGCATCCAGGTCCTGACCGCGTTCATGCCCGCGCCGAGGGGCTCTTCCTTCATGCTGCTCCCACTCCGCTGAATGCTTTCCTGGATCCCAAACATGAATTAAAAGCAACCAGGACCCTCCCTTCTTCTTAAAAAATAATAATAATATAGATCTAAGAGAGAGAGAACGACAACAACACAAAACACAACAACAAAGAGTAGTGTTGATGATAATAAATCGCCAGAGAGTGTTTTTTTTTCTTGCTTGCTTTCTCTCTCTCTCTCTCTTTCTCGCTCTTTGCTTTGCTTTCTTTCTTTTTCTCTGGAACCGCTGCTGGAATCAAAGCAAATCAGAGAAAATCAAACACAGACATTGAAAGGGAGAAGCAGCAGCGGCAGCAGCAGCGGGGGAGGAAAAACAAAACGAGCGAGAATCCAGAGGGGGACCGAAATCGCCCTCCCCCGGGGTTGGCCGCGGATGCTCTTGGCTTGGCTGGTGGCGAGCTGGTTCTTGTCGAGGCTGCGTGGCGGAGTGGCCTTTGGAGCAGCAGAATAACAACAATAATATTTTTATTTTAAAAAAAAATTAACGATGATGATGATGGTGGTGGTGACGATCGTTTGTTCGCTGGCCGGGATGGCTCCAGAAGCCGGAGGACGAAGGCGCCGTCCCCGTTCCGCGCCGAAGTCACCCTCTTTGGGATCGCCGGAGAAAGAAGGCAGTTTAAGAAACAATAGGATCGACTGGAGCGGCGGCGGCTTTGGCTGCGGCGGCGGCGGCGCCCTTGGCTACCTCAAGTGTCATTTTCCAGTGACAAGAGAGCGGCAAGTTTGCTGCCTCCCGCGCGCTCTTCTTTCTGGTGCCTTTTCTTCAGCTTTTCTTTCCCTCCAGCCAAAGATCTTCCCCCCTCTTTCTTTAATATGTATATATTAATTTTGCTTTTTTTCGTTCTCCGGGGCTCCTCCGTCTCCTCTGTCTCTCTCCTGCCTTTCTTCCCCAGCGCAGTAAGCTGCCTGCCTGCCTGCCTGGCTGGCTGCTGGAGAGAGCGAGAGAGGAAGACACGCCGGCAAAGGTAAGCAGCAGCAGCAGCAGCAGCCTCCGCGGGTGGACGGCGATCCTCTTGGCTTCTTCCCTCCCCCCTTCTTCCCTCCCCCCCACGCGCTCGAACCGGAGTGATTTGCAGTCTTTCCCAATGGAATCCGCTTCGACTCTCCCCGCAGCCAAACACGAGCGCAGCAGCCCCAGCGGGCAGGGGGCGGGGCCCGACTGGGGCCCGGCACCGCCCTCATCATTTGCATAGCGTCACAACTTCCTCGGCCGCGCCGCGGTTCGCCAATGGGCGGCGAGGAACTCCGAGGTGCGTCGCGCGGCGGGCCGGGGGGACACGCCCCTCTCATTAGCATCGCCCCGCCCCTTCGCCTCGCCGGGAAAAGACCGGAGAAAGTTGCCAGCGAGGGCGCGAGAGCCGCGGGCGGCTAGGAGGAAGGAAGGAAAGAAGGAAGGGGAAAAGGGGACAGGATCGGGTTGGGAAGAGGCAGGATAGGAGTGGAAAGGCGCAAATGCAGGCGGAGAGCAGCGCGCTTGCTCTCCGGCGCCTCGTGGTGTTGTTTTTGTTTTAAAACGCGTGGAAGTTTGGGATGGCGAGGCGCGCCGTCGAGCAACTGATTCCTCGCTCTTGGCCTCTCACGATCCCATCGCTAAGCCAAAGGCGGCTGCGTTTGGGTTTCTTTTTCCCTCTCTAGCACATCGAGTTAAATATTTCCAATATAGCAGCCTTCCCCAAGTTCCCACCCGATCGAAAGAGGCGAGTTTGCCCTCGAGGTTTCGTCCGCCGCTCGTCCCAAAGTTACGTGCCCAAGGTACGGGTGGTGTTAATTTCGTGCTGTGCAACCCCTCAACCAACCACAAAAAAATTAAAATAAAATAAAAAAGAGGAACGTCCTCCAATGCTGCCGCCGCCGCCGTTGTTTTGCGGGCCTCAGTGACAGGCTCTTCCGACTGGATAAAACCACCACCCCACTTTCCATAATGGAGGCGATTTTGTGAGCACAGCTGTCACCCACCACCAAGCTGGTGTCCCTCTTTAAAAAAGAGCAGATGATCCGTCCACATTGTTACATTTCACTCTCACGACCAATTGTACAGTTCCTCCCCCCTCACCCCATCATCGAGAGATTCGTGGGATTTGTTTCTAATTTATAGTCGGACGAGGTCATAAGGCAGATGCCTGCAAAAAAAACCGAAACAAAAGCACCCACACAAAATATGCCTTGTGTTTTTTAAAATAAGAACCCGTCGTTCGGAGTCTTCGTTGCGCAGATAGACATATTAATAATAATAATAATAATAATAATAATAATAATAATGCGCTGAGCTATCTCGTCCCCCCTTATTTCTTTTCATGTGCCCTCCACATAGTAGAAGTCACTCTCCGACGAGGAAGCGCCACTTCTCGCCCCCACAACGCGCATTAAAATTATTCTTTCTTTTCTCCTTTACCAATAAACCAAAGGCGCATCAGTTTAAAAAGTGCCTAATGGGCTCATTTTATCCCTCTTTCAAATCCAGGAAGGTCGGGTATTTATTTATTTAGGGTGGGGAGCGGAATGTAGAAGGGACTCTTTCCTGAAAGAAAGAGTTTCACTTCAGTTTAGAACAATTTCCATTCAGAGATAGAATGGTGACGGGTTTTCATTATTGTTATCCGGAGTCTTGGAAACACGTGTCTCGAATAGGACGCTGTGGTTCAAATGGACGGGGTTAGCTGCGATGGGGTTTTTTAATTTAAAAAAAATATATACACAAGCCCACTATTTTCTTTTTTCTTGCTTGGTTTGTTCCGAGAAAGAGAAGACGACGAAGACAGTTAAAAGAAACTCAGTGCTGCATGCACACGAGCGCCACACGTGCAACACGTATCTTTGTGGCAGTTTCTTCGCGAGAGAGAGAGAGAGAGAGAGAGAGAGAGAGAGAGAGAGAGAGAGAGAGAGAGATTACATACCCATACACGCACACTCTGCAACATTTCCGCTGCAAGCAGCGTTCTGGAACCGACTCAAATTCTGGAGCTGACTAAAGTCTCCGTGCGTCAAAACTCTCCCCGCGTTCCCTTTCCTTCCTCTCTCGATCGCCTTGATCGCCAAGTGCCAGAGCCTCCCGCTTTTTCGTACTTGACGTCTAGTGGGACATCTTCGTGCGTGCCCCCTAACTGCTTATCTTCCCTAAAAGTGATCTAGCCCTCCGCCCCAAACCTCTCCATGCGTGTAGGATTCTCCCCAAAGAGCAACTTCTCATCAGTGGTGCTAGCATATGGAGAGGGGCTCTTGACAACACTGGTCAGCCTTTTTATAATAATGTGGCGCAAAAACAAATGCTTTATCCTCCCAGGGTAAATCAACTAATCGTTAGGAAGTTGCAGCCAGAGAGTTGACTTGTTATTTTCTCTTTTCCTGCCCAAAGACTGCGGGCTTGGTATCCTCTCCCAGCCCTTCTCGCAAAGAAGACTAAATTCAGGGTGGCTTTCTCCGACTTTCTTTCTTTGTCCGTGTCTACATGTGTAAATCTGCACAGGTGTTGCATCGACGTTGTTCACGCTTGCGAAAACATGCAAATAATGTTGTTCGAACACCTTCTTCTGTATTGCAGCGTATTGATAAAGAGCCTCTTTCAAAATTCACTTGCCTCAATATGCAGATAATATAACAGACGAGTACACCACTTTATAAACTGATTTCCAGGAAGGCAGACACTGACAGAGATCTGATTTCATTTATTTCCATGGGGCCATTTTGAACATCCATAGCTCTTTGTAGGTACTTCTGTCTGCCTGTATTTCAAATTAATATTGAATGAAGAGGGCAACACATGTATGCAGCTTTGTGTCTAAAACCCAACAAGTTAAAAACTGCTGTGAGTACAAAATTCAGCTTCATTTTGACTGACGTTGGTGCCTATATTTGTGAAGATCAAGAAATCTGGCAATCGAGTGCATTGCTTTACCAGCGTGTCACTGAGTATACAAATAGGGACATGTGCTGTAGAGGGTTCTTCTGAGTTGAATGGTGAATGGCCATAAAACCTGCATTGTGCGCAGGCTTAATATTTAATATTCCTATGTAAACTTTTACTGATATTATCATTACTATTTTCTGCAAACCATCTGGGATCCTTATGGTGATGGGTGGGCCAGAAATCCTCTAGATATGAATAAATATTAAACTGACAGAGTCAGCAGGATTTCACACATCACCTGGTCAACATAATAATAATAATAACAACAACAACAACAACAACAACAACAACAATAATTTATTATTTATACCCCGCCCATCTGGCCGGGTTCTCCCAGCCACTCTGGGCGGCTTCCAACAAAACATTAAAATACAGAAATCAAACATTAAAAGCTTCCCTAAACAGGGCTGCCTTGAGATGCCTTCTAAAGGTCTGGTAATTGTCTGTCAAAGAGAATAATACAAAGAATAATAATACAAAGAATAATACATGCCTTTATGTACTGTACATTCTCCATTGAACTTAATCAAACACTTGCACAGTCAATTTCACTAGGGGGAGGTAGCTGGCTTCAAATCTGCTTGAAAGTCCCAAAGCGTAAGGACTTGGCACCCTGCTCCTTATTCCGAGTTTTGTAGGCATGGGCATAGCCAGGGGGGGTGCAGGGGGGCAGCTGCCCCCCAATCAAGTAAATAAATAAAAATACTTAACTGACCAATTGCATTTCCGATAATTTGGTTCTGTCCCCCTAGCATAAAGCCTACTCCCACCTAAAACAAGCCCATGTTTATAGGACATGGTTGTAATTAGTTAGTGGTGAAGGCACTCTGCACATGCTTTAAAAATCCATATTTTGAACTGAAATTAATTTCCTAAGAAGTAGTTTCCTAAGATTCTTTTAAACTTTCTCCTTTCCAAAGTCAAATATTCTCCAGGTATTCTCTGGATGCTTGAATACTCTTTGAATATCATCTAAAATATTTTGTTGTTGTTCATATTTAACAACCAATGATAACAGATATTGGCTGATATACAGTATATGGCAACATTTGATCATCAACTTGCAGTAACATTTCATATTTGATTGCATGGACCACTGACACATAATGGGTCTATCACAGTGTTTTTCTAATGGTGTATGTAATGGATTGACACGGTTTTGAAATATTTATTCCTACCTGGCTGGAAAAGAGTTAATCCACCTCCAGCCTGACTGACATAACATTCTGCTGGGGGCGGGACTGTTCCCAGTTTAAAAGGAGGGAGCAGCGGTTTTGTCAGTTGAGGAGAGGGAGAGGGAGAGGGGAGGTGTGAAGAAGAAAGTTGAGAGGCCAGGATAGTGGTGATCTAGATGAGGTTTAAGAAGGCTCGATGTTAAATGTTTGACAGAGATTATCTACAACCAAAATGTAGCTTATAAACACATGAAACGTTAAAGCAACAACTATGTTCTAAGGTTAATAAAATCCTTCTCTTTTGTGCCAAGAAGTATGGTCATTATTTTTCCAGCAAGGTATCGGGACTCACAGAAGTGGTAACTCATTAGAGAACAAAACTTACCTCAGGAAAAGAGGCGAAAGTTTGTGTCTTAGAGTAACACTGAGGAGGCTTAGAAAGATAACCTGGGGTGTCAACAAGATGCCAGCATGGAAAGAGCAAACTTTTACAGTAGGGGGGAATCAAGCCGAGTGAGACCCTTTACTGGTGGCAGGAGGTTATTCTATCAAACAGCCTAGAGGGTGTTTTTTTTTTTTGATACCAGGCCATGTGAGCTGGAAGGAAGAGTCTCTTTACTTATAAAACCACAAGAATAAAGGGGTTTATTTGGAGGAGGCGGGAGAAGAGTGTGGGTGGCTTCACCTCTGGATTCCTGTGTCGCATTTTAGTAATAGAGAGGGGGACATTCGTCGCAGTGTACATTCCATGAATACACTCCACAGCATCTGTCATGGAATGTATGCATGTTCTTTCCAACTGTAGCTCAGCCTTCCCCAACCTGAGGCTCTTCAGAGGCTTTGGATTACAACTCCCATTGGCCCCACTCAACATTGCCAGAGGTCGGGAATGATGGGAGGTGCTGCCCAAAACATCTGGAGGGCATTAGGTTGGGAGAAGCCATTGTAGATAAGTCTGGGGCATACTCTATACAAGAAGGCAAGGGGACAGGTGCTCCTCTAGTCTAGATGAGCCACATTCCCTGTAGTCCAAGCTTTCATTTACAAAACAAATAAAGCAAGCCTTTATATGACCTGATATATGAGGCAAGATGTCTGTTTTGATCTTTCCTTTATAAGAAACCAGCCTGTAGCATTTTTTAAGCCAATGAATGAAGTCATGGCAAGGGCTGACATTTAGGAAAGGAGGTGTAGCCAATTAGACAAATAAGTGTAGGGTGAAACAACTCTCATCAGTAGAAGGAACTTCTTGGATAATTTTTTAAGCCTTTCATTCTGGTCTCAGATGGAAAAGCGATTGCTGCCTAGCTGAAAACAATTCAGGTATCCAGGATTTTAGTGCACCTGCGATTGGGATGGGGTGGGGAGGTAACCAAAAGGAAGCGGGAAAGGTGGGACTTCATGATCTTGCGGATCCCATGTGGTACATCAATAAAAAGATCCCTCCTACACTGCAGAGCATGATCACTAATGATCAGCAAGCTGCCTTTCAGTTGTTCTTCCCACTGAGGTCTCCACCATAAGCTTAGAAAGAAAGCTACAATCACATTTGACATCATTTGATGCTTGACATGCAAAAAATACATAATATTAGACGGCGTTTGTTAGTTGACATATAATAGTATTTTACAATCTTATAGCATTTGATGAAAAACATGCAGTGCATTTAGTATCTGACAACATTTGATCAATAACATGCCATAGCAACTAGCACTTGACAGTTGAAAGCTTGTGTTTGAAGCTTGCCAAAGTCAAAATAATCACGGGACGCCAACAAGCCTAAAGCACCCCAATTCTGAGATTAAAGCTTTGCATCCAAAACTGGAACTTGGATTTTGCATTGAAATTTCTGATTCAAAATAATCAGAATGGTGAAACTGGAGAAAAATGGGATTTTGAGTATTTGAAAATATTTGCTTTTACCTTTTCTTAGGTATTACATTTTGGTGGTGGTGGTCATGATGATGATGATGATGGGTTGCCAAGCCTGCTTGCGTAGCTTGCCACCCCTGCAAATCTAGGATTGTGATGCAGCCATACAAATCCTCCAGTGGGGGCCATGCGATGACAGCCTTACAATTTTATGCATAAAGGAATAATACTTTCAGGAGTGTGCTGTAGCATTGAAAAAAAGACCGGATGAGCTCTGGATTAAATGCATTCCCATCTGAGCAGATAAGTACATGTCCCTTCCGGTTGTTGAAACTACCTCATTCTATGTAGTCTCCCCACTGTGCAATAATTGTATCATTTTCTAGGCCAAATGTTTCAACTCTGCAATATTCTTTACAATTAAAAGCAATTTGCAATGATCCCAATTGTTTCTTTTCCAGGGCTCTGCACATGCCAGGAGAAGGAGTAATGATCAGATAAATGCAGAACTTGGATCAATACAAGGGGCATTGTTGGCAGCATTTGCTCTCCGGGTCTGTTCACTGCCTTCCTCAATGATAAAACTATGCTCGCTGTTTCAGGATATCCCCTCTCCTCCCCAGTAGGTAGTGACTGCTACTAATTTATAACATGAAAGTGGCTTGTTCTCTGATGACCTTGAATCATTGCACCAGTTCTTTGGCTTAACCAGAAAAATGACACCACACACAACCAACATTCTCGCACTTCTTCTTCTTCTTCAGCATCCTCCTTCTTCATATTTTTGTTATTCGCCATCAATGTACCTTTAGAAATAACTCTGCCTCTCAACTAGATTTAAAACTTGCTCACATTTAAATGATTGTAATTGCAATTCAACAATCGCTTTGAATAGCTCAGTTGGTTAGAGTGTGGGGCCGATAATGCCAAGATTGCAGGTTCGAGCCCTGTATGGGACAGCTGCAAATTGCAGGGGGTTGGACTAGATGATCCTCAGGGCCCCCTCCAATTCTACATTTCTATGATTCTATGACTATCTCTGCCTGTGTGCAGATGCAGAGCACACACCACGCTGTATATGTTTCTCCAGCGCATGTGAGTCTGCTTTCAAGTCCCCTTCATTCAGGCTTGGGGTTGTGAAAGGGAATATGACTCTGTCTGAAGCACTAAAGGAGAGGGGAGTCTGCAGAAAACAAAACAAATCAAAGAGGTAGCAGGGAATCTCGGTGCTTCTTCTGTCCTTCCTTTTTGACGTTGCTTTTTGTCACGTTGAATCAGAATAGCAAGCGAAATCATCTCAAACACAATCACATGCCAAAATAGTTAAAACTATAAAAATTCCTCAGCTAAACATCCGGCTTAAAAACTGCCCAAACACAAGTCATTATCATAACAAGTTCCTAAATGCCTTTGTTGCTACAGGGGTTGGGGTTGGGGACTTCTTGCATTAACTTTAAAAGGCTCTTGTATATAACGTGTGTGGAGCGGGGACTTTGGATACATGTAACCCATTTTTAAAGTACGGATTGCAATTACAGTCATCTCCCCCACTAGTCCACCAACCCTAACATCTTAAACATTTTTAGATCAAATTCTTGGAAATTCAGAAAAGCACTCATAAGGAGCATTCCCACCTCTGTAATCAAAGCTGATACAAACAGGAATACACATTAATTGCATATATTTTTATGAATGCATGTGAAGACTAACAGTTCAGTCCTATACATGTCTACCAAGAAGTAAGTCCCTGTGAGTTCAAACGGGCTCACTCCAAGGTATGTAGGTGTAGGACTGTGCCCTAAAACACCTTTGGTAGAAAAAGTCATCACAATTGTTATTTGTTATAATCTTTTCCTGTATTTTTGTTTGGGTGTCTGAATCAATTACACTTTAAATCATAGAATCGTACAATTGTAGAGTTGGAAGGGATCCTGAGGGTCATCTAGTCCAACCCCCTGCACTGCAGGAATCCTGCCCACAGCCATCCCTGGTTGGGCTCGAGCTGCCAACCTTCTGGTTAACAGCCCGACTCACTGACCCTTTGCACCACATGCACCTCAAATGCCTGCCGTATTGTCCTATTCAAAGAGGGATGGTGGCTGGAACACAACACAGCAGGACAGAACAGAACTCAGCTCCTGAAGCCAATAAATAAATATTGGAAAAAAGAAAGCAACAGCTAATGCCAGATGAACCCATACAATACAAATCATGAACTGCACAAGCACAGGCGAAAAGCACTGAGCAAAACAAATATCTCGAAGTGACACAATCAAGAGAGAAAAGCCACAGGTGGCAGGGAGAGGTAAAATATATGCACACATACAAAGAATAAAATTAAGCAGGTTCCTAGAAAATCTTGGATCTGAATTTCTCTTTGCATGTTGGACTTGAGTACACTCCTTTTCAAATCTGAAAGTGCATAGATGTAAAATGCAATGTGTGCCTCTTTAAAGCAGGCATCCCCAAACTGCGGCCCTCCATATGTTTTTGCCTACAACTCCCATGATCCCTAGCTAACAGGACCTGTGGTCGGGGAAGATGGGAATTATAGTCCAAAACATCTGGAGGGCCGAAGTTTGGGGATGCCTGCTTTAAAGGATAAAGTGGACTGAGCCCGGACTCAGAGAGTTTTATAGGAGCATGAACCAAATATCACATCCACAGGCAAACCTGCCAGGCCTGATGACAGGCATATGTATTCTGTATTGTACACATGGGGATCAATCAGCAACAGGGTTGACGAAAAACTCATAGACTGAAGTCATTACACATGAGTCACACCAGGCAAGAACAGTAACTTTCCTCCTCACATAGTTAAGGGACATTGCATATTTCTCTCACCCCTCCCCAAATATGGGAGGAGGGAATGCACAATATCCTCAGGGGGATATGATCATGTCATGTCAGGAGGAGGAGAGATATTTAATTGTGGTTTTAAAGCAGATAACACTTACAGAGCATTTAGATAATGCCTTTAAGTTTTTTTATTATCAGACATAATTCTGACAATCAGCTCCCATCTAGTATGGAAGAGCTTGCAAAGTATCCAGACAAAAAATTCTGGCAAGCTCTTTCCCTAGTCATATAATAACCAGGAAATGCCAGTTTGAATTTTTCTCCTCAAGTAAGGTTGCATTCCTAGGCAAACCTATTTATTTTTAGTCATTATATATATCAAGTTCCTGATCACCATAGTTTTCAGGGCAATGAACAATTGCAACCAATTAAAATCACATTACTACTACTACTACTACCACCACCACCCACAACAACAACTTATTATAATGCAGCAATCAAATAAAAACCCATACTAAATCTTATCAGAAGACAATCAAATCAAATTGTACAATTTCAGACACAGTAATAACCACATGGAGAGAAAAGACACCTCCAAACCACAGCAAGATGCAGAAGTTAAGCAGCTCATACAAATAAATATATAAATACGTTTCATAAAGTGAAATACCTCTCAGTAGTGTACTTTGCAAAGCACTGGAAAATAAAAACAGGAATTTGCCTGGTGCTGAAAAGTCATTAAAGATGGCTTTGGTTGAGTCTCTACAACCAGGGAGTTTACTGCTGACAAGGGCAGCTCCTTTACCACACCATGTGCAAAGGGGAATAGGAATTTTAATGTATATTTTATGTTCAGTTCAGAGGTTTTTTACAATGAAGCAGTATACAAATGTTACAAAGAAATGAAAATTGTTGTCCGATCCTAAGGTATATGCAACTGTCCAGAGCCGCAAACGAAAAGACAGGAATCTCTGCCCTGAGGAGGCTGCAATTAAAAATCCGACATGATGGGGACAGAAGAGGCGTGAGAGGAGGATGGAGTTGAAAGTGAGAGAATAAGAACATGTATGTGTCCAGTTCAGCGAGGAGCACTTTGGCTGAGTTGGATAAGGAGTCAGGGGTTATGCCAAAGGCTTCTTGGAAAAAGCTATTTTTGCCAGTGGCACCAGTAAAATGAGAACTGATTGAAAGAAAGGGGGGGGAATTCCTACATTTGTTCATTTGCAGTTATTAACAATAGGTGTTTTGCCTATCTTCCTGGAATCTTCCTGGCTGACCTAGATGAGTGGCAATTTATATAATGTCAGGTTCGTTCCTACCATGTTCACCTGCTACAGGATGGAGATGGAGCTCATTAGAGTCCTCTTCAGCATGGATAATGGATTTCTGAGGAACTTTGGCTTATCCACTTGCTACAGCAAAGGGAACAGGACACAACATGAAGAACTCTGTCCTGTTAGTCTGGCAAACATTTGACTCTGTTTTGAATGAGGAAAGTGGGAGTGAAATGATCTGGATTGCATGAAAGTGGGGACAGCAGTCAATTTTCCTGACCACTTTGGCAGAGAGAGGACACATGGGAACTGGTCTCTGAAGTCCCTCCGCCAACAGGAATGTGCACAGGATATCGACACCGAAGACAGAACATAGGATTCATCTTTGTGCTAAAGATTCCAAAGGTCTCACATCAATGTTCAGGGTGGTGGTCTGGTGAGAATCTAAATTAACATGCATAGGGTTTATGCCTTACAGACCCAAGCTAAGGTTTAAGGCTCCTTCCCCTCATTTACAGAGAACAGGGATATTGCTCCCTCACTCCGTTTCACAGAGTTCACAAAGAGCATAAATCCTGGAGAAAGAAACAGGTTCACTGCAAACAGTGCCCTGTTTCCCCACTGCTCCTAAGATCCATCTAAGGTATCCCCCCCATCCTGGGCTCCAAAATAAGCCTCCTGTACCCCAAAGGATGGGAAACTGAGGAAGGGGCTTCTGCCTGATGACCTCATATACCTGATAGGATTTGGAGACAAATTCCTCCCCGTGAAACGATACTCATATTTGGCCCTAATCATTTTGGCAAGCAAAATGATGGTCCCTTCCCAATCCAACTGCGGGGTGCAGTTTCCACATCCAAGTTGCTCTTTTTGCACACACCCCACCACCACCTCTATGGTTTAGGATTCACTTGGCTTCAGGGAAACATCTTGTCTTCTGATGTCTCCTTTTGCCCTCCCATCTTTCATAGCTAGGGATGGGTGAACCTATGTAGTCATCCTTCTGGTCCATGTCACTTTCAAATGTTTTAACCATTATTTCATTCCTTCAAAAGTTTAAATATGTCTTTTCTCTCAAAATACTATTTAAATATCATTTTTTCCACAGTATGGGAGGAATTCAGTATTATGGAACTCTTATCAGTTCCAGCATTGACAAGGAGAATGATCACCCCCCAACATGCTCTCCTGGGGGATTTCCCATGGCTTTTTTGGGGGGGGGAGTTTGGAGGCATTCAAGGGAATGCATTTTCTCTCCAACAGCTTATATTGGTCTCATCCACCCCATACATTTAAAGCACCCTTAATCTACTTTAAGAGGCATGGTTCCCCCCCCCCCCAAAGAACCCTGAGAGATGTAGTTCATTAAGCGGGTTGAGAGTTGTCAGCAGAGCCAGTTTTAGGGCAGTGTGGGTGGTTCCCCAGCACAGAACGCTGAGCTGAGGCAGCACAAAATTGAGAAGATCCATAAGTGAGAAGATCTATTTGTGGGAGCCAAATTTTGGGCTCACTCAGGGTACCATGTTAGCAAAGTCTGCCCTGTTGTCATGAAACCTCTGACAGAGCTACAGTTCCCAGTTCCCAGGATTCTTGGAGGGGAAGGCATGGCTACCAAAGTGGTATAAGAGTGCTTTAAAGGTATTGTGTGGATGTGACATTAGATGCATCTTTTGATACGGCTGTATTTGATACTGAATTTGGAGAAGTGCAAATTGCAGTGGATTCCTAAATCTGCCTGCACATTACTCCAGAGAGGAGCAGGTCACTTTGTAAAAGAATTTGCAATCCCCCCCCCCCCGCAGGCATGGAAAGCTCAGTGGTAGAGCTCAGTGGCAGCGCATTCAATTGCTTTGCATGAAGGTCCCAAGTTTTATCCTCAGCATCTCCAGGGAGGACTAAGAAAGACCCCCTGTCTAAAACCCCAGAGCGTAACTGCCAGTCAGTGTAGACAACACTGAGCCAAATGGATTGTTGGCCTAAGTCTGTATTAGGGAACTTCCTGTGCCTGCTACCCCTACTTTCACTGGCCCTTGGGACCTGCTAGATTGCTCACTTACTCATGCTTCACCAAAGGCTGCTCTTGAAGTGCAAACCTGCACTCCTAATTTGACGAAAGTCTCCCTCAGTTCATTGTGGGATGCACTCCCAGATAAAGGAGGACCAGATTGCATAATAGCCATTCTTAATGGTAGAAGATATGCTTCTAATTAGACATGGTTCAAATCTGGAAAAAAACTTCAGTGAAATCAGCACGGATCTTTCTTACCCAGCCGGAAATAATTCAGTTAAAGCTTCCACATTCAGCATTATTGAAGTCCGAAGTGGATCCTTTGGGATCAGTGCATTTTCAGTATGATTTAAACTTGTTTCAGTAAGTAAGTGAGTTAAAAGAAAAGCCCCCTAAACTCTCATGCTTACTGTTTCTGGTTTTGCATTATGAATATTATTTAATTTATATAAATTCCCCCCAAGGTTACTGTTTAAAGTATTAAAAGGTTTTAACTTAAAGGACATGAGCTGGACTCTTAGGAATGCTAAGTCATACTCGGGCTGTATAGTGATTTTTTATTTTAAAATCACCTAGAAGAAACAAAGAGAGCCATTTCATACTTTGCCTTTTATTTATTTATTTATTTATTTATTTATTTATTTATTTATTTAATATCGCTCTTTGCCTTTTATTTTTAATGAAACATTCACCATCATTGCCAATGCCATTGCAACTTTTCCCAATGGCTGGTATGTGCATGGAACTTTAACAGTTTGTGTTTTAAAGGAACTGGGGCAATGCTGCCCCTTTGACAACCGCTCTCCCAAGAGGGCTGGTTGTGGATTGCAAGCTTCATTCTGTGGCTGTTCCTGCAAAAAAACGCTTTGAACTATAAAAACATAATCCCCAACTGGGTTTGTTCATGCACCAGGAAGAGCTGGAAGCTTGCACTTTAAAACCATTTAGTTAGATTATTTATCCTGCAGACTGGTAGAGATGAAGATTCCTTCGGCCCATATCAGAATTGTTAATTTTGATTATCTTCTGATTTTTTTAAATACCTGGTTTTAAAAAGTCTTTTATTGACCATTTTAATATTTTTTTTTTTTTTTGTAAACCACTTGGAGGTTTTATTACAATGAAGCGGCATATAATTTTTGTTAAATAATTTTTTTAAAATACTCCATTGAAGAATTGTGCATAATCCTAAACCTCCATCCTGTGACCACAATCCTAGGCTCACTTACCTGAGAGAAAGCCCCACTGAATTCACTAGTACTTTCATTTGCATAGACGGTTAGGATTGTGTTGTAAGTCAAATAAGATAAACCAATAGCCAATCAGATCACACAACTCAAAGAGACCTGCCATGTTTTGCATAGTTTGTGTTGCAACAGAATCAGAGGTGTAGTTTGAAGTGCTGGAGCTCATCCTGACAGCACTCATAGTTCTCACCCCCATAAGGAGGGTCCAAAAATCCAGACAACTGTGTTCATGAATTTTTACAAAAGCCTTATTTGTGTGTTATTTGCTCCAATGAGCATCTGGTTGGGAGTGTTGGCAGTCACTTAAATTACACAGACAGAGTCCAGGGAGAAAAGAAATCCTGATAAAACTTTACTGAGGAAATGAACCAAGGCAGTGTATAATTTGAGGAAAAAGTAACAGAGAGGTTTTGCCTTTCTTGTTCAGGCCTGGCACATGGTAAGAAGACATACAACCAAACATACAGAAGAAAACTCCCTCAAAACCACCTAGCCAATCAGAGCACATGTTACCTCAGTGAAGATCATGCCACCCTGACTGGCTGCTAAGCACACACATCTTAGTTAGTTAGTTTTCTTTAAAAAAGAAGAAGTTTTTATTAAGGTTTTTTGCAAAGAGATATGCAGGGAAATATGCAGGTACCAAAATGTATGGGAAACTGCCCTACCGGAAAAGTTAACCAAGAAACTCAAACTAGCACAGGGACATGCTACGGAGGAAGCCTTCACCCTGGTGTGGTTCCCCTTTATTACATACATAGCACAACAGGACAATGACCCCTTAGTTAGTTGACTAACACTGAGAACATAATTAACCCCTTAAGTTATAAATGGAATGATTCCTGCTATTGCACTTGCGCCAGGAATTAAGCTGTGCTTAACACCTGTAGGAAGGGGGATTGACACATATAATGGTATGTACAATGGCTTCCCAGCCACCTGAAGTCCTTCCTTAGAGATTAATGATGCATGCACAGATGTCAGGGAAGGAGAATGTGGTGTAAGAGGTGGAGTTACTCAGCATGTCCTTGCTCCATGCTCCCATAGAACTGTAGAGTTGGAAGGGACCCTGAGGATCATCTAGTACAACCCCTGCAATGCAGGAATACGCAGCAGTCCATGCGGGGATTGAACCTGCAACCACACTCTAACCAACTGAGCTAATTTGCTGATGTTGTTGTTGTTTAGTCGTGTCCGACTCTTCATGAACCCATGGACCAGAGCACGCCAGGCACTCCTGTCTTCCACTGCCTCCCGCAGTTTGGTCAAACTCATGTTCGTAGCTTCAAGAACACTGTCCAACCATCTCATCCTCTGTCGTCCCCTTCTCCTTGTGCCCTCAATCTTTCCCAACATCAGGTTTTTTTCCCAAGGATTCTTCTCTTCTCATGAGGTGGCCAAAGTATTGGAGTCTCAGCTTCAGGAGCTGTCCTTCCATTGAGCACTCAGGGCTGATTTCCTTAAGAAGGGATAGGTTTGATCTTCTTGCAGTCTATGGGACTCTCAAAAGTCTCCTCCAGCTGATGTACACAGCAGCAAATAACACTTGAGCAGGGCTACAAACATGCACATATGCTTGTCTGCATGCACATACCCACACCAAAGAGCAGCAGCCCATATCTAAATACCCAATTCATTAGGGTCAGCATGAGTTATCCTATGCATAGTTATCCTGGACCAAACTCCACTGAACTCAGCTGTGCTTGCTTCAGACTTCATTGATATGATTTGCAAAACACATTGAGCTTCAACAAAACATTTTCAGCCTGCTGAAATGCAACATTTAGCTTTTAATCAGAATTGCAAACAATCTTGCAGATAAGTGTTATCTCATTTTGAACAGCAAACATGAAGTAGGAACCTCATCAAAGAAAAGAAAGAAAAGCATCCAAACTCCACTTGTCTTCCTCTATGCTAATCTATGCTAAACTTGAAAGCCTCATTATCATCTCATTCAGTTGCCAAAGCAAGAAGGATCCATCAAGTACCCTGGTGCTCCAGTAGCTGCCAACTCAAAAAAGTCTCAGAGTTGTGCTCCCCGGAAGTCTCCATCTACTACACCACTGGAACATAAGAATAGCCCTGCTGGTTTAGTCCAATGGCTTAACTCATGGGTAGGCAAACTAAGGCCTGGGAGCCAGAGCTGGCCCAATCGCCTTCTAAATCCGGCCCGCGGACGGTCCAGGAATCATCATGTTTTTTACATGAGTAGAATGTGTCCTTTTATTTAAGATGCATCTCTGGGTTATTTGTGGGGCCTGCCTGGTGTTTTTACATGAGTAGAATGTGTCCTTCTATTTAAATGCATCTCTAGGTTATTTGTGGGGTGTAGGAATTCGTTCATATATTTCCCCCCCACAATATAGTCTGCCCCCCCCAAGGTCTGAGGGAGAGTGGACCGCACCCCTGCTGAAAAGGTTTGCTGCTGACCCCTGGCTTAACTGATCCAGAATCCTGGCCCATCACTGCACAGCTAGATGCCTTCAGGAAACCCAGAAGCAGGACATAGCTAATAGTCCCCACTTTTGGTCCCCAGCAACTGCTATTCAAAGCCATCATGAGTAGTAGCCATCAATTGCTTTTATCCTTCATGAATTTATCTAATTCCTTTTAAAGCCAATAAGAATGTATAAAAAGTAGCCACAACAATGCTCTTAAGATGCACTGTTTCCCCACCTCCACCCTGAAAATGACCTTGAATATAACTAAGAGTGAACTTTAAAACCTCATTGAGAATTTTGCCTAAGACCCCCTACTGAACTCTGGTGGATTCTTTGAGAATAGTTTCAGTGTTCTGTGAGAAAGAATCTGTGGCACCCAGGTATCAGCCGCTTCTAAAGAAGTTGTGCAGGAAATTGCTTGCCATATAAGTGAAGATTTGGCATCACCTGACCCAAGTTAATGCCAGGTTGCACAAAAGAAGAATGTTAGAAGAATGTGAGGGCAGCTTTAAAATCAAGGTTAGATAGTCACGCCTTCCCAGACCTACACCGTTATTTTCATTCATAAAATTGGAACATTTACCAATGCCAGTTGGGGGGGAGGGGAGAAGTTTACGTTTAGTTGTTTCTCAAATGTTGCTTAAAAGAAAGTGTCAGACCTGAAATTCCAGGGAAATAATATCCTGTGAGCAATCATATCTCTGCCCCATTCTTCCCTCAAGAACTAGCATTCCCAGGACTTGTTGGGAAGAGGAAACAGACCACTTTAAGCCTGCCATGTGGATATGTAATCTGAGATACTGTGTGGGGTCCCCCCCCAGATCCAGGGTTTCTCCTAGTCCTCTCATCAATCTGTACTGTATTAGGCTAGTGAAAGGCTGTGGCTCAGGTGCTTCACATGCAAAGTCTCAAGTTCAGTCCCTGGTTGGGCTGGGAATGCCCCCTGCCTGGAACCCCAGAGAGCCACTAGCAGTCAGTGTAAATAATACTGAGCTAGGTGAGCCAATGGCTTGACTTGCTGTAATACAGCTTCCTATGTTCCTATATATAGCCATTGCCCATTAATGGGAGCGCTTGTTCTAAGTCAGCTGTATGTACCTTCTCCAGTTTCCAAGTATCTTAGCATATGTACCCATGGCAAAAATGGGTATTAACCCAACTCAGAGTAGACCCATTGGAATTAATGAACACAGCTCAGTCTATTAATTTCAAAACATCAGCTCTTTGTAAAACTAAGTTGAATTTCACCCCACATTCTCCATGCCTGACCATGTGCACATTTTGCATCCCTTCCTATGTAGAGAAACAATGTTCTAAGGGAAACCAGTGGGATGTTCCTATTGGGCACTATCCAGGACAAATGTAGCTCTTTAAAGTCCTAACAAAGTCAACAGGAGAGATCAAGTGCATGCTAAAGGGCAAAATGAGTTGTGGCGTAATGCATTGTCATATTTTACATGTTAGCCGGAGTAAATAGCAACTGTAGAGAAGGGGGAATTAGCACAATCAGAACTGTGGCAGCTGGGAAGGGGGAAGTGTAACTCTTTGCCCCACTGTTACAATCAGAGGCATACCTAGGGGTTGTCGAAACCGGCCCCCACTGGTGCCGCAAACCCAGCGGGGGTGCAAAAATCACCTATCAGGCTATGGCATGTATGGCATATGTGTGCGCGTTGACGTGCCACCACAGTTGCAATGAGATCCAATGCAGCAGAAGCTTCCTGTCCTTCTCGCACTGTGGCAAAAAGGCGTGCAATTCTTTTCGCCCTTCCTCCTCACCTCAACCTTACTCCAGGTACTTGGGTCACACAAAACGTAGTAATTTCTAATATGACTATTGTGGTAAAGTGGCTTTTTTTCGAAGGAAAGGGGGACTGCTACAGCTTCTTGCTAAGAGTGTAAGGGACTCTAGGTATGCCTCCGGCTGCAATGCCCACCAAAATATCCTCCTCATTAGCTGCTATTTGCAGCTAATGGGGGTGGGGTGGGGGTGAAGCCCCATTAGAACTTATGGGAGCTTTTGTTCCAATGCAAATAATAGCATTGCATTGGTGACAGAGCTATTGGATTGTGGTGGCAGTAGGAAAGGGGAAAAATCTTCTTCCCCATTGCCATTATCCTACTCAGGCCCTATCACAGTAACTTTTTTAAAAACAACAACACACACATGTTAAATACAGTACAACTTGTTTAACATCGTATCTAGTTTGGCTCTATGGACTTGTCCACAGCAGAGAAAAATGTGGATTTGCACCAGTCCATCTGCCCCTTAATGTAGGGGAGTCCACGTGAAAACCTCCCCATCCCAGTGTTGCCGCAGACCTTCCTTTCCCCTTTTAAATGTGGGGTTTTCCGGACATTTGGAAAGTTTGAAATAGCCAAGACTGAAGAAGTCCACATCTAAAGGTGGGAAAGGTCAGGGACAACACTTTGTACCCAAATTAGCAGGACTTTAAATTGCTTAACTTTAACTGGATTTTCCATCATTTCTAATTAGTTTTACAGATCAGAAAAGGCAGAGATGCAAGTCATATTCAGGAGGTCAAAGTCAAGGGAACACAAGATTACTTGTTAGGCATAGCCATTTCTTGACTTAGTTTCCAGCCATGTGCCACCAATCCCTTCTTTGTAATAACCACCTATAATTATATCTATATCCAGTGGATCTTTGTTCAGGTGAAAACTAGGGAGGGCCTGATTTCAAAGTGAACAAACAACAACAAAACGCCTCAGCAGGTATTTTGCATCATACTAGGGAGAAAACATCAGGAGGTGACCCTGTAGTTATACACAGCCTTGTTATGAAAACTTCTGTTAATGGGATTAGTTTTGCTGAAAATATAGGTGGCAATTAAAAAGGGGGGGAAAGACAATATTCTCCCAGACTTTGCAACAAGAAAAAAAGACCTAGCAGGTGTAATTTGGAAATGAATTGTTTCTCAAACACATTACCTGAGAGATGAGAGTCCTCTTGCTGGGGGTGGGGCAGCCAGGGTTGAATTATTATTTATATTATTTTATAATTTATATCCCTTTCCCAGCTCACGTACGGTAGTTTTAAAACCTTATCTGTTGCAAACAGTGCAAACAATCAAAGCACATCAAAATCAGTGGTAGTGTTTCTGAAAGCTGTCTCTCCAAAAAGTTTTCTTTTGGGACAGGAGATAGAAGCACAAGTTTCTCGTTGTTTTAATAACTCATAAAGCAAGACAATGTTGCTATTAAAAAGATCCCTCATCGTACACACCGAGCATTTAAAACATTAACACGCTAGCAGGGATGTGCAAAGGTAGCCTGAATACACAGTTGTGTTTTTTATCCAACAGATCTTGTTGTGTCCTGCCCCTTAAGAGGCAAGGCTCACAGCCTTTGTTAAGACATGAGTAGCTAAAGAGAGTGGACACTACGGTTCAGTGGCTTGCTGTTCTAAATAATTCAGGTTCTTCCAGTTGGTTAGGCTGAGTGTATTTAACCTTGGTTCTAATCAGACTTCTCTAATTAGATATTTTCCTACCACAAAATGCCCTGTCTGGGAATATGTTGAAAAAATTAAGAGTGTGCATCTTCAAACAAATGTTGTTTAGTTGTTGTTGTTTATTTTCCAGATCCTGGGCACATGTGCCCTTTTCCTGAAAATATAGCTTCTAAACAACACTCAAATTGAAAAGCCGACTTGGGCTCTTCTCTCCTGTTTTTATGGAACTATATTGACATCTAGTGTCCAGTTGTGCATATAACTCCTTTTCAATATTCCCTTTATTGTGCAGAGCAAAAATAAGTTGATTATGTACTTACTTTTTGCCGGGTCTGAAATGACTGGCAGTCAATCTTCATTTTTGGGTCCAGTTTCTAGAACGATGTCTGTGTGTAAAAGAAAACTTCCATTCATTTTTCCCAGATGTCATTAATTTTATAAGCCTTTATCATGTCTCCTTCAGGAGCCTTTTTTTTCCTAAGTCCCATATGCTTTAACCTATCCTGAAGGGATAGGTTGTCATTCTTGGGGCGGGAGCCAGATAGATATCACCTCTGTTGTCTCTTTTCTGAGATGGGACAGCCTGAAGTGACAGTTGGGCACTTTCTGATTTCAAAATTCCCCATCAAAATAACCAGAATATGGGTGTTTGTTTGTTTAAACAAAAGGGAGTGGTGGAGTTTAATACAAAAGTAAGTTCACCTAAAAAGAGGATTCTGACAGGCAAGGCCTTAGCAAGCCTTTCAAAAGTCTCTTCACAAAGGCATTTTTTTCATACTCAAGCAGTGAGAAAAATGTCTCCTTTTTGGCAGATTGGAAATTCTTTGTCATGTTCTGTGTACAAAAGGTTGAGAGCAGTACCTCTGTTTTATGTTCCTTCCAAAAGATAAGTCAGGAAAAAAGTGTCAGTGAAAGTATGAATCAAATGGTCAGGAGAATGCTCTTGACCTCACAGAGTTTAATGGGGACATTTATTTGTTTCCTTTTTACTACAAAGAACATCTCACATGCTTAGGCTGCTATTGTCATTGTTCCCCAAGGCCTCTTAAAAATGTCACCACAAAGAACCATTACATCATCAGAGCCAGGAGTCATATTTTTCCATGTTACTCCTTCATGTTATCCTCTCAAGGGTGGGTGCAGAGGAGAGGAAGACTTAAAATCCAAAAAGTTAAAACACAAAAATCTTGTTTCCAACAATGCTGTCATGACAAAGTGTGGAGGATCATATTTCGTTCTGGTCCATAAGTCAGAGAGTGGCCCCATTTTTATTTTTACATAGGCTTCCTACATGCTACTGGAGAGCATCGTGTAACACTTTGGCGAGGGGTGGAGAACCTCTGGCCATCCAGATGTGGTTGGACTCCAACTCCTATCAGCCTCAGCCAGCTTGGTCCAAGGGTAAAGGATGAAGGGAGATGTAGTCCAGCAGCAGCATCTGGAATACTGTATACTTACACAACAATCCTATGCACACTTATCCAGGAGTAAGTCCCAATAAACTCAACAGGACTTACTGAAGAATAAACAGTCAAGGACCTTCTGCCTGCACAACATGTCACAATTACCTTTCCACAAGTGCTGAAAGGCTGAAGTAGCTTCAATGGACATGGAGGAGGTGGACATGACAGGCAGGCATTGAGGAAGAGGAGGTGGTGGTGACGTGCTTCCTGGATCTGCCGCCTAAACAACTGCCTCATTTCACCTCATGCGTGGGCCGGCCCTGACTTCAAGAACTCTGTAGCTAAGAAAAAGTAGCTGGGTTTTCTCCCTTCCCTGACCTGCTCCATCCTCCTCCTTTCCTTTCGTGTCATGCATTTTGGATTGCAGTTTGAAGGTGACAATTATCTTATCTCTGATACTTGTAAACCATTTTCGGAGCCTTTTTTGTGGCTGAGAAGCAGGATAAAAATGCTTGAAGTAAATAATGATAATAAAAACCAGCTCGCTGAATTTATAGCACCCTTTTCAAAAAGAAATCCCAACAACTTTGAGTCAAGTTGGGCTAGCAAATTATTTATGCAAAAATGATCATCTCATCACTGGAAAACAAACTAAAATTAGACAATGTTAGTGGCATTTTTGCACAGAGCTTTAAAAATTCAGAGTGATGAAGAGGGGGGTGGGAGTCCACCCTCTGAACCCATAATTGAAGCTGGATGGCTTGTTGATTGGTGTCCTGGGGGAACTGGATAAAAACTTGAGCTCTCCTAAGAATCCCTTTGGGTAACATCGCTGCTCAGAAATTCTGACCTTAGTCATATAATTTTATTCTCATAAATCTTTATCTGTAGGAAATACCTAAGTTAGAAATTGGCTTGTGGACATATAATTACTTTGCCATTGAGAACTGTATCCTCTGACTTTCACGAGAGAAAAAGACTTTGAAATAGAAGAGACTTGATTCAAAGCAGATCTCTTTTACACTGTGAATTAATTCATAATTTACCGGCAATATTTGAAAACATGAGCCATTAGCAGAACATAATGAGTATGCTGCTTATTCAAAAATATTCTGAAATTAGCATTAGCATCCAGGTAGTTGGAATGTATTAAAACCCTGTATGGCTCTGAATACATTCTGTTTCATAAATGATATCTGCAGGATAGAACACGGTAGCTTCTGCAGAATCTGCATCACCTCAGCTTGTGGTATTTTATTTTTAAGAGGAAAAAAATCTAGATATCTTTGTTAGAGGCCTGTGAAAATATACAAATGTTTCAAATAGCCCGTGGGGTTCCCGATTTCCTTACATGCGTTGTTTCTCGGTCAAGAGGTCTTGAAAATTGAGTGTTGCCAATCTTCTTTTGTCCCTCACCCTCCAACTGACCATCCAGGATGTTAAGTCATGAGGAGACCAGAGGCCTATGTCTGTGAGTAGCTGTATAGATAGATACCTGTAGATTTATAATGTTTCTTAATTGTCTCTCACATACATTTCTGCCTTTTCCCTTTAGCTCTCTTAACATCATTCTTAATAACTACGTATTTAAAGTAGCATTTCTCACTGCTAATGAGAGATTTATTCTTATCACCCACCATGAGTTGGAGGGCGACTGCACAAAGAGGGGAACCTCCTCTACTTTGCAACCACATTTTAGAACACTGGGAAAAACCAGGGCTCTAAAACACACAGGAAACATTCAGAAGAACGCTCAATGCTTTCCATACACCCTCCAACTCACTGAGGTGGAACTAGCCTAGGGGGTGGAGCTAGCAGGATAATCCCAGCTGCCCCCTCCCCACACATCATTATTATACATAGTTGCAGAATACCTGAAGGGGGCAGTATAGATTTCTGAACCAAGGATTGAGTTAAAAGGAAACCCGTCGACATTCTACACCAGGGGTTCCCAAATCGTGGTACACAGACTACCACCAGTCCATGAACATCTGAAGGCAGCCCTGTTTAGGGAGGCTTTTAATGTTTAATAGATCACTGTGTTTTATTTTTCTGTTGGAAGCCGCCCAGAGTGGCTGGGGAAACCCAGCCAGATGGGCAGGGTATAAATAATAAGTTGTTGTTGTTGTTGTTGTTGTTGTTGTTGTTGTTGTTGTTGTTGTTGTTGTTGTTGTTGTTGTTAAGGTGGTCTGTGTCATGTCTGTGGATTCATGTTTGAAGACAGGACATTGGACATCCATGGCACAAAATATTAATATTGATTTTTTTATTGCTTCTTTTATTTCTCATATTGCAATTCAGATGGTAATATAATAAAATGCAAAACAGCATCCTGAATAGTGCATTGCACTTGCTACAACAGGCAGAAAAAAAATCTTCCAAGACACCCTGCAATTTTAACGTGGCCCATGGTGGAAAAAAAAGTTTGGGAACCACTGTTCTATGCCATCCTAATTAATGACTTTCAGACAATCCATATGTTCTTATACTTTATGTGGTGTGTTGATTTAGAGAAAGTGTGTAATTATGTTTCTAGTAGTATACGGCTTTTCTTTTTAAATTTGAAGGTGGCATATTAGAAGTCCATAGAATGGAGAAAGTGACAAATTCAGCGCACACTAGGAGTAAAAGGGGTTCCTAATTAATTTTCAGCAAAGGCTAATTTATGAAATACTCACGATTTATTTACAGCAGGGACGTTATGAAAGAGTGGTTGTTTTCTGCCTTGTAATTCATTTGACTTTGAATCTTCTCTGTAAGGAACATGGAAAACACAGCATTACAAGGAAAGAAAGCAAACAAATCTGCAAGTACGGTTTTTGCATGCAATTACAGTAAACATTTTTCAAAGCCTCAACACTGCTAATTTAAACATTTTTTGATACAATAAACATATCATTTATTAGGCATCTTCATTTCTCATGAAGAAATGGCGTGCTATGGTCCATGGGGTCACGAAGAGTCGGACACGACTAAACGACTAAACAACAACAACAGTTGGTTTCCATAACCATGGTGCCATCCAGTGGCAACTAGTGGTAGCATTTTTTAATACCATCTTTTATTTAGTGCTATTAATACAGTTTAAAAAAACCACATGTTAGACAATTATAGACAAACATGGAACTTTAAATCAGTGGGCTCCTTCAAAGGACCAGCCTGTAAATTTCCTGATAACTAACCTATTGCTAATGCATCTACACTCGTAGACATACCTAGTAGCTGGCTGTAAGAGTCACCCTCTCTTTCCCAGATGTCTAAGCACAGGAATAGTGATAATCTACTTGGTTTGCAGGAATCCTAAAGGATGAATATGACTGCAAACTGAGCAGCTTTTGGGCTGGCTTCTAATCAGAGCTATGTTTCAGAAAGGTATAATGGTCAACTTGTGCAAGATGGAAATTTAGGAGGTGGTCTACAGTCCCATGCTGCATTCCAAAACAAAGAAATGGGTGGAGAAAGGCTCTGGGATTTCCCCAAAGAATCCCAAGGGCAACAAGAAAACAAAGTCCACCCTAATGCCTTTCTTTCTTAAATTATACTTTCCCCCCAGCTACGGAAGTGTCATACTTCCTCTCTCTCAGGACCAATTTAAGCAGAAAACAGTTGAAGTCAACTAGATTATACTCAGAGTAGACCTACTGAAATTAACGGAAGTCTGTGATTTTCAGTGGGTCTACTCTGAGTATGGCTAGCATTGGCTACAAACCAGCCTGACTTATGTCACATATTGTTGTTTATTTGATAGGTCATATTTGTTTTGTATTTTGTGCAAAGAGGAAAATGGTTTATTCTTAAATATATTTTAAAAGGATAATCTTAACATAAAGGTAAAGGTAAAGGTACCCCTGACCATTAGGTCCAGTCACGGACGACTCTGGGGTTGCGCTCTCATCTCGCTCTATAGGCCAAGGGAGCCGGCATTTGTCCGCAGACAGCTTCCGGGTCATGTGGCCAGCACATAGCTGTCAAGTTTTCCCTTTTCTCGTGAGGAAGCCTATTCAGCATAAGAGAATTTCCCTTAAAAAAAGGGAGAACTTGACAGCTATGGGCCAGCATTACTAAGCTGCTTCTGGTGAACCAGAGCAGCACACGGAAACACCGTTTACCTTCCCACTGTAGCGGTACCTATTTATCTACTTGCACTTGAAGTGCTTTCGAACTGCTAGGTTGGCAGGAGCAGGGACCGAGCAACGGGAGCTCACCCCATCGCGGGGATTCAAACCGCCGACCTTCTGATCGGCAAGCCCTAGGCTCTGTGGTTTAGACCACAGCGCCACCCGAGTCTTAACATACAAAACTGTAAAACTTTAAAACCATAGTGAAGGAAAAGAAAGATCCTTCACATTAGATCTTCATTTCCTTGTGGCATTTCTTCCATTGTGACCATGCAAGACTTCTATGGCAGGGGGTTGGACTGGATGGCCCTTGTGGTCTCTTCCAACTCTATGATTCTATGGAGGGGCTACTACAGAGATTGGGGTGTATGCATACAAGTGACCCTTAGAGAGTCATTAAATCTGAGCCTGGCTAAAGCCCCCTGATCTAGAGTCCTGGTATAACACTGTTGTTATTTTAAGTCTTCCATGTAAACTGCCATGTGGCCTTCTAATTAATTATAGGCCTTTTTGCACATCAATCACATTCCCAGGACAGTTTGCAACAAACTTAAAAAAAAAACATACAAAATGAAAGGCCGCAGTTGACAATAAGGATGCCCTCCACTGAAAATCTGAATATATTGGCAGTTACTTATGAAGGGCAGGCAAGTACTATGGCTGGCCCTAAAATTTTGAAGGACTTTAAAAGTTCAAAAACTTTGAATTGGGCCTAGAAACAGATGAGGAGTGAGTGCAGTTGGCATAGTATGTTCACAATGACCAGACTCAGTTATCTAGCAGCTACTGTTTTACATGCATCCAGTTGACACACAATCACGCACACGCTCATTACATCTGAGTTGGAAGTGGCCTGAAAATGGGGCAGAATGGATCAGCAGCAGATTGGGGGCAGGGCAGGCTCATGTGTGCTCCGCCAACACGTGTGGGGGTCAGGAATGGAACACCCATGCAAAATGTATAGTGCATTGCAGTAATATAGCCTGGTGATTGCCAGACCATGGTTAACCAAAGCCAGCCTATCACTGGGTTATTACAGTGGTACCTCACTTTTCGAATGTCTCCGCTGACGAGCATTTCGGTTTTCGAACGCCGTAAACCTAGAAGTAAATGCTTCGGTTTTCTTTCGAACATGCCTCGGAAGTTGAACATGCCACGCTGATTCCGCTGAGTGGAAGATCCTGAGGCCTGGCTGTCAGCTATTGAGTTTTTGGTTTTTGAAAGTTTCAGAACGCGAACGGTCTTCTGGAATGATTATGTTCGAAAACCGAGGTACCACTGTACCTCTATCCCAAAGCAGCCTCAAAGAAGCTCATGGAAACAGAGGAAGATCTCTTATGCTGAATTCATCTGGCTCGGTATCATTTACAGTGATGGGAGCAGCTCTCCAGCATTTCAGGCAAAAGATGCCAGAGTTTGAACCTTGGGGTCTTTTCCACGCAGAGTCTGTGCTCTACCTCGGAGCTATGGTGCTTGCCACAGAACTACAGGGTAAAGGCTGCCTCTGAACTTGGGTGAAGATAAATTTCTTCAGCAGACACCAGCCTTTCATTCTGCTTCTACACAGCACTAGCAAGTGCTTATTGGCCAACTCACTGGTCATCCCCATATCACCTAACCAAACTGTAGTTTTGGAAAGCCCAGAATCCACTTGTGCTGTCTTGCTGATCACTCACACCTCTGGATATGTCCTAATGACACACTACTGGGAGAGCTACTTCACCCACATGCTCAATGACTTGAGACGGAGTTCCATAAAATTGGGCCCACAGTACTGAATGCATGGTTTTTACTGGGGGACCACAACCAGGGACTCCCCACAAGCTTAACGGATTAGAGTCAAAATAGAACCACTGTGAAACAAGAGGTAGGCAGCAGCTTGCTTTGGGGCAACGCCGAAGTTTGCAGAAGTATAACAACTATTTTTTTAAAACCAACAACCACACACCACAACCCAACCCAATAAAGACTGAGCATGCTCAGTAGCCATGTGTCATGAACTGGCAGGGCAATGAGGAAGAGAAAGATGAGGAGGAGGATCCCAGAGACTGGGACTGGGGACACACTGGGACAAGCAGAGGGTGGGTAAGGAAGTACTCACAGGGTGACAGAGGATAGCAAAGGGATGGGAGTCAATGCACAGGAACCTGAGCAACAGGACCCATCACCAGAACCAGAGGGGCCCCTGTCTCCACAAATATGGCGGGCTCTGAGGTGTAGGGAGCAGGCTCTGAGGTGAAGCTGGCCAGGTGGGGCTCGTTAGCTCTAGGAGGGGGTGTGAGAATCCTCAACTGTAGTAGGCCTGGAACAGGTGAGGTCACACGCCTAATCAAGTCCAGATGCTGCAGTCAGCATGCAAAGTACAAAGGGGAAGCAGAGCTGAGGTGCTGTGTCTGCTAAACTGCCCATGTTGATGGAAACAATAACAATGACGACCATTATTATTATTATTATCATCATTATTATTATACCACCTATCTGACTGGGTTGCCCCAGCTACTCTGGGAAGCTCCCAACAAAATATTAAAAACACAATAAAACACCAACCATTAAAAACTTCTCAGGGCTGCCTTCAGATGTCTTCTAAAAGTCTTCTGTATGGTAGGTAGGCTGTGTTTTCTTATTTTGCCTTACTTATCAACACCCACTTCCTCGCAGGCAGGTCTCTGAGAAAATTTTTTCCATCTAAAAACAAACAGAAGCTGGAAGAGTTTATGGAGGAACCCATCTTTCAAGGACATTTCCTTTCCAAACTGCACAATACGAGCTCAGAGCAGGGGAAATAAATACAAACTTAATCCCTCTGCATTCCAGCCGAGACCTTCTGTTTTCTTTTCTCAGCTTTGAAGGCAATGCTAAGGAACGCTAGGAAGAGGTCTCAAAAAAAGGAAAACATTGCGCTCCAATCTATAAAGGAAGTTATGTCCTTCGTATTTCGCTTCCTTTAAATATCAGGCATTGCCTGAAAGTATCCTTGTCCACCTCCCTGCCTCCCCTTTACACTGTTTTCCATATCTGCCCTGCAAATATCTGTGGTATTTAGCACTTGTAGTTTCAACTGGAGAAGACAGTTGGAAGATTTAGGACAGGAAAAAGTAAAGGGACCTCACATGGAATTTGCTCTCCTAAGGTGGAGTGACGGCCACCAACTTGAATGCCTTTAAGAGTGAATTAGACAAACTCGTGGTGCACAAGGCTATCAATAATTGCTGTGCTCTATCTCCACTACTGGGATGCGGGTGGCGCTGTGGGTTAAACCACTGTGCCACTTGAGCTTGCTGATCAAAAGGTCAGCGGTTCGAATCCCCGCCACGGGGTGAGCTCCCGTTGTTTGGTCCCAGCTCCTGCTAACCTAGCAGTTCAAAAGCACACAGTGCAAGTAGATAAATAGGTACTGCTCCGGTGGGAAGGTAAACAGCGCTTCCGTGCACTGCTCTGGTTTCACCAGAAGCGGCTTAGTCATGCTGGCCACATGACCCGGAAAAAACTGTCTGCGGAAGCGGACAAATGCCGGCTCCCTCGGCCTTTAAAGTGAGATGAGTGCCGCAACCCCAGAGTCATTCGCAACTGGAGTTAATTGTCAGGGGTCCCTTTACCTTTACCTTTAATCTCTGCTATCAGAGGCAGAGTGCCTTTGAATAGTTGCTGGGAATCAGATGTTGGGATAATGCAGTTGCACTCAAGTTTTCTTGCAGGCTTCCTATAGGCATCTGGTTGGCCACTGTGAGAACAGGATGCTGGACTAGAAGGAACGGGCTATTCTATTCTTATGTACTTAACTTTGTAAGTTCAAAAATTAAGACCTGGGTGTTTCTCAGCAAGGCACACTGTAGGGACCGCAGAATGACTAACAACTGACAATTGACAAGAGTCAAAGCTATGATCCACTGCACTGAGTCAGTGGCTCATAGAAATATCTATCTAGACGCACAAACCTTTACTATCTCCCATACCAGTGAATGGGCTGTCGTGTTCTCCTAGGCAAAAAGAAAAGGTATTCCTCCACCTCTTGCAAGTTTGGCTTTGAAAAGGCTCCCACAGGAGCGAGGAGCTCCTGCCATGGTGTTTGAAGCTAGGGATCTAAATTGTGGAAGTCCAGAATAAACATCCAAATAGCCAGCAGATGCATAGTTTTAAATTTAGTTTTCCCAAGATAAATTCCAGATCAGACCAGGATTGGGAATTCACTCATCTCTTATTGTACCACTACCCAGGGGCTGCGTTTCAATTATTGCATTTTCATGCTTTAAGCCAGATCTTGCAAAGAGGTACTGGATAACCTTTGCTGTGCTTTATCTATTCTTCTGTTCTCACCATGGCTGAACGATACTTTTCTCCCAGTTGTGCAATGTATATGGATGGAAGAGTTTATGAAACTATAAAATGTGGTCATTTCCAGCTTTGACCTTTCCAGGTTGACACCAAGACTGCAGTTTTGGCTAGTTATCTATACACAAAGCTCAATATAAATTGCACCATATCAATTTCCTGATATTTCCCACAACTCCTTGATGCCTTTTATCACAGCATATAGATGTAGCATCTTCTCCCATTTGGGTATCGTCTGCCCTCTGGAAGTCGGCCTGTTGTCAGTTTAAGCAGAACGCTGTGATCAACGGCAGCCGCAGTTTGGCCGGCTGCTCTCAGTGCTGCAGATTACAGGTACTGTATCAACCTATTCTACTGCTAGCCCCCCTCTAGCAGTGTGCCTGAAGCAGATGATCTAACCAGCAGAGGGAGTGTGGCGTTAATGTAGGTTAAGTTGCATCAATAGCTCTCCTTTTTTGCGTCTGTATTTTTTTACAAGCACCTCATTAAGAAGACGTTTTACTTCTGTGAACAAACAAACCCCCACATAGCTGTAAAATGAAGATAAGGAAAAGCAGACAAGTCCTTAAAAGGAAGCAGTTCAGGAGAGGAATGCCGTAATCTTCCTTAGGTTCCTTATGGTTCCTAGGAATTCCTTAGGTTCACATTTCTGATCAGCTATACAGACACAGCCTTAATTTTAACCACACTTATTCCATTCCATAACATTACATGGGAAGTAACAAGTCTCCAGCCTCCTCCCCACTCCATTGCGTTACCTAACCCCACTGCACCAGTAATCAGTATTTTGTGCCCACTAAGTATGCTCAGACCTCTCAGATTTCTTTTTTTTTTGCCAGGGGGGTGGGGGCTCTCTCCTGTTGGTTTTTTTCATGCACTGCAGGAATTTTATTTTATGTTTAGGCTAATGGGATGTGCCCATGGCTGCCTGAGAATTTTTGGAAACCTAAAAATATGTGTTAAATGGATAGCGTAATTTGTGAGTTTGGACTTGCGATGCCACAAATCTGAAGTTATGCCCAAGTGACGTTTTGGTCTGCCTGGATTAAAAATGGTGCCTGGCACCCAGAGGGCAATAAAGTCTGCCAGCTCTACCTTGGGAATCCTTGTGCCGAGTCTGGTGATAGTATCATGAGAGACAGCTGAACTTAAGCCCCAAAATGGGCAGAGTCAGGATAAAGTCACGTTTTGCTCTACCATCTTGATTCAAAATGGCAGCCAGCATCCAAATGTTGACTAAAGCTGCTGCTCCCACACGGTGAATACTCATGCCATGTTTGGTGATGATTATCTCAAGAGGTGTCCATACAGAGAACAGACAAACCACTTTCCAAAATATATAGATGTAACATATGTTAGTGTGTGTGATTGTAGTCGTACAACTCCTGCAAACATTAAGGTTTTCCCAAGCCTTCCTGTGTATGGATGATGCCACTATTGCTATAAAAAGGACAGGTACTCATATAATGAGTTTATTATTAGTATATATGATTAAATTATTAGGATTGCAATCTTAGCTTCAGTTCATAATCTACAGAATAAGGATAATATAGCCTTGCCTCACAGGGTTGTGAGGAATTCTAGAATTGTAGAGTTTGAAAGGATCCCAAGTGTAATCTAGTCTAATCTTCTGCAATGCAGGAAGCAGATATATATATCTTAATATATCTTAATATATATATTAAGATCTTCTTAGCTCTGAGTCTCTGAGTCTATCATGCTGTTAAGAAAACTTCTCCATCTGTTAAGAAAACTTTCCTATAGAAGAACAAGACAATCAAAATGTAAAAATCTTCAAAAGTACTTTATTGAGACATTCAGCTATGTCTGTCAGTCTACATCCAAATTCACTACTAAAAAATAAAGTAATGTCACATTTCACATTAGGAACAACAACTCTCGAGAAAAACAAAAAATTGAGCCAAGCCTAGTGTATAAATAAGTGACTAGTTCCTTTTCATATCAAAATTCACATAAAAAATTGCCAGCTCCCATCCCTCCCACATCCCTAGTTCTACCTGAAAGCCATGATGAATGTAAAAATTTAAATACACACACATTTTTGTCAAAGAAGGGGGAAGGGGAAGAAAAAGGTGCAAATCCTATTAACAGCTTTAGGAGTGGCATTTGCGGCGTTTGATCATACAATTTATGTACTCATTCCCAAAGGTGCAAATATTGCCAGGAGATTAATACTGCTTCAATTCATCTGCAAGAAATTATACACTACACAGAACTCAACAGCACTGAGAGGCTTCAATCAGCACCATAAAACTCCTCCCATTTCTCTCTTGCACTCACTGGTGGAGGCGAGAGAGAAAGTTCACCGGAGCTTTAATGACTTCACACAGCCCATGCTGTCCAGAAAGTTCATGAACAAAAAAGGTTTTCTAAAACATTGAAGTGTTTAAGACTCCATCATAAAAATTCAAGAGTTGCTATAGATTACATGAATGCAAATGCCCTACATGCCCAAAGCACCACACTCGACTTACTTGAGTGCTGCCTTGTCCCAACACAATCCTTGATTTGTTTATTGTTACTTCTGAGCTCTACAGGAGTTGTGTCACTGTTCTCGACTGAGCTCCGCTCACTGTAGAAAGACAAGGCCAAGGATATGGACTCAAACCTCTATTGCCCTTTAATTTTATTCTCCCTTTCCCATTTAAACACTGTCTTTTATTTTAATCTCCCACTTTTTCTTTCCCTCTCTCTCCACTCACACCCCAACATCCTACATTTGTGTCCCCCCCCCGCCCCGCTGCCGCCCAACTTTCCCTTCCAACAATACTCAGTTTTGATTTCCAGTTTCTGCCCTTTTGCAACATGGTGGCAGCTTCTAAGATAGTTTCCAGTGGAACCCACTGGCAGCCCTGTAAACGAAGCAGCTCACAGAAAATCAGCATAGGATATCATAAATACATTTTGGCCAGCATTCTGAGAGTTAAAAACTTGTTCGAGACAAATAAAGGGTTTAAGATCCTGTCTGGCAAGTCAGGAGCTCCTGGAGTGCTTAATTCTTCCACCAGCGCCCGCCAGTTCAATTCTGGATGCAGCTCCCTAGATCTCGCGTTGCAACTTCTTCAGCCGGCCTTTCGGTGGCAGTTTCCCCCTGGCAAGACTCACTGGAAGATGCAGTGTCCAGACTGACAGAGTCACCCTTCACATCGACAGAGTCCTGCAGGGAGCCTGATCCTTTGGCAGCCTGTCCATTGTCAATAGGTTTTCCTCCTGCCCTTTCCTGGTGGTCTACACCGGGGGGCTCAGTGGCTTGTTGCTGAACAGTGTTTTGTTCTGCTCCGGGATTTGGTTGTGGCACGGGCTCCAATCCTAGCCCCGGGGGCTGAGTGGGATTTTTAAGTTGGCAGTGGCACAGGGGGCAGGTTTCTTGCACATAAAGCCATTTCTTAAGGCAGCCCGCATGAAAGAAATGGCCACAAGGCGTGATGATAGCAGATTTCATGTCCTGAAAGAAAGAAGGCAGAAGGATCACACAGTGCCCAAGCAAACACGCAGAGTCCTGAAGCTACCTTAGAACTCAGCATGGGCTGCTAAAAGGTAAACCACAATGACCCAACTGCCCATGTTCAGTTGTCACCCTTTATTCATACTCAGAGGAGACTTGCTTTGTATCTATGCATTAGTAACACACGAGAACAGCAGAGCACAAAGCATAATCTTTCATTCTAGGCAAGTAGGCTAAATTTTAATTACTAAGGATTTGCAGTGGAAGAACTACAAAGACACAGCTGGATGAACGCCACAATTCGGTGCAGAAACAGCATGTCCCATCACCCTTTGGCTAGCATGATAAGACAGCCACTCTCCCAACCTTGGAACAGGAAAGGGAGACAAGCAGAGGTGCCAGCTTCTCCAGACAATTGAGGGGGTCTGATGTGATGTCCTGGTGTCACATGTGGAGCCCACTGAATATTGAGGGGGTCCAGAGCCCTAAAAAATAAGATCGGGGGGGGGGCATAGTGCCTTGGCCCCCAGGAGCCAGCGCCCTTGGAGACGAGGACAGTGTACTAGGCTTCTGAGGTTCTTTGAAAGCCTCCCAAATGCAGCACAACTGCAAGATTATCTCCACTCCCCTTTTCCAGCTCCAAGCTTGGAAAGGGCCTGCTGCTTTGGTGCTCTATTTCCAAGGTAATGAGGGTTCCTCAAAAGTGCAACATGATTGCTGGAGAAGGTCCCTGACTTCACACTGATTGTCGGGGTGCAGCATGAGGTCAGGGAGATGGTACCATCCCTGGAGAGAGCAGCAAGTTCCTGGCACTATTTCTGGCTGGCTACCAAGACTAGCCCAAATTTGCAGATGCCTGCCTGAAGCATTTTTCACTGGCAGTTCCATTGAACCTGGATCCTTATATATGCAGTACATGTGCTCTACTAGTAACCTGTGACTTGGATTTGATGCTCCTAAACTGTAGCTAGGAAAGTACAAGAAGATTTGTATTCGAAGAGCCATCAATGCAACCACTTCATTCAGAACCAACGCGCACTCTTAAGAAGAAAAGACAGGGGAGTTTAAAGCGCAAATGTGGAAATGTTGCTTCCAGGTTTTTTTTAACTTCATTACTAATGCTCACTTAAAAGGCTAGATCTAATTTAGATAATTGGCCTTTTAATTTCTGCCCAACTGGTTCTTTGGGGATGCAGTGCAGAGTCACTGGGTAGGAGCTTGGAGAAACTAGTTGAGACAGCCTACCTGCATCTCTGGGTGGCTACAGACACTCGCTGCGAAGCAAGTTGCCAGTGCAAGCTTATCAGCCTACACATCACACAATTTATTTCAGGCACACAATTTATTGTCAAAGTGAGATCCTTTATAAAGCAGTTACATTTGTTTCAAAAGATATGACTTCAAGACGAATTAAAATGTGAAGCTTTTGTTTATTTGATGCATCTTACAAAATTACAGGCGTCATCTGCCTTTGACCACTTTTTTTGTTTCGTTTTTAATTGTGACTGGTGAAGAGACTGGTGCAGCTCAAACACTTAACTGGGATGGTGCTACAATTTGCACGGTGGAATTAGTGCATAACAAAATGTGTGATTTGAAGTCTTGGAAATATAATGGCCCAATCTACACCATCTTCTACTCCTCCTCCTCTGCAGAGGGAAGAATCATGCAAGGCAGGTCATTGTGCACACAGGCTGGCAAATCATAGAATTATAGGATGGGACGGGACACCGAGGGTCATCTAGACCAACCCCCTGCAACGCAGGAATCATAGTGAAGGGGCAGCCTTGCTCCCACGCCTCCATTGCGCAGGTGGAAGTGCTAGCCCTGCAGGTATCTAAACAGGACAACTGTATTGTAATTTTATCTTGTGAACTGTCCTAAGATCTATGGATGAAGGGCGGTATACAAATTTAAATAGAACAACAATAGTAATAGTGATAGTAATACAGTGGTACCTCCGGTTGCGGACGGGATCCATTCTGGAGCTCAGGGATCCAGAGGTTTTTGCAACCGGAGGTGCCTGTTCTGTGCATGTGCACAGCGTGGTAGAGCGCTTCTGCACATTTGCGCACGTCAAAACCCAGGAAAATACTTCTGGGTTTGCTGCATGTGTATCCCCAAGGATATGTAACCAGAGGTGCTCATAAGTAGAGGTACCACTGTAGTAGTAGTAGAAGTAATAAATTCCCCAACTCAATTCATTTACTGTATAACCCAACTCAAAGGCAGAAACTCCAGCTCTTCCAATAAAATACCATAAGGAGGCAGAACCATAGCCACAAAAGTACCATTTCAGAAGAGCTACATACCTGATAGCAGATGGCACAGATATCATTGTGTTGTTCCAACTGGTCTTTGGTAGCAGTGGGCAGTGATTTGATCTTATTCACAGCATCCCTGCGGAGAAGAAAACTCTTCCATCCCAGCTGAGCACGAAGCCACACATTGTAATAGGAATGAATGAAGATGATCATTGAGCCCATCACAGTCCATTCTCCAAAGATGGTTTCTGACACACCATAGGCAACGACACAGAGAGCCACTAGGAACTCTAGCAGTCGATAGGTGCCATTCACATAGTAAATGACATCATCCATGTTTTCTACCGGCTCTTTCCTGAACTCCTCAACCATAAACAAGACATAAATGAAGAGTGTTCCAAGCACCTGGAACAAGAAAAAATAACACCAATTTAAAAAGGGGAGTGAGTCCCAAGGCTAGAACTTCTCAATATTATCTTTGCATGGGTGAAGAATATAGATAACTAATCTAACAATGCACTAAATATATAATTGATATATTTAACAAGACAAAGTCAAGGCTTAATTTTTTTATTAAAAAAGTGGAACACCATCTTTTAATGATTTACGTATTTATTTTAAGTGGAAGTCTGAATTTCTATGTTAAGAGTTTCAACACAAATACATTATGGCATGATCAAGGATAGCTTAAGTTACATGTAATATTGCTAGATACATTCCAGCCATTAAGTAGTTTTAAGGCTCACTGATTTCAGCAAGGAGAGATTTGAGCACATGGTCAACTCTGCTGTTAAAAAATCAATGGAAAGTGCTTTAGCTGGGTTGTGTCCAACTGTTTGACATACTGCAGATGGTTTATGCTTAAACTTCCTTAGTAATGGGAGTTTTCTAAACTGGTATATCTGTCATGCCACCCATTACAATCTGTAAATACAAATGCCCTGTATTTGAACCTGGAACACAGGCAATTATAGGACTTTAATACCAAGCTTGATGGAAAAGACATATTCTTTCGGTCTGTATTCCCAACAACAACTTGGTCAACACCTTGCATTCTGCTTTCCAGCTCTGGTTTTCTAATCCTTTCCCAGCTGGTTCCACACAAGGCCCTGCCGCCAGGTACGAACTAAAAAATAAATAACAGCATATAGGAGGCCAGTATACCTTACCTGGAGGGAGGTGAGAATGCTGCTAGAAATGATGATCAGTAACCAGAAGTCCATGTGGAAAAACTGACAGATCATGTAGGCCATGTAAGCTGGAAAGACCAGCAAGAACAAGCACAGACTCACAGCGCGAAAATGCTTCCAAAGGCTCCTGTAAAAAGGCACACAATTTTAAAATTAAAAAGGGCCCTGGCTTTAGTCTTCAGTGACTTGCTGAGTAGCATCATCTCAGTGAGGACCATCACGATCCCTGCGGAAGAAACCCGACATCCAATGAAGAGCTGAATGTTCGAAAATTCAAGACAAGTAGTATAAGAAAGCACTTCTTCATGCAATGCGTAGTTAAAAGTTGTGGAATTTGCTCCAGCAGGAGGCAAGGATGGCTACCAACATGGACAGTTTTAAAAGAGGATTAAGCAAATTCACTGGAGAAAAGGCTTTCGGTGGCTACTAGCCACAATGGCTATGCGCTACCTCCACAGTCAGAGGCAATATGGCTCTGAATACCAAGAACTGCAAGTGGGCAGAGTGTCACTGCACTCATGTGCAGATGGCAGACTTCACAGGGCATCTGGCTAGCCACTATGAGAGCAGGATGCTGGACTAGAAGGGCCACTGGCCTGATCCAGCAGACACATTTTATGTTCTTATGTAACTAGCCACTTAACTTTTGAACATGATTGTCCTTTTGTTTCAGCAGATGGGGGGGAAAGCACTCAGTTAGCTTTATAAAAGTAGCATTATTTAGTGCCATGTTGCTTGTCTCACTCGTGACCTAATTCAGTGGAGGAAGACTACATGCCCCACTACATAAGCATAAAGTGGACACACAGATATATCGCTATCTCCTTGGGGGGCGGGAAGGAACCCACAACTCCAAGCTACAGCAGTGTCTGTGTAGAGAGGACTTGCATACTCCTGTATCTTTAATTCATGAAAATACCAAGGCGCAACATCTGGATCTTAAAATTTAAGGACACAGTCAACACTGCCCATAGCTGTTTCTAGATCTTCTTTCCCCAGCCTAGTTTGTACCTGGCAGAGCTGAGTTACAGCCTGCTGCCAGCAGAGCCAATTTATAGGAGCCAGCTATGCATTCCGCAGCTCTGATATTCCCTTTTCCCTCAGCTAATAAATTTAGCATTTAACATGCTCCAACAACCTGTGCTGGCCACAAGTAACCTCTAAGCAAAACAAACAGACAGACACAGTGGATATAAATAAGCCTTCTCTTATTTACCTCGCTTTCAGGCTACAGAGAAGAAAGGAAGACAAAGCTACAGGGAACGGTGGCAAGGTACAAAAAGCCATAGCTTCTAACCAGGACATTTTTTTTTTTAAAAAAACCCTTCAAATATTATGCATGAGGTCACAGGTAGGGTTGCCAGACTCAATAGAGGACAGGACTCCTGTGCCTTTAATTGCCCTGCTCTCTTTTGAGTCTGGAAACCTTAAAGAGAAAACAGCAGACCCTTTGCTTGGAAATTAAACAAAGGGTCTGCTGTTTTCTCTTTAAGGTTTCCAGACTCCAAAGAGAGCAGGGCAATTAAAGGCACAGAAGTCCTGTTCCCTATTGAGTCTGGCAACCCTAGTCACAGGTAAGATGCAACACTAAAGCAATTTTAGTCCATTTTTTTGCTGTTCTGGTAAATCAACTTCAGGTTTCTAACCCTTACACGTTTAAGGTTTTCTCTCCCCACGGCTCTGATTTATGGTCCTCAGTTGCTGTGCTCACTTTCTGCTGTGTATTCATTCGGTTGCTATTGGCCGACTTGGTTCCATACTCCAAATCCCACCCTTTGCACCTCCTACCATGCTGCTCCTTTTCAGTGCTAACTCAATATACTATTCAAAGCATCTACCTAAGAACATACACATAAAAAATAAACTTAGGCAGACATTTAGCAGAAGAGCTGTTAATCCTCATGACACTATTTTAGTACTTGATATCTGCATTAAAATACAGTGACTACCAAGACTGAGAACTACTCCCATACATTATAAATAGCACCAGAGAGAGCAGAGAGGACTGAACAGGGAGCACCTGTATCCCACTTCTTTTCAGCTGCTAAGGATCTAAGCCTTCCAGACACACAGGGCTGGGTCAAATGAAACCGAGATTAAGATTTCAATGAGCCTTGGGATTAGGTGCTTCCTTCTCCCTTGCATTGTACAATGGTTTGCTCCTGTATTCCCAAGTTTGAGGCAAACCTCTGCTTGCTGTTTTGCCCACATTGACAAATTATGATTTGTGCTTGCTCTGCCAACGAGGATGGTAAGCCCCATAGTTCATCAGTTCAAAGGAAATGGCAAGCAGGAGTTTGCCTCAACCAGCAAAGCAATCATCATGCATGGAGGAAGGAGTAAGTGAGCCTGATGATCCTTGAATGCTCATTCTCATATTTTGAAACCATAGTTTGGTGCCCAAACAAACCAGCCCATAGTCCAAAATCCCACATATATACTGGATTTACAGTACTTGCAAAGCAAGAATCAATAGACACCACTAGAAAATGCACTGCTTACTTGTCTCTTGAAGCTCCCAGAGCTAAGACAATGGGATCTGCTATCTCAAGCATGGACTGCAGGATGGATGCAACCACAATGAAGAGAATAATACTGAGCAGGAAGGCCCGGTGAACAACTTGCAGTTCAATCAAGCCAGTCTGGACGGCCAGAATCAAAAGTGTGACTCCTTCCGTCATCCCTCTTCATCACATAAAAGGGGAAAAAAGAAGGGGGGGACACACAAGCATAACATTTGAAGTATTAATGAACTTGGCTCAATTTTAGAATTGTACAACGTAACATAGAACTATGTTGTGGGTTTTTGTTGTCTTTTGCATCTGATCCCAGCTCGTGGACTTTTTCGAGACATTGGCTGTCAGCTGCAAATCCCCGATACAGTGCATTGGTCTTGGAATTCAAATCTCTGTTCCCTAGACAGACTTAGGCAAGTCACCATCCATAAAATGGCTGGTGTGAGTGTGTGGTTTGTGTGTGTGTGGTGGCCCATGGTAGAGCCTTTTCTGTAATGGCCCCCAAACTGTAGAACTCCCTATCAGGAGAGGTGTGTCAGGCACCGTCTTCTTTACAGCTTTAGGCAGTCACTTTTCTTTTGGCCTTTGATAGCTGAACTATTTAGTTGATACATAAAACTTTATTCATTTATCTAATTTATGAATTGCTTTCCGTAAAACATCCTGAAATGATTTAACAATAAGAATTTCAACAATAAAAATGCATATAAATACAACTGCATGTCCGATAGGGTTACAGAGAATGCTCTTGTATTTGGGGGCAGGGTTGTTTTTAATCTTTCTTGGTGCCTTGTATTTTTCTTCTAGATGTAACCTACCCTGAGACCTTACAGTGAAGGGCAGATAACAAATTTAATCACTAGCAGTTAATATTAATTAATAATGATCACGTGGGTCCTACGTTACAGAGCTGTGAGACTTAATACGTTACATATCCTGTAAAATACAATATTGGTACCAGAGAATGTTTTTTGACATCTTGTCTTCACCTGAAATGATCCTGGATCACTTCTGATCTCTTTGACCCTTGGCTCATTTTTGAGTACAATATATATGCTTATGTAACAATGTAAGATTTCAGCATTCTAGAGATTTTGTACCACTAATGTTTATAAATTCCTATTTTTATGCCAAGCCATTGTTGGAGAAAGGAAGCTATTTTCAGCTGTCTCTCCTTGTAATTTAAACAGGCTTTCAGGATGAAACAAAATTACTTTGGTTGGCACACAAGAGAAAGGAAGGAAACTGTGGTATGAAGGGAGGGAGAGGAACACAGGTTATTACGTATCACAAAAAGATATCAAAATGTGCCTGGTGCTTTTGGGAGCTAAGGAATGCCAGATGCAACTCTGAGAAGACTACAATCTAAAACCAGGGACATGAGAGCCAAGGGCAATCAGATGTGCAAAATAACTTTTAAAGCTCTGTGCTTTGCTTACTGGGCTCTGGGAAGTGCCTGTGTGAGCTATGGAGGCTCTTGCGAGATCTCCAATGGCCCCCTGCTCTTCTGGCCCCTCCAAAAAAAATTCAGCCAAGCACATAAAGCTGCGATCGTGTACGTAAAACTTGAGCAAGTTGCAATCCTCTTGCAATGCACTGCAAAGGAGCTAAGCAGCACGTCTCTTAGGGGGAAAGTTACACGATAGCCTATAATTCAGTGTCAAATCTTGTAACAGTAGGACCTGAGCAACATAGCAAGCTATTTTTGTGGCGAGCGGAATTTAGAAAGATTACACTGTGCTCAGCCTAACTAAACACAGCCTAAGTTTTCAAAGGTTCAAGCATCCTCTTCTCTGCACTTACCTGTTCATAGCTGGGTCGTTCATGAATGCTCGGTAGCCTTGTAGGTAAAACTTGCAGAGGGTTAGAACTCCAAGTGCAACGAAGGAGACTGTAAACACCAAACCCAGGAGGGAATAGGGAGTGCTGCAGCATTCTGCAATACTAGGAAGGAGAAAATACAGCTAAATTAGAACTTTGTGCATAGATACACAGAAGAGGTTTGAGTGGTCCCTGATGCGGCTAAAACAGACACAAGGAGAACAACAGAGTAAGAACAGGAGGGGAATGGAGACAGGGGTAAGCAGGGGAATATCAATATGAATCAGTCCATTGCCATATTCTATAAATACTAATGCTGAAGCTGCACATCTAGCATAGCAGTGAAATCCTAAAGCATTTCTATTCAGAATGGGTCTTAAATGTACACACATATCAGGCAGCAACATTCAACTATTGGAGATATTACTGGAGATGTGTATTACAAGATAGCACCATTGAAGCAGGGGGTCAAGTCCGCTTATATTTTAATAATAAGTCATTCATTAAAAACCAGAAATTAATACTTTTAGTTTGCTCATTGATGTGTCGTTCCAAAAGAATCCAGTTAGACGTGAAGTTAAACCGATGCATTTATAGTTACAGGTAGGTAGCCGTGTTGGTCTGAGTCGAAGCAAAATAAAAAAAATTCCTTCAGTAGCACCTTAAAGACCAACTAAGTTTATATTTTGGTATGAGCTTTCGTGGTATCTGAAGAAGTATGCATGCACACAAAAGCTCATACCAAAATATAAACTTAGTTGGTCTTTAAGGTGCTACTGAAGGAATTTTTTTATTTCGATGCATTTATACATCAATTCCCAAATATTAGACACAAGAAACCAATTGTGGTAGGGCACCAACATTGAAGGGTACATATACAAGGTTTGCATTAGTAGATGACAAGGTATTTTCTCTACACTATTTCCAGTGTCAGTCTGCATGAGCCCAAGGATGTCTGCACAATACAAACCTAATATGATTGTAAAATTAGAAATTAGTTTGCCACATGAAGGTTTGGGTGCATTCTGATGTGTTACTCTGCAATCCCATTCAATGGTTTATAGTTATTTCCGGTTATCAATGAAACCCAACTTCTTCTTCTTCTTGGAACATGCAAGACTGCAATAGGCCCCGAGAGACAAAGGCTACAATGACTCCACAAACACAGTGCAACAGATCCTTTCCTTGGGGTAGAGTGCCAACCACTTTTGATCATTTTGGCTGCTAAACCTGCCAAAGAAGCATTCTCTTAGATTTCCTCCTGAAAACCTTTTACTAAGGGGGACAAGGAAGGTTAGCAGAAACAAGAACTCTCAATTTCTTTCATTCTTCCTTTAAAAAATAAGGTGGGAAGGATTCCAGGCATATGCATGTATGTGCAAACGCTTTGTGGTGCAGGTTTTGTTGCTTGTGAGATGAGCCCTGTCACATGTGTAGAAACTTCTATGACAGGTGCATACAGCTTTTGCCACCCTGGTGCCCTCCAGATGTTTTAGAGCAGGCATCCCCAAACTTCGGCCCTCCAGATGTTTTGGGACTACAGTTCCCATCATCCCTGACCACTGGTCCTGCTAGCTAGGGATCATGGGAGTTGTAGGCCAAAACATCTGGAGGGCCGCAGTTTGGGGATGCCTGTTTTAGAGTATAACGTTCTAGCCAGCCATGCTGCTTTACACAGCACAGATTAGCAGCAGCCCGCTACATATTTTTTGTTAATTACCTTGTTAGAAAGAGAAAGAGTAGCCTCTCCCTAGAGGCAGGTTGATCCCGTGTGCTGAAGTAGGAGTAAATCTGAAGAGCAAACAGTACGAGCCAGAAGACCATGAAGAGGACAGGGACCACCAGCTGGTTCCACAGGGACATCCCCAGGGCCAGGAGGCCATACACTTCAACCACCTGGACAAGTTAAAAGAAGAGAAGGTTGCAATTATTTCCACTGCCTCCCAAAAATCTAAATATCTGAAGGAGAAAATGGGGAGTACTGGATGTAAATAATGAGTGATGGCACAATTATTCGCATTTACTGTCACAACCAAACAGACACCCTGCCAACTATTTTTGCTACATTCCTGTTGACAAATCACTTATAAAAGTAGAAGGTGTCAAATCTGAGCCACCACTTCTAACTTTTTTTTTTTAAAAAAATCATTTTTCAGTCGCAATCCATGGTTCCTAAACCAGCATGTGGCATTCATTTTGTTAATTAAGGCACTTTACTGAGATGATGGTGGTAGTGGTGGTGATGATGATGATAACAACAATAATAATACACTCAGTTCTGCAGCAGTTTATTGCCATCAATGGAAGGCTTTGAATCTGATGATTCTCTAAGAGTAGGATCAGTAGCGGTTGGGTGTGTGGAACAATATGGGATGGGAAAGCGATTAAGGCAAGATCAAAATGCTATCTGAAATGACTAAGTAAACTTCTATGGACAAAACTTCTGTGGCTTGAAGTTCAGCTGTGGCAATGTGCACAACAGTCTGCGTGGCTTTTTTGAAAGTTCAGCTGTTGCACTTATTTATGGTTAAGAACTACTTTACGGGTAACAATGGAAGTACCAGAATATCAAAATGCAGCTTCTCAATGGCTGTTGAGCCACTGCTGAGCAGCAAACATGTACAGTGGTACCTCAACTTACGAATGCCTAGACTTACGAAGGTTTTGACTTACGAAGTCCGCTAACCCGGAAGTACTTTCGTCGTGCGCATGTTCTGTGCATGCACAAAATAGTGCTTTGTGCATGCGCAAAATGGACTTACGAGGGATTCGACTTACAAAGAGCGCCGCGGAATGGATCGCCTTCGTAAGTCGAGGTACCACTGTACTTAGCTGATTCAACTGTTTCTTCTGCAATGGAAGCTTTTGCCAAGGTGACTATGCTTGCTGAGACTGGTGGGAGTTGGAGTTCCAACTACAGAAGGAAGACCCTGCACTGGCTACTCCTAATACGGCATTTTCAACTTTCAACAAGGTGTTTCCCTAATGGGGGGATAGATAAGGATACATTGCCATGAGCAACTGGAAACAACAGAGGTAGAGAGAATGCCCAGAAACTCTAATTGCAGATGGAGGTGGGGGCAGGATATGCAACCAGTTTTGCCTATACTCTTCACCCATGTGCTTTCAAGAACCGTAGGGCTCTGGAGATATGGCTGCAAAGCAATATTTCTCTCTGTGTTTTAAATCCTCCTCCTGCACCCCCCCCGCCTCTTCTGGCATTAAAAAAAACCTATTGATAACAATGTCACCGCCAAGTCTCAGAAGGAAACGTATGAGCAAAATATTGATTTACACTGAATTAATTCAAACTGAGCAAAGGTAACCAATCAGATCAGTGAGAGCAACTGGAATGCAAAGTAAGCAAAATACAGTTAAGCCAACTGTGGGCAAGATTAAACAAGACGAGTTCTACCCTGGAATATATATTAGACAGACAGACAGACAAACATTTGCTGGATGAGTTCATTGGATTTTTTTTTACTTGTAAGCGTAAAGCCTCAGTTTTTTGTTTTGAGCAATATATGTTTCCCCTGTTTCAGAACAAATACAATTCTGATTACAACATGTTATTTTTTTAAAAGTTGTCATGCCCTAACCCTAAATTAGACTATATTGGAATCTTAACACAAAGCCAATTCAGAGCTATAATTATGCTCTGATTGCAGGCAGTTTGTCTGAGATGCAATTTGGGGGGGAAATTAACTTAGTGACAATTCTGTCCTCTTGTAAACAGCACTCACTCCATTCTCTCTAGCTTACATTACACACAGTTATTCTTAACCACAGGCTTTTATTTATTTATTAGCGTCTCTATGATCCAAACAGAAGGTAGTAAGTATCTTCCAGATTGTTCAGATAGACTCAACAAGTAAATGTCAAGATTTGCACAGGGAATTAACAAAACAGTGGTATGAGTACTGTTTGTCAAGGACAAACACCTTTCTGCAAATGTTGAGAATGTGTGGCACTGTACTTACCAGGCATTAAGATTTCCTGCACAGGTTACATTAGAAAGCCAGCTTATTTTTAATGTCTTCAAATGAATAAGAACTAAGGAAATCTAAACTATTTACATACAAGTACTTTTTAAAAAAAATTAAGTTGCACTTGGTTTATATTTTTGTTTTGTCTTTTTCAATGATCCACCTTGAAAAAACTTTCAAAGAAGGTATACCCATCTAAACTATTTGACAGGGCTGTTGTGAGGATAAAAGTGAGGGCTCTCTTTCACGCAGCTTGCCCCCAGTTTCAAGCAGATGTTGTGGGGCCACAGCCAATTACATCATGAGTGCCACGGGCAGAAGTACTGAAGTTCCCTCCACTAACATGTCTGCCACATCATAACAGCAAATGCAATTTTAAATGTAAAATTAAGTGATGCCATCGCCACACCCTCCGGTGCTGGCGGTGCTTGCATTTAATGTTTCATTAATCAATATTAATTATCTTTCAGCTATTTGGCACTGACTGTAGATCACAAAGCAAGATTGAATTGATTTGATTTATTATATTTCAAATCTGCTTTTCATTCAAATGAATCCCAAAGCAGCTTGCAAACAGTAGGATTGTCACCTGGGAGAGCCCTAATTTCCCCTGCCCATTTCCCCTCCTTTCCATCACCGCACAGATGAATGTACACACAGATCAGATAGCAAGTTAACATACCCTCGTGTTAATTAACAAGCTGATGGTTATTTATATATATCTTCAATTCTACAGCTGCATGTGAGATTGCAGCAGTGTAATTAGCTATTTCAGTGTTTCATTAACTCCGCGGATACATAGTATTTTTGGGTCCAGAGGATTCATTCCTCATGAACACTCATACACAAGCGGAGGCAATGCTTACGAACAGCAAGAATGGTACATGGAACTACTGTCAAAATGTTTCGCATAGCAGAAAGCAATGTAAGTGGCAAAGGGCGAAAGGGAGCTGTGGGCACTGAGACCTCTATTAATACACAGGATAAGGCAAAACTGAAATAGATAGCATTTCTTCCATTCAACAATGAAACCCTCCAATGTACAGGGCTAAAAGAGACCTCTGTGTTATCGGTACCTGCACTGCACTTTGGATTACTCAAAAATAGCCATTTTTAGGATTGGCTCACAATTACATTCTACAAGCAACATTACAGGTAACCCAGGCTTGCATCCAAAACCTAAATGCTGGATATAGGTGTTTTTGTTTGTCTGCGTATGTTTATGCACCTACCGTATTACGAAAGTATGCAAGGCCTAACGATAAAACCAGTTACTTTATTTCAACATGCATACATCTTACCTGGACAAGTTCCCTATATGCAGACTTGGCCAGATTGTATGGTACCAGAAGATTGGATGCCAAAAAATAGAGAACTTCCAAGCCGGTGAAAATCATGGCAAATTTGTTGATGATCACAATAGTTTCCAGGGGGACCAGGCAAAGCCGTGCCAGCAGAGGGAGCATGTGAGCAGAGAAGAGCCAGATTTGTTTGGTTTTCATGACACAGGAGCAAAGGGTGCAGACCACAAGCTGACCTGAAAGTGACAGAGAACACTGAATAGCGACATCCTTTCAATTTCAACAAAATCTGTATCTTATTAGTGGCTCCCACCTCCCCCAGTAACCTCATTAAACAGCTCCGCAGCCTAGAACGCAGCCTGACGCATCTTCTTTTGATTAAATACATTGTCCTCATGCAACAATGATGGGCTAAATCAACAGCAAAGGGGGAAGTTCACACTGGGGACTATGCAGGGCCGGATTTAGGTTTGATGAGGCCCTAAGCCCTTCAGGTAATGGGGCTCTTTATATGTCCAGCTGTCCTTTGTCAACAACAAATTGTCACTGTTTTTGTGTTGAATATATGCTATGTGGTGATTTATGGACCTAATAGGTATCTAAAGCCCTTTGCACATGCAGAATGTAGGCACCCTATATACTGTATAGAAATGAGCAAACCAGTGATATTACAGGGAGCAGGCTAGCAGGCGAGGCCCGTTACTTACATCATTGGAGTAACTACACATACTACACAACACGAAACACTGTTGCTGTATGTAGGTTTTATTTTATTTGTTTTTTATCTTATATTTTGGAAACGTACATCTAGTTGTTTTTTTCCTTTAATTTTTTTGCCCCCCCCCCAAGAGAGTGGGGCCCTAAGCTATAGCTTGTTTAGCTTATACATAAATCCGGCACTGGGACTATGCGTAACTGCCAAATCTAAATATGTAAAAGCTGCACACGAAACATAGCTTGACTAGTCCAGCTGCTTTTTAACAGAAGGCAAAATTGTGGTTGCTGCATGTTTTGTGAAAATATGGGAGGACTGTGGCAAAAATATAGCCCTAGGCAGTGAGTTTAAGGCAGGCATCCCCAAACTGCGGCCCTCCAGATGTTTTGGCCTACAACTCCCATGATCCCTAGCTAGGACCAATGGTCAGGGAAGATGGGAATTGTAGTCCAAAACATCTGGAGGGCCGAAGTTTGGGGACGCCTGGTTTAAGGCAAGGGTAGCATAACTTTGCCAGTACAAGGCCCACAGTCCCTCATGGGCAAGCTCCCAGGGACCACATGGCAGTGGTGGTGGTGGTGGGGGGGTCAGAGACAAGTATGGGTAGACCAACAGATGTGATCCTTGCCTTTGTACACTTGGTTATATTCGGTCAGAGGTTTCTACACACACACCACTCCAAGCAAGCAAGCAAGCGGCGCCATCACACTTCAAAAACATGCACCAGAGCACTCAAGGAAAGTGTGGAACACGACCAATGGGAAGTGTGGTTTAAAAAGGGTGTGTGGCCTGGGCAGGTTCCCAGGGGTCAGCTGGAGTGTCCTGGGGGGGGCACATTTGGCTTCAGGGCTGAGGTTTGAAGGGCTGCCTTACATATTATATTTCAATGATATATGTTTTTATATTTATACTTTACAGACTGGCTGTGTGTGCTTAACAGTGCAAACGTAAGCACGGTTACTCAGAACCAAGTCGCACCAAGGTCAACGGAGCTTACTGAGAGGTCAGTGTGCCTAGAACCGCAGTCTAAAACTTGTACTGTTTGAAAAAAGCTACACAGCTTCCCTGCTGCGTATGTCATTACAACGTATGTGCAGTTAATAATGAGAGGGAGGGGTGCCGTTTTAACGGCTTCATCTGCAGGAATAAAACGAAAAATGTAACGTATGAAGCAAGTTTCTCCACGCCCAATAACTTAGCTCAGAGTAAGTGTACTTAACACTGAAATGCTGCTCAAAACATATTAATATGCCCAAGATGCAGCTTACTCATGACTCGTGAGGGAATACTTAGGAACTCTTGATTTAGATAATGAGGCTTTCAACTTTCATAAATGGAAGGATGCCCTCAAGCCCACAGCTGAGAGTGACTGCTGCACATAACACAAAGACTCAGGCTGTAATCCTGTGCCCACATACCCAGGAGTCAACCATGTGGAGCTCAAGGAGAATTAATAACACATAGGCCTTGCATAGGATTGCGTTGTCAGAAGCCAGTCAGGGAAACAGAAATGTCACAGGCACACAGGTTCTTAAACCGTGGTGTTGAACTGTTAGGGTTGGCTCTTTAGAACTATGTGCTTTGAGAAGTGGCAGCCAGAAGCCACTTCGTCTTAGGAAGACCGCTTCCCAATCATCCAACAGAGCCCAGGAGGACAGCTTTCAAACTATTAGAGATGTGCACAAACCACAAAATTCAGTTCAAACCCATATTCTGCACTTCAGAAAACAGCCCCCCCCCCCCAGCAGTCAGAAGTAGCTTTACACCTTATATGGTAAGCTTTCAAATATGCTTTTAGCAAAAACTTGACTGTAGCATTTCCCCCCTTTTTTTGACAGCTGGATCTCCCAGGTGCCACAAAACTCCTTAGGGGTTCTGGCTTTGACTCCTATCACCTCATATAGACCCCATTTCACTTCTGAGGCACCTCACCTTAGTTCTGAATTCATCCAAATCTGATGTACACCTTTTGTATACACTTTCCACTTTCTTTCTCTCTCTCTTTCACTCTCTCTCTCTCTCTCTGTGTGTGTGTGTGTGTGTGTATGTATGTATGTATGTATGTAACAATTCATATTCTAAAATGCGGGCTGTAATATACAAGTTGTTTCACAGAAGTGAAAGTAAAAATCCCATCTGTGGAGGTGCTAATTTAGATGGCTTGAACTTTCCACTGTTTCAAACTTAGTAATCGTCATTTTCTATTGTGGCCCAACACACACACACACACACACACACACACACACACACACACAGCAACACATTGTAGCTGTCACACAATAAGCCTTTTAAAGGCACCAAATCCTTTTGTGTTGAAGCTAGTGTCATCAGTGACACAACAACACCGAACTTCCTATACTTGTAGCTCTTGTACACACTGATTGGGCGACCTTCCCTTCTGGGAGTAGGACAGTGTCATTCATATAACGTATCTGTTAGAACTAAAGCTACGTCCTCCAATTTCATCCACAAAAAGAACACATTTGCTGATTTCCAGATATTAATGAGGACTGGCTGAATATTAAAGCAAAGTCTTGCTTATGGCTGCAGCTAAGTGAATACCTGTAGTTCAGAACTTCTGAAGTACTGTACGCATATTTGGTTACTTGAAGTTGCTCCACATCCATTTATAAGAAAATATAGAACATGATTCACACAACACAGATGACAAAAGTGAGCTTGAAAGTGAATAATCTAAGAGCAGGTGATCTGAGTAATAGTCTAATTAAAGCAGCATATAAAATGCCCAATAATTTAGTGCCTTCTCGAATTCTCCTCCTGTTGCTTAACTTCGTATAATTTTCTTTTTGCAGTTTTCCAATTATAGGTACAAAAAGAGAATGCACATTGGAAAGCAAAGGCAATGTTTAAATTCTACAGAATTGTTGTGGCGCGCCCCACCCCCCCAATTGGCTGATGGTATGAACAAGCCTGAATGCTAGCTGTCTTCATCCTCTCATATACCTTCAGTCTCACCCAACCACTTTGAGAAATGACAGAGAGTTAGATAATCCTGTTTGTCGATTTAACTTTTTAATTTTATTTTGTTAGGTCCATCTCCTTTTACATAATCATTGGTGCAACTGGTACTTTCTTGTTCCAGAGGGAAATGTGGAACACACAGCACGAGCCTGCAGTCAAAATTAATTACACACATCAATACTGTATTTAAAGCAATTTCGCAACCTTCCCATATGCTAAGACACACAAGATGGGGAAGTTTTAAAATTAGCCCAGCGTTCTTGAGACAGGGCTAGCTTAGTCAATGTGGCTGGAAAGAGGGAGAGAGAGAAAACAACCACACCAACAGCAGAGTACTTTTGTGCACCAGCCCATTAGTGTGAATGCTGGAAAATGGGATTTTTGAGCAATTAGTTCGTCAACTATGAAACAGAAGCCATTCATTTTGCTTGCTAAGCCCTTGCACTGAAGTATGATGCTTGGAGACTTAATCATAGCTGAGGGCTAATTTCCATTGCAGTCTGTTTATCATTACATGAATTAGAAAAATGCAGGCGCAATCAGATCAAAGGGGGGCATATATTCTGATTTGAATGCCTCTCACAAGAGGCAAAGGAAATAAGCCGACATCTCAAGTTTGGGGTTAACTGCAAGTATTCTTATCATGTGAAAGTTTATGGGAACAACCAGGGGTGCAGAGACTGATTTGATAGTGAAGGGTGTTCTGCTTTGTGCGCTTAAGCATGCCATTAATGCAGAATGGTGGCCATAACTCAGATTCTTGACCATATCTCTCCCCACCTAATCCTCCTATTCTCTCAAGGCAGGTTCAAGATGCCTGTGCATGTTGCTATTTAAGGGAAAAAAAACAAGCTGAGAGCCATGAGTGCTGGGAGCATGTGTGTGTATATGCATAGACAGATAAGGGAAGGAAGTTCCTCCATTGCACAACAGCATAAGAAGGTTAAACTAGAGCAACTTCCTGCTCACCAGGCCCTGACCTTTAGCAACCAACCACTATAATGCAAATGACCTATAACAGGGGTTGCCATTGTGGCACTGACTGAAATTAGGGTGGAAAGCAGGATTATGCAGCAATGCAACCAACAGAATAGGTTGTGGCGCTGTGGTTAAATCACTGAGCCTAGGGCTTGCTGATCAGAAGGTCGGCGGTTCGAATCCCTGTGATGGGGTGAGCTCCCATTGCTTGGTCCCAGCTCCTGCCAACCTAGCAGTTCGAAAGCACGTCAAAATGCAAGTAGATAAATAGGAACCGCTACAGCGGGAAGGTAAACGGTGTTTCCATGTGCTGCTCTGGTTTGCCAGAAGCAGCTTTGTCATGCTGGCCACATGACCGGAAGCTATACGCCGGCTCCCTCGGCCAATAATGCGAGATGAGCGCGCAACCCCAGAGTCGGTCACGACTGGACCTAATGGTCAGGGGTCCCTTTACCTTTACCTTTATGTGTGGTGCCCTTGTTTGCATATGTGCTTAAGAGGCCCGAATGTGGTTGGCAACACTTGCCCTATAGTGCTGACTGTTGAGGTTGAGCTTTTGGTTAGCAGGATCCCTGAGTGGTACAGTGCACAGACTAGGCTGCTGGTGGTATTGTTTACCTGTTACCACTTGCCACTCTGAGCTACTTTAGGACAGGCACCCCCAAACTTCGGCCCTCCAGATGTTTTGGACTACAATTCCCATCTTCCCCGACCACTGGTCCTGTTAGCTAGGGATCATGGGAGTTGTAGGCCAAAACATCTGGAGGGAGGGCCGCAGTTTGGGGATGCCTGCTTTAGGATGCGAAAACTCTTTTACAGCTTAAATTGAGTCCTGGAGGTGGGCTTAATTAAGACTGGAGGAAGCAGGTTTTTTCTTCACTTCTAATTTATTCCGCCACCACTCTTAGTCTCCAAAGGAGATCAGAGCCCCAAACAGCATATAGCTGGGGGAGGAAATTAGGGTTAAGGGATGATACATGCTTTATGGCGCAAATCCTCCAGTCTAACTAGTCCTTGTGAGTATGTTTTGCAGAGGGGGTTGTCTCCCTTTATTTTTTGTATTTCCAAACTTTCACTTCTCTGCACACCTGGGCAGTCCTCAGAAATGTCACTTAACGTCAGAAATTTAGGATATCAACCTTTCCTACAAGCTTAACTACCAGGACTTTTCACATAAAGCCCCAGGAACAACAATTTTGGTAGAAAGGCTAGGGATTCCCTAGAGGATTCTTATCTTGCCCACAAGAGGTTGTATCGAAGTAATGAATTAACCTAAATGGGTCTCTGACCAAAAGTTGGCTGAATACAGTCAATTGTATTTTATAACCGCCCTCCTCCAACCCTCAGTGAGAGGCTCAGTTTGGCTACTGGTGAAATGGAAACTGGGAAATTAAAAATAAAACTGAGCCAGCAGAACTGTTGGAAGATTAAAACTAAATAGTTTGGGATTTTAAAAACAAATGCCAAGAAAACAGTTTGAATCAGGAGCTTCTTTTCCAGAGTGCTCATGAAAAGAACATGCTAACTGTAAAATGGAAACTGCATGAAAGCATATTTGTAAGGAAAGAGACAATCCTTTTCAAGATTACAAGTAGTCCCTGGTGGTAGTGGTGGGACTTTTTTTTTAAAAAAAAAAATGATCATAGAAATAAGTGGGTGTTGTGAAATTAGCTCAGAAGGGAAAGCTGCCAGCCTAGCCAGAAACAGCAACTTTTTATTCCTCTGTTAGAACACCTCTAAAGAAAGCTTTCAGGCCTCCCATCTCTGTTTTCTCAAAAACCACAACATGTTCACCAGAGCAAAGAGACTGAAAAAGGTGGGATTTCTTGCTGAAGGTTGCATTACTGGTAGTTTTGGTAAATGAGCTGTTTAAAAAAGTTACTGCCAAAAGACAAGCTGATTTCCTGTCAGACCAGCTGTAACATTCCCATAAAGCAGAAGATGAATATCCCTTTGTAGGGCTGGAACATGCTTTGCTTATGAAAGAAGGTCCCGATAAGTCTTCAAAAATTGGTCAAAGCCATGGACACAAAACACCCCAAATCAGACTTGAGTACGATGTTAACTTATTTTTGAACAGCCTGGTCTGTAACTAAAACTTAAAAACACAATGGATCACCATTTATTTATTTCCTTCTTCCCTTAAAATTGCAGCTCTCAGTTTATTTTAATGTTGATTGTTTAGTTAGGGTGTCCTCTACAACACAAAAAAGTCCTCTAAAAAGAGAGGGAAGATTCCAATGCCCCTGCTGCTCTTCATTATGGTTCCTGCTCTATAAACCAGTCAAAACATGCCTTCAAACAAAGGACAATCCTCTGATAGGTCTCCAAGCAGAGGACTGTCCTCTGGAAAGACCAAATAAAAAATAAAAAATAGAATTATTGCTATAGTGCAGTGTTTTTATATAGTATAGTGGGTGTGGCGTTTTGTTTTAGTGTCATTATATAGGGGGTAACAGTGACTCTTGTCTCAAAACGGCCCCACAGATTCTTACCAAGGGCCTGTAATATTTGAAAACAAGCAAACAAAATTCACAGAAACATGTAGCTGCAATTCCCTGCCCTAAAGCTGGAACCTCCAAATATTACAGGCCCCTTACTGCTTAATCCACATAATCCAGATCACAGGTTGGCACAAATAGAAAACAGGACTGAACGAGCACACCATTCCAAAGAAGACACGGAACAAGCAGTACCCAGTAACTGAAGAAAAGGAGCCAAAATTACAGCTATGGTCTATGAAGCTACACAATCACTATTAATTTTGTTTGCTATAAATGGCAAGACACAGTTGCTGCGTGCAAGGCAGATAAATATGACTGGAGAGGATGATTTTTATTATGTGAAATGTGCTTTCATGGTACAAGAAAGAACATGGTGCCCCTCTGGAGATGTCGAATTTGAGTGTACTCACCTATTAAGGCTGCCATAAAACGATTCATGGAAAGAGGTTCTAAGTACATTGGCCCTTCATAGCCAGACTCCAGCTCACTCCTCACATAATCCCTGAGGAACACAATAAAGCATTATTTAGTCAGGTGTAAGAATGGGTGCCATTAACTGTTTATGCAAAAAGACCCTCTATTTCATATGTGTGTTTTTGCCATGCACATTCCAGGAAATCACAGACACTTATTGTCCATTTGTTTAGACAAGACTGGGGCCCTTCAGTTTGCCCTATCTGCTAGAGACTGAACCTGGTACCTTCTGCAGATGCTCTACCACTGAGCTATAGACCTTCCACTTTACATCTAAACAGGGCCAATGTCACATGCGGCAATTGTGCAACTGGCTACTTTGCCACTATTGTGCACCATTTGGAAACAAGTGCTGTTTCCCAATATCACAGAGGGAATAGGGAGCAAAACTCACTCAGAATTCAAAGAAGAAGATTTTGAATACTGGTTGTGCTAGGTGCAAGCCATGAAAATGTCCTGTATGAAATAGCCCTCAGGGAACCTATAACTCTTCTCATTTTAAACTAAAGCACGTGTCTTACTGTTCCTAGAAATTTCACCATCTTTCTTTAAACTGAATACATCCTATTGAGAAGTGGGTTACAAAAATGTGACGTTTGCAACCAGATAAGCAGAAAAGCAAGCCTCATAAAAATGTACCAATTTCATTTAAAAGAAGAAGAAGAAGTTCCATATATGCATCATATTATTTTCCTGTTTTGGGGACAGGAACAAAAAATAATTAAAACCACTGTTGCATCTCTTCAAGCAGAAAAGCTTTCAATGGTTTGCAAACACTTCTGTAATCCAATCTAAATACTAAATAATCAAAGAATTGGGGCTACAAACAAGCCACAAAAAGGTTTATACAGCCAAACTGAAGGGTATACAACTTAAGCCATACTTTGATTAATTAAAGAGGCAGACAGGTTGTATTTATTACTTGCTATCAGTGGCAATGCTATTTTCTGAGTTAACCTTCAACAAGTAATCATTCTCTCAAAGTGATTGATAGAGAGAGATGAGTCTATTGTAAAATATATATAGTAAAAGGTCACATGCTCAACTTGCAAAACCCAAGTTCAAATCCCAGCTGAGATTACTGACTATTAGATGGTCTTGAGCTATTCAGTCTCAGTTTTCCCTCTCTCATAGAAGTTTAAAAGATATCCAAGATCACAAGTTTTCCTGAGGACATAAACACTCTGCACAGCCGCTACTTGATGCTACAAAATGTTTACTGAGAATAATGATATGTAGGACTGACTTTTATAATATTTAAGAGTGCAGATTTTTGTAAAAAAATTGATGTCTATGCCTTGGACTTACCAATGGGCTTCTACAACTGAAACAACAATCCACAGAATTGGTTGCAAGGATGAATGAGACTGAAAGGCATATCAGAACCATAAAGAAACATAGATCAACCTTATTACAGTGGTGCCTCGCTAGACGAAATTAATTCGTTCCATGGGTCTTTTCTTATAACGGAAAATTCGTCTAGCGAATCCCATAGGAATGCCTTGATTTTTTTTTTGCCCATAGGAACACATTAATTGAATTTCAATACATTCCTATGGGAAACTGCGATTCGCTAGACGAATTTTTCGTAAAACGCATTCGGCTAGCGAGGCAACCTCCGCTCGAAAAATCCTTTCGTTAAGCGGAAATTTCGTTAAGCAGGGCATTCATTAAGCGAGGCACCACTGTAGTATGTTGCATCTTTTCTTTTTAGACTCCCCAATAGCAAACACTGAATAATCATTTCAGCCAGAGCTACCAATGGAAAAGAGTAATACTGAAACTCTCTCAATTCTTGTAGGTAGAAATCAGGTTTAGGAAGTTATTTTGAAAGGGCAAAACAGACGATAGGGAAAGTATTAAGACAGTGAATGAGTGTGTGTGTGTGTGTGTGTGTGTGTGTGTGTGTGTGTGAGAGAGAGAGAGAGAGAGAGAGAGAGAGAGAGAGAGAGAGAGAGAGAGAGAGAGAGGGAACACACACAACCTGGTCCCCAAGGAGTGTGGCTCCCAGGGGGCACAGATGTGCTTGCAGAACCCTCCCTGACGTGCACAGGATCTCCTCCCCTGCTGCAATTAGCCACAAAAGAAGTATTCTACTGTAGTCAATAAAATAAAAGTAGGTTGCAGTAAGTGCCTGGTTACCCTGTGTGTAGTGCACACAACAGTTTATCCAGTTTGCAGTTGTGTCTATGGGCCCAAAAAGGTTGGTAACCCCTAGATCAAAAATTCCCAAAAGTTCTTTTCCTTAGGAGAACAGCAGTCATGAAAACAAGATTGACGTGATTGCATAAAATTTGTAGTTTGGGCCCTATTTCTAGAGCCAAATGTGAAATTTACAAGGCAAGCATGCAAAAAGAGAGCAAAATAACTGGTAATGCAAACCGAGGGAATAACTGTGGGTACCAAGTAAAAGAAACTCTGTCTCTATTTAGGAGAGGCATATTAATTTAGGAATTTTTATGTGGGCCTCTCTCTGATTCATTTATCCTTCATAGCTTTGTGCCTTAAGATACTCTTCGACTTAAGGCAGCGCCAATCATAAACGGGGGGAAACCCACTCAAGCTGCAATGTTAGCTGGATAACAAATTCTTCTCTTTAACTCATTACAAACCATTTGCCTTCAGAGTTATGAAACTAAGAAAATGAGTAATTCTCTTGTTATAAACATTTTAAAAATCTGCTGTGAAGTAGCAAGCCTGACACAGGTATGCAGAAGAGGTGTTTGAAGTGCTACAAGTAGGTGAAGGTTATGCTACAAGTAGGTGAAGTGGCTCTCTTTAGTCTACAACCTGCAATTAAAATGCATGAGAATAAGCAAGGAATCTAAAGGACCGATACCGCTAGTACATTACGACCTTCTCCCTCCATCTTTGCTGCACCCATCCTCCCTTTTTCTTGTCCAGCCTGTAGTATGCAATCTGTCACTCTGGAAAAGTGTCCACCGTGTTTCTTAAAAATATTTTTTTTAAAAAAACCCTTAATTTTAAAATGTTTGTACTTTATCCCACCCTTTGTATTTTTACTCCACAGATGGCTAACAGTAAGTAAGTAAGTAAGTAAGTAAGTAAGTAAGTAAGTAAGTAAGTAAGTAGGTAGGTAAGTAAATGCTCTCTCAGGAATGATTCTCAAGATGGATCCTTGCACACACACTGAACTAACCTTGTTTAAAAACAAAAGGCACATTTTAAGAAGCATTTCTGAACCTACATGCATGCATTATTGGGCATACAAGAGACATATTTGCAAGCTAGCAAGGATGAATTAATTATAGGCAACTGTGGTTTCTTTAGCCACATCAGATAATTCAACAGACACTTTTGTTACCAGTCTTCTCTATTAAGGGCAAGTATCTACACAACTCCTTTCTAGCTTTCATATTATTACTGTCATCTTGGATTTGTATGTGCCATTTATCTGTAAAATTTCAATAGCACTCATTGCATTTTTCGGCATTTACCCATCTCTTTGAAAGTGTGGGAAAAGGAACCGGAAGGAAAGTGTGAACCTGACAGCCAAGGACTGGGAATCTTGCGCAGTCAGTGGGACTGCTGAACCCTGAGATCTTGAAATTGCTGCATGGAGAAGAAAGTCTGGTAGCCTCTACCATACTATTTCCCCAAATGGTGGGTGTCCAATGCAACTTCTATTACTCCAGAACAAGAGTTTGCTCAGAGAAAACTCATAACTTCATTTCATGAGTCAGGATAAACCTGGATTACTGCACCAGTAATATATGCAAAGGGCTTTAAAAACTCTTAAAAGCACTATATAAGATGCTATGTATTAAGAAAAGAAATACTTTGCCCTGTAGCTACGTTGCAATTATGAGCCAAGCTTTCAAAGGAATCCTCTAAGGTTGTTTTCAATATAGTAGCAACTAAAATGCCATAATAATTAGCTAAGCAATAGCCCTGTTTATTAAACTGCTATTAAGGAGCACAGGAGCACAGGAATAAATACAGAGATAAAACTGTAGAGCTTGCTTCATTAGTATTTGTTTTATTCTGCTGCGGCAAACAGGTTGCTGAATAACCTCTTAGGGGAATGCGCTGTATATGAAAAGAAGTTACAGTACCGGTAGCACATGAGACCATGTCCAGAGATTAACAAGTGAGAATCTTACCACAATCCTGCCCTTTTATGCATGTAAGGATATGCACCTAACAGGAAGAGGCACTGCCACGCCCCTATTAGCTTCCCTAAGACCAGGCATCCCCAAACTTCGGCCCTCCAGATGTTTTGGACTACAATTCCCATCTTCCCCGACCACTGGTCCTGTTAGCTAGGGATCATGGGAGTTGTAGGCCAAAACATATGGAGGGCCGAAGTTTGGGGGTGCCTGCCTAAGACCATGGGATGATGGAGGCCTTGGCAGGCCTGTCTGTCCTCATCCTACAACCTCTGGGAAGCAAACGAAGACATTCCTTCTCTATTCAATGAATGACATCTAAAAAATTCCATTGCTCTCTCACACACTACAGCCTGACCATTCAAGCTGCTAGTCCGCCATTATGTGGATGCTGTGCATTCTCTGGGCACTGCATGACAACAAAGGAAACCTCTGTACCTGAGGCCTATATCAAGGTAACCAGAACAAAATGGGGAAATGATCCCCGAGCATAAAAAGGTGAAAACAATGTGAAGTAAGTCATATAGTTCAAAGCAATACAAAACGCAATTGCTGAATTTTCCTATTCCACATACATTTACAGGGTCCCTAAACTACGGCCCGGGGGCCGAATGCGGCCCGCGCGAGCCAAATATTCAATTGTGCGGCCCCCCCAACAACCGCCGCCCGCTCTTACTGGCGCGCCGCGGTTGCCCATCTCCGGGGCGGCGCAGTGCCAGAAATAGCTTGTTCGGGGGAAAGCGCTCCCATATGCACAAGCTATTTCTGGTGCTGCGCCAACCCGGAAGTGCACTGGAAATGATGTCTGCGCATGCGCAGAAGCCATTTCCGGCGCCACACCAGAAAAAGCGAGTGCACGCGTGTATGGGAGCACGTTCCCCTGCCCTCTGGCCCACCGCGTGATCGGTGCCGGAGGAACTGGCCCGAAGCCAGGTAAGTTTGGGGACCCCTGTAAAGGAGGAAAAGGCAGCATACATGTTGATGTAGTAGTATAATGAAAGAAAAGATGCCAAAGTGAGCCTACATAGATCATGGAAAGCTTTGAGAAAGTTTGGAATGTACGGCGGGGAAGCTTGCTTGATGGGGAGATGGGAAACCTACTGACTACTGGATTATTGTAATTTGAACAAGATTCAGGCTCATGTATACGCTCTACCACCTCCTTTCATTTCTGAACAAGAAAATTATCTTCTTTGTTTATATGTCTCTACAATGTCCATTTGCTTTTCTCTCTCCAATTCCAAACCATCTGCTGGTAGAGAAATTTTGTTGGTTTTAGAAGCCAACATACTACTTTCTGGACAACATTTTAATACACCAGTTTCCACACCACAGAGCACTGCAAGGAACTGGCTTCAATTCCACATTCCTTGCATTTCCCACACAAAATCTCCAAGATGGCTCCTCTGCTAAAAAATAAATCCATCAATGTCTGTGCTAAAGAGAATTTTTCTCCCTGAAGAAAACTTGCAGACACCATGGAGTCTTACTCTTCTTGATACTTCACCCTCGGCTATCCAAGGTCTAACTTTTTATTTCACACCCTCAAAGTTAATAAATTCCTTGCTGCAAAGCTAACCGGAAAAGTAATAAATATCTACAATAACTGACACAGCAATGATTCTTTATGTTCTTGGCTACCTTCCTAGCTCCCCCTTCCCATATTTTGTCCACTGTAGGCTGAAAAGCTGAATCACATTGTTGGCCCAGAATGCAGCTCAGATGGCAGAGGTTCAATAGCTGGCTAAGGATGGCCCTGCTTGACACACATAAATATGCTAACACAGGGATGAGAAACAGGATCTGGCAAGTAGGCTGAACGCTGAGCTTCCCCACACCCCGGAAGTCCACTTTTGTCAAGTGCAGGGTGGGTGCAGCTTTAGGAAAATAGCCTTGCAGGCCATATCAGATCCATTGTTGGGCCTCATTAGTTCTGCAGGACGGAGGTTTCCCACAGCTGTGGTAACATGAAGGGAATGGTTTTCCTGCATTTTTAAGTAAACCTTTTGTTTGAAAACGTAAATGTGACCAAAAGTAAAAACACAGTATTTAAAAAAATTGTTGCCTGAGCTGAATCTGCCTACTAACTTAAAGTCTGAATGTGAAGATGTGAATGCATGGGGGGGGGGGGAATTAAAAGCCTGCACAACGAAGCAATTCCACACCACACAAAAAACCCACTTAATAGCTGTATTTGATGGGTGGTTGCTTTCAGAGATAACAGTGTTCCATAAATTGTGCCACATTTAGTGGTATATTTAATTTTTTCCACTGCTGGCTCTGGATAAACATGTTGCTACTATTGGGGTAATAAGCAATCCTTCAGCTGTTATGTCCATATCTGGTCCTTCAAAGATGGTTAGAAACAAGAATTGTATGGATGATGGTTTATTTAAATACTTTAAACATTTCCTCTGACATTGCCCTCCAGACCTCAAAGACAGGGTTTTGGTTTTCATGCTGTTAAACTGGGTTGTTTTTCACTACTGTCTTTTAAAGATGGGATACTGTTATTTTTAATTTTGCATGTTCTTGGCCACTTTATATCTAAACACACGTGCGAACACACCCACACCCCTTACATATCTAGGCATGAAAAAGGATCCATTACAACCCAATGCAGGATTGTGTTTCCAAATCTCAAGACTCATTCCAGGCTACAACTAAAGTCAACAGAAAGGTTTCTCATTCATTCCCTGGGGAAACTAGTGTTTGACTATGATTGTGGAATCTGAGTTCAAATCTCCATTCCCCTACAAAGCTCAATAGGTGAGTTAGGGCAAGTCACTGGTGCTAATTTAAACCTTCCCCTCTGGGTTGTTGTGAATAAACAAATGGGAGTGGGAACCATATGCGTCAAGATCCTTGGAGAAAAGCTATAATATAAACTACAAGTATAGTCAGCAGAATAGTGTGGGAGGCAGATTTCAGAAATCCCCCCTGCCCTCAAAATCTGCTCTAGAGGATTAGGGAGGGATTTCTGGAGGAGATCTGGGGAGGGTTGAGTTCTGGAGGTGGGGAAGGGGATTGTCAAAAACTGATTTCCCTCACTTTCTGTCAGTGGACAGTCACCACTGGCTACCACCTTCTATAAATAGATAAATGGAATAAATAACGTATTTTGCAAGTGGAAGTTACTGGCAGAAAACTCACGAAGTTATATGAAAAGCAAAGCTTACAAGGGTGGTGAGACAAGTCTTACCTGGATATCTGATGACCAGCATACAGCAACAGTGCAGTTAGAAAATACAGGTAGAGTTGAACCAGGTGCTGTCTGGGTAAGGTTAGGAGCACAACACTTAAGATGTAACCTGGAGAAAAAATAATTTCACAGTTAAGTCCATGAACTTTTAAAGAATGGTTTTATTCATTTCTTTTAAAAGTGAATTTAAAGGCACCACTTTCTGCATTTTTTAAAACAAAAAAGCAGGTGTTATGGCTAGAGCCATAGCAAATCAAGAAAAAGACAATTAATCTTAGAGAGGTCAACTGATCCACAAAACATCAGCTATGAAGCCCACCTAAGTAATATAGTTGTCACATAGGGCAGAATCTCATTGGTTTTTCTGGTCCTGTTGCTCCAGTGAAGGTACCTATTGGCAGAATAGTAGGGGGAGTCTATTTTTGCAAAATCCCCCACCTCCTGCATCCCCCAGAACAATTTGGGAGGCTGTCTAGAACAGATTTTCAGGAGGCACGGTGCAAGGAAGAGAGAGAGAATTGACAAAAGCCCTTCAACTTCATGAAATCTAATCACAGAATCTCTCCCATGTAGTTTGGCCCAACAAAACCAAGCAAAATTATTGCAAGCTGAACATAAGCCAGCACTGTGAAGCAGCTTATTAAAAAGAACATGATGCAGTCTTAGGCTGAATTAACAGAGGCAGATCGAAACAGTTCCACTCTATTCTGTTCGTCGGCGTGATTTGGAATAATGCACACCGTTCTGGGCAACACATTTAAGAACGTTAACAAACTGGAACATGTCTAGAGGAGAGCAATTAGGATTGTGGTAGTGGAGAGGGTCTGGAAACCAAGCCCTATGAGGAACAGCTGAAAGAGATGCTTATGTTGAACCTGGAGGAGGAGGAGGAGGGGAGACACTCCCTTCAAATATCTGGAGTGCTGCCACGACGAAACAAGTTTCTTCTCTGCTCTAGAGAGCGTAAAAGAACCAGTGGGTTGAAATTGTGGTGAAGCAGATTTCAGATACAGTCATACCTCGGTTTAAGTACACTTTGGTTTGAGTACTTTCAGTTTAAGTACTCCGCGGACCTGTCTGGAACGGATTAATCCACTTTCCATTACTTTCAATGGGAAAGTTCGCTTCAGGTTAAGTATGCTTCAGGTTAAGTACAGACTTCCGGAACCAATTGTGTACTTAAACCGAGGTACCACTGTACAAATGTGAGCAGAAACCTCCTAACAGTAAGGTGATGGAGTTCTTTAAGGGTATTTAAGCAAAGGCTGGACTCTTCTGTCAATGATGCTGGAAGCTGCACTGCAGAACCCTAATGGAAAACAGCGCTGGTTCAGATTACCTCCATTTGCAATGCTATGATTCTAATGGTTAGAGAGGTAAGAACATTTCTTTGCAATTAATCATACAGTCCCTCATTACTACTCCTATCTTTCTTCTCAAACAACAGTAAACTCATTGAGGAGACAGCTGATGGTGCACCCGTAAGAATACTTTATCATGGAAAGCAACCAAGGAATCAATACTTCAATTCAGGCTCTGAACATTTGCTTATTCTGAGTAACGGCAGCAGAAGTGGTCTATTCACTCACTAAGCAAATGACGCTCTTCATTTGTCGTAATAAAAGGAGGTGATCGACATAACTTTGCTGTCAGTCAAAACGTTCAGGAAAAATAAGCCAGAAATCAACGCTGAAATAGGGAAAGACATTTCAGTCTTTTAGATACAGTATAGACTAAGATTTTCCTTTAAGAAAAAGAAAAGGAATCACCAATGAAGTGCCAGTTTCTCAATGTTTTGGTTTTCTGAAGGCCTGTGTTTTACATGGCTCCCTATCGCATTGGGCATGATCCTGATTCCCCACCCAACATGGAATGTGTGGAGGTCACATGCAGCTGCTGTGTGAGAAAGGCTTTCACAGAAGTTCACATTCTAAGCCGCAAGCTGTGTTGTACTTGCCTGAAAATTTTTAATCAGGGAAACGTTTAGAAAAAAAATTGCCTTGGAGAATATTAATTTTTGCATCAAATATTTTCTGAAATCCTAGAGATTGAACTCTTTCAGAATGCTTATTCTACTCTCTCAGTCCTCTCTCTCTCTTAGTAAGGAAAGCTTTCTTTAAAAAAAAGAGTATTTGTAGTTAGTATTTATTCAAGAAACTAATGAAACGGAATTTTTTCTTGTGGGGGAAAAAAAGCTACAGGAAGTTTTCCCATTTTGGAAAATTTTCCACATAATGTTTTCCAACCCACATGACCGGCTGCAAGTAAGACAATGCTGTGAGCAAGAGCTCTCTAGAAAAGGTAGCCCCAACAGCACAAATCTTAAAATGCTAGAACTGATAGGCAAAAATAGAAGAACCAAGTTCAATGCAGCTACAATACTGCTGCTTATGAGCTTACCAATATCTCAGCGTTCACTCTGATTTTATGATTGCGGTAACCACTCAAAAAATAAAAAGCACCTTGCAGATTTCCACTTTTTTCCTGCAGAAGCCTCCTCTCTGGCCAATGTGCATTTACATAATCAACAATGTTGGCATCCTAAAATGATTGATGCAGTATGTGGGACATCCTATAAACAACTGAGAATTTTATATCCCAGAGGCTAAACATTCAGAGATAGGATGGGCTGGTACTCTCTGTGGTAAGATGGGGATTCTGTGTAGAAACTGGCATTTGCACCTCAATTCCAGACCCCATCCTCACTAATGTAAATGTTCACTAGCATCTCCCAGCTTCTACCCCACCAGCTGCTTAGCAAATCAAGCCCTTGGTGATCAAATAAAGTGTCTGATCACTGAAATGTCTGTAAATTGTTTCTCTAACATAATCATTGCCATTAGATCAGCTACACAGTTTAAACGCAGGCACACAAACACAAGCCAGCATGTTAGTAGCACAACACAATGTGCAAGTTTCCAACTTTAAGGTAGTACTATTCCAGAAATGACCGAATCACAGGCTGAAACACCCTAAGCAGGGTTGAGGAACCTGTGAACCTCCGAAGACAACAAGATTGGTAGCAGGTTCAAAGGCATGGAAATGTGGCGCTGTGGGTTAAACCACTGAGCCTAGGGCTTGCTGATCAGAAGGTCAGCGGTTCGAATCCCTGTGACGGGGTGAGCTCCCATTGCTTGGTCCCAGCTCCTGCCAACCTAGCAGTTCGAAAGCACTTCAAAATGCAAGTACAGTGGTACCTCGGTTTATGAACACAATTGGTTCCGGAAGTCTGTTCATAAACTGAAGCGTTCATAAACTGAAGCGAACTTTCCCATTGAAAGTAATGGAAAGTGGATTAATCCATTCCAGACGGTCCGCGGAGTAACCGTTCATAAACTGAAGCGAACTTTTCCATTGAAAGTAATGGAAAGTGGATTAATCCGTTCCAGACGGGTCCGCAAAGTACTTAAACTGAAGCGTTCATAAACTGAAACATGGGTGTAATTGGTTCCGGAAGTCTGTTCATAAACTGAAGCGTTCATAAACTGAAGCGAACTTTCCCATTTAAAGTAATGGAAAGTGAATTAATCCGTTCCAGATAGGTCCGCGGCGTTCATAAACCGAAAATTCATAAACCGAGGTGTTCATAAACCGAGGTTCCACTGTAGATAAATAGGAACCGCTACAGCGGGAAGGTAAACGGCGTCTCCATGTGCTGCTCTGGTTCGCCAGAAGGGGCTTTGTCATGCTGGCCACATGACCTGGAAGCTATACACCGGCTCCCTCGGCCAATAATGCAAGATGAGCGCCGCAACCCCAGAGTTGGTCACGACTGGACCTAATGGTCAGGGGTCCCTTTACCTTACTAGTTATAGATTCAGGGCAACCACGAAGCAGGAACTTTAGCACCTCTCTAGCATATGAAGGAGGACGCCAACACTATCCATGAGAAAAATGCATGGACTCCATATAGGGCGATATGAAAGAGCTTGCTCATTGTTCCATACAGGTACCAAACTTTGCATACCACACCAACATACAAAATCACTTGCACCTTGTCAGTAGCATTGCTCCCAGTGTTAAAAGTCACTTGAAGTTACCGTAGCAGCAACACAAGGTGAACATAGTTCTTATCAGGCTTGGTCTGCTGTTTCAAGTGAAAATGTTTATCTTCAGTAAATGGTGTCCACTGTTGGCCTTATACAGCCCCTTATCCATGCAGCTACAGCCAGGAATCAGTATCTATTCTGGAGGACAAATGCAGGCATGAAAGACTAATGGCAACACTCTAATCATTAGTCTTGCTCTAATGAGGAACTTGATTACGCAGCTGATCCAGGAGGATCTACTACAGGGAGTTCCCTGTGGGATACTTGGTCTAGCAGCAAATTCGGTAGCCTTGAAGCTACATTCTATCAGCTGCCAGGCAGTGACTTCAATCCTGCTTTCTCTGCAAGGATTGGGTGCGCGGTTGAGTTCCCCACAGAGAACTCAGTCATAAAGCTGATCCAGCTGCATCTCTGCATGCATATTGTTTGGGGGAGGGGCAGTCTCATGGGTCAAACTGGGACTGTGCTAGGCCAAAGTTAGCCCATTGGCTGGAGGTTGCACATCCCAGCTCTATACAGTGGTGCCTCGACTTACGAATTTAATCCGTTCCAAAGGCACCTTCGTAGGTCGAAAAATTCATACGTCGAAAAGCACCATTGGAAATGCCATTTCCCATAGGAATGCATTGGAAATGGAAAAATTCGTAAGTCAAAGCAACCCCATCTAAAAATTCGTAAGTCGAAAAAACCCTATCTAAAACCACCGCGGTTTCCGTTTGGATGTCGAGAAATTCGTAAGTGTGCGGCCATTTGCCCCACTTGTAAGTCGAAAAATTCGGTTGTCAAGTCGTTAGTAAGTCGAGGTACCACTGTATACTCAAACAGACGGGTCTTATCCACTGTACTGCACAAACATTCAGCTTTGGCTACAAAGAGAATATACTGGCTAAGCTATGCAGTACAGCAATACCTTGGACGTCAAACGGAATTCCCAAATGTTCGGGAACCAAGGTGTTCCTTCCAATCGGAAGCTGCGGAAGTCGTGTTGGGAGTTTGGGTTCCAAAGAATGTTTGAAAACCGGATAAATTGATTGAAAACAATTGTTCAACTCCCAAGACGTTTGAAAACCAAGGTATGACTGCATAGCCATCTCTTTCAATTTCCTCCACAACAGCTGAAGCAAGAATGACACAATGGTCCAGTTCACATGTTGTGTCTATTATATCTCTTCCAACTCTATGATTCTATGTCTCAATTGCGGCCACTATTGGATGACTAATATGTGTGAAAACTAGCTCAGAGAAGGTTCCGCTTCCGCCTGCAGGAATGGCTGACCCTTGTTCCATCTCTCCGACCTTCATGAGGAATTCGGCGGTTGCCAGGGGAGTTAAAGGCAACCCCCCTACCTCTCCGGGGGTTACGGAGAGGGCCCGCGGGCCCGCGATGCCCCCAAACCCACTCCGACTGTTTAAGGAGTGGGGGGGGCCTGGGCTGAGAGCACTCATGAAATGTTGGCACTCCCGGACGCTAACCTGCAGGGCGGGATCTCCATGATTAAAGAAGATAATTAGGCGTATTCATGGACATGCTTCGGAAGGAGGGGAAGAAGCTCTGTTTACTGCCAAGGAATTTGTGCTGCTGAGGGTGAGAAGTCAAAGCTGTATTTTATCTGGAAGTAAGATTGATGGGGACGTAACGAGAAGGGAAGCGAACTTTTTTATTTTTTTTCATATACTCTACGAGTTACTCCATACCTTCCCGGACGGGACGTCCTTGTTTGTTTGGAACAAATGAGAGATAAAGAATACCTGAGTGAGTAATGAACTTTATAAACTATTTTATTGAGCATATCCTTTGAAGTTGGAAAACTACTGAAGAGAGAAGCCCCCCTTTAACTGGATGGTCGGAGTCTCTGGAATGCGCTTGGTGGATTTATGGTTGTGACGCACTTTGAATTTGAACAGCGATCTGAAGCTAAGTTCAGCTACAGGGCAAGGAGAGCTACAAACTTATCAAGAGTCTATGCATAAAGTGACTGCTGTTTCTTTGCCTGGAAAAGCTGTAAATCTTACAAAGATCGGTGGTTTAAAAAATAAAAAGCTTAAGAAAACGAAAGTGATCTAAGCTTTTTAAGATGGCGCTGCTCCGTGTTGAAAGGCTGACGTAACAGGACATTCCAGATAGAAGATATATGGGGGGGGGGCAAGGACGATTAAAACTCACACAGGAGAAAGAATATATGTGAACTCTCGTTTGATACTTATTTCAGCAGCTGTGGAAAAATCGGATGAAAGAAGAAAATATTTTAGTGACTGGTGGGGAATGATCGGGCTTATTTTGGATTTTGAGAGAAGATTTGGACTTTAGAAAAAGACGGCAGTAGACGGGTGCGAGGAATCCCCAAATTTTTGAAGCATGGGAACTCCGGAAAATATTATATGATTTGGCATAATATTCGGTTTAATTGATATGTATTTGTATAATTCGAAATAATGAATGTGATATAATCGTGTTTTAATTGGAAAAATAATAAAAATAGATTATATAAAAAAAAGAAAACTAGCTCAGAGAACACCGCTATCACCCTAAGCACTTCCCTCACAAAAGGACTTAAGTAAGTAGGTGACAGACCTGCCCTGTTAACTAATTGTGTGGGGAAAAACCCTTACTTAACATGCTTCACTCTGCTCTTCCTCCTGTATTTGAATGATCCATTCATGCATTTCAGCAACCACTAAGGATGGAAGAGGGAATGGATGCAGACCGCAAAGCAAGTACTGAATGCAAGAGGATAGCTTTAGCCTTCATGTGCCTTCACACTGTATTAAATAACTAATTTTCTGCAAGGAACTCAAGATAGCAATTGATCACCACACAAAAACTTCCCTCCAAGTGCGTGACCACAAAGAGACACAAGGCAAGTCATAAGATTATGGGTTCACTTAAAAATAGCTACACTTCTAAAATAGAACATTTGAAAATTAGATCTGTCACTCAGGCACTAATGTCGGCCTGAGCATGAAGGCACACTATGAAGAGGTCTGTTAAAAGTGCTTAACCAAAACTACAACCTGTTCTTTCCTCCTGTGCATTTCAGTGCCAGGATGTGATCATGGCCTCTTTGACTTTGTGCCATAGAAGTGAATGGCTGCTGAATGTGCCTGGCGATACTATTAATGTGACAGCAAAAGCCTCTCAGGGGAAAGGCAGCATATCACAGCAGCCAGAGGACAGAGGTTAGAGAAGCAAAAATCAAATGAATGGTGGGATAAAGATAGGTAGGGGACTCTGTTATTTATAAAGCAAGGCTTCCTCAGCCCACACATTTCTGAAGCAGTGACAGATTTATACTAAGCATCAAAATTCTGCACTCACGTTAACAGGCAAATCTAATTTCCAACTATCTACTTTGGGGCAGGGCAGCTAGCATAACACTATGCAACCTGGATGTTCTTAAGAGAGGAGAGGAATAATATCCAACTGACTGCCTATCACTTGACGGTACTTGACAGGAGTTAAGAAGTGAACCACTTTGCTCCTCCACTGGCATCTGTTTCATTTCTAAGGCCAATTCAAAGTGCTGGCTGTGACCCAGAAAGCCTTACATGGCCTGGGTGCCTCAGGACCTAAAGCAACAGTGGGGAAACTAGCCCATGGCCTAATTAGCCCTGCCAGGCCTCTAGATTTGGCCTGCAAGGCCATGTTGAGCAATCCACACCCACCTCCCAGTCACTTGAGGTCATATGATGTCAGGTGCATCTGTCTGTCTCTGAACAGTCAACAACAAAAAGAGATTCAACATATATATGATACCACCAGACAGCTTCAGTCAGCAATAATAATAATAATTGTGTACATACGTTGCCAACACTGGAAACAATTATTTTGATAGTACTTTGTTTATAGTAACCTTTTAAAAACCACTTGCAGGTTTGTAATGCAAACCTCATTTTGTCCTTGCATTTTTTTTTTTAAAAAAAATGTTGCTTCACTGTAGTCTCTCTTCCCATTCAGATTCTTTCCTCTGAGCCACTCGGGGTGGTATAAATGGGTCTTCCCCTGTCCCCCAATTTTGTTCTCACAACTTCATGAGGTTGAGGCTGAAAAAAGTGAGTGTACCTCAAAATCACCCATCAGGTTTCACAAGAGATTGGGAAGTTGAACTCAGGGCTCCCAAGTCCTAACACTCTTAAGCAATGCAAAATGAACTCGGCCTGTAATTCCTGCCTGCTCCTCCAATAGCTTACAACTGTAAAGTTAAAGGTAAAGAGACCCCTGACCATTAGGTCCAGTCGTGACTGACTCTGGGGTTGCGGCGCTCATCTCGCATTATTGGCCGAGGGAGCCGGCGTACAGCTTCCAGGTCATGTGGCCAGCATGACAAAGCCGCTTCTGGCGAAGGCGAACCAGAGCAGCACACGGAAACGCCGTTTACCTTCCCGCTGTAGCGGTACCTATTTATCTACTTGCACTTTGACATGCTTTCGAACTGCTAGGTTGGCAGGAGCTGGGACCGAGCAACGGGAGCTCACCCCGTCGCAGGGATTCGAACTGCCAACCTTCTGATCGGCAAGCTCTAGACTCTGTGGTTTAACCCACAGCGCCACCTGCGTCCCTAGCTTACAACTGTACTCTCTTACAATTAACTTAGATATAAACAGTCAGATGTCAACTATGGTAGAACTATCCATTTTGGTGTGGAGTGGGGTTGGGGCTGTTTCTCTTAAGTATATTTTCTCCACAGCTCTGCAAGCCGTACGCCCAGCTTCCGCAAGTCAAAAAGACAGGTTGCAGTCTGTAATCTGTGTTGAAAATCAGTATGCTGCAGGCAGCAGACATGTACGCAGATCATTATCACCCCACCTGCAATCATAGGATTAAAACGGAACTACTACTAGAGCAAACAAAGCAACACTTTTATCACATGTATTCTTAAGAGGGCAGCATGCACAACTCGCAATAGCTGCACTTCCTTTATTTTCTGAGACAGGTTTCACAAGGAAGGATTGCCAGGCACAATGGAAGAACTGTATGCCAACAATCCTCTGGAAAGCCCCAACGTGGTTCACCCAGATAACCCAATATGCAGCTCAGAAGCACCACTCTATAATGAACCCCATTCTCACAAATATGGCTAAGGCATTTTGAACTCTTTCTAGATCTCTTTCTAGATCTCTGTAGCTTTCTCCCAAGTCCATAAAGCATAACAATTTATCTGACCATTACATCTGGTTGTGTCACACTGACTTTGGCATTCCTACTAGGAATAGCCAGTGGTTGCATTAGGCTGAAGAATCAGAGAGCTCCCACATATCAGCCTTAGAAAATGCCAGAGGGATAAACTGTGTATGGCAGCTCAAAAGGCAAGTGCCTCTATTTCTTTACAGAGATCTACGATAGGTCCATTATCTGAAAACACCATTGCTGGAGCTAAAAGCAGGTCTGGGTCTCGTCAGCACCTGGATGGGCAATTGCTCAGAAATGCTATGTACACAGTCCTGAGCTCTACTGAAGAAAGGTAGGATTTATCAGTGAATTAAAGGAATTTACTTATTTTTCCTATCTAGCTAATAATAATAATAATAATAATAATAATAATAATAATAATAATTTATACCCCGCCCATCTGGCTGGGTTTCCCCAGCCACTCTGGGTGGCTTCCAACAGAAATATTAAAATACACTAATTTCTTAAAGATTAAAAGCTTCCCTAAACAGGGCTGCCTTCAGATGTCCTCTAAAAGTCTGGTAGTTGTTTTTCTCTTTGACATCTGGTGGGAGGGCGTTCCACAGGGCGGGCGCCACTACCGAGAAGGCCCTCTTCCTGGTTCCCTGTAACTTGGCTTCTTGCAGCGAGGGAACTGCCAGAAGGCCCTCGGCACTGGACCTCAGTGTCCGGGCAGAGCGATGGAGGTGGAGACGCTCCTTCCGGTATACTGGACCGAGGCCGTTTAGGGATCTAAAGGTGAGCACCAACACTTTGAATTGTGCTCGGAAACGTACTCGGAGCCAATGCAGGTCTTTCAAGACCGGTGTTATGTGGTCTCGGCGGCTTAGCATCTGCACTACAAGCTATTTTATTATACCTACATAATTTTATTTATAACATTATTTGTATGCCACTCTTCTACATCTTAAGCATATGAATGAAATGGGGGAGGGAGAGAGTACATATATAAAAGACATCATATGGCAAAGGTTATTATTTAAAAATCTAGACCACTTATGACAGTGTACAAACATCAATATAAATGACCATCCAACCGATGAAATCATTTATACTAAAATCAAATAGCAGCAACCCACCCCTCTCAGTGACATATTAACCACTTCTGAAAGCCAAGTCTTCAAACATGTTGTGGCAGCTTTTATTAATCCATGAAGGGCAGGGATCCAGAGAACATGCAATGGGCCTCAATCTATGTCACCCTTCTTTTCCTGTGTGGAAAGCATGGAGCTTTTCAGTGAAATCCTTCCCAAGTCAAAGGTACCATTTCTCGAACTTATGAAGTGTCCTTTCTTGCTGCTTAATATCCTCCAGGGGTGAGCAGTGCAGCCAACATGGTCTGAAATATCTGAATCTCTGCTTGTTTTATACTAATAATGGGCATGATACTAGCATAAATGAAAGTATTTTCCCCTTTGATGTGTTGGGAAGTAAGGCAATGACTCTGACTTGATAGTACAGTAGGATTACAAGATACAGTGGACCCTTGAGTTCCAAACCGCTCTGGATACATAATCTTCAGGTTGTGAAAGCGGCAAACCCAGAAGCATATTCTTTTGGGTTTCGCCGCTCGCGCATGCGAAGAAGTGGTCTGTGCGCCACACGTGATTGCAGAAGCGGCACCTCTGGTTATGGATTTTTCGGGGTGTGCACAGACCCCCCAAAATGAATTAAATTCATAACCAGAGGGTCCACTGTACCTTCAAAAGAGCTCAGTCAATTAAAACATAATTATTTTAAAAACAATAACAACAAACAACAACAGATCAAGTATAAGTTGTTCAGCTCTTCCATCAAGCTAGATGGTGAACAAAGCAAAAATAATTTACATTCTCTCTCACACAATTACAATCATTGGTGGGGTGGGGGGCAAAAAGCTCAATGGTTCCAAGCCCTCTTCTGTGTCCCTATCATCACTTTCCACACAGTGAAGGGTTCTCCGTGTTCAGGATCCTCTGCATGATTTAGAACCCTGCCAGTCAGGGGAAGTGCCTGAGTAGGGCTAGTGTATTTCTGACACACAGGTATGAAGTGTGCCAGAGTTTACAAAATGCACACATGGCTCCATCAGTTGTCAAACAAACTATCCTATGGGACCGCCTTGCCCGGCAACTGCACTCCTCAGATGGGGCACGAGAGTATCACACGCCCCAGAGGTGCACGTAGCTTACACTAGAAACCAAGCTTTAAGTGTTATGGCCCCAGCCCTCTGGAATCAATTATCCGCTTAAATGAGGCACCTAATGTCACAATGTTTTGGAGCCTACTGAGGACATTTTTACTCAAGAAGGCTTTCCCCGAGGGGTGACCCAGTCAGTCACTTATGGAATATTAATTGCATATGTGGAGATATGGGCAGCATCTGTATTGTACGTTTACGACACTATTATACTACTTTAACTGTCCTATCTTCCCCCAAGGAACCCTGGGAACAGTAGTTTCCTAAGGGTGCTAAGAGTTGTCAGGAGACCTCCTATTTCCCTCACAGAAATGTAATTTTTAGAGTGATTTGACGATCATTCCTTCTTCCCAGGAAACCCTGGGAACTGGGGGGCAGCCATGACAGTGCTCTTGCACCTGGTCCAGAAGGTGCAGCCAGTGCAAAATGCAGCTCCCAGGACCATCCAGCTTAACACATATTATATTGGTGTGGAAAGATCTGCACTGGCTACTGACCTAAGTACAAGGTTGTGTTGCTGACACAACTTGGGACCTATACAACTTGGGACCAGAGTGCCAATACAGACCGAGCCAATATTTAATACCTTCTGAGGGCACCCTACTGATTTTTCACTTGCTGACAATATGGAAGCGGGCCTTCTTCTGGTGCCAGCACCCACCCTCTGGAATGCCTTCCCTCGGGTAATTCAAGAGCCAGACAAAGTAATGATTTTAAACGCCTCTTAGCAACTCAAACCTCTCTGTTAAGACACTGACTATCATCAGATGCTTTGAATACACGGAGAGAGGTTTTGCTTCAGGCAGAATGCAGCACTAGCAGGGAATAAATGCTCTGGCCAGCCAATGCATACTTACCCACGTAATGCATATTGAGAGCCAAGTACTTGTACTGGAAGAGGGGGTTGTTGTTGAGGCTACTTCTTTGGATCTGCTGGAAGAAGGAACTGACATCCCATCTGTACAAGACATCCAAAAGCATGATGCTTGGGACCCGCAAGCCCACATTTAACATTGCTTCCAACTTCTCCTTGGCAGCCATTCTGTTCCTTATCAATGGATGGGTAGCAGACTGGAAAGAGCAAAAGACAGCAAGTTAAGCACACCGAAGTATCCACAGCATTAGAATTTATGAAGCTGTCTTATACAGAGTGAGACCGCTGGCTTACGTGGCTCAGTACTGTTCACGCTGACTAAGTAGATGGAAGTTTGATGGTAAACATTTTTCACAAAGGTGGGCTACAAATCAGAAAAAGCACCCCCAATTTCACCACAATCCATTAAGCTGCAACGTTTTCACCATTTTGTACTCACCCACATTTATTCTAGATTTGGGGAAAGCTTAACTTCAGATTCAAAATAAACCAGCTACCCTTTAAGTCTGGACTCTTTTTTATCATTTCAGTTGCTCCAAAGAAAGTCTTTAAAGCATGTTAAAAGGGTGGTCAAAGCAGGATATTTTATACACAGTTTCACATTTTAGTAATTTTTGTATGATTTGTTGGAGTAGGCTCGGACAAAAGACCTGACTAAAATAGGTGAAGTCTTCTAGGCCCCTTTTAAAAACGGGGCTTGCTCCTTGTCAAACTTCCCCTATTTTAACCAACATTAAAGCCTTCCTTTTTCACACCACCCAAGGCTATGTTGGACGGCGATATGTATGATAAACACACCCTGATCTGGTTGCACGTAATAGTAAACCATGGTTTGTTTATCAAAAACCAAGTTAAACATGGCTTGTCCCCATAGGTGATCTAATAAACCATGGCTTGTTTCTGCAAAGCTTGTTTTGTTTCCTAAATGCCTCATGCCTTTATAGCTTTTTGAGCATCTGTGGTGGTTGGCTGAACAAACCATGATTAGGGAAAGGTGCTCAATTTGCACAAAGTGGCATGCCATTGGCCCATACACCAACTTATCATGGCTTCAGATTGTGGTTTGATGGGAATAAACAAAGTACTGTATAGTTAAGCTATATATATAGGTGGCGCTGTGGTTAAACCACTGAGCCTAGGGCTTGCTGACCACAAGGTCGGAGGTTCGAATCCCTGTGACGGGGTGAGCTCCCGTTGCTTGGTCCCAGCTCCTGCCAACCTAGCAGTTCGAAAGCATGTCAAAATGCAAGTAGATAAATAGGAACCGCTACAGCGGGAAGGTAAACGGCGTTTCCATGTGCTGCTCTGGTTTGCCAGAAGCGGCTTTGTCACGCTGGCCACATGACCTGGAAGCTATACGCCAGCTCCCTCGGCCAATAATGCGAGATGAGCGCGCAACCCCAGAGTCAGTCACGACTGGACCTAATGGTCAGGGGTCCCTTTACCTTTTATAGTTTATATATAGTTAAGCAGCATTCACACATCACACTAAGCCGTGGGTTGCTGACATTTTTTGCCTTAAGGGCCACATTCAACATTGGCCAACATACACACCCCAGGGGGCCACATCCCAGTGCTGTATGTAGCTATCACACACTATTGTCATGTAGACTGACACGCAACCAGCTACTGGTTTGTAGGCGTTGGGTTAACCGACATTTAAGCCATGGTTTAAAAAACAACAACTATGGCTACAACTCTTAGCGATACTGAACACTAGCAGTAGGCTGAACACATGGAAAGCTGCTGCAGCGATGTCTGCTCATTGAGTCAATTTGAGCTCAGCTGTTATAGGACTAAACAACACCCTTTTAATAACTGAACTCAGTCTGGGCATAAAGCCTCAAAACTTTGACCTGTGCTATATTCTATTTGAACTTTTAAAAATGCAAGTAATGCATCTGATATTTGTTGGACTGACCAGAGGTGCTGTGTAGTCACCCAAGCGATGACAGTATGAACTGGGAGAACGGCATAAAATGCCCTTCTGTCAATGTAGCTTTCAGCGCTCACAGTCACTTACTGTCAACAGATAGGCTCTGTTGCATGAGAAGGACACTGAATTACTGCTCACTCTGGTGAAGGCTTTCAATTGAGATGTCGGTTAACCCAACACCTACAAACCTATAATTGAAGTTAAGTCTTTTTCAGCGCATATTTTGCATAGCAGTAGGCTGACTGTACAGATTTTTTTCCTACATAAACCACAGACATAGGCAGCTACATGTACCAATTAACCAAAGGGGAGACAAAGCAGCAACCAATTAAACAAGGAGAAAGGTGGCAACGAGAGTTTTCAAAACAATGTAATATCAAGAGACGTCACAATATCAAGATGCTAAGCCAGGGGGAAGTTTATTTAAGCCATAGATGATGTACTAAAAAACTATTAATATTGCAATTAATTTATTAACTGCGTTCTAAAGCAGTGTCACAAAGTGATCTACACATAAGATAATTAAAAACTAGTGTTCCCATATACAAATCAAAATATACAAATCAAAAGTGCATCCTCGAGATCTACCTATTAGGTTTATTAAGTGAAGAGATCCCCCAAAAGAAACTGTATATAAACAATTAATAGAAGAGCACAATGAGGGGTATAAATTAAAGTCATATGAAGAATTAAAATGTTATGGTATCAGTAATTGGCAGTATATACAGTTGGTCAATATATTTAGGGCAGACAAAAAGATAGGTTTTGCAAAAGAAGATTCACTATTTGAAAGAGAAATCATTCAAAATAAAAGCAATCTGCTATCCAGAACATATAATCTACTACTGGGATGGGACTTATTTCAAGAAGAGACGACAGAATCTATGATTAAATGGTCCCAGGATCTCGGTCAGACAATACAAATTGACCAATGGGAGAAATTATGGAAGCAGGATATAAGATTTACGGCTTCTTATAATATAAAAGAAAATTTTATCAAAATGTATTTTAGGTGGTATTTAACACCTGTAAAGATGGCCAAAGTATATAAATTAAAAAATAATTTATGCTGGAGATGTAATGGGGAGCCTGGCACATTTATACATATGTGGTGGACGTGTCAAGAAATAAAAAAGTTTTGGTTAATGATTCATGAAGAATTAAAGAAAATGATGAAAAAACTGATAAAGAAAAAACCAGAGATCTACCTATTAGGTTTATTAAGTGAAGAGATCCCCCAAAAGAATAAGACAGTGTTCTCGTATGCGTGCACAGCAGCCAGGGTTCTAATAGCTACTTATTGGAAGACATCCAAAATACCAACAAAATAAGAGTGGATAAACAAGCTTAGTGAGTATTTATTAATGGCCAAGCTGACAGCAGCCTTGAGAAATCAACCGAAACAAAAATTAAGAAGCGAATGGGAAAGTTATGATGAATATATAAAAAAATACTTTTTAAAAGAGGGCATGCTCACATGCTTAGAATAAAAAGATATGAAGGGATATAAAAATAAAGAGTGGAGATATAAGATAAGAGTGATAGAGGAATACAGGAAAGACAGAATGCATGCAGAGAATATATGTAAGCGATGGATTATATCTATAAAATTGAAGCCGAAGTGAAAATAGAAGTCGGGTAAATAAAGGAGGGAAGCTTGTGGGGGAGGGGGGTAGGTGTTGGGGGTGATTGGTATTTGGTGAAATTTTGGTTTTTTTGTTTGCTTTTATCGTTATTATTATTATTTATGGATATTACGGATTATTCTTTATGTTCATTGGTTTACAGATTATTTGTTTATTGTTTATGTTGAATTGTATAAAGATTGATGCTCAATAAAAATAATAATAATAATAATAATAAAAAGTGCATCCTCGGGATCACTGAACATCTAAGGCAGGGATAGTCAACATGTTTTCCTTCAGATGTCATTGAACTCCTATCATCCCTGAACATTTGCCTTGCTGGTTGAGACTGACGGGCATTCTTGTCCAACAGCATCTACAAGACACTATGTTTGATACCCCTGATCTAAGGGCTTAACTGGTCTGTGTTAAACTGCTTAAAGATTCCTTTGGAAATGTGATGAGGTATGGAAATTATTGTAAAATAAATATGTGATCCTAATCACACACAAAGGAAGTGACAGTGGATCAGGCCAAGATCCAACTAGCTCAGTATTGTTTATGAATCTGAGGAACCAGTAGGTGGGAGGCGATTCACTGGTAGTTCATGGTCCCTTCTTTCCACCTACCCCTGCTACAGACCCTTTTGGATTGTGGCGTGGATTCTGTTAGCAAAGGACACTGTTGGCACAGTTCTAAGTCCCACTTACTCTCTTGCAATCCCCTGTTTTCAAAGCACTGTTTTAAAATGCAAGTTCCATTTGGGTGTGGGTGAGTGGACAGTTTGGAAATTATGTGCATGAATACAACAAATGAAAGCTAAACCACCCATTGGGATTGAATACTTACAAAAGGGAAGAACAAAATCTATGCACGGCATGGATGAGCAACAGGCAGGTGGAATGGTAATAGTCAGGCCTTATTGCACCAGCCCAAAGTTACCATTTCAGTCATAAAAATAATCCAACTGAAAATATGGTTCAAATGAAAGAATAGAAGAGATGGGTGTGGAGAAAGAAGATAGCCTACTGTCTAATAACACCCATTTATTAAGCCTGTAATCCAGAATCCATTAAAATGACTTTTCACATTTCTAAGATCAAGCCTGCAGATTGTTGCCTTCACCACAAAACAACTCTAACCCTGGATACATTTTAGTAAGGGATGAAAGAGTTCTAGCACATCTAACAGATAAGGATTACGTTTTGACAACCTGATTAGCTTATAAAGGTGTCACAGGTGTCCAGGAATCAAGCAGAAAATAATATGATAGTGCCATAAAAACAGGATCTCTAACGATGTGTGTGAGTTGATTTTCAAGGCTGAAAATCGGTATAAATAAGCAGGACCAGGAATTTAGTACAACTGAGGACTAATGAAATCTGCAATAGTCTTGTAATAAAAACCAATAGCTCAGAAGGAAACCTTCTTGCAAGAGAGAAATCCATATAAACCAGGCATGACTGGAAATCATCCATAAAAACTGCAATGTGAGTTAATATTGCCAGAATCACAGCATTTGACAAGATTGATAGGCTGCTTGATAAGACAAAAACCTCTAAGCAGTTTGCATAAAATACTCACAGGGCAGGCTACCTGTACAACTCAGAGGCGGCTGCTCACCTACGAAAGGTGGGTAAGGAAAAGGTGGTGATTGCTATGAACACACTTATGTAGCAGGCAGGAGAATCATAGAAGATTGGAGAGAAAGATGAAAGGCAGCAATTTAACACAACAAAACAGCAACACTACTACAGTATCTCGGAACTGTGTGCGACGTGCGGCTGTGTGTAAAGCATGCAGCTCCTTTAAATGGATTGTGCAAGAAAGCACAGCTCATCTTGCCAACATTTCAACCCGCGTCCACTTCAGTTTTATGAGGCTTGTTAATATCTAGGTTCAGGAAAGGCTTTCCAAAAGAGTTTCATAGATCTGCTTCGGCCTCAGAATACCATTAGAACGGTAGTCACAGCCACCAAAACATTAATCCACAGCTAGATACACTGTTGTGCCAGTGGTCAGAGAAGAAGAATTGATAAGATGATTAAGATATCACGTCCCTTCAGTTATGAACAACAGTCTATTGTACGGAGCTGCCCGCGCTATATAGCTGCATATAGCAAACAAGCGAGAGCACACCCTGCTTGCTCTCAAGACAAGTGCTTTCAAGTATTCTCCTCTCCGGTTTAGTTGAGCAGCCTGGCACATCATGTAAACGTCCTCCTTCAATAATATCTTGGTAATGTGCGCCCTCTAAAACTCAGAAGGAAGAAGGGTTAATATGAAACACATTCAGTGCCATGTTTCTAGAATAAGAGGTGCTGGAACCCACAAGGAAAGCCTGCCTCCCTTGTTCTCTTGTAATGAACTGCCAGAACTGAGTTCCAGCTGAAAAAAAGCCCTGAACATATTGTACTTTGTTTTATCATTTAATACAGCTGCCAATCTGGAATGCTAACACAGAAAGTAACGAGCAGTTATTCTTCCCTTAAGAAATAATATTGAGAAACCCTTACTACCAATGTAGCACAGTCAAACCTCGGCCGCCTCTGTTTGCGACCGCTTCGGTTTCCGACCACCGCGGACCCGGAAGTGTTTACATCCCGGTTCCGCGGCACTCGGATGCGCAGAAGCGCTCTACACAGAGCACACGCAGAAGCGCTCTATTGGCGCTTCGCGCATGCGTAGAAGCATGCCTTCGGCGAGCGACCGATTCAGGGAGCGACCGGCTCCATGGAACGGATTGCGGTCGCAAACCGAGGTACCACTGTATTACTACTATGTTTTAAACATATTTTTATTTTTTAAAAAATTAAGCCTACCCTGATAGAACTTCTCTCTTACACACTGGCAAAGCCATTTCTTGTTGATTCCAGGTCAAGGTTCTGTTCCAACCTGCAACACCAACTCTTGGAAAATTACCATATCTTTCCGTGTATAACATGACCCCGTGTTTAAGACGACCCCCATTTTTAGGGACTCCAAATTAAGAAAATGGGGGGAGATTGCCCAGAGTTGTTGAGCATTTTTGGGAGGGGGTTGCCTAGATTGCCAAAAATCGCTCAGCAGCCGCCAATTGCCCACCCAACTGCCACAGCGGCAGCCAATCAACAACAGGGATTGCCACAGCCACCAATCACCCAACCATTCGCAGCTGACCATCTCCTGCTCATGGCTGCAACCAATCGCTCGTGTCCCCCCCCCCTGCACTATCCATGTATAAGATGATCCCCAATTTTTAACATTATTTTATACTTAAAAAGTTGTCATATACAGAAAACAATGGTAATGTACAGTATCCCCCCGTTATAGTTGTTCAATAATTTCCCCCCACTTACAGGCCATATTAATAGAGATAGTATTAGAAAAGCCACAACCATTCACTTTAACCAATAAAGTAAAAAACTTCTGATTTACAAAACATGAGGAAGTTAAAGCTGCTCATTGCCCTCAAAGTGCAGGAGGAGGATCTGATGAAACCATAGCTGCCAAGTTATCCCTTATTTTAAGGGATTTTCCCTTATGCTGAATAGGCTTCCTCGCGAGAAAAGGGAAACCTTAGCAGCTATGGATGAAACTGGCAAGGTCTTTGGAGTTTATGATTACGCAAAGGGAACAAGGGGAGCAAATGCCTTGCGATTCCTGTTCTTCCTAATTGCGGTCTTGTGAGAAACAGCCCTTTTGCCTCTCCCCCACCAGGGAGAAGATGCCAGCCAAACATTGTCAAAGAACAGCCAAGAACTTGGAAGGCAAGACAAAGAGAGAGAGAGAGAGAGAGAGAGAGAGAGAGAGAGAGAGAGAGAGAGAGAGAGAGAGAGAGAGAGAGAGAGAGAGATTAAAGTCTCTGAAGAAGTTTGCATGCACACGAAAGCTCATAACAAAATAAAAACTTAGTTGGTCTTTAAGGTGCTGCTGGAAGGATTTTTTTTATTTTGTTTTGACTACGTCAGACCAACACGGCTACCTACCTGTAACTAGATTAAAGTCTCTTTACTTTTTTTGTTTTTAAAAAAAGAGTTTGTGCTTTACAGGCTTGATATTATGCTAATTGAAATGCTTATGGGAACACATAACACTGTGAAATGAAAATAATCTTTATTCTTAAAATAGTAATTATTGTAGTTTTCAGCAAGAATAGGCAAAGTTTTTTTAAAAAAAAATTCACTGCTAAGTTCTTCTCTTCATCATGAAATATATAGGGATCAGACTACGGTTACCATTTGTTTTTCTCAAATAAAAAAAAGTAAAACTAAAATAAGGTGACTGTAGCTGGGTTGTTTTTTTTTTTTTTAAAAAAAGCAAGTTTTTAAAAGGCGATCAATTATGCTAAGTAGCAGAGGACTAGTTCATCCTCAGGTTGTGATGGTGTATTGGGCAATGTTTGGCCATAGTTAAATAACTACCGTATTTTTCTGTGTATAAGACTATGTTTTTTTCTTTAAAGATTATGCTAAAAAGTGGGGGTAGTCATGGATAGTGTATAGTGCAAATTTCTTAAATTTGAATCCCCCAAAATACAGGGAAAAATACGGTATGTTCTAATGGACCAGAGAGGTAACCCTAGATAGAGATGAACACAACAATGGTTTATATTAAGATGTGTGGTGTGGGGCAGGACTGGAGTGGGCAGAAGGTCGATCAGGATCTACTGCTGGCTCTCTGAGTGATTTGCCACTTAGCAGGCCAGCAGGCAGACTGGCAGTGCCCACCTGGCACTCCTGCCAGGGTACCAACCTCCCCACTGCCTCTCCCCCCTTGGTGAGCAACAGCGATGCCACTTTTGGGAGGCCAGGTGTATGGCAGTGCCCCTCCCCATCAGCTGCTCCTGGGTCTTTGGCAAAGGTCTTCCCCACAACTTCATATCTGGCCCTTTTAACTGGAGATGCCACAAACTGAACCTGTTGCCTGCACACTCACAAAGACAAGGACTCCTCCTGGCCGCGGGAAAGCAAAAAAGCAGTTTGACTATTGTGGGGTTTATACAAAATGGTATCAATAATAGGAACGCTTCATTCTGTATGCAGCGCACCCTGGAAAATAATCCTACTGCTAAACCTCAAGTGGAAAGTAAGTATTGTGTGCACCAACACTGTAGTGAAAGGCTTGTCAGAATTTCCACTGGAAACCCCCCCCCCCCCTAGTTCATCGCAATAGCTGAGCAATTTCCAAATGATATCAAAGTAGGATTGTTAAGGGTTCACACAGAAGAAAGGCATGGCAAGCAAGCTATGCATTTTGAAATACATCGACTATTTTGTGTGTGAAGCTGCGGAAAACACAATCTCCAAAAGGATTCCACCGCCCGAGTTAATATAAATTAAGTTCTTAGCTACAGCAGCCAAAGTTCTATTTGCAGAAGGGTGCTCTTCTCAGCTTTGTGGCAAATGGATTAAAAGCATGCAGACAATCGTAATAAAAACAGCATGGCACCACCATGAATAAAGATGGCTCAATTTTCAACGCAAGTTTATTGTTCCAACCAAAGGCCAACAGTGGCAATGAAACAAAACAGATCATACCTCGAGAATATGAGCCAACATCCATGATGTAAGAGAGAGGTTATTGGAGACACCAATAAATTCAAATCCAATTTGATTTCAAATGTATAACCTCTGAATCACCGCAACAATTTATAGTGATTTTATCTAACACTTTTTTCCTTTTTTTGCAAGCCAGTGCGTAGTGGGCCACTCTGTGTGTTATGAAGCTATTATTGTCACTCAAAGGAAACCAAACCATGCCTGCCAGGGTGTACCCCATGACCGTGAGATTAAGAGTCCCACACTCTACCGACTCATCGTTCTGCCCGGACACTGAGGTCCAGCTCCGAGGGCCTTTTGGCGGTTCCCTCACTACGAGAAGCCAAGTTACAGGGAACCAGGCAGAGGGCCTTTTCGGTAGTGGCTCCCACCCTGTGGAATGCCCTCCCACTAGAGGTCAAAGAGAACAACTACCAGACCTTTAGAAGGCATCTCAAGGCAGCCCTGTTTAGGGAAGCTTTTAATGTTTGATGGATCTCTGTATTTTAATGTTTGATGGATTTCTGTATTTTAGAATTTCTGTTTTGTTGGAAGCTGCCCAGAGTGGCTGGGGGAACCCGGCCAGATGGGCGGGGTATAAATAATAAATTATTATTATTATTATTATTATTATTATTATTATTATTATTATTATTATTATCCTTAAGGTTTTTACTTTACAACCAGTCTGATCATTTTTGAAGGAGATACCATGCATATAGCTTTGAGGAGATGTCTTAACACAGTGTTTCTCAACCTTTTTTGGGCCACGGCACACTTGTTCCGTGAAAAAAATCATGAGGCACACCACCATTAAAAAAGTTAAAAAAATTAACTCTGTGCCGCCCTATATTGACTATAATTATGACTGTAAGAAACACTTGCCAATTGCTGTGTTGGTTGCTATCTCCTGTAATAAGGTTTCACAAGCCGTCCGGTGGGTTAGTGTCGTGTATAGGCGGCCGCCAGGCACGTGACAATGCAAATCGCCCTTCTCATCGCCGCACGTCGCGGCACACCAGCCAGCGTCTCGCGGCACACTAGTGTGCCGCGGAACAGCGGTTGAGAAACGATGTCTTAACAAGCTAATTGGCCGATAGGAATGAGCCACAAACCTATCGCCTTTCTTATAAATCAGGAAAATAATACTCATTTTCTATCCAGAGGGTGTTTGGCCCCAGTGTTAGAAACTCAGATACCGTGTTTCCCCCTTTTTAAGCCGTAGTCATAAAATAAGCCAGGCCAGGATTTTAAAACTTTGTAAAATATAAGACATACCCCGAAAATAAGCCCAGCAGCGCCGCGCCGGATCGAGGAGGCAGCCTGCCGGGTCTTAAGAGTATCAGCGCTGCTCGTTTTTGAGATTTCTGAGTGGCTCTGAACTGTTTTCATGAAAAGAAATTGTGGAATGGTTCTTCTATCCTACTGCCTTTTAGACTGTGGCCTGCCGGCAGCCTGCCGGATCAGCACCGATCAGTGCCGCACTGAGCACCGGATCGAGGAAGCGGCCTGCAGGGTCGGCGTCCAGCAGCGCCGCATGGAATTTATTATTATTATTAATTTCAATTCTTTCCCACTTTACTGTATATTTAAAGGAAAATTCTCAAAGTGGTTTACAACACATTAAAGCATCAAATAAAACAAATTCAAGCTTCAAGGAAAATAGTTCAGATCCTTCTCTAAATGACACTTTGCTTTCTGGGGAATGCCAAAAATCGTTCACCGGCCAGAACGCAGCACACAAACCGCTCGCGTCTCGGTAGTGGCACCTGCCCTGTGGAACGCCCTCCTCCCAGCAGATGTCAAGGCAATAAATAACTATTTTACTTTTAAAAGACAACTGAAGGCGGCAGCCCTGTTTAGGGAAGTTTTTAATGTTTGATGCGGTATTGTTTTTAATATTCGGTTGGAAGCCGCCCAGAGTGGCTGGGGAAACCCAGCCAGATGGGCAGGGTATAAATAAATTATTATTATTATTATTATATTATATACAATTGCCGCTTAAAAACTCAGACTCGCACTTTGTTCTGGCGGGTGAGCGATTTTTGGCATTGGCCGCTTGATTGTTGGGGGGGGGGGGAATCCTGAAAATCGCTCACCCGCCGGAACGCAGCACACAACTGCTCGTGTTGCAGCTGCCTGATCGCCGCCATTAGCCCTCCTGCTTGCCGCTCACATCGCAGAAACCACGTATCAGCTCCGCGGCCACTACCAGTGGCCACCAATCATGCTCCCACTTGTTGCGACAAGGGCAGCTGTCTACTGGCTGCCACAGCGGCAAGCAGGAGGGTTAATGGCAGCGATCAGGCAGCTGCGATGTGAGCAGTTGTGTGCTGTGTTCTGGCGGGTGAGCAATTTTCGGGATTCCCCCCACAACAATCAAGCGGCCAATTGCCACTTACAATCTCAGGCTCACGCAAAAAAACCATTTGCACGTCCCCCGCCCCCCCAGCACTACCCGTGTATACAACAAGCCTAAATTTTGAACCTCATTTTTGGGTCAAAAAAGCTCGGAAAAGTACGGTATATAGTTGTTCCGTAGCAGAAGTACTCTAAGAAAACAGTGTGGTGTGAGCCTAGAGTGTCAGACTAGGGCCTGAGGGATCAGGGTTCAAATCCCCACTCAGTCATGAAGCTCACTGGGTGACCTTGGCCAGCCTCTGAACGTACCTCACAGGTTTGTTGTAGGGATTAACTGAGGAGGGGGTGAACCATGTACTCCTTGGAGAAAAAGGAGGGATATAAATGCAATAAATAAGCTCTTCTGCTTACATTGATACAGGAAAGAAAGATTCTTAATTCAGTTTTGATTTGTACGGACAAAAGTTAATCATTTTAACCCCAAAATCTGCTATCAAAACTTCCTCTGCCAAATCAATGTAATCAAGTCCCCACTTCCTTGGCTCTTTTAAAATTTCTTAATTTAGCTGGCTCACTAAGAGAGTTATAACCCTGTAAAAGGGGGTGGTGGGTTAAGTCTGTGCAACCAAGTCTCTTGCAAACATATTGCATCAATTTGCGGAAGCATACAAATAAAATCCTAATCTGCCTTTTTATTATCCCAACACGCCAGGTTGCACTAAAGATTGCTAAACCCTTTCTGGATGTTTTCTAGTCAGTTATGGTATCTTAGAGAAGAGCTAAAGGTATCATAATTTGCTTTTCTATAATTACCCCTACACCTGGGCTTACCCTGAGCATTTGTTTATGGATAATCCTTTGATTTCTGCAAAACAGATTGGTACCATGCGTGGATTGCCCAGAGTTGTTGAGCTTTCCCCCCATAACTTTTTGTACATGATAAGAATCCTGTGATCTACCAGGATCAGCTGGGGATCTACAGGTTGGACATCCCTGATATAGTTGTGAAATTGCATGAGGAACAAGGTGGAACCATAGAGGATGCCATAGGACAGCTCCCAGGGTGCTGAACAGCAGCTTCCCACAACTACTTTCTGGAAATGGCCCTGGAGGTATGAGCGGAACCACGGAAACACAGTGCCCTCAACCCTCATCTCCCTGAGACGATCCAGAAGGATACCATGGTTAACAGTATCAAAAGCTGTCAAGAGATTGAAGAGAACAAGCAGGGTCTCCTTCAATCTCTCCCCCCAACAAATGTCATCAACCAGTGTGACCGACAGTTTCTGTGCCGTGACCAGGCCTGAAGCCTGAGTAACCAGTTTCTGCAAGCATGTCTGAAGCTGGACCGCCATCACCTTCTGGATGAGATGGGCCATTGGCCTGATTCAGCAGGCTCATCTTATGTTCAATAAATGATGAAAAGCAACCTTGAAGTGGCCGGCAATCTAGAGAAGGCACTTTAACAATCTGAAAGCTCCTGCAGCTCCTGCTTTGACCATGCCTTGCCAAGTGAGTGAAAAAATGACACGTCTCCGCAGGACTATACTCTGACACCTTCCTTCCAGTCAAAGGAAGGCAGCTCCATGAAAGGAGCTCTTGGGGCCGCTTCTCATGTGGTATTTGGAAGATGTCAGTGTGTATCTCCATGCCTTAAAAGGAGTGAAAGTTCCATATGAGAAAGGCGACACTCAGGTCTGCATCCACAGACATTTAGATCTGTCCTTCCTTGCAGATGTCTCGCAAATGCGCCTTCTCAAAAGAGTTGGCCCACACTTAACTTTAGTGGGCTCTCTGGCACAAGCAAGCACAGGATAAATCAAATTAGTGATACAATATTTCTAAAGCATTTGTGGGGGTATTGTTTTCGTTTGTTACTATGCTGTGTATTTTTGTGTGTGTGTTTTGTAAACTGCTCTGTGACTTTCAGATGAAGGGTGGCATAGAAATTAAATCAGTCAGTCAGTCAATCAATCAATCAGAGGCAGTTGGTTTTCTTTTTACCTTGCCATTCTCCCCACCCCCTTTTGTATCCTGTCTTATTAGACAGTGCACCTTTAGGCAGGGGCTGTCCTATTTTTTAATAACTGTGCAAAAAACCAGGCACAACAACAACAATAATATGCCACCCATCTGACCGGGTTGCCCCAGGCACTCTGGGCAGCTTCCAGGAATTTATAAAAACCACCGTAAAACATCAAACATTAAAAACCTCTCTATACAGGGCTGCCTTCAGATGTCTTCTAAAAGTCTTTATTCAACAACTACCCCTGTGGGTAAGAGAAGAGGGGTGTGTGCTCCAAGATACCTATGTAACATACCTATGTAGAGTAAGTACAGCAGGTTCACAAAAGCAGTAAAATGTACCAGATATCCGGATGAAACAATACTGAGCCAACTCAAAGATACAAATCTATGCTGTGCTTCCGGGTATCTAAAGCAGCTTTTCTCAGCCGGGTGCCTTCTACATGTTTTGAACTACAACTCCCATCAGCCTCAGTAAGTATGCAATGCTGTCTGGGGCTGAAGTGAGTTATAGTCCCAAACACCTGGTGGGCATCCAGTTGGGAATCTCCAATATAAGGGTACAGTATATGTATTCATACATAGATGAATGTATGGAGAAAATCTCATGGAATTTCGGCAACTGTAAACACAGCACACGCTGAAGGACACCATCGTCAAACACTTTTACTACCCAAGACAAGTACACATTAAAGTTATATTTAGTTCCACAGCTTTAAAAATAAATAAATAAATCACTGCAGTCAGGTATTTGGAATCAAACATTGTGTGATGGTATCATGCAGAGTACTGGTTGAAAAGAGAAGCCCATCAGTTGGGCTTCTAATACGGTACGTAGTTTGAAGTACCAATAGACAAGCTAAAAAGGGCAAAAGACAATAATTCAATGGATTTTGTGCTGTGTTTACTTACAGCAGACTATAAAGTAACACACCTTTTTGCAGCACATGTCAGTTCTGCAACATATTGATTTATCTGCAGTTCTTAATTCCCGCCCCGGGGCATGAGATATTAGGGGGGAACTGAAACGAGCTATTTGCATCACTTTCAAAAGGGGACAGGGGAAATCCCTCTCTGGTATACTTGGCTGATTTCAGTTCACTTCTGACATCAGTTTCTTCACTTTGTAAGTGTATACAGTACTGTGAAGCAGACAAAAAGTTATGCTGAAAGATGTTCACATTTCTGCTGGAAGAAAACCTGGTTTTTATTTCATAATGGAAGACATTATTTCATGCAGTGATGTTAAAAATCACACTGAGTTGCCTATTCCCTGTTGAGTTGCCAACATTTTATCCAGCAAGGCTCCTGTGCATTTAACAGCTTTAAGACAAACAGAAATGCAGTAGATTACTTTTCCTGTATTCCACAGATAGTTTCTGAATATTATTTTTTACAAGCTATGCCACTGTTAGAAATACAGGAGCTTTGTTCATGAAAGTGTTGGCAACCCTATTTCCATATCACTTTTATGCAAATATATTCCTAACAGTATAACTAGAAGCCTGTCAGAATGCCTACTCACTCAAGCAAGCCAATTTTGATTTACAGCTTTACTTAACAACGATGTTTTTAATTTAATCTGCAGCTCAATCCTAAACTGGACAAAGGCCCACTGAATTTTGTGGAATTCTCCCCAAAATCATGTACAGAGAATTGCAATTTTATACTCCACAATAAGTAAAACCAAGAGGTTTATTATTTACATCAGATCTGCAGTACAATGCCAGCATGTTAACTGTGTTAATTTACAATAACGTATGGAAAATTAATCTCTTTGCCTCTTCTACACAAAACAGTGAGCTTTAAACATATCTCTTAACAAAAATTGAAGCTGATCACAGCCAGAAGAATCACATAGCTTATAAATGAAATTCTTTCCAGAAGTCTACATTAACGAGAGCAAAATCTGCATGTGATCATAACCAAAAGGTTAGCATACTAAGGTGCTGGGTTTTTTAAAAATATATAATGCGCAGGAGTGGAGCCTGTTAAATTATCTTTAAAGTCACATTTTTCTCCAGCCCAACCTGTCTCCCTAGCACACACACTCCTTTCCTGTACTTGCCAGAGGACAAAGTAATACCTGACAGGGAGGCAGATTTCCAATAGCTACCCATCTGTCAAGGCAAACTGCAGCTCCAAAGAGAAAGATTATTATTATTTTTAAAGCCAACACATACACACACATATTGCAAGCCTAAAAGAATCAGGTTCGGAGGGAGAGGTGCAGGCAGACTGCCCTGCTCACCAGACTGAGAAAAGGGAAATAATTCTTACATAAGCATTTGCTTTATAACTGGACCTCTTCAGACTCCCCACCTTCCTTCCTTCCTTCCTCCCTCCCTCTCTCTTTTTAATACCGAGTTTCACACACAAAATGGGACGGTTTTGCAGTAAAGCATGCCTCGCTGTAAAAAACAAAAACCGCTCGCAACGACTGACCATAAACAAATAGCTATCGTCCATACTCCAATCCAACATACCTGGGGCATGATCTCGACAGGCCTTTATTTCCTAGTAATCAGTTCCGGATCTAGGTGCCCGGGGCTAACTCGGCGGCAAGACCAGTAAGGTGAACAGACCGAAAGCGTTTAGGGAACAGGGAGCCGCAAGTGCCATTGCCAAACCTCAGCACCCAGGTCATCACCCTGGGTGAGGTTAGGATCCCACCGCAAGGAGCCAACTCACTCACTGGAAAGCGAGTTCTCCCTAACCCCCCTGGCCCTTTCACTCCCCCGCACCTCGCTTTTGATTCCGATTCAGCACTTTCCATTAATTTACAACTTGCTGCGGAAACCCCCCCCCGTACCCTCCCCTCCTGCGAGCTCAGCTGCGTCTGAACTCTAGTAACCCCTCCAAAGCTCGCTGCCAGACCTAAGCGGCAGCAAAAGCAGCCTCCAGACCTGCGCGCAGCAAGGAAAAAGGGGGCAGGGCGGGGGGGGGGGCTTCCCAGCATTGCTATTGAAAAGGAGAGAGAGAGAGAGAGAGAGAGAGAGAGAGAGAGAGAGAGAGAGAGACTGCAGTAACTCAAAGGCACTGTGCAACTCTCCCATGAATCTGGCGATGAATTTGGCAAATGGGGAGGGGGTGTTTGTAAGACCTTTAAGAGAAACCAGGCAGGGACGACCCCCCTCCCATCCTCGTCACAACCTCCCGGCCTTTTAAGCAGCCAAGCCAGGAGTTTGGGTGGGAAAGGGCCATAATAATGTGGGAGGGGATGGAGGAGGCCCTTGTTGGGAGGGAATATCCTCAGGAAACGGGAGGCGACCGGGGGGGGGGGTAAAAAGACGGTCAGATCTGGAGAAGAGAGGCGTTGTTGCCAACGTGGGCGAGGGTTTGGAAAGGATCCTGGGGGGACGGATCAAGGAGGAGATCGGGGAACGGAAGGGGATCCGGGAAGGGCCCCGAGGCCCCGGAGAAAGGGCCGTTAGGAAGGCTGGGGAGTGGGCATGCTGGGCGGGGGTGGGGAATGCAAGTGCCTCGGGCGCTTCTCCATCACCTGGGCTGTGCGATCCGCCTCCGCCCCAGCCGGGGGGCTTCGGATTGTTCCGCTGGCGTGTTCGCCCGCTCCTCCTCCTCCTCCTCCTCCTCCTGGCGGCTCCTACAGCAGCTGCCAAGGCTCCATGCCCGGCCTGCGACGGCTCAGCGGCACCCGATCGGCCTCCACAGGCAGCAGCATCGTCGTGGTCGTGGTCCGCCTTCCGGCGAGCGCCGCTACCCCATTAGCAGGCGGCCATGGGGCCCTCCGCGGTGCTGCGCTCTGCGCCTGCAGCCAGTTCCGAGAGCAGCCCGTCCGTCCCCCTCCTATAGCCCTTGCCGCCGGAGAGCGCATGCGCCCGCCCCGCCGAAACAAAAAGTCGCCGCCACTGCTGCTGCTGTCGCGGCCGGCGCGCTCGCTCGGTTGGCGGGTGGAGGCAGGACGCGGCTGGCTCGCCCTCTCCCGGGCGCCGCGGAGCTTGCAGGTCCCTTTCCTCGCCCGCGGGGCCATCCCAGGCGCTCCGCGCGGGAACGGAGCCCAGCCAGCGCGGCCGCAGGTGGCCTCGCTCGTCGCGAAAGGCAGAATGGAAATCCGGTGGAGAGAGAAGATTCCCTCAGGGTGATCCCGCTGCCTGATTCTAGCTGCTCTGGAGTAAGCCCCGTTGTGTCCAGGGGCTTCCAAGTATGAATCGAGGATTCATAACCCCAACTATATAAATCTAATAAGAAATGATATTCCACAGCTTTTTAAAATGTATTTGTAGGGGCGTTATTGTTTTGCTGCTTTTATTTATTTTTTTACCTTGTATTTTTACCTTATGAACCGCCCTCCGTAATATAAATCTAATAAATAATAATAAGCACCTAGGAATTTAGGACTGGTGAAATACTATAATTGCCTACTATGAACTAACAACAAATGATAATTTATTACTCTGCCTATCTGACTGGGTTGTCCCAGCCACTCTGTTGTTGTTTTTAATATCTTTATTTAATATTGAACATAAAATCAGTATAACTCAACATAAATCAACACAAATCAACATAACACAAATACAACCAGAAATCCAAATTATACAAAATTAAATCAATTATACAAATTAAACCAACTTATACGGTAGTACAAACAGAAGGGGGGGAAAATGAAAAAGAAAAAATCTAAAAAGAACAAGAAATACAAAAAAGACAAACAAGGTAAGAAAAAAAAATACAATAAACTTCCCAGCATTTCCATATCAGTTCCCTATTTACACATAAACTCTACTATGCTTCTCCCTTACAAACTTAACTTTTTATTCTTTATTTCATTTTCTTATTATATATTTATTAAATCCAATAAACTTGTGTGAGCTTAAAGCAAATCACCCATCTAGAATTTATTCCTTCATTACGAAGATAATCCTCCACATACTTCCATTCTTTTTTCCATTTTTGTTTAGGGACTTTTCTAACTATCGATGTTAATCTAGCTAAATTCATAAACTCCACTAATTTAATATACCAATCTTGAATGGTCAGTAATTTATCTCCTTTCCAGTTTTGAGCAAGCAACAGTCTGGCCACTGCACATGCATATAAGAATATGTTTCTTCTATCTATTGGTGTATTCTCGGGGATTAGTCTTAATAATAATATCTCCGGCTTCTTTTCAAATGTCCATTTCAATATTTTTTTTAAATTTTCATAAACTTCGGTCCAAAACTTTTTAACCTTTTTACAACTCCACCAGCAGTGAAAATAATCCCCTTTAATTTCATTACATTTCCAGCATTTATATCATTTTAATATATTTTTTGCTAATTTTGCCAGCCACTCTGGGCGGCTTCTGGAATAATATAAAAATGCAGTGAGACACCAGACATTAAAAAGTAAGCCCTCTGTGTTCAAGGGGGTGCTCTCTCTAGTCCAGGATCAGGTGCAGATCTCCTAAGCCTGTCCCAAGGTATAATAGGTTTTCTGGAAAATAAGATGGCCCTTTTGTGGACAATAGCAACACTTCTCTTAGGACATCCCCCCCCCCCCAATAATGCCACATCAGGAAATCGGATGGGCACAGCTGGGTATGGTCAAGCCCACCCAGTTCACTTGTCCAAGTCTCGGTAATGCAAACCAGATTATTGGTGATCCAGTCCTGAAAGATCATGCTTGGCATTCAATAGCAGCACAAACCAGGGAGGCTTGATGGATAGCCTACCCGTATCTCTAGAGGAAGGAACAGAAACCAAACGCCAGGGCCTCCATCCCACGTGGTAGCTAGCCTCTCCACCTGAACCCCCACCCACTGAAATTGCGGAAGCATCTTAGCAATTCCTAGCTACATGCCCAGCAAGACACATTTCAGCATTCAATATCCAAAGGCAGTTTTAAGGTTGCACAACAAGGGCCGGTGCTAGGTTTTTTTGCGCCCTAGGCGAGATCACCTTCTGCCCCCTCCCCCGGCCAATCATATTTCAAACGCAGGGCGCCGGCTCCCCCGGGGCGCCCCAGCCGGCGGCCTCCCCACTCCATCCCAGCTGGTCCTTAACAGGTCTGTGGCTTTAAGATTTCTGAGCTTGGGTGCTTGATCCCTTATGTCCCTTTTTCCTGGTGCGTCATAACATTTAGATGATAAGCTGAAGGGCTGGGATTGCCTAATTACTGATTTTTGCAAGCTCCTCTTGAAGTCTTTTTGGTTAAAGGCTGGGTTTTTTTCCAATTAGAAAATGTTAAGTAGATAAGTATTGTCACAGGAGTTGTGCAAGGATAAGCATGTACAGAGGGGATAGGTGCACAAAAGTCAGTGTAGGGAGGTGGGTATGGGAAGCAGCAGGGACAAAAGAGTATGGAATTGTTTTGCCTGCCTTAGCTGGAGTCTCGTTTCCTGTTTAAGATAAAGGTAAAGGTACCTCCGGCGCTCATCTCGCTCTATAGGCCAAGAGAGCTGCCGTTTGTCTGCAGACAGCTTCTGGGTTATGTGGCCAGCATGACTAAGCTGCTTCTGGCAAACTAGAGCAGCACACAGAAACGCCATTTACCTTCCTGCCAGAGCGGTACCTATTTATCTACTTCTACTTGGACGGGCTTTTGAACTGCTAGGTTGGGCAGGAGCTGGGACCGAGCAATGGGAGTTCACCCCATCAAACCGCCGACCTTCTGATCGGCAAGCCCTAGGCTCTGTGGTTCAGACCACAGCGCCACCCGCGTCCCTTTAGGCTGTTTCCTGTTTAGTGGAAAGCTATTTGAGGATGTGGGTTTGAGCTCTTTTTCCCTTCCTCTTGCTGAATCAAATGCAAACCTGAAAGCAAAGCAGAATTTGTAGCTATGTTTAATTTGTGGGGAGCACTTAAAAACCCTATAAACATGGTATATAAATGCTCAGCGATGCTACTACTGCTTCTATAATAATAATAATTATTATTTAACATTTTTACATTTTTATTTTTGTTATATGAATAAAATAACTAAATAAGGTGTTACAAATGTAGAAAACACAAAGAAAACATTCAAAAACACATTTCAAAAGCATAGATATGTACCTAAAATTAAAATACCAAAGGTCAAAAGTACAATGAAGCATTCCAGACCTCAAGAGATACTGTCAGTAACTGATATTGTAGATTGTTGCTGTTAATATATGTCATAAAGTTCCACCAAATTGCATTTTAAAAGTTTCAATGCATTTCCACATCACTTTCCAACCACAAAGTCTGGTTTGTTGTTGTTGTTTTAAAAAAGTGGATTTGTTGCACAAAGGTAACAGAGCCCTATAATCCTTTTAAAATGTGCACACCTGAAGTGCACACCTCGAAACCTTACTGCAAAATAGTGGCTGTCCGAAAGCACCCTTCATTTTTATGATATCTTTCCTCTGGAACTATTATGATGCTGTATTTATACTTTTTTTTAAAAAAAAATTATCAAAGATTTCTTAATTTACAAAAATATATGCATTGTCTCTTTTTTTCAAGTTGTGATTTCTACAGATCAGTTTCATTTATTGTGAGACATTAGTGTTACATACAATACTGCTTCTATTATTATTACTCTAACAAAGCAACAGGTGTAAGGCCAGCAATGTAGTACTCTATTCTGTACTCTACTTCCAAACAGCATTAACACTGTCAATGTCGGATCACATGGGCCTTCTGCTCTGGGTGAGATGGTTATGTTTTGTTTAAAAGCAATGGTTACATTTTAAAACTGTGCATTTCTATCTCTCTCTTTCTCTCTCTCTCTCTCTCTCTCTCTCTCTCACACACACACACACACACACATGTGGACTCCAGTCAAAATGTAGGATATGAACCTTCAAAACAAAGTAAAAAATAAGTATGTGCTCAGGTATATCTCTCACTGTCTTTTTTCACGTGTGCCTGTTATCTCCAAAAGTAGATAGAAATCACAGAAATCGAGACTAGAACATATAGTTGTTGCATATGTCCAGTGCACATGTTATGTTCCACACTTGGTAAGCACCCATTTGATAACCAGTCCCCTATCACATGGACAGTATTTTCTACATTGCTGACAATGTGAACATAAAAGAAACAAACACAACTCATCTATTTTTCAGGTCAAAGGCCAGATCTCCACTTGGACAACCTTCCTGGGGCCACACGTCAGTAGTGGGCAAGGGCGCAAGCAAAAGCGGGTGGAGCAACAAATATAAATACTACCTTTGCATGGTAGGCTGCTTTCTCTTTATCCTCCATCTCGGCAAGCGAAGGGCAGGATCAGAGTTCAAGAGTACATTTCAGCCAGACAAAAACACTCAAGGAGGGTGTGAAGCAGGGGACCAGTGAGGGGTTTCACCTGAAGAGAGTTCTGAGGAAGGCCGGCATTTCCATGAGGTCAGGCAAAGCAATTTGCCCCAGTGGCAGATCCGACCCTGCCATTGTACTGCTGCTAGCCCCTCCCTGGCTTCAACTATGCCACAGCGCTCTTGCCTTTGCCGTTAACTCTGTGCCCTTGCTGCTACATTGTTCTGGCAGTATGGGTGCATCTGTGGGTGAAGATGCAGTTGCGGTGGCAAGCCGTTGGCAGTGGGGTGTTTTGCCTACAGTAGCAAAACATCCTAGGCTGCTCCTGATCCTGAGGGTCTCCTAAGAGAGGCTTGAAGAGCCACATGACTTTCAGGCCAGAATGACTCCCCTGGTGCAGGAGATTACTCTTTACAATGAAGGGGAAAGCAGGAAATTCAAGCAAAGCTTGACAGCAATGAATTGTTATCAGAAGCTTTTGAAAAATACATTGCTTTCCTTTGAAGGATATGATTTTTTCAAAAACCCTCCAGCATTGGAATGCGTGGCTCATTTCTATTTGTTGCTGTTTAAAGGAGCGGACAGACTTCCCCTCCCACAGTAAGACTAGACCTCTTGCAGTCAGATTCCCCGCCCCCCCCCAAACCATTTGTGTTTGAACAGTTGTCATGCTATAGCTGGAGGACGGAGTCCTCGTGCAAGGATAACTGCAAAGATGGAAGGCACTGCCATCACTCCTAAACACACAGACACAAATATTTCTTAAAGTCATATGCAGTTTGCTTGCATGGATGCGCCAGCATTGCAAATGCCAGGCACCCTTTGTGCAGGCTTTAGGGCAAAGCACAGACTTCAGATACATGAATATGTGAGCAAATTGCACTAACAAACAAATGTCCACAGCCAGCCAGGAGGATCAGACTAATCTGAGGTCATGCACATTTACAAATATCAATGATTTCCCCAAAACAAAAGTTAATACAATCATCTTGATTTTTAGAGGAATGTGGGGGAGGGGAATGCTAAATTCTCCCACACCTGTGGCTTGAGGTTGGGGAATATTAATTTCCCTGGTTGCCAAATCTGGAGAGATTATTTGTAATAACAGGGCTCTTTCTTTATGTGACTTAAGGCTCATTCACACTTTTGCTTGACCTGTATTTTGAACATATTGTGTATCAATTAATTCCTCTGGATCTGAGAAATTGTTCCTCTGTGGCTGTGCCTTGCAAAAATCAGATCTCACCTGCTGAATCAGATCTTATCAGGTGCACGGAAAATTTAAAAAAAGATACTTTGATTACTGGGTAATCAAAGTAAGCGGGTAAGATTGGATTTTCACAAGGCACAGCTGCAGAACAACAATTAACAGCTCTCAGTCTCAGGGGAATTAATTGGTGTACATTCTGATTTTTTTAAAATAATAATAATAATGGGGCAAGTGAAAGTGTGAATGAGCCCTTATACAGACCCACGAGGCTTTGATAACAGAAGGGTGACCAGCTAGCTACTTCTCATGCATTCTGTATTCATGATGTATTAGTATTTGTATGATTTTCCAAGTGCTATAACAAATCATATTCTCCTATTTGGCAAGAAGGCAAATTATTTCCCAACCTGAAACTTGTCAGGATTCCTTTCTGGAAAAGGTTTTGTTTAGAAATGTGGAAATCTTTCAACAGGGAAACCAGGCACACAGATTTGCAGCCGTGTATCATTTGAGGAGAATCATTTATTTGTCAAACATTTCAAAGGCCTCCTGCAATTTTAATTTGTTGCTGCCATGATGTTTGCAGCTATAATTTACCCCATTATTAACAGAGCTTTATGTAAATTGGATTTCTCAACTTTTCAGCATATGATAAAGAAAAGAATCACTCCTTCTCAGAAACAAAAGCTCTGTTGATTTCTGAAGAATAAAAGCTTGCAGTATGCAGAGGAATCTCATTAAAAGTTTCCAAAGGTTTTCTCAGAACTGAGAGATAATGTGGAGGTCTGATGACAGTGCCTGGACAAAAGCCATCACCTTAAATTAGTCAGAAAGGAAATTCCTTTGAGGGCATCTGAAAGAGGCAGAGAAAAATGTCATGGAAGAAAATGCAGCATTGTAACCGTTATCATTGGAGAGAAAGTTTGAGCTCTCTTTTTAGTTATTAAAATATGGAATATTTACACAGTGTAGAGAGCCCTTCATGGTATGAACTAGGTACTTGAAAACAAAGGGAATGGGATATGAAGGACTAATTTAAGCTATTCCAAGGGTGAAACATCAGAAGTGTAAAACATCATTTACTCTGTGGATAGAACACCAGAAGTGCCTTGCTGGATTGGACCGGAGGCATATCTAGCCTAGCATCTTGTTCCAACAATGGCCAGATACCTCCGAGAAGCCCTCAAGCATGGCATGTGCAAAACAGCCGCACTCATGATCTCCAGCAGTGGTAATTAAAGGCACATTGCATTTGATACTAGAAGCAGTATCATGCAAGCGTTAACAGTAAACAAGTTTGAACTCCGTGGGGAATTTCCTGTCTACCCTGGTGTTTGAATCATCAGACATGGCAAATACTTAGAACTCCTCTGGACTAGAAAAGTCTTCTTTCTGACTCAGTTGCTTTTGTAAAGCAGAATCCTACTCTAGCAGAAAATTATTTTTTTAAAAAGCATATAGTGAGATTTCTGCACTTTAACTGCTCAATCATACAGACTAGCATTTGTGTGTCTTCTTTTCTGCATTTTCTTTTAATTGTTACAACAGTTTTTCAGAGAGGAAAAAAATCACAGACAGGCAATCATTATTATTCATTTGATGGTTTTGGCTTATTTATTGTGTAATGCCAGAAAAGGCTCCTAAGCGGCATACACAATACAGTAAAAGAACCCTAATAAAACTTGGGTTCAATCTAAACTCGCTGCTGGGGCTCTGCAGAAGATAGTGGTGCAACAGCTGCATCTGTAGCCATCCCTGCGATGGAAGGAGTGGATGTGTGGGTTGGAAGGAGGATGGTCAGGCCCAATCCCTGAGCCATCTCCAGGGTGGCTCAGGGATTGGGTCTGGATCAGGCCTGATACTGGCTGGTGATGGCTATGACATCAGCTTGGGATCTGGAGCAACTCAGCTTCGCCCTGCCCCTGCCCCATCCTTGGAACACAAATCGCTCAAGGATCATCTTCTAGTCAAGCATCCTGTTTACATCAGTGGCTGGCCAAATGCCTCTGGAAGCTCATCAGCAGAGGGACGGCCAGCCCCTGTTGTTTACATTCAGCTCTGGTACTGGGCGGCACACTGCCTCTGGACAGGGGCAATCCATTCAGCACATCAGCTGCTGTTGCAACTGACTCAATTTGTCAAAGGTAATGGCCATCACTGCAATCTGGAGTAAATCAGGGGAGGGGAATAGCTTCATTATAAGCATAGTTATGAGGCATCTTATACAATGCCAAAGTAATGCATTGTATATAACATTTTATAAACACATTACAGTGTAGAGGCAATTTGTCAGTGTACAGCTCTTCACCAACAGGATTTTACAAAAACAACAGCCTTACCTTGCCAAACACGTTTCCCTCAGCCACATAAAATATGAAATGTACATGGACAAGACATGCATTTTTCATGCTTAAGGGAAGGGCAGAAGTTTACTATGTACTTAAATTCCCTCAGAATTCTCTCTTTTCTTTTCATCTCTTCCAACACAAGATTCCTAAGGAAAGTGATGATTTTAGCTTAGACATGGGGAACTTGCAGCCCTTTGGATATTGTAGGACTTCAGCTCCCATTAGTCCCAGACAGCATGGCTAATGATCAGGGATGATGGGAGTTGTAGTCCAACATCACCTGGAGGGCTACTAGTTTCCCATCCATGCTATAAAATATTTTGAAGCAGGTGCAAGCAGAACGGACCAAAGACACTACAGAGCTTTGCTTTACACTGCCAAATCCATGTACAGCTTGCATTATATACAGGAATGAATAGTCCCTTGTGGTCCTGTATTAAGTAAGAGCAAGGAAACACATATTTAAGATGTGGTGATGAAAATGACATCTACCCAAGAAGAGAAGGGGGCGGGGATATAGCCTTTTACCTTTCAGTTGCATTTAAAGTGTTGGATTGGTAAGGGTAGTATCCAATGATGTTTGTTTACAGACAGATAATACAGTGCTGACATCTACAAAGCACTAGCACAACCACTGTTAAACACATCTGTATTGCCCATTGCTGTGCTGTGCTGAGGGGGGCAGGCTGCAGAAAAGGAGAGGCATTGCTGAAAATAGCCTCTCTTCCCATTCTACTGATGAATCCCTTCTGTCAGCAGAGAGACAGATTTGGACACCTCCCAAGGTGCAGAGGGCAAGCAGTAGCAATTTAAACAGTGATCTAAAACTTTAATCTGTCATAACTGGAAGAACAGCTTTCTGGTCCTCCTCTTGTAAGGCATACAATTTTGAGGCTGATCATGAGATACACGAAAGGGACCCTAATATGCAACGACACATACTCAAATTAACCTTCACCTTCACCATGAATAAAACAGTTCATGCCTAACTTGGAACCTGATCCAATCCACTGTCAAAAAGTAAGCGAAAGGGATAGAAATAGATTTTAATGGCTATTGTGTCAAAACTAGGCCAGGCTGTCACTGTTTTCAGGTGATATTCAGTCACATACCAGCAAATTCAAGTTGATTTGGCACTTTTGTGATGGCAAAATGTACTGGAATGGTAGGATACAGATTGTTCAGCACAACTTTGTATGACCCCACTGCAAACAACTCAGAATGAATGCTCAATAAACAGCCTGTTATCTTACCTCCCCACAAACTTTATGAAGTCACATCCAAATACAGTACTCAGTAAGATTGAGCCAGTGTGGTGTAGTGGTTAAGAGCGGTAGACTCGTAATCTGGGGAACCGGGTTCGCGTCTCTGCTCCTCCACATGCAGCTGCTGGGTGACCTTGGGCTAGTCACACTTCTTTGTAGTCTCTCAGCCCCACCTACCTCACAGGGTGTTTGTTGTGCGAGAGGAAGGGAAAGGAGATTGTTAGCCGCTTTGAGACTCCTTCGGGTAGTGATAAAGCGGGATATCAAATCCAAACTCTTAGAATCATAGAATCGTAGAGTTGGAAGAGACCACAAGGGCCATCCAGTCCAACCCCCTGCCAAGCAGGAAACACCATCAAAGCATTCTTGACATATGCCTGTCAAGCCTCTGCTTAAAGACCTCCAAAGAAGACCTCTTCTTCTTCTCTTCTAAGATTGCCTGCAAGAGATATATATTGTAGATGCCAACATTGTATTACATTACAGTAGGCAACTCTCAAAATTGCACCCATGGAAAAACCTGAGTGCCAACTCCATGTCATACCCACTCAGGTGCAACACTTATACAATGGTGTATAAGTCAAATAGTACCCAGGGCTATCAGTTTTGAATTTATAACATTACTGGCTTTAGCTGTCCACTGAAACTCAATCCAGCTAATAAAGAGATGGTGAACCTGTTGATTTGGGAGTAGATGGACAATCTGTTGAGCAGGTTCTACTCTCTATGAAGAGTGAGTGCTCCTTAACACAATATTGCTGATCATTTCTCAAGTGGCAGTTGTGGCAAGGGATGTTTTTCCAGTTAGGCCTGGCATACCAGCTGCACACTCCTCTACTACACAGATGAGGAACCCATGGCCCCCCAAATGTTGTTAAATTACAACTCCCATCAGCCTTGTTGACTAGGGCTGATGGAATCCAACAGCTTCTGGATAGTCACCCCTGTCCAATAGGCAGGCCCTCTCAGAGGTCCAGAGAGGCCTGGGCTATTTCATGCTTTTGAGGACACATTCACCGTAGACTAATTTTGTGCTATCAAAACTATATTTTGATGAATATTTAGATGAATATTTATGAAAATCTAAAACTCATTAATATGATAAAATCTGTATCAGTTAACCAAAAATGCCAGTGTCCTTTCCCCAAATTACATACCTTGTTTGCTTGAATTTGCAGCTCGAAGCTGACACTGTATTGCATTTTGGTACTGTCACAGATGGGTATTGGCTACTCCCGAGTAAGCACTCCACACATCCTCTGGATTTTCAGAGTTTTATTGTGCATGCTATATACAGTGGTGAGATGTCTCAAATCATGTCTGCTCTGCATGGGGCAGAAGCCTACAATGGTGTCTCGTGGGCTCTGACCCCCCTTTTAAGACTGGGCATCCAAACGCCCCTCCTTTTTGCTCTATGGGTCCTCTGTGGGCCCAAAACAGGCTCCTGAGGTGCCCTTCTACTTACTCCCTCCTTTCCAGCCCCTGCTGAAGCTAGCTCCTCCCCTGCTTCCCTGCTACCAACCTGGAGCTGAGCCACCAGGACTCTGCAGAGCCCTGGACCCGTCTTAACCCTTCCTGTTCCTGATTTAAACTCCCAGACTTGCTGCTGCTCTCCCATCTGATGGAAGTAAGCAGAGTGGGCTGCTCTCTGCAAGCCCTCTCTCTTACAGGTACATACAAACAGGGACCCAGGTGGCGCTGTGGGTTAAACCACAGAGTCTAGGGCTTGCTGATCAGAAGGTCAGTGGTTCGAATCCCTGCAACGGGGTGAGCTCCCGTTGCTTGGTCCCAGCTCCTGCCAACCTAGCAGTTCGAAAGCATATCAAAGTGCAAGTAGATAAATAGGGACCGCTCCGGCGGGAAGGTAAACGGCGTTTCCGTGCGCTGCTCTGGTTCGCCAGAAGCAGCTTTGTCATGCTGGCCACATGACCCGGAAGCTGTCTGCGGACAAACGCCGGCTCCCCCGGCCTATAGAGCGAGATGAGCGCCACAACCCCAGAGTTGGACACGACTGGACCTGATGGTCAGGGGCCCCTTTACCTTTTACATACAAACAAATTGCGAAACTTATCAACTGTCAAAAAATTTACAAGGGTCTAAATTTGAGGCCCCCTTTGAGCTTTGTGTCCAAGCCAAATGGTCCCCTTGTCCCTCCTCTGATATGCCCTTACAGGAGTAAAAATAACACCCGTATCCTCCATCATTCATGCCATACCTCTAACTTAGAGCAATATGTGTAAACTATAGCTGCTGTCCAGGGATCTTCTGGTCTAGAATGAAGCAACCACACTGGCTTCCAGATGTTGTTGGACAACAACTCCCATCACTGCAAACCACTGGCTAACCTTGATCTATTCCTCAAATAGTTTCCAGGCATCATTCATATGGCTGGTGTTGAACTTCAAAGCCCTACACCACCTGGAGGAAAGTATTCTTAGTAGTTATGGTGCTTCTCTTCTCTCAGACCTGTATTGTGTTCCACAGACACTAAGCTTCAGAACTAACTCAATGAAGCCCTTTTCATCCCTGAACTACCATTGAGGACTGCCCCTAGAAATGGAGATATCCAAGATTTAATACAGTACTGTCTTGGCTGAGTAACAGCATCCACCTTGAAACGAAAAGTAGTAGCAAAGGCAAGATCCTGCTCTCTCTTTACCCTATTTTATGGATTGGGACCGGCAGGGCATCTGTGAGGGAAATTTAAGCAGGCTGGGTGTTTTGCACGAGCGATTTTTGGATAGAAATCCATACCATTCTACCTGCCCCACGTCCCAGGTTACTAACTATGGAATACATTGCAGGGTTATCATAAGGAAAGTTACTTGTAAGGGCATAATCACAGGAAGGCAGCCATCCTAGAGAAGTTTCTGGCGAAGCCTGTGTATACCGGTATGACCTGCTTGGGTCTTAATAAATCGCTGCTGGAAGCTGATACGTATAGAAACTTCTGAAGGGGAGTGGGGAGTCGGTGTATAGATTCCCCCCCCCCCCCAAAGGGGCTCAAGATCACACGGAAACCTGTAGCTGCCAGGACCTTGGCTCTTCTGTAGGGTGTCTGTCTGTCTGTAGGCTATACTGTAATTTGGGTCCACCCCATCTGGGACTGAGGCAAGACTGGTGCTGCCATGGCACACTGCGGGGCCGTCGTGAGCCCCTCATTCCCTTTTATCTCCTCCCCAATTCACTGAGCCGCCATGACAAGCTCCGAAGGCTCTCCTGCAAGGGGAACTCGGAAATCCCGTCTCTGTGTGGGCGGAGTAGCCAAACGCAAAACCCGGGCTCTCCGCTCTATTTCCCCCCCACCCCTCGCTATATCTCTGTGTTGCCATCTGGTCCCCTCGCCACGTCCAGGTTCCCAGAGCGCGAAGTGCTTCCGGTTCGCGCGCCGCGCGAGCTCCGGTCGCCGGGTTCTGCTTCCGGCGCGGCTGGTTCCTGGGACGCTCTCTTGGGGGTGAGGCGGGGCGGCTGCTCCTCTTTCTTCCTTGGGTCCGGCCGGCGCTCGGCGGAGCTGCGGGAGCCCCATGGGCGCAGCCTGCAGGTCTTCCAGAGCGGGGCGCCTTCTCCTCCCTGCCCCGCCCCTCTCGGCCCCGCCAAAGGCTGTGGGTGTCACTCGGGGGGGGGGGTTAAACATGGCCAGCAAGGAGCGCCCTACAACCGCCCTCCCCCAAAGCACCTCCAAGGGTCTGCTAGTGGAAGTGCGAGGCCCGGACCCTGCAGAGAGGGCGGCGGTGGAGGGCACCTAATGCAACGCTCCAGACCTCCCTCCCGTGCACACCTGCGGGGAGCGTTTAGGGCGCAGCCCTCGGTGCAGCAGGAGCCTGTCTGCGTCCCTTAACCTATATGAATTGCGCAGCACCTGCTGTTTTACGTAGAGGGCGATGAGCTTCATCGGAAGGGAAGCCGCCGCGGGACGCGGCTCCTTTCTCCAGTCCACGTGCACGTGGGGAAAAGCAAGTACAGTAACACGTAGTCATGCCGCTGGAGGATCTAGGCCAGTGTCGCCCACCCCGGCCGGCTTGCAGCAGTGCTGCGGACTTTCAGGCAAGAGGCTTGCCCAGCCCTGACTCGAGAGGCCAGGAACTGAAGCGTTCAAGGCACTGTGCTTCTGTTTCTGAGCTGTGGCTCCTTTCTGAAGTGGAAGGCTGCAGTTCGCAGAGTTGTGCTCTCCGCACCTCTTAAATATGCAGGAGATTCCCCCCCCCCCAATTAAGAGTTTGGCAATTATGGTGTTCTGAAACAAGGCAGCACACGGTTTTTGAGGCTTGCAGATTATGCAGCCAGGTGGCTGGTGTGGACATGAGCAGGTATTCCTTGGGAATTGGTGTCTTGTTTAGTTGTGTCCGACTCTTTGTGACCCCATGGACCAGAGCACACCAGCCACTCCTGTCTTCCACTGCCTCCCACAGTTTGGTCAGACTCATGTTGGTGTCTAGTAATGTAATATATTACTGACTTATGCAGCTTTTTCCTTTGCTGATATGTCTTGACATATCTTCTACAATCTCTTCCAAATTTATACAAAATGTCACAGACGTGGACCACTAATTTGTTCAGAATGTAGCAGCAGTATTTGTTTGGTTTTCCAAGTAGCAGTGAACAGAAGTTAAAATGTTAGAATTCTCTTGACAATCATTTCTTCCTTCCCTATAGGTATATTTTGAACATATGTTAAAAATATGGCTGTCTCTCTTATTATAAAATGGGGTGGGCAGGAATTTTTGATAACCACCTTGTCAGAAGAAGACACAGTGCTGGATCTCAAGCAGTCTCTCAAAGGACTTACTGGAGTGCTCCCAGAGCGTCAAAAGCTTCTTGGACTTAAAGTAAAAGGTAATATTTATTTCATGCTCCACCTTTCTTTCACTGTTTAGTAGGGTTGCAGAAACAGACCTGGTGGTCAAATTGGCCAGCTGCTAAGGTATATCTGCATATCAGTTGCCTCTTGTCCCAGATCCACACTTTCTTCTTGCCTGGTCCATGTGTTAAAATTTTCATGGTGGAGAGAAGACTGACTCCTACAGTTGGGGTGGGTCAACTTCAGGCTCCATCATCCTTAATTTCCTTCTCTCTTTCTTTTCTAGAATGACCCACTCATGTGCCTAACACACACTTTCAAAGCAAGAATTGAGAATCAGAATATGCAAAACTAATCTGTGTTAAATGATCCGATGTGTGCAGGTGCCAAGGTTTTCCCCAGTCCAGAATTTCTTGCAAGAATTTCTTGGAGGCACCAGGTTGGCCACTGTGAGAATAGGATTCAGCACACTCTTCTAAAGTTTTTTTAATGAATATCAGCAAGTATTAGGTGGCCTGCAAAAAATAGGCTAGGGGTTCACTTTTTGTTGTTGACACTGCACTTCCAGGAGGGGATTGGGAAGCAGAAAGAAAGAAAGAACTCTGGATTGTAACCAGCAAAGTCCTCCTGCTAGCAGAAAGACTTCTGTTTGCTCAATGGGACCTCCTTTCCTTGTTTCTACATATGTCCATGCTAAATCTGTTCCAGTGGGTTGCAGGAACCCCTAGAACACATTTGGGGAGGGGAAGGAGAATAAGTACATCAGGGAGCAGGAGAGAAAATCTTACTCTAGGTTGCCAATATCATAGTATTATTCTTGTCTACTCAGAAGTAACAGTCATTGATCTCAGTGGAGTTAACTCGCAGGAGAGTGTGCATAGGATCGTAGCCTAAGATCATAAGTTAGTGTTTTAAAATACAAATCAGATGAAAGGAGAAAGAAATAGCTACAGAGGAAATCACTCATTTTTGCTGAGGAAGCTGTAATCTGTTTATATTGCAGGCAAGCCAGCAGACAATGATGTTAAGCTTGGATCACTAAAGTTGAAACCAAATACTAAAATCATGATGATGGGGACTCGTGAGGAAAGCTTGGTAAAATACATTTTTTCTATTTACAACACACACAAAAACTAATAATTAGAGAAAAAAATATTATAATAAGGACATGTAATTGCCTAGAAACAATGTAGGGTTCTGTGTTCATGTGTATGTGTGAGAACAAGCAGTATAATTAATTTTCTGATTAAATGTTAACTAACAAAAAGTTGTTCAAGCCAGAGGTTGGCCTATATGTGGTGTGAACTGAAGGTGTTCCAGGAGGGGAGAGTGCTCATGTGCTCAAATCCTGCTTGCAGGTTTTCCACAGCATCTGGTTGGCTGCCAAGAGCAGGATGTTGGACCATTGGTCTGATCCAACAGGCTCTTCTTACCTTCTTAAATTCCTTTAACCAATTGATTTTCTACCTTCTTGCTACCAAAATAACTGCATTCTTCCAAAGCAGCCAAGAATGTATAGGTTGTTCACGTTTTCTTAATTTACTTCATCCCTGATTCCTCATGTTTATATTTTCCATTTTTGAGGGCTGTCAACTTGATAAGCCACTTTATTCTCTTTATGTATCCTCGTTAAAAAGTATCCAAATTGCTGCTTTAAGCAGTATGTGATGTTTAATTCTAAATGTTGCCCTTTGTTTAGACCAGCATCCCCAAACTGCGGCCCTCCAGATGTTTTGGCCTACAACTCCCATGATCCCTAGCTAACAGGACTTGTGGTCGGGGAAGATGGGAATTGTTGTCCAAAACATCTGGAGGGCCGAAGTTTGGGGATGCCTGGTTTAGACAATGCCTTGGCAAAAAGCAAAAATAGTTTTGAAGGGCAGGGGATGGAAGCAGAAGTATATCTCATTTTGCTTTTCTGTACAAGAACTTTCAAATACAGTCATACCTTGGATCCTGAATGCCCTGGAACTTGAACGTTTTGTCTCCTGAATGTTGCAAACCCTGAAGTGATTGTTCTGGTTTGCGAACATTGTTTTGAAACCCAAATGTCTGACGGGGCTTCCGCAGCTTCTGATTGACTGCAGGACCTTCCTGCAGCCAATCAGTAGCCACGATTTGGTTTTTGAACAGATTCCGTTCAACTTCCAAGGTACTAGTGTAAGAAAATACTTTTTCTTACTTTTGTTGTAGGAAGATGTCCTTGGGCCACCGCCTGATAATGAAGATGTAGTCAATGATTTTGACATTGAAGAGGAAGTGGTTGAAGTCGAGAATAGGTGAGTTTGTTGCTGAATAGAGAAATAATTGGCTGGCTTATAAATATGCAACAGCTTCATGTCATTTATATTGTTTGTTTTTAGGGAAGAGAATCTGCTGAAAATCTCCCGCAGAGTTAAGGAGTATAAAGTGGAAATATTGAACCCTCCACGAGAAGGGAAGAAATTGTTGGTCCTGGATGTTGATTATACCCTGTTTGGTAAGTAATGTACTTCATTTTCAAGACATTATTCCCTGGGCCTGGTACCTGCTGATCTTACGGTTTTTGGCAGCAGACCAGAGAGTTGCTCTCTGGGTATAGGTAGATTCATTTGGGTTCCAGTGCAGTCCTGGGTGCTATGCACATGCTCCCTTGAATGGAGTGTAGGTGTATGCCAGAGCCACAGGTAAGGAGAAAAGATGCTGGCATTCAAATAAGGTTTTAAATGACTAATATGAACTGGCTGACTTTCTTCTAGACCATAGATCATGTGCAGAGACCGGGCTTGAGCTGATGAGGCCATATCTGCATGAATTCCTGACATCTGCATATGAAGACTATGATATTGTAATTTGGTGTAAGTTATTTACTTCACAAATTGAAAGTGTTTTCATTATGACTGGAGATGCATTGCCACTTGTGATGTAGGGATCTCTGCTGGAGATGTTGTGGACTTGAGCTGCATCTTTTACGCAATGCTTGATGCTGAACCTTTCTGTTTTATTACATCTCTCAAGCCAGCAATCCTGAGAGGTAGTTTAATGAAGGCTTTAGCCCTTGCGGGACAGTCAGCACAGAACCCCTGTGAATGAAAATCAATACTTGATTAAAAATATCCTCCTGAACAACTTGATAAAATACTCTCTGGGGCAAGTACTCTGATTCAGAAAATGGGTTTTGAATCCCTGTTGGTCATAAACATGGGCTGGGATCCAAAGAGCTACTTTAGGTAACCCAAAGCCTTGGGGATGCCTAGTAGACTGATTTAGGGTTGCCAGACTCAATAGAGGACAGGACTTTTGTGCCTTTAATTGCCCTGCTCTCTTTTGAGTCTGGAAACCTTGAAGAGAAACCAGCAGACCCTTTGTTTAATTTCCAAGCAAAGGGTCTGCTGGTTTCTCTTTAAGGTTTCCAGACTCAAAAGAGAGCAGGGCAATTAAAGGCACAGAAGTCCTGTCCTCTATTGAGTCTGGCAACCCTAGACTGATGGTGAAACTTTGCCCTGTTTTAAATGAAGTTTGTCATGCTGCATTGGGACTCTGTGCGCTACTATAGGAGAAGTGCAAATCAAAGTCTCCCTTGAGTGTTCGGAGCTAGTTGCATGGTCCCTAGGATCTAGGACATGAGAAGGAAAACACACTTAATGTTGAACCACTTTATTTGACACTTCCCATTTGTTTGTGTTCTTGTTGTACAGAAGTAGATCTAATGCTCCCCTCTGCTCCTCCTTGTGTCAAACTGAGTTGTTGAACAAAGTAATGCTGTACTGTATTGCACCCCCTTGTATTTTAAAAGCTTTTTCTTGTTGATGTACATTGTGTGCTTTTTGTTTCAGCATCCTTACAGTAACTCACACTTAAAAAGAGCCCCAAGGCATCCAGATAACTAAGATAAGCAGAACTCAGATAAATAGGAATACAGTGGTACCTCTGGTTATGAACTTAATTTGTTCCGGAGGTCCGCTCTTAACCTGAAACCGTTCTTAACCTGAGGTACCACTTTAGCCAATAGGGCCTCCCGCTGCTGCCGCGCTGCCAGTGTGAGATTTCTGTTCTCATTCTGAGGTAAAGTTCTTAATCCGAGGTACTACTTCTGGGTTAGCGGAGTCTAACCCGAAGCGTTTGTAACCCGAGGTGTTTGTAACCCGAGGTCCCACTGTACACACACTTACAGTGACATGGTGGTAGCATTAGGATTAGAGAGTGACTCACTGGGCAAATTCATGCAATTGTTGGATGAGCTGCTTGCCATGAATATACGAATGCAGGCAAAACTGAAAAACAGTTCAGATGAGAGGGACTTGTTGCATTGAAAACTAATTTGGAGCCTGCATTCATGAATACCCAGAATAGGATAACATGGTATTGAAAGATGCCTTGAAAATACTTCACTTGAAAATACTATGTTTATTCCCTTTCAGCTGCTACCAATATGAAGTGGATTGAAGCTAAAATGAAGGTAAGCCCGATGTGTAAGCTTGTGAGTGTTTTGATTTTCTTGTGTTTTAGAATGTTCTTTGTGTGATCTGCTTCACAAAATGATTCATGTTATTTTAGTCATAGCATAGAACTCTGTTACAAGTGCTAAAATTGGCACGATTAATACTATGGCTTTGGCCCTAAGTTCCCATGAATGCCTCCCTCCTCTCATGGGATGCTCCTACTGGTGACATGCAGAAGGAGAGGCAGATTATAGGAGATTGGTAAACTACAGCAGGGGATGAGCCAGTGTGCAAATTGTCCTTAGGTATTGTTTTTCATTGCAGGAGCTGGGAGTGAGCACCAATGCAAACTACAAGATAACCTTCATGCTGGACAGTGCGGCCATGATAACTGTGCACACACCAAGACGAGGATTAATTGATGTAAGTGTCCTCTTGCCGACCTCTTTTTTCAAGGCAGGAGCATCAGCGCACTGTTCTAAAGTTCAGTGTATGCAATTCAGATTTCAGTACAGTCGTACCTTGGAAGTCAAACGTTCAGAAACCAAAGCGTGGCTTTTGATTGGCTGCAGGAAGCTCCTGCAGCCAGTCGGAAGCTGCAGAAGCCCCGTCGGACATTCGGCTTCCAAAAATAGTATGCAAACCGGAACAGTCACTTCCAGGTTTGTGGCATTTGGGAGCCAAAATGTTTGAGAACTAAGCTGTTTGAAAACCAAGGTATGACTTTATGTTAAAATATAGAATAGGTTCATCACACCAAGAGCCACAGTTCTAAGAGAACTGATTGGCTTTTTGCCACCTGTTGAAGACTCCTCTTTCAACAAACCTTCCAGATATTTTTTATCCCAATATTGTATCTGCACTCAATTTGAAATAGTTTTTATATATGCAATTGTTATATGGGTTTATTGAATTGTGAAATTGCTTTGAGTCACTCCATAGGAAGTGGTTCATAAACAAAATTAATAAGTAAGCATGCCAAGCCATACATATAAAAGAAATACAGCTTGGCTTGCTTGCTGTGCTGGCTGGAGAAACAAGGACTTTCTGCACCAGAATGGGTTGTATCCAGTGAAGTTGTCCTGTTAACTCAAGAGCTTCCCCCAATGCTACAGGACTTTCTCCCTTTCTTCTTGGGTGCTCTCACACCTGCTCCCAAATCTGTTCTGTGGTTTTCCCCATCCCTCAGGAGCACATTTCTGCAAATTATTTTTATATAGTAAAAGCAGAATACTAATGGTAAATTCTGTTGTTGAAATGCTGTTTCACTTGAGGTTTTCTTACAACTTTACATCTACAGGTGAAACCCTTGGGTGTCATATGGGGCAAATTTTCCGAGTTTTACAGCAAGAAAAATACTATTATGTTTGATGACATTGGGCGAAATTTTCTTATGAACCCACAAAACGGACTAAAGGTAATGTTTAGCATTCTTTTATAAATGTCAGCTTACCTAGTATGGAGTGTTAGGGGAGGGGTAATACCTCTGGTAGGGGAGAGGTCATGCTCCTTTTGGGGTTGTTTATCCACCTTCGCTCCTCACCCCGCACTCAGCTCTCACCTGTGGCTCCTTGAAGCTGTCGGCATGTGACAGTGCCCACAGCCCAGCTAATCTCTTGACTGGCTGGCTAAACCAGGTAAGGTAGCCAATGGGTCTCAAACCCTTGGTGAGTTAGGGACTTCCCCTGCATATGAAGACAGGCTCCAGCGGATTGAGCGGATGAGACTGATAGTGGGTCCATTGTCTCTTGAGATGGATGCCAACAGCCTAGAGGAAGAAAACTCAAGTGGGTTGAAATTTGAGAAATTGTGCCAATGGAATGTGTCTTTGATCCTATGTGCACTACTGCTGGTTGGGTGGCAGGTCACTGTTGTACCAACATGCCAGTATCTGTATTCCTCACTGCACCATCTTGATTGCAGCACTTCCCACATTGTTGTATGGAAAGAATTACTCTTCAAATGAATATTTTCTATTGGTTGTGCTGACCATCCCTTTCTTCACAGCTCCATGCACACATTTCGGCTATTGGATTTTGGCCATTATTTGGAATTGCTTTGACCTCGGGGGTTGTGCCACTCACCCTTTGGGATTATCATATATTTGTGATCTTAGATCACCCTCCAAGGAGCTGAGAGCCAATGTTTTTGGCTTCACAATCAGCCTATGAGGGAGCTTAAACTGAGAGAGCCTGACTTTCCAAAGATACTAGATAAAGTTAAAAACCAAGTTAGTGTTTGAATTTCTCTTATCCAGCCCCGCCACTCTGGCCACTGCACCGCATAATTCCTATGGTGAAGCTACAATGGTCTTTGGAAGCTCCCCCCCCCCATGCCCCAGTGCATGTGAAGACAAGATGTTTTGTGGTGATCTGGCAGTTGCTTATCAAAGTTTTGATTGGGGGGGGGGTATTTAAGAGAGCTAGAAATAAGTTGAAACAAAATAAATACAATCCTTCCAGTACCACCTTAGAGACCAACTAAGTGTCATTGGTATGAGCTTTCGTGTGCATGCACACTTCTTCCCCAAAGATCTTGGCAGATACAGAAGAAGTCCCAACCCCATGTCATAAGGAGGAAAGTATTATTAGAGTAAGAACTAGTCATACCAGCTACAAAGATTTGTAGTATAGCAGTACATGCAAGTAGAGATTTCTGCATGACACTGTTTGGGTGGTTTAAAAGCATCAACTAAAGCCCTGAGTATAAGACCAATTGCAGTCGTTAACAGTCGTCAACAGGTTTACCACACCTATCAGCCAATCACTCATTCCCACCACCCTTCTAATACCCCTCCCCACCCTCTCACTATATAGAAGGGTCTGGTGACTTTTGTTTCAGTGTATCTGAAGAAGTGTGCAGGCACACGAAAGCTCTTACCAATGATAAACTTAGTTGGTCTCTAAGGTGCTACTGGAAGGAATTTTTTAAATTTCGTTTCAACTATGGCAGACCAACACGGCTACCTACCTGTAAGTAGAAATAAGTTGTCTGCAAAAATGTAGGCAATTTGTGCTTTAGTACCTAGACTAAAGGTATAATGTAAAATAATGGAAATTTGAAGGCATACTGTTTAGCATTCATATGATAAGATGCTTAGGGTGTGTCCAAAGCATTTCACATTATCTCAGTAGTTGACTCCTGCCAGGTAGTACTATCATCCCCATATTGCAGGTAGACATGTGCTTACATAACCACTTGTCTAAGGCCATTCATTCAGTTGATGACAGGCAAGAGTTAACTAAGGAGCTTCGCATCTCAGTCTCTTACTGAGGAGCCCTGTGTATGCCTACTCAGACGTAGGTCCCCATTTAGACCAATAGAACTTGCTCCATGGCATCTTAACTGCTATTCTGCAGCAGCCTTCCTGTTTATACCATTGTGTTTCCAATGGTAACTATTTTCCCTTTTTATGACATCAATGAAAAGGTGGCAGCAGAATATTGTTGCTTTTGCTGTAATGGCAGAGGCCTCTGTAGGGACCTGTCAGAAGTATTACAGACCACGAGAGAAATGTAGCCTGAATGAACTGAAGGGACAGCATGTACCCATTCTGAAATGGTTGTCAACAAAGTTACATGTCAGTGTCTCCCCCCCCCCCCCCGCCTCCCAAACATCTTGGTGTTTTTGGAAAATGTTTGTCCTGGAAAAGACATCTGGCTGTTGTGGTACAAGCGTTGCCCTTTGTAAAGTCTCTCTGCTTCTTGAGAAATGGTGACAGATGAGTGGAAATTGCTTTAAAAGTGCTGTTCAACTAGATGGAGGCTTGATGGAGTGCACCGCTGACAGAGCGGTATCATTGCCTCCCCCTGGGAAAAGAGAGCCGGTGCGCTGCAGCTCAGACTTTTATTGACAGCAAGACAAATTGGAGGTGACCGTTTATGAGAAATGCTGCTGTATAAGGAATCGAGATCAGATGTTCTACCAGAGGCAACAGAATTTAATCAGCCATTCCACATGGGATTAACTTATTGTCCCCAAACCTTTGATAAATGTGACAAGTGGTGCTTGGAATGAGCTTTAGAAGCCTCTCAGAAGGACGTGGTCCCCACTGTAGGCTACGGTGACAAAGATAACATCAATTGTCTCTCCAGCTTAGTTTTTGTGTACCTAGAAATTAAGTATGCACAGAGTGCTCTTTATTTCCTTTTGGACAGAGTTTTGGGATAAACTGAAGCCTGAAACAATGGACTGTCTGGCAGAGCGCATGCTTTGCTTATGGAATGACCCAATTCAGTCCCTGCCATCTCCAGTTAAAAGGATATTGGGTGGTAGTTATGTGGCAGACCTTTGCCCTGGCTTTTGGCAGCCACTGCCACTCAGAGTAGATAACAAAGGTTATGTTGCTGTTTTGGCCTCTCTTACCTTGGAGTAAGCACCATTGAATTCAGTAAGACTTCTGAGTAGACATGGTTAGGATTTTTGCTGTTAGCTCAGCATATTGTATTAATTTACATGACCCTTAACAACTTTGGTTCAGGATACTTTAAGGACTGCCTGATCCCTGAAATTTTCATGGGACTCTCTATTGGTGATCCCCATAATGCAGGTGCATGCCTCATATCGACCAGGAGCTATGCACCCAGTACTGTAGTTCCAACTGTGGAATTCCCTCCCAGATGAGATAATAGCAGTCCTCCTCTCCTTATTGAATTTCAGGCACTTGATGACCTTTCTATCGCAGCATGCTTTTGATTAAGTCATATGAGTCCTATTTTACTTTTTTTAACTTGAGGTTGTTATTTTAAACTACTTATTATATGACAGGTGCATTTTTTATTGATCTGCAAACTGCTTAGAGGCTATCTGTCATGAAAATAAGAAGTTATGAGCGCATCATACTATCTGATACCCTTATAATTTCTAAGATTCCAGGTTGGGTTCTTACCATGTAACTAAGCTTAAGTATGTAGAACTGAGACAATCACATATTCCTCCCCTGTCCTCTTCTTCTGTTTCCCTTGTGTCACATTTTCGGTTGTAAGCTCCTCGGGGAACAGGGCCAGGTTCTTGTACTCTGTAGATAGATGATAGATAGATAGATAGATAGATAGATAGATAGATAGTATTCTTAATGGAAGGTGCCTGGGATTAAATCTTAGATCTTCTGCACCCAAAGTATGTGATCTGTTACTGGGTAAAAGGCACACCTGTTGCCTTTGTAGCTTTAAAGTTTGCTGCGCAAATTTCACTAACTCGTGTTCGTGATTAGTCACAGTCAAGCTTCCAATCAGGGTACTTGACAGGCTACTCTCCATTTTCTATTGGGAGACAGCAGTTGACAGTGCTGAGTGGGCTTTTTAGTGGATGATGAATGCATGGTGCGTATTTTCTTCTTTCCGCAATGGGAGACTGTAGTTTTTAAGGCCGGAAGAAACACCATTCTTTGTATAGGTCCTAGAAGAGAGGGCTGCATTTGGGAGACTGCCTTTCTTCCTGGCAAGCGAGATCAAGAGAAGCCAGCCCTGCCTCCTAGAAACAGAGCAGAGTGCTTCTGAAGATGGCAGGGAGAGGAGTAGAATGCCATGTAGAGGTCGATGTTGGAGGATTGGAGGTGCTGGCACTAGTGGATTAGGAAGGAAAGAAGCAAGATCTGCAGGTGTGAAGTGAGACCACTTCTCACCACCCTCTGACTTTTTAAATGTGTGGACATACTGATGCATCTGCCTATGGCTATGCTGCAGTAGAAAAATTACATGTTTTACTTTTAGAGTGGCTTTGCATTTAGGTGACACTGTATGAATACGGTAATTATACATGAATAGTATTCTTCATGTTTTCCCCATATAATAACTTCCTTGTGTAATATATAGAAGCCGTAATGTAAATTCTCAAAATATAGCTTGCCTGTGTTGTGAGTTCATGTTCACATGGAGGCCTGATTGTCTCTTTGAAGTAAAAAGAGCTTTTGCTAGTTTGTTTTTAGCAGTAAGTATCCTGCAAAGGACCCAGTAAGTATCCTGCAAAGGACCCAGGTGGCGCTGTGGTTAAACCACTGAGCCTAGGGCTTGCTGATCAGAAGGTCGGCGGTTCGAATCCCTGTGACGGGGTGAGCTCCCGTTGCTTGGTCCCAGCTCCTGCCAACCTAGCAGTTCGAAAGCACCTCAAAATGCAAGTAGATAAATAGGAACCGCTACAGCGGGAAGGTAAACGGCGTTTACATGTGCTGCTCTGGTTTGCCAGAAGGCTTTGTCATGCTGGCCACATGACCTGGAAGCTATACGCCGGCTCCCTCGGCCAATAATGCGAGATGAGCGCGCAACCCCAGAGTCGGTCACGACTGGACCTAATGGTCTGGGGTCCCTTTACCCTTTACCTATCCTGCAACAAGGAGAAAGTTGCCCTTGAGTTCAGCAGCTGCTATGCTGCGATGTATGTTGCTAGAAGCACCTCAGTAGTTCATAAAAACATTATTTGCAAATACTCTGAAAGGTTGATTGTTTGAGCTACCGCGTGGATATGAATAGGACATGGGGGGAGGACAAAGTCCATTTGCAAATAATATTTTGGGCTTTTAGAGTACACTGCAGGTCTCTGCAAGAAGGGAGGGATGGAGCCTCCCTGGCAAGTAGGATGGAACCAGAGAACTGAGTCAAAGGGTCAGGTTCTTAGACAGGTTCTTACAATATTATCTGCTCAACAAATGGTAGCATGTTAAGTTTGGGTATGTTCTCTATTTTTCTCTTTAAGATATGTATCATTTACACCTGGTTTCTTTCTCAACAGATAAAACCCTTCATGAAAGCACATTTAAACAGAGATAAGGATAAAGAGCTTCTAAAACTTACTCAGTATCTCAAGGAAATAGCAAAATTAGACGACTTTTTGGAGTTGAACCACAAACACTGGGAAAGGTAAGGGTGAAATGCTGTTCTTGTTCAGCATTGTGCTTCAACAATATCAAATTTTGCTTCCTGCTGGCCCAATCAGAACTGATAGCAACTCCATTAGCAGAGGTGCCTGAATTAGTGTCAGTTCAATTTGTTAGCAATTTTGTCTATGACCTTTTCATATGCAAATGTTTAGGAAAGTGACAAAGACAATACCATAGCAGGGTGGGATCACCATAAAAAACACAGTAGCCAGTATGTCTGCAACCAGGGCTTCCCTACTTACATATAAAACAAATAGTCCCAATGACCTTGGTGGAATCTACTTGCTGACTCAGGCTAGAGAAGTCTGTGCTTCTCAAAATTCTGCTAACTGCATGCATTGTACGTGGCTTGGCAGTCTTGGCTCTGTACTTGAGATTTAACTGCAGTTGACTCCAATGAAAATGCATACCAAGCATTTTCACTTGGAGAAGGAGCTAACATTAAGGCATTTTCCTTGAGAACTGGACCATAGCTCCTCCTTCAGTCAGAATGCTTCTAAACTTTGGACCACCAAAGTTTTTGTTCCTTTTCCCATTGTGGTGTGAAGGATTTGACCTTAGGGATCTCGGTTAGATCTCTGTATTCTTATGTATAGGTAAAAGGTTAAGGACCCCTGGACAGTTAAGGTAAATGGCGTTTCCGCGCGCTTCTGGCTTCTGTCACGGTGTTCTGTTGCGCCAGAAGCGGTTTAGTCAGGTGGGCCACATTACAGGAGGGTTGAATTGTGAACCAGCTCTACTTTTTAAAGACTCTTTGTAGGTAGAGTGTGCAACATTTTTACTTTAGAGCAGGTGTGCCTGACATAAAGTAATGCAGCCTTCTCCAACCCTGCAGGTGATGTTAAGGCTCCAACTCCCATCAAACCCAGCTAGCATGGCCAATAGACAGGAGTGATGGGAGGTGTAGGATGAAATACCAGGTTGGAGAAGGCTTTGTGAATAGACGAACCTTTCAGGACTATGAAACCAGCACCAGGCTGTAGTTTAGAAGGCATCTGTGCTAGGGGTTGATCTTTTGAGTCCTGCAAACTGACTGGTGTTCAGTCCAGATCTATGTGCTGTGTTCCCTATTAAGATCACCTCCTGACAACTTTACTTTGACATTTATTTGTTGGAAGCTCAGAAATTAGAGGCAAGAAGTTGCTATTGGTCAGTAGACATTAAAAGCGCAACTGGGGTAATCGGCTGTTGATGTGTGACTCACACCTGCTCTCCAAAGCAATATTATCTGGTCTTGATGGTTCTATCTACCACATTTTAATCAGGCTGTGGTTAAAAAAAATGCCTAGCACTTCACTCAGAGTCGTGAGTGTGAACATTCACATTCATCTTACAACATACTTTCTTTGGTCACAGTTGCTAAAGTAACTGATAACTCCTGATAACACATGCTCAAGGTATGAATCTGAGCAATTTGGACATGATTTAGGCACTTTAACAATTTGCCCTCTTTTTGAGTGCGTACTGCTTTCCCTCACCAGCTATAAATTTCAGAATGCTATTTAGACATCTCCGTCAAGATCTTTTGAGTGATTTTTTTTATGCCCATAGGTTTGTTTTACTGGTTGGATCTTAACAACAAGTGAAAGATTTGTGCTGATACTTTAGAATATTAATATGTGCTACTGCTGAAAAATGCTCTCTTAAAATTCTAGGGCATATGAGCAGTGCATATTGCCTAACCTTTTTTATAATGTATTTATTTACTCCTGCTACCCATTCAGTAGAGGAGGTACTGAAAGATTAAGAAGTAAACTAGGATAGTACTATGAATACTTTCAGAATATCGAGAATCTATTGTATCAGTAATTCCATATGTTTTAAATGCGCACCATTGTATATGGCCCTGCGTATGTTGAAATATATTATAAGTGTTTTAATTTTTGGCTTTTTCTTCAGGTACCTTTCAAAGAAACAAGGACAGTAGCTTTATTTTGTGACATTGAAACCAGGCGGAACATAGAGACCCTTTGACCTTTTCTCTTGTGTAAGCTAGAATAAAGTAGTGCTGGACACTGACTTAACCACCCGAACAAAAGCTTATACCTGGTCTTCCCGTTGGTTTGCTCTAGGTCTCTCTGTCTCTCTTCTGAAGATCGCCACTAACAACTGAAAGGGAAAATCATTTGCTTACCCCTCCCTCCCTTGCATTTATCTCTGGGGTTACTATTTAAAAAGCAATGTCATTTGTACTGCTACTGTAGTATCCCCAAAACGTTAAAGACCACATTGTTTGGAAATGGGGTGGAACCCCCCCCCCCCAACATTCAGACCAAAAAGAAGAGGAAGATCCCCCAACCCAGATATTTACTATGGAGCCAGTTTGTTTTTTCTGCATTCTCAGTTCTAGAAACCATTTCCCCTTCCCTGTTTATGGTATTTAAGTCAATGAACTATAAGATGTCAAATTATGTATTATAGTATGTCAAGTGTTCCTTTTGTACAAAACAGTTTTAAGGATGGAAAGCACCACTAGAGGGCGAAGATACCTTCATATGTGGATTGTGATAATAAAACTGTTATGACTGGAGAGAAGAGGAGGGATTTGAAAACAAAACCTTTTAATGCTTGGTTGAAAAGCATTCCTTTTGTTTCGTTTTTGTTTAACAACAACAAAATCTAACCAGAGTAAAGGTTTAAACCTGAAAAGAGCTAAGAGCCTAATTCCTTAAAGCATGAACATTAGCTGTTCTGTTCTTGTTAAATCTTGTCAGGATACAAGCTCTTTTACTGGCAATATTCAGCCACAGCTGTTCTAAAGTGTCACTTGTGCTGCTTCAACCTGCACTGTGGAATTCTGATGCGCCTGCTGTCTCACGTCCCTTATCATGCCATTCTTGTATTTGAAAGCAGATTGCTCCTTTCAAATAAAGATAGCATATATTGTTCTTAAGGAACTATAGCAGGTGTGCTAATAATGATGATGATGATAATAATAATAATAATAAATGCCTTTTCTTAAAAGCTGTGTTCCATTGTTTTCTCAAGCTTCAATACAAACAAGGCCCCGAGTCTCATTCTCTACCGACTGAGCTATCCATGCCCTGCATTTATGTCACTTTTGATTCCTGAATGGATGTATAACAAAGTATGCGGTGTGTATGGGATTTGCTTCCACTATCCAGAGGGTTTAAGAGGGTTTGGAATGGATTTTAGTCCTTATATCTGCTAAGATAGCATCTCTGGTGGAAAGTCCCACTTCAGTTGTAAAAAAATTCACCTTCTATTCTTTAGAGCTACTGAGAAGCTGAATAAGGAGTTCTCAAGGAGTGTTTTATAGGACTATTCGATAGGCATTGCAGGAATAACAGATAACTTCACAGAGTAATTACAGTTTCTGGCTCAACTCAGTTTGCATCACTTAGTAAAAGGTGGAAGAGAATCCCTTTGTTGCAGTGAGGAAATTACTTGGAAGCAATGATCGAGTAACTTGGTTATGCATAATTTCGGTGCCCATTCTTAAGCAGTGACCATACTGGGCAACTTTATGATGGGGCACCTCAAATGTTTGAGGAATGAGCTTAGTTTTACTATCATCAAACATCCATTCTCATTCTGTTCCAGTGGCAAATCCAAATGCTTTGGAGGTTTTAGCAGTGCAGATGCTCCATACTGTGTATGTACAGAGACCTCCACATACCGGTATGCATGAAGCATGGATGCCTTAACATAAATGCAAGTTCTCTAAGCATATGGTGAGGCTTACTTGGTCCCTCAAAACTTCTAGACCTGACCAGAAGTCATAAACCTTTTTAAACTGGCCAGATTCTTGCCTACCTCAGCATGGTTCTGCCAGAGGAACCAGAAGCACATTAATCAGAATCAGAAACTTGACATCAAATTCCTCTTGGTGCAAAATTTGGCTGGCTGTCACCAAATTCGCTCTTAACAAATCAGTTCCTTGTGAATGGTAGTGGCAACAAGGACCGTAGCTCTGCGGTAGTACATAATAAAGGTAAAGGGACCCCTGACCATTAGGTCCAGTCATGACCGACTCTGGGGGTGCGCGCTCATCTCGCATTATTGGCCGAGGGAGCCAGTGTACAGCTTCCAGGTCATGTTGCCAGCATGACAAAGCCGCTTCTGGCGAACCAGAGCAGTACACGGAAACACCGTTTACCTTCCCGCTGTAGCGGTCCCTATTTATCTACTTGCACTTTGATGTGCTTTCGAACTGCTAGGTTGGCAGGAGCTGGGACCGAGCAACGGGAGCTCACCCCGTCGCAGGGATTTGAACCGCCGACCTTCTGATCAGCAAGCCTTAGGCTCTGTGGTTTAACCCACAGCGCCACCTGTGTCCCTGGTACATAATAGTATCCCACTATAGTTTTGTGTGGTGTCTATTGCTTGCTTTCACACGGTCCTAGGCACAATCCTTCTCATTTCCAGCTAAAATGAGCAGGAGGCAGGTGATGTGAAAGACCTTGGCCTGAGCCATGGAAGAGAACTGTCAGAGTAGACAACAATGAAGGTGGATCCATTAGAATGAATGGGGCACTGCCACACCAGCCACCCACTAACTGCCTGCCTCCTTCCTTACACCCAGTGCAGAAGTTGCACTTGTCAGCCTCAGTACTGCTGCCTTTGTGGAACTTGGCAGGGAGAAGGATGGGGACAAAACCAGAAATTGATGCCTAGTCTTCTGATTAGTTCTGGATCCACAGAGCCATTAGGTCTGGCTACCTACTGTTCACCTCCATGCCTTCTAATCTACCAGTCACAATGGGTTCTATCCATTCTATAGGGCTGTGGGCCCACTGAAATTAATGGGCATGGCTAATTTAGGTCCATTGATTTTAAGTATGTCTACTCCAAGTAAAACAATTGGATACATCCCGTAGTCTGACCTGATAAAAGGCAACTTCCTGATTCTGGTGCCATCCTCCCCTTAAAGATCACCTTGTTATCTTTGAGCTCAGGGAGATTCTGACAATTTATTTCAGAGATGACTGAACAGTGAAATGTGCACAAACTGAATTTTCCAAGGGTGGGGAGCTAGAAAGATGAAAATTTGTGAATGGGTTTTGCTTTTGCTTTTTTTTAAGGCACTAGAGGGCGCAACTGCAGCCGAAATATATACACTAATTCCTAGAATATTCAGCATCCAAGTGGACCTGTGTAGATAACTTTGGCAAAAAGCAATAATGTGCATTCGAGTCATAGTAAAGCACAATGTTTAAGACAAACATGCTGTTTTGCAATATTTTATATATGAGGCTGACATGGTTTTCTATTTAAAAACTATTGAAACTAGTACAGCTTGTTCAAAATATCAAACCATCAAAAATAATTCAATAAAAATTAGAATTAAATTGCTAGAAGGTAAAACTAATGGAATAAGCATGTCTTAAAACATTTTCTAAAAGCAAATGAGACAGTTTATAGTGCGCCTCAATGAGAATGGAACTGGATATCTTTTTTAAAAGTGGGTTCTTAATGTACAACCCCACTGAACATAATTTTCCTCTAATCAACTAAAACTGGGAGATGGAGGGTACTCCTTTCCATAATTTGAAATTTAAAAAACAAAACCTAACTGAGCATACTCCAAAGGTGACAATGGCAAGTGTAGGTTGACTTTAGCCAAAGTCAGACTGTCAAGTTCCTGGGAGATGGAGCTGCTTCCTGCCCCTAAAAATGTTCCCAAGAAAAAGTGCTTCTTCCCCTCTCTCGAATGCCATCCATTGATTTATATGGATGAAAGTAAAGTTGTGTTCTTGGAACATTTTTAGGATGACACCTAAATATTGCATGGGCATCTGCATGAAAGGGGAGGGGGGCAGGCTGGATCCTCACAGAAATTTGGGGGTCACTGCGCTTGTACTTTTGCCTCATATTTCAGTTTCTTAAAATGTATGAAACTTTAAAAAAATATCTGGAGATTATTACTTATCTGTGGGTTATGGGGGACACCCGCCTTCCCACCTACCCCATGGGCACTTATGCCCACTTGAGAGGAGCAGGTTTTCTCCTATCAGTCAATAGTCTTGCTGTTTTCTTTGTTCAACAGAACTCCTCTGATGCTTTGAGAGAACTAGGCCTTAGGAGTTTCACCATGTCGCCACTGGAAGCTGCTGGGTGGGGAGGAGAGTGACTAGTTATGGAAGCTACTGTAAACTTTTCATAGCATACAGATCCTGGAGATTCCCCTCCACCCCGCTGGCCCAGCACCCGTTTTCTTTGCTTGTCACCCCATAGCTGCCAAGTCTCCCGTTTTCCCCGGGAAACCCCCATTTTTCCAGCTGTCCCCAGCTGAAAAAACGGATTTTTTTGTTTTTCCCCAGTTTATTCTGGCGTGGCGGCCATTTTGGAACTGGGCGGAGCATGCTCAGAAGCGACTTTTGATGCTGCTATGCCCAGTTCCAAAATGGCTGCAGCGCGACTTCTGGTGTGGCGGCCATTTTGGAACTGGGCACAGCAGCATCAAAAGTCACTTCTGAGCATGCTCCGCACAGTTCCAAAATGGCTGCCGCGCTACTTCCGGTATGCTACTTTCGGTCCGGTCCCTTATTTTTCAGAGACAAACTTGGCAGGTATGGTCACCCCTCTATAAAGGTCCCTAACACATGCTTGATTAACTGGTTGGATTAAAAGAAAAACCAACCAGGATTAAAAATTTGCCTCAGTTTATGTCAGTTTATTTCTGAGAAGGAGAATACATTAGATAAGGAAAGATTGTCTTTGTGCATAGAAGGAGCCTAGTGGGATTTCTTGGAAACACCAAATTTATGGTTATGCATGCCAGTTGTTCCCATTGCCTGCCTTGGAAAGGAAAGGAAGAAAGAAGAAAACTTACTGTACAGTGATACCTCTAGTTGCGGACTTAATCTGTTTTGGGGTGCCATTCGCACCCCGAAAAGTCTGCAACTAGAGCGCCTCTTCTGTGCATGTGCACAGTGCGATCAAGCGCCTCTGCACGTGCACAAAGCACGCAGATCGCTTCTGCGCATGTGTGGGCAGCAAACCCGGAAGTAAACACTTCCAGGTTTGCTGTGTGCGTAAGCTGAAAGTCAATAACGGAACGCAACACGAGGTATGACTCTACATTATAATAATGGCTTCCTCTGCGCTTCCACTTGTCCCACTGCTTTCCCTGGGGAAACCCACTCCTTACTGCTGGATTGGAGCAAATGTCAGGTTTTCTGCAGATGGATGTTTGCTCCAGTTGAGAGGTAAAGAGCGGGTTTTCCTGGGGAAAAGTGGTGGGGCGAATGGACCCATGCCTAGACCGCAGGACAAGCGAAGTGTGGACGAGTCCAATGTGACATTCAAACACAAGTAATGAAACTCTGGTGTCCCTGGCCTGCCAACAACCTTACTCCCCCCCCACACTTTTGACTCATTATGCATGCATTTGTGAACATATAGGGTAGTAGTCAGCTACGAGGAGATGTACTGAAATTACGGGACCCAACTTAATCATGTTCATTCATTTTAGTGGGTGTACTCTTGAGTAAAACTTGAATGCCACCCTTACATTTTAATTCAGTGGTGTGGAGCCTGGGGCCTACCAGATGGTTGTGGGACTTCCACTCCTGACCGGGTCAATGGGAGTTGGAGTCCTCCACCCCTAAGTTAATTTGAGTTGTGACTCAACAGGACTTAGGCCTGTGATCTATTTTCAGTGAAAAGACCTAACCTTGGAACATCATGAATTCAATAAACTTGTTGAAAGGGTTGGGTGTGTTTTAAGCCCTGGCCAGTGCCTCCCATGCAGCACAAACACATCTAGAATCCACTAGAAGTGCAAGGCTTCTGTGACGAAAGACAAGTCTTTGGTGTTCGGATTTAGTAATTTGTGTTGAGGGGAAAATATTCAATAACACTGAAATGGGCAAGTTGCATGCAGAAAGTCTCAAGTCTCTGCAGAAACTTTTGTCTGAAACCTTAGAGACCTGCTCTCTAGGAGTGGGGAAACTGTGGCCCTCTAGAAATTGGAGGACTACAATCATGGGATGGGAGAACAACGACATTTGAAGGGCCATAGGTTCCCTAGCCCTGGTCTAGACAGTATTGAGCTAGATGGACCAATGATCTGACTTGCTATAAGGCAGCTTCTTATGTTCTTCATCATCTAGGTGACTTTTGACTTGATTGCATGCATTGAGACAGGCCATTGGACTGGTGTCAACTCTCTTCCCCATCCACTCTGCCAAATAACACTCACCAGATTTCTGAACACAAGCACCTGTTGCTGTACATCTTAACTGTGCCACAGACAGGCCTAGAATTATGGAATCTGTAATGAAATTTGAGGCAGGTGGAAGACCTATCCAACTGATGGGCCATGAGCCAGCAGCAGTCAACCTGAAAAGATAATAATTGAGTGTTCAACACACCCATTGAATGTCTGGCCTTGTGGCTAATATGCCAGGTAACTGAATGCAGGATGGAATGGGGTAGCTAAGGAAGCTTACTTATTTAGAGTCTTTATAAGCTGCCCTCCAACCGAAGTTCATGGGGTGGGAAATGCAATTAAACGATGACTCAAAACTAAAACAGATCACATGCAAAACCCATTATTAAAACATCAACAAATGCTTTCAGGGAAGTAAAATCACATTTTCTTTTCTTTTTAAAAGCCTTTTATTTAATATTGAGGCAGCTTGGTATGAGAGGAGCTGATATATGGGCCCCAAGTCATTTAGGGCTTTATATGTCATCATAAGCACCTTGAATTGGGCCCAGAAGAAAATGGGCAATAGTGCAGTTCTTTCAAAATAAGTGCTATATGTGTCTGGCCAGCCGTGCCCATTAGTGTATTTTGTACCAGTTGAAACCCCTGGACCATTTTCAACAGCAGTCCCACATGAAATGCATTACAGTAGCCCAATCCAGAGAATGGAGAACTATGGCTAGGTGTCAAGTGACAAAGTTGGTTCCAGGAGCACCTCTCCACTAAGCTACAGACCTCCGCTCCTTCAAGGGTAATGCAGCCTGACCTGGAATAGTGGTCAGGGGTGATGGGAATTGTAGTCCCAAAACATCTGGCGGGCTGAGGTTGCCTATGCCTGCACTAGTTGCTCAACTTTCCCTGCTAAACTGATGGCAGAATAATGAAATAATGGCTAAACCAAAAGATGAACAGATGTAATGTCAGTGTCACAATATTTGTTCATGATATTTTGCTCCTGCATTTACAGTGGAAATCTCAGCTATGAGGGATTGGCAGGTTTATCTCTAGTAAAAACTGCCTTAGAAAAAGCTGACATGGGAACCCTCCAGTTGTGTTGGGTGATGGAATAAATTGGGTTTCCTTTGGTTTCAGTCCTTGCTTAGTGTAGGATTTGGTTATGGTGAGTAGACCAAGATGATTTGAAGACAACTTGGAAACTTCTGCTGGTCCAAAATGCAGTGGCCAGATTTCTGACTGGGTTCCATTTAGAACTCATACAACTCCTGTTTTAAAACAGCCGCAATGGTTGACAGTTTGTTTCTGGGCTCAATTTTACATGCTCACTCTAGTGTTTATTGCCCTTAACAACTTAGACCCCAAATAACTGAAAGACCACCTCCTTCCCTACAGACCTTCTTGGCTGTTAAGTTCAGCAAAGGAAGCCCTTGTGGTAGTTTCATCACTCTCAGAGGTTCAGAGGGGGAGGACAACCTAGGAAAGGGCATTATTCATGAAACCCCTAAATTGTGGGACTCCATTCCCCATAGAGTGTGTCTGGCCCCTTCATTTTACAGCTTTCATTGCGTACTGAAGATGACCTCTTTACCTTTTGACACTTGAGACATATATTTTTAGGACCAATGTTAGCTGTAACTGCAATTTGTTTTAAATCATTTTAATGTTGTATTTAACATTGCTGTGACCTGCCCTGGGACCTTCTGGGGAAGGGCAGGCAATCTGGCAGGCCTTGGGAGCTACAGAGATGACAGGGGCTTCCATCAACAATATGATTCAACCTCTGCTGTTTGTGCTTTGAGATGCTTCTGAATCTGAAGTTGCACCAGTAATCCCAAATTACACCTGCAGCTAAAGGCTAAGAAGACTGATCCCTTCTGTCAAATTTGTGTCTGGCCACCATTACTCAATTGCCGGAGACTTTTACTGTGTTCTACACAGGGTTGCCCTTGATAATGTTCTGTAAGCATTTGACGGATTATGATTATTTTGATGAGTGATACATTTTGCTGTAATTTTTCCGAGTCTGCCCCTTGGATTTTTGTATGAATTTTATTGTAATGCATTGCTAAACCTCCTGCACCTTGGATTTTATGCTTTTTAAAATAGAATTGAAAAAAAGAATTTAGAGACTTTTTTCTGTGGCGAGCAACAAATAAACAATTGACAATAATATTTATAAGTTCATTATACCTCTTTTCTAGCATTTATACTGCCTCCCTATTATCTTTTAGGCTCAACCCCCAGCTGCTGGTTATGATATGTAAAGCCTGGAAATACCATATCCTTCCTTAGGTCCTATTCCTGAGAGTACCACCCCCCCCCCATTTTTCAAAATTACCACCCATGTTGAATATTATATCGAAGAGCGATTAGAAGCATGAAGGTCCCCCCCCCCGTGGCTGTCCCCCAATGATACAATTTCCTTCTGTGGAGATGCAGCAAAGCCCAAATCTAAGTGTTGTCCAACTTGGTGTAAAAAAAACCCCTTCATTTCATTGGACAGAGATGGAAAAGGATGAAGATGTTTTCATATTTATTACATTTCTTCCCTCCCTACAAAAACATCCGTATTTTATAATTTCTTGGAAATTCAGCTCAAACTAGAACTAGGGTGTGTGTGTGTGTGTGCATATATACTGATCTGAATGACACAGTAATAGCCTAGGCAAGGCATAGATTTGAAAGGGATATTGTAGGCCTTCTACTCCAACGCCTTGGTCGAGGCAAAAACTCAGAGGTGGCTGTCAGCCTCTGCTTCAAGACCTTCACTTAAGGAGAACCCAACACTGCTCATGTAGGGAACCAGCTGCTCCTAGAGCTAAGTTGTTTCTCCTAATGTTCAGCTGAAACCATCTTTTCCTTTAACCCTATTCAATTAAACAATGCCCTGTCAGGCAACAGAGAACAATCCCAATGTCAAAAAATGGGGCAAGTGGCCGTGGGTTTTGTGGATTGATGCTGGAGTGCCAAATGTTTAATTAGAGGTGCTTGATCTGAATTTGTTCTTAGGTAATGGTAAAGGGACCTCTGACCATTAGATCCAGTTGCGGACGACTCTGGGGTTGCGGCGCTCATCTTGCTTTATTGGCTGAGGGAGCCAACAATGCTTTCGAACTGCTAGGTTGGCAGAAGCAGGGACCGAACAACAAGAGCTCACCCCATCGCGGGGATTCGAACCACCGACCTTCTGATCAGCAAGCCCTAGGCTCTGTGGTTTAGACCACAGCGCCACCCACTTACATGACTCTAAATCATATATCATATGGCTCCTATTTTGTGAGCATAAGCTGTCAGCCTTCCCTTTGGCAAGAAGCACGTAGATGTGTGAATTCTTCCCAGATGTCAGGAACGTGTCTCCCCCCCCCCCCGAGCGCAGGAGAAGAGTTAGACTCAGAAATCGAATTAAACGAACGAGGGGCAGACTCTGCATATGAGAGCTGTCTGTCAGTTGAGAAAGGGCAGTTCGACCCCCCATTCCCGGGGAAAACTCTGTTAGCTCTCAAGATGAAGAAGAGCTGGAAGGCAGCCAGAGCGTTGCTAGGCAACCAGCAGATAAGTAGAGGTCTGAGTCTGGGTCAAGTAGCAGTGGGGAGGGGGCAGGCCAGCCTCTCAGTCCTCATGCTAGGCCTCTAGATAAGATCAGATGGTAACGGAAGGGCAAGAGGGGAAAGGCGGGAGTTTGGCGTCCTTCCTGCTGTGGGAGGGGCAAAATTTCAGACTGACCAACTATCGTAAATGTGAGCAGGTGAGAAGCCATGCTCTGGATGTGTCTTTTTTTTTTTGTAAATAAACGTACATAAAACTGCCGGAGAGTTATTACTTCTTATCGGGGCTTGGTTGCCTGCCAGAGATCATTACACCACAGATGCAACCTTCAGCATAGCTTGTCACATAGATCTTCCCCAGTTTATGTGAAGAGTATCCATGTCTGTGCTAGATTTCCTGGAGGCATCTGTTGCTGGTATGAAACCTCTCCATATGACCCTGGAGATTCTGGGTGTGTCAAGTAGCAGTGAAAGCACTTAACACTGAGCATAGGTCCTGGTTTAGTGCGCTGCTGCAAATGTTTCTTAAAAATTAATCATTCCACATAAGACGGGAAAGTCTTTATTTTGAATCAACAGATCAGGAGAAACTTGAAAAGAACAAAAGCTTGAGTGGATTAGGATGTGGCAGGATGAGATGAAAAGAGCAAGGCAGAGCTGCCAGAGATGAATGGAACACGCCTCCATAGACCGTGTGTGGCAATGACTCAGCATTTCCCATAATGCTTAAAATGGATCTTCCCTTGACTTGCTCTAGGGCGAAAACAAGAAAATAAAACAAAGCTAATAATAATATTTAACATTTGCACAGTGTTTTAAAGTGTCTGATATATGCACTTGGTTGCAATCCATATAGCAATCTGATTGGACACAGATGTGAAGCCTGTGGCCCTCCAGATGTTGCTGGACTACAGCTCTCATCACCCCTGTCCTTTGGCCATACCGATTGGGGCAGGTGGGAGTCCAAAAAGATCTGGAGGGCCATAGGTTCCCCAGCCTTGCTGTCAGATAGGTCAGTATTATTAGGCCAAACATTGCAGATGGGGTGGAATAGAGGCTGGCAGAGAGCGGCTTGCTTATTGCCACCTAGTGAGTTCACAGTAGAGACAACCTTCAAACCAGGGAACCTTGATTTGGAGTTCAGCTGCACTAGCTCTAGTGCCCTAAGTGAACAGCCTTAGAGAAAAACCTCAATTCAGTGCCTCTGCTGATCCCCCATGTTCCAGAAATGAAATTTCTGTGGGTTTAGGGATGGACAAACATGTCCATTTTGGTTTCTCTCATTTTCTCCATCTAAATTTCAGTTTTCCACATTTCTGCAGTGGTTTTAGAATTTTATCACATAACTCATGATAATTTGCCAGCATACTGTATTAGTGTGAATCTCCGCTAATGTGCACATTTTGCATGCAGTTTTGAATAATTCTTTTGTTTACAAGCAATTTCCTTGAACAGAATGCATTTCTGTATGTTACTTTCACAAATGTATACATTTTAATGCACACTTCACCCTAATATATGCATTGCTAGGAGAACAGGTGCAGCTCAGTGGTAGAGAACCTGTTTTGCATACAGAAGAGTCTAGTTCCAATCCCTGGTATTTCCAGGTAGGGCTGGCCTGGGAGAGACTTTTGCCTGAAATCCTGGACTGCTGATGCCAGTTGGTGTGTAGACTATACTGAGCTAGGTGGACCAATGGACTGACTCTGCATCTGGCAGCTGCCTATGTTTCTAATGACGTTGCAAAATTCAAAGAAGCATGAATTTCAAAGGATTGTTGTGTTTCAGTTCACATATTGGTTTAAGAAGTAGAAATCAGGTAATTTCTCATTAAAATGCAAGCTAAATTGAAATTGAAATCATTTCTCATCCCTTGTGCTAACACCACCCACTAACCTTGAGGATATGGGGAAAGGCTTGCTGGCATTGGCTCAGAGGATGACTGCCTTGAAATGTGTTATTGTACTCTGTTCATTTACAGTCATACCTCGGTTTAAAACTGCCTCAGTTTACAAACACCTTGGTTTACAAACACCGCGGACCCATCTGGAACGGATTAATTTACTTTCCATTACTTTCAATGGGAAAGTTCGCTTCAGGTTAAGTACGCTTCAGTTTAAGTACTCCGCGGACCGTCTGGAACGGATTAATCCACTTTCCATTACTTTCAATGGGAAAGTTCGCTTCAGTTTAAGTATGCTTCAGTTTAAGTACTCCGCGGACCGCCTGGAACGGATTAATCCACTTTCCATTACTTTCAATGGGAAAGTTCGCTTCAGTTTAAGTATGCTTCAGTTTAAGTACTCCGCGGACCGCCTGGAACGGATTAATCCACTTTCCATTACTTTCAATGGAAAAGTTCACTTCAGGTTAAGTATGCTTCAGTTTAAGTACTCCGTGGACCGCCTGGAACGGATTAATCCACTTTCCATTACTTTCAATTGGAAAGTTCACTTCAGGTTAAGTACGCTTCAGGTTAAGTACAGACTTCCGGAACCAATTGTGGTTGTAAACCGAGGTACCACTGTACTTATACAGTATGGGCATGAGAGAGCACTATTATGTACAGCTGTAAATACAACAACACTAGTATTGATGTCTGAATGAGTCTATCACATTATAGGAGTCATGTGCCCCCTTCACAAAAGTTGCTTATCTCTGCTTCACTTATTCAGGAGTGATATTTTCCTACTTACATGGCTGCTCTGCAAAAGAGACATTTGTTGGTGTACGTTTGGCCATTGGAACCACATACTGGGAAGTACTCCAGGGTGCATCCTTTAGGTTTGTTCCTGTCGGAAAGCTTCATATAAGCACTGCAGTCAACCTGGAAAAGGGAAAGGTTCTCTTCTTAAAACCATGACCACTTTGGCACTGCTGAATTTAAATCCTGACTGAATTGCTCTCTTCGCCATTTTAGCCTTGGGGGAATTATGCAAACTCCAAAGCCAATGTGCTTTTCCTGGTTAGAGAAAATGGAATCAGCTCAAGTAGGTTTGTGAGCAAAGACAGCACATAACTCCAGAATGTCCTGTTTTGTCAAATCAGACCCTTGATCATTTCAGCTGCCCTCTTCTGCACCTATTTCCATATTCAGTTTAAGGAGTGAAAGTGCCAGAACTATACAGTAGACCAGCAACATATGCCGGGGTTGTATTCCATGGATAGCACATAAAGCCAAAATCATATATACTATCAAAACATATTGCACTGGTGGTTGTCAAAGTCCCCCACCCCCGGGACGCCTGCCCCCCCTTTATTTTTTGGCCCAGCATGTAAATACAGAATTCCAAGTTATAGTCATGTGTTGCCTCCAGTGAAGTTCAACTCAAAGTACAGTAGAGCCATTAAAATAAATGGACCTAAGCTAGTCATGTTTATTCATTTCAATGGATCTATTCTGAGGAGTACTCTAAGGAGTACGGCATTGCTATCTAGATATCCACAGGAAACAATAAACAGACGGACTCACCTGTGGCTCATAGGAATGACGAGCATCTGCAAGAGAAAGCAGAGAAACAAAAGAGATGAAAACCATTTTTAAAAACTGAATTAAAGCTTATTGTGTAAAAGCTTCTCAATTTTTATTTTCTTTTACAGTGTGAGAAAGCAAAAATAAAACAACCTGATCCTCACTGCCCTTGGGAATACACATACAAATTCATCAAGATACATGAAATGCTGGTTCTCATGATAATAATATGAATGAGTGGAACTATGCACGCATTCACCTTTGGCAAACCACTCAGACCACTGTGCTAAAAGTCAGTGTTCACAGAATTTGTACAACACCACCCTTATGTGATTGATTGATTGATTGATTGTGTGTGTGGTCCTTACGTCACCCTGGCCAGTGGCAGGCCTGGGAGGGCTGGAGAACGCAAAAAGGCCACTGTGTGTGGAGGTGCCTATGTAGAGGTCTTTGAAGGCCAGTGTAGAGAGTAGGGTTGCCAGACTCAATAGAGGACAGGACTTCTGTGCCTTTAATTGCCCTGCTCTCTTTCGAGTCTGGAAACCTTAAAGAGAAACCAGCAGACCCTTTGCTTGGAAATTAAGCAAAGGGTCTGCTGGTTTCTCTTTAAGGTTTCCAGACTCAAAAGAGAGCAGGGCAATTAAAGGCACAGAAGTCCTGTCCTCTATTGAGTCTGGCAACCCTAGTAGAGAGATGGTGTCATTCTGCTGGTAGCTCTGCTGCTCTATAAAGACTCCTGTTGTCACACTTGGCCATAGCCACCTAGCTGCACAACTAAAACAACTATGATCCCTCCCAGGTGGCAGCTGCAGGCAGCCCTTTGCCACTGGTCACCAATCTCTTTATGTTCATTTGGTTTGCTGATGCTAGGATGATGACCTGTGGATTTCAGGTTTCAAATTTTACTTTAGTTATGGCTTCACTGGGTGATCTTAGGGTAGCCACTACCAGGTATCCTCAGATTCTTATCTGCAAAATGGAGATGAGAACACTGACTTACCTCACTGGCCTTTCAAGGGGCTACTGGTATAAGAAGCAAATGCACATCCCTTGTAATGAGAAAAGTCTAGCATGCTCACATTGCTTTTGTGCATTAATCAGCCATAAGAAACATGGGCCTATTGTGCAAAAAGGAAGCCCTAGGTTATCTCCTTTGGCCCCCAGACCTAAAAATAAATTTTACATTTTGGGCTGCATTTTCTTTTTAATTTATTTATTTGGGTTTTCAAATTACTGTTTTACAATCACATATCCAACATACAACATAAATACAAGATTCCATAGAATCTCCTGGACTTCCCTCCTCCCCTTTGTGGGTCCTATTGTTAATCATTTCCTCCTGCATCTTTTATAATAATCCAAATATTTTACATCTCCATTATATCCAAAATTCACCATTAAACTACATGTCTTATTCCAACCCTACTAACAATTTTAACTGTTTACAATGCTTTTTAAGATAAATTATAAATTTAAGCCATTCTTTATTAAAAATTTGGTTTTCCTGATTTCTGATTCTTCTGGTCATTTTTGCCATTTTGGCATAATCCATCAATTTAATCTGCCATTAATCTGCAATTTAAAATATATCCATAAATGACATGAATCATTCTTTTCAAGGTAGGTGACATTCAGAGAGCTGGGTGTATCAGAGTCAAGGTGAGTATGAGTTATGTTGTACTTCAGGACATAGGAAGCTGCCTTAATCTGAAAGAGACCACTGATTTATCTACAGGTAGGTAGCCGTGTTGGTCTGAGTTGAAACAAAATAAAAAAATTCCTTCAGTAGCACCTTAAAGACCAACTAAGTTTTTATTTTGGTATGAGCTTTCGTGTGAATTTTTTTATACTGATTTATCTAGTTCAGTATTGTCTGCACTGACAGGCAGAGTCTCTCCCTTTTCATAGCTGCTGCACACTGGGTCAACAGCTTCATTGAGCATGAAGTAGAAGAGTTTGGATTCAATATCCCGCTTTATCACTACCCGAAGGAGTCTCAAAGCAGCTAACATTCTCCTTTCCCTTCCTCCCCCACAACAAACACTCTGTGAGGTGAGTGGGGCTGAGAGACTTCAGAGAAGTGTGACTAGCCCAAGGTCACCCAGCAGCTGCATGTGGAGGAGCAGAGACATGAACCCGGTTCCCCAGATTACGAGTCTACCGCTCTTAACCACTACACCATTACACTATTGGTAATACATTATTTTTTGGATTAAAATATTATACTCACCTGAGGCAAAGAAGCAGCAATAGAGTCCTAAGAGGAGGAACAGCACAGCTGCAGCCTTCATCATGCAGATAGTGTGATTTGATGCTGGTGCTTTTGCTGGTGTCCAGTCTCCCAGTGCTCCCCCGGTGATGGAATCCCTGTATTTATATATATCCAAGAAGTCTCATTCCATGCACACACACTTGCAATGATGACATCATCTCCCCCTGCCCGACTGATTTGTAGTAAATAGTAGAACTCCAGAGGTCCCAGCCTTTTTAGATATTTCTAAAGAGGTTTGGCTGCAGACCAATTTGTGGGAACAAGTGGGGCAACGATGTGCTGCTTTGTAAACATCTGAAACTCATAATTGAGATAACTTGGCCATTTCCCATGCTGTGCAGCAGGGAGACCTGAAATAAACAACTGCTTGACAGTAGTTGCAGCCACGTAGGCTGTGGCCTGTCAAAACAGCATTTGACTGCAGGAACCATAAACACACACACTGATTAAGCCTGAAAGCTATACCGATGCAATCCTCTCAGCCGCATGCGTCAGAGATACCTCCCCAGTGCTCTGTCCATAAATGAAAAGTAACGACATAATAACCCACCTAGGAAGCCTGTTGCAGAGCAAGCTGAGCATTAGTTCTAAAGGCTGGTGCTGTGTTCACTCTTGGAACAGTGGCCTAATGCTGACACTTGACTTTGCGTAACACACACACACACACACCACTGGACCAATACTACAGTGGCTCTGCTTTTCATAGAAATGTTGCAAAGAAAGTGTGTTGGTTTGTTCCACATTTGCTTGCACGTCATTCTTTTGCAATCACCTGTCAGATGCAATGAGCTCACCATAGGTGTTTTTGAGGGCTTCAGCCATATATGGAGATGGATAACCAATCTGCTAAGTGGGGGGAAAACATGAACTCTCACCTCGCCTAGCCTGAGAGTGAAGCACATGCCTGTCCTTCCAAGTTGGCGTGGGAAGGCCTGCCACTTTCTTTTTTGCTACTTGTGGGAACAACGTTCCCACAGGGCAAACAAGGCATCTGACTTGTTGCCCCCATGGAGAAGGTACGTGTGGACGTCAGGATGACACAGTAACATCATGAAGTGGCTGGATGGAAGGCAAAACATTAGCTGAATTCAGTCCTTTTTTCCAGGAGGTACTCAATGGTACTGACGCCTTTGTTGTTGTTGTTATTAAAAAGTGTAGCACTTACTATAACAACTTTATGGTGAGTACAGGCACCTATTTTTCTAGGAAAAAAAAATCACTGATTGTAATTACTTGCAATTACTTGCAAAATATGCAATTACTTGCATATTTTAAACATATTGTATATAGTTTTCATTCTATTAATGTTTAATTGTTTTGTAATGATTTTATATTCTATGTTTTTAGCTATACTTCTTTTCCTCTGTCCTGTCAGGGGGAAAGGTGAGGCATAAATAAATATATCATCATCATAATCTAGTGCAGTGGTTTTCTTTTTTTATATAATTTTTTTAAATTAAAGAAAATTCCTTTTTTGAACAAAACAAATTGCAAATACATATAACCAATTACATCCCCCCCTTTTATTCCCTCCCCTATCTCCCTCCCTCTCCCACCCTCCGGAGACTTCCCACAGCTCCCCTCTCTGGTTTGTTTATACATATTGTTCTCTGCATGTTATAAAATTGTACATCTCATTTCATTATCTGTCATCATGTTCTACTAATAAATTTGTGAATGTTTATTCCAAACCTGTCAATGAGTCCCAGTCCTTTTGTTGCTTTTGTAAATAGTTTGTAAAAAGTTCCCATTCTTCCTTATAGTCACGGCTGTCCTTCTCCCGTAGTTTATATGTTAAACAGTGGTTTTCAACCAGTGAGCCGTAGCACCCTGGGGTGCCTTGAATGATGGTCGGGGTGCCACAGGCAACACTGGCCTCCATCCCTCTTTCCTTCCTTCCTTCCCTCCTCTGATGCCCTCTTTTGTCTCTGCCTCCCAAAGGCTTGCGCAGCTGTTCATTGAAGCATCCCTGGCTATAAGCTCTGTAGGCAAATGGTGCCTCTGGGGCAGGGGGATGCTACTGGTAGTTGTCAGGAGCTGAGGCGGCCTTGGAGTAAGCAAGCTAGCCAGGCCACCAGACCTTGTTGTTGGGAATGGACAGACAAGTGGGAGGCCGGGCAGGCAAGCAGGCAGGTGCTGTGCTGGCCTTTCTTGTGCTTGCTGTGTGCAAGACCTACCTGGGAGCTGAGTGCCCAGCACCAAAGGGGAGCCTTTCCCCATGCAGGCCTAGTGGTGCCCGCTGCTGCCACTGCTGCCTCCCAAGGAAAGTGGCTGGCCTCACATTCATCTCTGGCCAGTCTCCGTTGGGCCAATAACAACAACAACAACAACAATATTAATTAATTAATTTGTACCCCACCCTCCCTGGCTGGAGCCGGGTTCAGGGCGGTTAACATCATAAAACTAACACAGTATACAAAGAACATAAGAACATAAAAACAGGCAATCAATTACAGTGGTACCTCTACTTACGAATAACTCTACTTATGAACGGAGCTCCGTCCGCCATCTTGGATGTGGCTTAGGTAGGATTTTTTCTACTTATGAATTTTTAGATAGGGTTGCTTTGACTTATGAATTTTTTATCCCAATGCATTCCTATGGGATTCGACTTACAATTTTTTTCTACTTACGAATGTGCGTTCGGAACGCATTAAATTCGTAAGTAGAGGTACCACTGTAATTTAAATACATCTTAAAATTAGTTCAGAGCAAATTAAAATCTGGACAGATGGCAGTCCACGGGTAAACCTGAGAGTGGTTAATATTCTCCAGGGCCAACTGTTTCACTGGTCTTATAAAGGACCTGTGAGTGGGCTAGGAGGCCTCTTTAATGCTTGTTCTTATACAGAAAGAAAAGAATTAGACTGAACCCCGACCAAAGACCTTGCGGAACAGCTCCGTTTTGCAGGCCCTGTGTAAAGATGTCTGTTGTGAGAGAGCATTCCACCAGGCTGGGGCCACGGCTGAAAAGGCCCTGGCTCTGGTCGAGGCCAGGCTAATCACTAAGGCTGGGGGTATCCTCTTCCCAGGCCCCCTGTTGAGCAGTGTGAGGAGGACCATCTCTTTGGGGTGAGGTGGGGGTGGGGGAGCTCAGAGACCAGGAGCGGTGGCAGCGGCTGGCCAGAGGACTCCCAAGGAGAGAAGAGAGGAGAGTAGGTTGAGGGAACACTCCACAAGGGAGGGTGTTTGAAACAGGGTGAGAGGCTGCCAGCTCTGCAGGCAAGGGGGTGACATAACTGGGCTCCTGTGCCCCACAGGGGTGTCGGAGAAATAAGGTAGTTGGTCATGGGAGCCGTGGACTCAAAAAGGTTGAAAACCTCTGATCTAGTGGATCAGACGTTCCCCATACATTTTCTAATCTGTTTAGGTAAAGAACATGCATGGTGCACCTTGCTAGAAAGCAGGTTCCACACTTCTTAAGAAATTTGTAGTGTTTTTAACATGTGTGCAAACAAGCAGTAACAAGAAAGCATGTGGTTCATGAAAAGAATGAGCTTTCTCAAATCAATTGAGAATGCAGGAAGGTAATTTAAAAACCGAGTGCTTCATCACAAATGCTCCCTTGCCTGTGAGCTTGGAATGCAGGGAAAAGCACCAAGGAAAAGTCTTTTTTGTGTGTGTGTAGGTGCTCTAAAACATGAGATTTCATACCTACATGGGCAGTGCCATATGGTTCCCCCCCTTGAATATTTGCAGCCTAATCAATGCATGCTAACTCAAAAATCACTCTCATTGTGTTCAATGGGGCACAATCCCAGTAAGCATGTTTAGCATAGGAAGTTTCCTTATCAGACCATTGATTCAGACCATTCAGATCTAGCATCAGCATTCCAGGGGGTTCAGAGGGGGTTGTCTCCCATCTGTCCCTGGAGATGCTGGGGTTGAAGCTGGGAGCTTCTGATGCAAAGCAGATGCTCTGCAACTGAGCTATAGCCCTTCCCTTCTATAGTGTTTAGCAGTGCTTTTTTGCTAGGAAAATTGGTGCCGGCACTCACCATGAAGTTCCAGTAAGTGCCACACTTTTCAACAACAACAAAAAGAGGTGCTGGTACAGTACTGTGTACCCTTGAGTACCCCCTGAAAAAAGCACTGGTTTTTAGGATTGCAGCCTCCCCTCTCCCCGGCTACATACTACAGAACCCAGATAATGCTTCAAAAAGTGTTTTAGAACCAGAATTCACCCATAAAACTAGCCTGAACAAGGCACCTTGGTTAATGGTTTGTTTATTCTGTGGGACAATTTTATTGGAGCCACCTGCAGGTCAATAAAAGGCTACCCAAAGCTGTTTCAGCACCTGACAGATTTTCCTATCGCAAGCCAGCCAGCATCTTCACTGACTCACCCCCTATGAGCAATGGCTTCATTGTCAGAGGCATTGGATGGAATGTAAATAAAAAGGTAGATGGACGGGAGCTGACTGGAGGCAGGCTGAGGTGGGTGGGGCTGTGCACCATTTGTCCTACTGAACCAACCCCCAGAACAAGGCAGGGGCATGGGCCAGTCACCCTGGACACAGAAGAAGCAAGGGTTTTCACCACATCCTCCACTGTGGTCTTAAGAGCTGGCTTGTTCCTTCAGTGACATTTTGGTGTGCTTCATTCCTGCTGTCTGACTCTTTACTGAAGGAGCGTCTCCACCCACATCGTTCAGCCCAGACACTGTGGTCCAGCTCCGAGGGGCTTCTGGCGGTTCCCTCATTGCGAGAAGTGAGGTTACAGGGGACCAGGCAGAGGCCCTTCTCGGTGGTGGCGCCCGCCCTGTGGAATGCCCTCCCATCAGATGTCAAGGAAATAAACAACTATCTGACTTTTAGAAGACATCTGAAGGCAGCCCTGTTTAGGGAACTTTTTAATGTTTGGTGTTTTATCACTTTTTAAAAAGTATTATTAATATTCTGTTGGGAGCTGCCCAGAGTGGCTGGGGAAACCCAGCCAGATGGGCGGGGTATAAATAATAAATAATAATAATAATATTATTATTAATTTTCTTCCCATGATAGACACAAGATAATCCTACCTACTCCAACCCCAAGCATATTTTGCCCCAGGAAGAATGAAATGTAACAACAAGAACGTCCTCCTCATCTAGCAGGTGGTTTAAAGCAGAAATTACGGTGAACCAAACATTTACATTTTGCATGGTTGAATACATACGGTTAAAAAAAGTGTTCAGATTTGGGATGCAACCATACATTCAGCCGCACATTGTGTGGTCCCCATTTTAGAAAAAAATATTACTAATACTCTTTAGAATGTTACTGCTGTCTGAATTCTTTTCTACTCCTTTCTTTATTAGATTGGAATGGAGGCAGAGTGCATGGCTTCAGATAGATGGCACGAGGATGTCTTCTAAATGCCCTTGTAATTACAATAATATAACCAGTCTTGCCTGAAGCTGGGAGATGAAAATGATAAATAAGGCACCTCTCTGGCAGGGTGATGCAGTGGAAAGTCACGAAAAGAGATTTTTGAACTTCAAGCCATCTGCTTCTTCTTCTTCTTTTCTTTTTCCCCTTGATGTAAGCTAATATCAGTGGGACCTGAACTGCAGAGAACCCTGTAGCGAAAATTCTCCTTAGCAAGTGCTTTGCATACATTGATACTTCCTGTTGCCCAAACAATGTATTGTTTTCAGTGCATCTGGCAACTAAAACAACACAACCTCCAGTCTTCCCATTGAAAACATTGCTTAAATGGTTTTATTCTCTTTGCCTTCAAGTTATGAGCAAGTTTGGATGATGTTTGTCCCCTGGTCTAGCCCAATAGGCTTGGAGGTGTGCAAGAGAGTGCTTGCTCTCCTTGCCAACCTAACATGTCTACAATTGTCCTTACACATCCGTGTGTGTGTGTGTGTGTGTGTGTGTGTGTGTAAAATTCAGAGCAAACATGCCAAATATTCAATGTCCAGTTACTGGGATTTATTTTATGGAGACCAACTCTTTTTTTGCCTGTGCCCATTGGATTTTACATGCACAAGGTGTATTTCAACCCCACATGGGCATGGAGAGACATCTAGAGTAGGGCAGATACGCAAGAGAAGTGGGGAGCTGGAGTCAGCTCTCTCTCTTTCCATGGAGTGGGCTGGACTCAATGGGAGCTATCCAATCTAGACCAGTTTTTTAAAAATATATATCAAAAAATAGGGCTATCTGAGAAACATGCATATGTACTATCATATGCATAGAATCATAGAACTGCAGAGTTGGAAGGGACCCTGAGGATCATTGTCCAACCCCCTGCAATGCAGGAATGTGAAGCTGTCTCAGAGAGCCAGTGTGGTGTAGTGGTTAAGAGCGGTAGACTCGTAATCTGGGGAACCGGGTTCATGTCTCCGCTCCTCCACATGCAGCTGCTGGATGACCTTGGGCTAGTCACACTTCTCTGAAGTCTCTCAGCCCCACTCACCTCACAGAGTGTCTGTTGTGGGGGAGGAGGGGAAAGGAGAATGTTAGCTGCTTTGAGACTCCTTCGGGTAGTGATAAAGCGGGATATCAAATCCAAACTCTTCACATGGGGATCAAACCTGTAACCTTGGTTTGGTCAACCCCTGAGAGGGGGTTGTGCCCGTGCCTGAGTCCACATCTGGGTGGTGGACATAGCCTGTTCCCAGCTTTCCGCCTATCCAGGTGTTCACCCTTGGCTGACCTATGCTGGTGCCCTGGGTCAGCGCTACCTGTAAGGGTGCAGGGAGCTAGTCGAACCAGAGCAACCACTCACTTTCTGTAATCAATAAAATTATGGCCTAAATTCTGCCAAAAACCAAACCAAAATTTGAGTCAAGTGTGAATTTGTTTAGGGGATAGGACTCTGGGTATGAACACTCAAAGACTTGTTGATCTGCTTTTCAGATCTGAATATCAGGATTGTGTTCGATGGTGCTGGGTCATCACACACACACACACACACACACACACACACACACACACACACACACACACACACACTTTCTTTTGGGTCTTAACTATGTTGCTGCCACTATCATCATTCTGGTTGTGTATTAAAAAAAGGAAAAAAGGCAACACAGATGCTGAATTATGAGCAGACCTGTGTAGAGCCATGGTCTACTGAACAACATGCCCTACTCCCAATTAACCCCATGCTCCTGAATTTCCAAATCACAGAAAGTATTCATAGTTTTATCTTGCACCCAACCCAATACTCTCTGAAACTTTTTGCATGGAAGGTGTTTGCTCCTTTCCAACAGACAATTTAAGAGAGCGAGAGAGATTGGAAACGGGGAAGAATGTGGAATCGCCAGTCAATGGAACCCCCTAGTGAATATTAAGTGGAACATCCATGGGGTCACAAAGAGTCGGACACGACTAAACGACTAAACAATAACCATCCTTTGCATCATTCTGAGGCTTCTCATTGTACAAAGAAGAGCCAAAACATTCTGCTGAGTTTTGCTTTATTGAAGATGTGTGCTGGAGACAATAGCATCACCAGGAGCCCAAAGCGGGGAGGGGAGCACAGCAGCAATGACAGCTCACGCCCCTACATAGAGCTTCTCCAAGTGGTCACCAGTACAAAGTAGGACATGACATCTTAGTGTTCAGCTGCAACAGTTAAACCTTCAAGAGCATCTTCCCATGTGCAGGAGACCGAGACTCCCATTACTTTTCCTAGAAAAATAGGATTTGCACATGTAAATTGAAGCCATTAGTCTGTGAAGAAACAGGATTATACATGGCAGGAACTGCTGAATAATGACATACCAGTCTACTTATGGAAGGCCAAGTTCTGAACTTTTAAGGAAGAGAAAATTCCTAACTTAATTTTCCTTCACTTCTCAGTTTTGATTTGTAGGGATCCTGATTGCGAGATGCTGAAATAGTCTTACTTTGTCATTTTGTACCTATATCATACCCTCCAACATGTTGAGGCCAAAAACTGGGACAGGCGTCTTCCCGGCTGCACTCCCGCACAGTCCATGTGACATCACAATAACACAATAACACAATAATGCGTTTTTGGGCGCTGTTCTGAGAGCAGAGCACCCAAAAGTGGGATGTCCTGATTTAATTGCTATATGCTTATTGGAAGGAATAGCAGTGAGTAAAAACAGACTAGTCCATTTAGCAGCAGGAGACCCCCTTGACTGTCAACAAGAGCCAGTGCAGGCCCAACACCACAGGCAACTCAAGCAACTGTTAAGGGCAGCGACATTTTTATCATTTATTTCTTGTCTGCCAGTTCTGGTGAAGGGCGAAGAACTCCACAAGGCACAGAGCCTCACCTTCTCATGACTGGAAAGCCTTCTTGACTCCCATTTCACCTCATCTTGACTGTGCATTCAAGGGCCAGAAAGATGTATCACATCATACACTTACTGTCTATCAATCCTGCTACAATAGGCGAGTTGTCACCAACAGCTTGGAAGGAGCCAAATAACTCCCTCTTTTAATCCTCTTGTAGCTGATGCGTCACGCTGGGAAAACTCCCCTACCTTGTCAGTGGGAATCTCTCTGATTTGGCTCTAATATAGTCTCAGAAGATCGCAAATACATTCATTTGTTGAATGCTTAAATATGCGAACCCTATTCCAACATCGTATAGAGGGGAATTTCTTCCTGACTTCAACAAGAAACTAATTCTTAGCAAGGCTGGATTCGTTGGGGGGTCTCTGGGCAGAAACATAAAGTTGGTGGAAGCATAATTTTCATAAAAGCAGAGGACATGCAAATCCTGAAAATAAGCATAGCGGTAGCCAACATACAACAGAGAGCGCACATCAGTCAGTGGACATTTTTTTCCAGTCCCCAAGCCTGGAGCTGACCACGAAAGCAACATAACAGTTATACTTTCATCCGCTGTGTGTATAGAGCTCTCTTCAATATACTTACTCAACTGCCTTGCAAAAAGCACACTTGTTTCCGTAGGTCTGGCCGTCTGTGCCGCAGTGAGGGTTAGATTCCCTGGTGCAGTATGGTTCATTGTTATCAAACTCACTGCAGTCAATAGCCTAAAAGGATAAGAAACAGCATTTAAGTGATTGTTTTCTTTATAGTTCAGAGGCACCAGATTCTCAAGATGAGGGGGCCCAACAGGATGTCGCACGATGTCCTGATGCCGCGTATGTAATGTCGTGAGGAGCTAGGAGCAGAGCCAAATCCCATCTGAACACTGAGGGGGGTCAGCTTCCTAAAAAAACCATAGCCAGCTTCCTAAAAAAACATAGCCCCCTTGAAACTGCCTTGATCCCTAGGAATCTGTGCCCATGGTCCTATTAGTCCTGCCATTTTGCACTCATGGCAGAAACACGGGTCATTCCGCTTACCAGCTTTCATAACAGCCAATTCTGAATCAGGATAGCCTAACCAGTGTTGTCCATGCTCCTTGAAATTGCTTGCCTTGATCAGAAAACTTGGAAGAGCTATGTACTATTTGACCCTTCGCCAGATGCCAACACAAAGGGAGGGGACAGGTGTGTAGGACCATGGGATTGGAGAACAATCCCTTTCAGGGTCAAGATAGGACCTCTTCTCTTCACAGCAACCTAATAGTAAGTCTAGATGTGAAATGGGGCCATATACAAGCAACATCCCAGGAAGAAATAAAAACAGCTGCACTGACCTCTCCCTCACGTTGGCTGGTAACATCTGTAACAGAAAGAGGAACAACAAGGCTTACTAACATATTATAGCCCTAATACCGAAGGAGTAAAAGAATCAGAATATTGTATGTATTTATAAACAGCACTTTATAAACTTCACTTTCATGAAACTATGACAGGGCAGTCATAAAATTGCAAGAGGAACAAGAAAAGAATTCTGCAATTGCTGCTCAAAGTTTCCCTTAAGTTAGAAAGACCGTCATTGTTAGGTATACATAATATTATACAAAAATCACACAGTCCTGATGTGTGTAGCACCATTGCACTAGCTTAGAATTTTCTTCCTAATGTATTTATTTGCTTTGTTAAGATTTTATCCTCTCCTTACTTCCAAAGGAGCCCAGGGTGGTATACACATTAAAAATATTAAAATACAATCCATTTAAAACAGCCATATAAAAGTACAATCAGTAAAACTGTTTAATCATGTTGTCGTACGTGACCACTAAACCATACTTGGCTTGGTGTGTGCCAAGTTGTACAGATTTGCTAAAATCTTACTTGTATTCCCAAGAGTGCATATGCATGTCAATATGTCTGATCAAGTCATTGGGTATAGTAAAAGAAAACAATGAGAAACAGCAGTTATGTCAGAAAGGGACACCAGAATCTGGATAGCTGAAATTTACACAGCTTACAGTCTTATATAGGTGAAATGCTCAGGGGATGATGCTCTCAAGCAAGAATTGTCTTATCTTTTAATATCCCTACTGGTGTTGTCAACAGAAGCACAATTCATTTTACAACAAGTGGTAGAAGGAAAATCTTTTGGTACACTCTGGGATAGCACCTCTCCCTCTTGGGAGCAGTCTTTTATGGAGACTGAGGCTGTTTTTTAAACACTGGAGTCCATTTTTTTTCACCTACCTGAGAAGAGGCAGAATGTAGCCAGGCTCAGCAGCACAAAGACACCTGCAGTTTTCATTCTGCTCCTATAAGTTGGGTTCAAGTCAAGCGGACGGGTTGTCAGTGCTGAAACTCAGGGGAAGCTCTGACCCATCAAACTCTCCATTTATTTATATGCCCAGCACAGTAGGCCCCACCTGGTGAGAAAACATCTTTACCTTCTTTTAAGAGCAATCATTGGCCCAAGACACCAGCAGATGTTTATGGGGTTGTCGCATCCTTTAGGCATGCTGCTATATCCACAACAAGCCCAGACTACAACAGTAATTATGCGAGGCACTCCTTGGAGCTTGTAATTTATCCATCAATTGCTACTTTCCATTTCCTCCGTAATCATAGCCTTCTCACAGCTTGGAACTTCCCAGCCAGTCACCCAGCAGGGCAACAGCGCGGGTGACCTGGGATCCTTACCAAGTCCTTGCAATGCGGATTCAAAGTGTTACGAGTTGTTTCTTAATGGGCACAGTAAAGATAATAATAGAAGGATTGAGATTTGGAGAGCATCATGGCTCCAATACAACCTTCTATTTTGGAAGCAGAGTCTAAAATTTGTTCCCGAGAAGTGTTGGGAGAAGGCAATATAAAAGAGCATGACTTCATTGCTGCTTGTGGAGTCTCATAGGTTACATGGGCTGCTGGTGGTGACACTCCTTTGGGTGTCTATTTAGACTATGAATGTCAGGGTTCCCCCCCCCCCCAATTCTACAAAGAGATGAAATGATGTTATAACCCCTGTGGTCCAGCAGGGAACCTCAGAATGAACCACAAATGGTAAGTTGTAGACCCATGCTTTGGATGGTCGCAATGTAGGGTTGTTTAAAATAAAATAAAATTCTGAAGCTCAGCATCCTCACTGGCTAGAATGGCACAGCAATCTTCACCGGCCTGGTGCTCTCCAAATGTTCTAAACTACAACTTTCATCAGCACTAGGCAGCATGGCTGATGGGAGGGAAGTCCAGAACATCTGGAGGACTCCAGTTTGGGGAAGAATACATGATGGTACTTTGGGAATACCTCTCCCCTTACTCCCCTTACACATTTTGGTTGTCTCAATGTGTGACTTATGTCAGGTGTAGGGTGGCCTATTTTATGGAGGACTGCCCTGCACTTGGAAGGCTGATTCATCCTCACTCCTGGGAAGATGGTTTTGGTAGATTTTTTTTTTTGGGGGGGGAGATTACTGTCTTTGAAGGTGATTTCTATTTGAAGGGTTGTTTAAAATTGAATCTTTGAATAAATATTGGCAGGGTGAATTTTAACATGGCTCCTTCCTGTTCAACAAAGAATGTCCATTGTAATGCTTGTGGCAGATCAGAAATCTCATGCTGTGACTCTAATGTCGAGCAGCGCACACTTTGCATTTAACATACATTATACTGACACTGAAATGAATGAAACTGGATTACAGCAAGGACACTGAATGTATTTTATGTGGTTCTTAGAGGGCAAGATCAGCCCGCAAAGTAAGGCTCACCTTACCTAACTCAAAAGCAAATGTACAAACAATTTAGGTTGCAAAACATGTACATAAGCAGGACAATCAGTACAGGATTAAACCCTGTGGTGGCCCCTAGGCAGTTGAAATCTTGGGGCGGGGGCGGGGGGCTTTGCAAATTATCTCCTAATATGTGTTTGTAATTTTCTTTCGAGATCAAATCAATGTTATTTTGAGCCATTGTCGTGGGACGGCTAGAAGGTGTGGGACCCATAGGTAACTCTGCCTATTTGGTAATCCGGCACTGAGGACAATCCACTGGGAGTTTCTCTTGCTTGAGTTCCACTGCAATGAATGGGAACTGTGCTAGAACATTACTGCCTTCTTCCTCATCTCCCATTCATTTAAGCTGGAACTGTGCAGGGAAACCATCGCTGTGTCCACCATGACCTCATACCTTCTAACATTTCGCCAATGAAAATAGGGACAACCTAAGGAAAAGCAGGACATTCTGGGATCAAATCAGAAACTGGGAAGGCTTCTGTAAATATGGGACTGTCCCTGGAAGAATAGGGACCCTTGGAGGATCTATCACCTAGAATGGATTGTCCCATATAAAATTCACTGAACTACTGGCCTGTTGTGATCATATTGTCCACACCAGTTTTAAGTCATAGGTAAAATATCTTCTTGATATTAGGGTAATGTTTCAAGGAGCCTAGAAGCCGAAGAGGGCCACCTAAATGAACAAATCTGACTTCCAAAGGCTTAATTGATTCAACTCAGTACTGTTATGGTTGGTAATATGGCTTACTCAGAAGAGTAAGGCTGAGTTCTTATCATCTCAAAGTTGTTCACCCAGGGACTCTGCAGAGATGAACAAAGAAATTCCAAAGGGTGTTCAGCCCCTCCATCCCCACTTTTTATTAACTTGTGAAAGGAGAACCTGTTCTGTCACTGGACCCACCCCCCAACCAAAGTGGAACTTGTGAGCTTTCTGAATGTATCTGGCTGACCATTGCATACACCCTGAGTCCCAAAACAGGGATGCACTTCTTCCTGCCTGTGTTCTCGCATGAGTCACATGACCCACGTGAGATCACAGAGCCCAAAAGTAACACTTTTTTCAGAGCTGTGCTCACATGTTGCCCAAAAATATTTGAGGGCAACACACAAGATCATAGAATCATAGGATCTTAGAGTTGGAAGGGATCCCAAGGGTCATCTAGTCCAACCCCCTGCAATGCAGGAATCTCAGCTAAAGTATCCATGTCGAATGACCATCCAACGTCTGCTTAAAAACCTCCAAGGAAGGAGAGTCCACAACCTCCCAAGGGAGTCCGTTCCACTGTCTACTCTAACAGCTCTTACTGCCAGAAAGTTCTTCTTGATGTTTAGTCAGAATCTCATTTCTTGTAACCTGAAGCCATTGGTTTGATTCCTACCCTCCAGAGTAGGAGAAAACAAGTTTGTTCCATCTTCCATGTGACAGCCCTTAAGATATTTGAAGACGGCTCTCATTTTTGCTAACAGTCTCCTATTTTCCAGGCTAAACATACCCAGCTCCTTCAAGGGTTCCTCATAAGACTTAGTTTCCAGACCAGCTTGTCAACACCTTTTTGTAAACGGCCTCAGTCCTGTATACCTTAAGGAGCGTCTCCACCCCCACCATTCAGCCCGGACACTGAGATCCAGCATCGAGGGCCTTCTGGCGGTTCCCTCGTTGCGAGAAGCCAAGTTGCAGGGAACCAGACAGAGGACCTTCTCGGTAGTGGCACCCGCCCTGTGGAACACCCTCCCAGGAGATGTCAAGGCAATAAGTAACTATTTCACTTTTAGAAGACAACTGAAGGCGGCCCTGTTTAGGGAAGTTTTTAATGTTTGATGCTGTACTGTTTTTAATATTCGGTTGGAAGCCGCCCAGAGTGGCTGAGGAAACCCAGCCAGATGGGCGGGGTATAAATAAATAAATAAATAATTCTTAAATTGTGGTGCACAGAATTGGACACAGTATTCCAAGTGTGGTCTGACTAAGGCAGAATAGAGTGGTACTATTACTTCCCTTGATCTGGACACTATAATTCTGTTGATGCAGCCTAGAATAGTGTTTAGCTTTCTTTGCTGCTGCATCACACTGTTGGTTCATGTTAAACTTGTGGTCCACCAAGACACCAAAATCATGGCCCCGGAAAAAGCACCCTGGGGGCTGGGGGATCAACACAAAATCGCGTGAGATCTCAGCACCCAAAATGGCCTTGCTGACTTTTGGGTGAAAATCTAACCTTTCTGTTGTTAGGTGTGGGAAGGGTGTGTCTTTGATGCTACTTTTTAAGTACTTTGAAGGAAAACAATGATCTTAGAAGAGAACAATAGAAATCCAGTCATTCAGTTTGATGTGCAACAAGCACTTCATGAGTGACATATTTCAAACTGGAAAAGATGAAAGAAAGGTGCTGCAGGCTGATTTAAATGTCATCATGTGTATGTATGTACAGCATGTGTATCACACACACACACACACACAGAGAGAGAGAGAGAGAGAGAGAGAGAGAGAGAGAGAGAGAGAGAGAGATTTTTTGAAACCCAGCTGGTTTCAAGGGATGAGAGGGGGAAAATGTCCTCCCCTGTGCTCTCTGAAATGTAATTATTACTGCTGGGCCAAATGCCTCATAAAACATTTGGTGATGCTCAGAGGTAACATAGGACCAAGACTTTTAAGATAAAAATCCCATCAAATCTGAGCCAATCAGGGTAGATTGTAAAACTCAAAATAATTTTGCTCTGTGTCATTAGGAAGCTCTCAGGAGAGAAGAGATGAAGCACAATGCAAGAGAAATGTAACAGATGAAATATATATTACCAAGGAATGCTGTGCAGGAGCAGGATGCTTGGCTGACCCATGCAGACCCATGCAGAGCTTGTCTGATTCCCGGGGTGGGAGTCCCCAGTCGGTTTGGAGGCACAAGGCATTCTTGGCATGACAGTCTAAGTCCAGCAGGCCCTTGCTTGTGCCCCCAAGGGGCCCCTCGGAGGTCTGGGGCAAGTGTACCCGGCTGATCTCTACAGCCAACTGTGTAGATGTCTGTTCCAATATCATTCTCTCCCAGTGCCTGCTGAAAGCAATTGTGATGAGGAAAGTAATCAAAACCTGAAACAGTGGCCAGCGTGATATACTATATATTGATCTGCTATAGATATATTCCTAAATGTAAAATGATTAATCCATGCCTGATTAGTTCTCGGTTGCCACAAAAAGCAGTGCTGCTGCATAGTTTCCATATCTTCTCTTCCCAGCCATCGAAGAAGAAACCATCTATTTCCGTTGACCTGTAATTTCTGTAGAATAACCTCCATGCTTCCTCATTATGGGGACAGGGACACATTGGTCAGAGGTGCTTCAGAGACACACCTGAGCCGAGAAGAAGAAAGGCAATATTTTGGAAAGCTGCCCAGGATTTTTATTTTTATTTAATGACACACTTTGCATTGTAATACACGGGATGTAGGCTCCATCCATTTCACAAAGTGCCTTCCATTTCTGGGGATATTTCATAGAATAAATGTGAATCATGACGGCAGCAAGAACGCTACAAATGTGAACAAGGCCCACAAAACAAACTGCTTTCGGTTTTTATGAAATCTCTTTCATACTTTCAAAGCTTGTCAACATTGAAAGCGGAAATAGTGTATGAGCATGCTGCTGCTGCTAACAACAACATTTTTGTTATTGTTTTTTATTTTGTGTTAGCAAAAGTTATGTACCTGTCACATTGACCCAAGCAAGATTTTTGGAGGGAACCAGGCTATCCGATATCTGAATATTCCATCTGGCACTGTTCCACCATGAATTAATTGCCATGTGCATATTTTAAGGTTCAGTGCTTTCACCTCCAGTTTCCACATGGGACACCCCTATCACTCAAGCTGAAATGTGATATAGGCATGAGACAACATTCTTCCCATTGACGTCTGCCCCTCCTTCACCCTTGCCCCCAAGACTGCCCAGTCAGACTGAGGGAGGGAACTTCTATTGTTACAGCTGCAATAAATCATGAATTCACCTACTGTTTTGCGGTGTCCCTTCCAACCAGCCATGGCCTGGCTTTATCTCCTCCCCCCACAGGTATCCCTTTCCTTCGGGCGACCTCAAAAATGGGACTTTCTGCAATAAGGAAAATGAGAGGGAAATGCACTGGGAAGAGTGGGATAACAACTGAGCAACACAATGCTATATAATCTCACCTCAGCAAATAGGGACAACTGCTTAGAAGCCAGGCTCTGTTCTGGGAAGGGGACCTGAATTTGCTAGTAGGCCACCGAGTCCTACACCAAAATAGGGACACTCTGAAAGCATCCATGGGGAACGCAATTGCTCAGCTGGTCCCTGCAGAAAGCAGGTATGAACTCATCCTCCATGATCTGATAATCATGATGTCAGGTGATTGCCAGGTGGGTTGTCCCATCTATCTGTCAAAGAGGACCCATGGAAATGGAGACAGATAACTATCGAGCCTACTAGGCCAGACACAGCCATTGTAAAACTTTGTGTAAAAGGTTTAGTTGCAAAGCCATGAGGTCCTTCAAAGGAGATGTTAAGAACAAGCTATGTGGCCAGCAGAATGAAATGGTGTGGCTCTTGCTAGACAGCACCACCTCAAGTTGCTGGTGCATAAAACACATCACTGAATGCTTCCCCGCGGGGTGGAGAAATTAGAAATGTAGAACATCAGTCAGAAGGATTCAAATTTAGAATTGCCCCTGCCTGATATGCTGGTTTCCTATGTATAGGCAGGTGTATTTTGTAGCAACCCACCATCCACAGGGTCAAGCATAAACTGTAACTCATGATATTACTGTTTGTGTAGCTCCACTCTTAGTGGGTATGACAACATCTACTTTTTCTCTCTTCACAGATCCTAAATGTATATGAGGTGTAAGAATGGGAAAGAAGACTCTGAGAAAGACAACGCTGCTTAGCTTATTTATTGATAAATCCAATCAAGATGATGCAATGTTTTCTTCAGTTACTAAAGCAGAAAATGCAAGGAGGAAACAATGGGTGGCTTTGTTTGTGGTGATGCTAAAAGGTGAGCAAGGCATGAACTGAGGGTGACATTCTTTAGTAGATATTCTTTAGACATTCACTGCTCCATCGCATGGTCCATATCTAATCAGGGAGAGCCTTCCACGACTTTTGCTGGTGAGAGAAAGAAAAAGCAGAGTGTGAGGGTCCACAAGATGCAAAATTATTAAACAGACGAAATGTACCAGTGAGTAGGATCGACTGAAAAAGAGAGGTCACTTGAAATTGGCAACCATAGGGTGGCACCCAACTAGATAGCTCTACTAGTATAGGCACTTTGGAACTGTGCAATGAAACTTCACCTTATCCTCTCCCGCTACACCATGCACAACTCCTAAATATGTTCTGGTGAGAGAAGAGAATGAGAAGTTCCATTGTGGCAGCCCCAAGTGTTGGTGCTAGCCCAACTGTTTAGTTGGATACTGCCCTAAGTTACATTTCCTGTTGGCAACAACACTGGATGAAATTGCTTCATTCTCCAAGTTTTACGTTACAAAATTATTTGTATAATTGGCGGTTGTTTTGTTCAGGCAAGGACTTCCACTTGTGCCATGGAATTTCCCTTTCCTCTCCTTGTGCCCTCCCACCCGCTCCAAATTTGGTATAGAGAGTTGGAGGAACCCCTACAACAGATGTGGGGTTCCTCATGCCAGAGTGGGGGAGAGAGGGGAAGATCCATTACACAAGCAGAAAACTTGCAGAAACATTGGATCCAGCCCTTTGTAAGGCAGTGTTTCTCTTAAATAGGCTACAAATCCTGCTCATCCTTTTCAGGTTGTTCATCATGGGAAATCTGTACTCACACAACTGCATTGCAGAAGGAGCACTTATTGCCGTATGTTCGGCCATCAGAACCACACATTCGATGTAACTCCGCGGTGCAGAAGTCTGTCGGATAGCCTTGGCAATCAACCTGTAGAGAGCGAGAGAGGAATAGCACATTTTCAAGATTCCTTGCCCACTTAGCATTAAGCTACACAATGACTTCTTTGAGCATTATAAATACAAGCATAGACATAAATACACAGTGATACCCATGATAATTCACCATACCACTATGGTCAAACAACAGACGGTCATTGACAGAGCTAATGTTCTGAGCTCAACATCAAACGAGATCAAAGAAATGGAAGTGGAAACGGAAAATAGACCCAATGTCCACAATTGTCCGACAACTACAGAAACCCCGCAGGAACAAGGTATAACAGAAGAAGAAGGCCAAGAAAGGGAGGGAATTTTAACTTCCCATTCCTCAAAAAAGATCTTAGAGGATCCGCCAATACGCTCTCCTCCGAAAAAAGTGGCAAATGGCTGTATCTATGCAAGACAAAATCATTCTCTGAGCTCAATAACTGAATTAGACTGACTAAACTCTGCAAACTCTGCAAATCAGTCCCAAACTCAAAAACAGACTTTACGCTTGCTGTCCTGGAACATCGCAGGGTGGGGGGGGGAGGCAGAGACCCAGACCTAATGAATTTTCTCAAAGACTTTGAATTAATATTTCTACAAGAAACATGGGCAACTAGAGACATCAAAATCAGTGGATTCACCTCTTATATGATACCTGCACAGAAAACAAATACTAAGGGCTGGCCTAAAGCAGGCTTTTGCTGTCTGATTAAAGACAACCTATGGATTGAAATAAAACAGCTAGAAAAAAGCTCTCCATTTGCACAAGCTTTACTTCTAACTCAAAAAAAGGACATTTTTCTTTTTGTAAATGTCTACGTTCCCCCTACTAAAAGCAATATCTCCAGTGAGAATTGGTCACAATTAACTCTTTATATCGAAAATCTGATTGATACATATCCAAACGCCTCACTAATAATAGTAGGCGATTTACATTCAATGTAAATTAAATTGGAACATTGACAACGATATTGCTTATGCACTGAGAATAGAACGATTCTCCAGAGACAATGTTATAAATAGGGAAGGCTTATGCCTACTTGAGCTATGTAACAACTTTAACCTCCAGATTGTGAATGGTTCAACAAAAGGGGATAGAAGTGGGGAATTCACACATTTTTCCCCCTGAGGATGCAGTGTAATCGATTATATCCTTGTCCCTTATAATATTGTAAATTTGATCACAGATTTCAAAATTGGAATGTGTACTGAAAGCGATCATCAACCTTTATTGCTGTCGATCAACTGAAAGTTGGAAACTAAAATAATTAATTGTAACATCCTAGGACCTTGCCAATATAAACAAATGACCCAATTAAAATGGTCCCAGGAAATGAGTGTCACAGTGGGGCAAAAACTTACAGCTAACTTGAGAAAACAGGTGCTGCTAAATTTAAAGAACACTAATCCCCACAGGAACATTTTGAAAATCTATAATGAAATTTTCCAAATCTTCGCAGAGCTTAACACTCCACCTAAAATCTGGGTACCTAAATACAGCGCTAGCCCTTGGTTTGATGATGAATGCTTTCAACTTAAAAGAAAATTGCGCCGAGCCTTCAAAAATAATCGTACTAAATTAGAACTTTCCTATTTAGATGAAAAAAGAAAATTTCACCATACTCTGGCCGAAAAGAAACAAAAATATGCTACTCAAAAATGGTTACAATTACTAAATTCAATTCAAAGCAAAAACAACAAAGCGTTCTGGATGCTAGTGTATGGAGGTCTGAAAACCGACAATCAATTAATTTTTTCATCAATCACAGAATCTAAATGGTCCCAGTACTTTACATCCGTATTTAATGATCTACACAGTGAATCAAAAGGAAACGAGGTCATAGATAATAAAATCAACAGACTGAAGGAGTGGCCAAGGGTAGAAGAGGAGGAAATCAGGGAGATAGTTAGAAGCTTTAAATCAGGGAAATCACCTGGGCCAGACGGTCTAAGACATACATAGACTGGTGGGCAGAACCCTTAGCTCAATTATTTACTCTCATTGATAAACATGGAATCATGCCTGAAATATGGCTTAGATCAATAATTATTCCAATTTTTAAAAATGGCGATCCAAACAAACCAAAGAACTATAGACCAATAAGCTTATTATCAGTCATAGGAAAAATCTATGCCAAGCACCTCTTATTTAAAATTCTTACCTGGATGAAAAACCTAAATTTACCAGGGAAAGAACAAATAGGCTTCTCTAAAGGTTGCTCTACTTTAGACCATTGCCTTATACTTACACATTTGGTCGAAAAATATAGATCCCAAAAGCAATCTAAGATTTACGCAGCTTTTGTAGATTTTCGTGGTGCCTTTGATTCAGTTGATCGTGCAAAATTGTGGAAGAAACTTGTAGAGCTAAGAATTGATCAACACCAATTGATTTTAATACAAAATTTATATTCTTTCAACATCTGTCAAGTTAAACTCAACATTAAAGGTCACCTCTCGTCTGATATCCCTAATACGAAAGGGGTAAAACAAGGGTGTATTCTTGCCCCCTTTCTATTTAATCTATTTTTATCAGATCTTCCAGAACACCTCCAAAAAATAGAATCACACGCCCCCAAACTCAACCAGAAGCCTGTTCCTCTTTTATTATACGCAGATGACACAGTCCTACTATCATTAACGAGCTTGGGTTTGAAACGTCTTATACTTTCCCTGAGTCTCTACTGTGAAATTAACAAACTTTCCATAAACTACGAGAAGACGAAAATCTTGGTTTTCTCCAAAGGTTGGAAACTAGGGAAATGGAAAATAAGAGAACAAGAAATCCAGCAAGTAAAGATTTGTAGGTATCTGGGAATTTTATTCCAGAGCAATTTAGGGTGGTCAAATTATTGTACAAATGCTATAAAACAGGCAAAGAGTACCTCCTCAGCTGTTGCTCGTTTCTATTATCAGAAAGGAAACCAATTTATCCCTGCGGCCAACCAAATTTTCCAAGCAAAGGTGTTATCCCAGATACTCTATGGGGTCCCAATATGGGTACAAGCATTTAACAGAGATTTAGAAAAAAAATAAAAAAATTCCTTCAGTAGCACCTTAAAGACCAACTAAGTTTTTATTTTGGTATGAGCTTTCGTGTGCATGCACACTTCTTCAGATACAGTGAAATGGAAGTTTCCAGGCACTTATGTAGAGAAGGGGTGGGGAGGGGTGGGGATGGGGATGGGGAGGGGGGATCACTCAGAAGGGTGGTGGAAATGGGTGATTGACTGACTGATAGCTGTTGATGACCGCAAACGACTGCAAATGGTTTTGCATGAAAAAGCAAGGGTTGAGATGGCTGAAGATCGCTTATCATGTATAATGTGATAAGAACCCGATATCTCTGTTCAAACCAGGTCCCTCCATGGTTTTGAGCTTGGTGATAAGTTGCAATTCAGCAACTTCTCTTTCCAGTCTATTTCTGAAATTCTTTTGTAGTAAGACAGCTACTTTGAGATCTTGTATAGAATGTCCTGGGAGATTGAAGTGTTCTCCTACTGGTTTTTCTGTCTTCTGGTTCCTGATGTCAGATTTATGTCCATTTATCCTTTGGCGTAGGGTTTGGCCTGTTTGTCCAATATAGAGAGCTGAAGGGCACTGTTGGCATTTGATGGCATACACAATGTTAGAGGATGAGCAATTAAATAGTCCTGAGATGGTATGTTGGATGTTGTTGGGGCCAGTAATGGTGTTGTCTGGGTGTATGTGGCAGCAAAGTTGGCATCTGGGTTTATTGCAGGCTCTGGTACCAGTGTCCATGTTAAGTCTGGTGGTTGTATTATTGTGGGTGAGGAGTTGTTTAAGATTGGGTGGCTGTCTGTAGGCAATGAAAGGTCTTCCTCCCAGAGCTTGAGAAAGGGAGCGGTCATTGTCCAGGAGAGGCTGTAGATCTCTGATGATGCGTTGTACTGTTTTAGCTTGGGAGCTGTATGTGATGACTAGTGGTGTTCTGTTATTTTCTTTTTTGGGTCTGTCTTGCAGCAGGTTCTCTCTAGGTATCTGTCTGGCTCTGTTGATCTGTTGTTTAACTTCATCAGGTGGATATTTTAGTTCTAAAAAGGTTTGCTGTAGATCTCTTAGGTGAGATTCTCTGTCTGTAGAGTTGGAACAGATGCGGTTGTAACGTAAGGCCTGGCTGTATACGATGGATTGTTTGGTATGTTTGGGATGGTAGCTAGAAGCATGTAGATATGTTTGTCGGTCAGTTGGTTTTCTGTATAAGGTGGTGTCTATACGTCCATCCTGTATTTTTATAGTAGTGTCCAAAAAATGTATTTCTTGCATAGATTGGTTCATTGTTAGGTTGATGGTGGGGTGAAAGTCATTGAATGTCTGGTGGAAGGTTTCCAGGGTCTGTTGTCCATGTGTCCAGATAATAAAAATATCGTCAATGTATCGCAGGTACAGGAGAGGTTTGAGTGGGTAGGAGTTAAGGAAACGTTGTTCTAAATCTGCCATGAAGATGTTGGCATACTGTGGGGCCATGCGGGTGCCCATGGCTGTGCCGCTGATCTGGAGGAACAGGTCATCACCAAATTTGAAGTGGTTGTGGGTAAGGACAAAGTGGCAGAGTTTGGTAGCAAAGTCCGCTGTGGTTTTATCCGGTTTTAACCGGTTTTAACCGGTTTTAACTGGTTTTAACCGCATCTGTTCCAACTCTACAGACAGAGAATCTCACCTAAGAGATCTACAGCAAACCTTTTTAGAACTAAAATATCCACCTGATGAAGTTAAACAACAGATCAACAGAGCCAGACAGATACCTAGAGAGAACCTGCTGCAAGACAGACCCAAAAAAGAAAATAACAGAACACCACTAGTCATCACATACAGCTCCCAAGCTAAAACAGTACAACGCATCATCAGAGATCTACAGCCTCTCCTGGACAATGACCGCTCCCTTTCTCAAGCTCTGGGAGGAAGACCTTTCATTGCCTACAGACAGCCACCCAATCTTAAACAACTCCTCACCCACAATAATACAACCACCAGACTTAACATGGACACTGGTACCAGAGCCTGCAATAAACCCAGATGCCAACTTTGCTGCCACATACACCCAGACAACACCATTACTGGCCCCAACAACATCCAACATACCATCTCAGGAACCTGCTGCAAGACAGACCCAAAAAAGAAAATAACAGAACACCACTAGTCATCACATACAGCTCCCAAGCTAAAACAGTACAACGCATCATCAGAGATCTACAGCCTCTCCTGGACAATGACCGCTCCCTTTCTCAAGCTCTGGGAGGAAGACCTTTCATTGCCTACAGACAGCCACCCAATCTTAAACAACTCCTCACCCACAATAATACAACCACCAGACTTAACATGGACACTGGTACCAGAGCCTGCAATAAACCCAGATGCCAACTTTGCTGCCACATACACCCAGACAACACCATTACTGGCCCCAACAACATCCAACATACCATCTCAGGACTATTTAATTGCTCATCCTCTAACATTGTGTATGCCATCAAATGCCAACAGTGCCCTTCAGCTCTCTATATTGGACAAACAGGCCAAACCCTACGCCAAAGGATAAATGGACATAAATCTGACATCAGGAACCAGAAGACAGAAAAACCAGTAGGAGAACACTTCAATCTCCCAGGACATTCTATACAAGATCTCAAAGTAGCTGTCTTACTACAAAAGAATTTCAGAAATAGACTGGAAAGAGAAGTTGCTGAATTGCAACTTATCACCAAGCTCAAAACCATGGAGGGACCTGGTTTGAACAGAGATATCGGGTTCTTATCACATTATACATGATAAGCGATCTTCAGCCATCTCAACCCTTGCTTTTTCATGCAAAACCATTTGCAGTCGTTTGCGGTCATCAACAGCTATCAGTCAGTCAATCACCCATTTCCACCACCCTTCTGAGTGATCCCCCCTCCCCATCCCCATCCCCACCCCTCCCCACCCCTTCTCTACATAAGTGCCTGGAAACTTCCATTTCACTGTATCTGAAGAAGTGTGCATGCACACGAAAGCTCATACCAAAATAAAAACTTAGTTGGTCTTTAAGGTGCTACTGAAGGAATTTTTTTATTTTACTTCGATCCAGACCAACACGGCTACCTACCTGTAACCAGAGATTTAGAAAAGATTCACTCAAGTTTCCTGAGACGTATCCTTGGACTCCCAACTTCCATTAAATATGAAACAATGTGTGCAGAATTAGGCATACACACAATGGAATATTGGGCTTGGACTATTGCCATAAAATACTGGTTACGATGCCATTTCCGTTGCCCACCATCAAGTCTGCTCTCTGACCTGCTCAAGGATTCTTATAAATCTAGATGGTACCAACTCCTAGAAAACAAAATTAGATCCATAGGCATTGAGCTGGAGCCCTTGTATAATGCAAATGAGCAATATATCTTCCACAATGTCCAAATCAGATTAAAGGATGTTGAAAGACAAAACATTGTGGCAGCTGCAAATAGAGTTTGCTCCCCCATGTTCTATGATTTAAATATCTTAGATAATAGGGTCAACTATATTACAAAGCTAATAATCCCAGCCCAAAGTAGGGCATTTATGCTAGCCCGACTGAATGTATTTCCCTCGGCATTTGTCAGGGGTAGATATCGGAACACTCCCAGAGACAAGAGATACTGTAGATGTTCTCTGAATGTGCCGGATAGTGTAGAGCATATTCTCTTTCATTGTCCACTCCACAGCATGCTGCGTGAACGTGTGTTGTCCCCACTTCTGGGTGCTGGTGGAAATGTTGGATTCTGCCTGTCTGACATTGATCATAAGGTGACTGCGGGAGTAGCTGAGTTTTTTTTGGCAGCAGTGTCTCAAGGAGTAGTTTAGTAGGAAGAAATCTCAGATTTTATTTATATATATATATACATACAATTAGTATATGCAGTTTACTGTTGCCTCTTTGTATGCATTTTAAATACTTTTGTATGGGATTCTTTTTCTTGTGATCCTGTTTGTAAAATGCCTAATAAAGGTTTGATAGTATGACTAGTTTAAAGCCATCAAGCCAAATACTTATCTTTTATTTCCAACCAGAGGATATGTACAATATATGACTGTGCTCTGTTGCAGCTTAAGCTAGTATTTAGTTTTATTATAATTTTTAAATTGTTTCATTGTTTCATGATTTTTTTGCTTGTTTTATGAGCACTGCTCAGAAATGCAAACAATTAAGAGCTGTATAAATGCCTTAAGTAAATGAAATAAATGAATAAACTTTACATTGCTCATTTTATTTATCTGTATCTATTTTTTGTTTATCTGTTTCCAGGGATTGAGAGGGTCTGTTAATTTCAGTTCTCTCCGTTTCTGCTTTCCAATCTTAAAATCAATTCGTGCGTTTTCTCTCTCTTTAGGTTCTCCTGGAAGTTTATTACCATTTTGAGGCAGGTTTCTTCCAATCATTTTTTTTACTATTGTACACATTTTTGCAAGCACTTTCCCTCGGTATAATTCATTTTTTGTATCATTATTTATTCCTTATATTTATATCCCAACTTTTTGCCCCAAAGAGCTCAAGTTCTTCCCCCCTCATTTTAGCCTCACAACAACCAAGGTCACCCTGTGAGCTTCATGGCTGAGCACAGATTTGAATTCTGGTCTCCCAGATAGTAGTCCAACACTCTAAGCACTACACCACACTGGCTCTAATATATTATTTTTTATGCACACTTTCCTTCTAGTATATGCATTTTTGTAAACGTCTGTTGGCTGGAGGAATGCAGTGCAAAATTTGGATATCGTATTTTCCCGTTTATAACACACACACACACACCCCATGTATAAGACGACCCCTATTTTGGGGGACTCAGAATTAAGAAAATGGGGGGAGATTGCCCAAAGTTGTTGACCTTTTTTGGGGGAGGATTGCCCATAGCTGTTGAGCTTTTTTTAGGTGGGATTGCCGAAAATAGCTCACTGCATGACCTACACCGCCAGTCACACGCGTCGCAGAAGCTACCTATCGCCTGTCATCTCGCCGGCAGAATTGCCTGCCCAATTGCCGCAGCAACAGCCAATCAACACCAGCCCTTGCCGCAGCCACCAATAACATGCTGTTGACAATCTCCAGCTCACAGCAACAACCCATCCCATGTCCCCTCCTATGCACTATCCGTGTATGAGACGACCCATACTTAAAAAACAAACAAAAGAAACCCGTCTTATACACGGAAAAGTATGCTATTTGTGAATTTGGAATAATAGCTTTGCTTCAGTTCCCACACCGTATCAGAAAGTGTAATGCTTTAAATGCAAACTGAATAGAGTTTCTCCCCATCTCTGCTCCCGCGTGATACTAACATTGCCACAGCTTAGCCGGATGGGGCAGGGTGATAAGGACCAGCTCACCCTTGAGTCAAGGCAAGATGACCACCTCAGGGGGCAGGTTCCACGGGGACTGCAGATCCAGCCTCTAAGGAGCCGCCAAGGAACAAACCAGCCGCTGCTGCTGTGGCAACGACAGCTGTTTCGTGGGTAGGTGAAGCCGTTTGCAGGGTGTGGTTGCTGTTGTGAGAGCTGGGTGCAGGGTGGGGACCCCAAAGGTGGACAAACTGCCCCAGAAGCAGCACAATGTGTCCTACCCCTTTCCCTAAAAAAAGCTCAACAACTTTCTTTGGGAAGCTCAACCAGTTCCCCCAACTTTTTGTCCGGATTTTTACTTTTTGAAATATGGCAACCCTACTCACGCCCCATACGATGCAGTAGTGCATAACGGACATAGCCAGGATTTATGTTAGTGGCAGCAGGCTTTATGAGCCTCTTGGGTTTGCTGATCAGAAGTTCGGTGTTTCGAATCCCCATGACGGGGTGAGCTCCCGTTGCTCTGTCCCAGCTCCTGCCAACCTAGCAGTTCAAAAGCATGCCAGTGCAAGGAGATAAATAGGCACATCTGCGGTGTGAAGGTAAACGGCATTTCCGTGCTTTCTGCTTTCTGTCACAGTGTTCTGTTGTGCTAGAAGCAGTTTAGTCATGCTGGCCACATGACCCGGAAAGCTGTCTGTGGACAAACGCCAGCTCCCTCGGCCTGAAAGCAAGATGAGCGCCGAAAACCCATAGTCACCATTGACTGGACTTTACTGTCCAGGGGTCCTTTACCCTTTACCTTTTTACCTATGTTAGTGAGGGGAGAACTGAGCTATCTACGACGTGATTGGTCGGTTAGTTAGGTCTTTTTATTTATTTACTTGATTTAGAGGGTGGACAGCTGCCCCCTCCTGTCCCGCCTTGGCTACACCCATGGAGTGCATAGTTATTATAGCTAAGTAGTAGCTAGTAGCCACTGGGAGTTTTATCTTTCATGAATTTTATTTAATGCTCTTTTAAAACCACCTATGCTGGTGGCTATAACTATCGTTTGTTGGATTCAATTCCATAGTTCAACCACTGAAGAACCCCTTTCTTTTGTCTCTCCCGAATCTTCAAAAATTCAGCTTCTCTGTATGCCCCAAGTTCTAGTGTTATGGAGAGAAAACATTTATCTATTCACTTCTCCCACACCCTGCATTATTTGATACACCTCCATCATGTCCCCTCTTTCTCATCATTTTTCCAAACTAAAAAGTTCCATATATTGTATCCTTTGCTCATAGTAGAGTTGCTCTGACCGCTTTTGAGCCACAGTTCTTACTTAATGCATTTCATTCCCATTTCTAAGCCAATTATTTATCCCTGTTCCATTCAGGAGCACATTTCCTTCATGGAAATGAATATGCTGGTGAGACAGGACCACAACTTTACATTTGCCCCCTGTAACCCTCTCAGATTCAACAGCGCTGCGCTGCACGAAATAGTTTAATCCTAAACTTTGTTTTCATTGTTCTTTACCTACTATTGCGTGCTTTAATTCTCATCTACAGCTACATGATATTAATTGTGTGATCAGAAGAAATAGCTGGCTCTTACCTGTAGTTCGGGTCTGCTTTCTTCAACGACAGTATCTAGAACCAAAACAACAATTTTAAAAGCTGTAAAGCAAAGCCACCTGTTGAAAGGCAGTCCATTGGGGGGCATTTTATTCACCACTGAAAAATGAGGTGCATTTCGTCTTACCTTTCCTTTACTATTTTGATATGGAATATACCAAATAACATAACTGATTAATAGTTGAAGTGAAAATGAACAAATAAATTAAGATTCCTTATCTGGTTGACAACACAATTGAAACCCCCCCTCCCAATTTTTTGTTCAAATCCCATCGGTTTGCAACACAATCCTGTTGAACTTTCTCTTGTGGATGCTTAGAACTGCACATAAGTTCTGCTTTCATGTGTTATTGCAGCCCTGTAGAGGCCATCAAAAATTTGTGTGTGGTGGCTCCTGGAGTCCTTAATGCTTGCAAGCTATTCATCATGTGGATTGGCATGGAGAGTACCGGGTAATAGTGCCAGGTACCGCCAGGAATTTGATGTGCTGTCATTGAGCCTCTCCATGTGGCAGAGTAAATTCTACACGTTAAGCATTTGTATTCCCTGTGGTTCTTACATCCAACTCGTGGAATCAGTTCTGATTAATTGGATTGCGTACCTTTCTGAGATGTGAGTGCATAATGCGACACAAATTTTTTACCTTGGCAGTAAGATAGGTGACTCGATAGGTGACTCAGTGTCAGAATGAGGAGCAAAAAACCCAATGTCTTCATGATGAGTCTTGATCTCGCACCTCCAAGCAGACTTTTCTCAGATTCCACTGGCAGAGGAAAGATCGAATATGAGGTCTCTCTATATCCCCTTTCCAAACAATATCTACATATGGAAATTTGATACTGCTGTGAGGAGGTGGAGCACATTCAAAGGTTCCTTATCTGTGAAGGGGCAACTAGCTTGTTATCAGAGAGTAAGTAAATTATCTTGTTGCCTTTGATCTCGTTGCCTTGGCTGTATGCCACAACAAAGAATAGCATGGAGAGTACCGTACCGTACTGTACTGTACTGTACTGTACATGGAGAGAACTGTACATAAAAGGGCTTGCTGACAAATTGCATATAAGGATTGCATGCATAAAAGAAGCAGTAAATAAAAAGAACGCTTAATAAAATTGTTAGTTGTATTTCTGGCAACCTTCCCTATAAAGGCCCAGATAAGAGAAAAGACCAATGCCGGTTCTCTCCAAAAGCAAACAGAGCCCTTTCCCACCCCCTCATTATTCTCCTTTCAATGTTGGCAAGCACAAACTGTTTTGCTGTTGCTTCAGCCTGCGGTCTCATTAAACTGAAGAGTGAGCCAGGCCTTTGGATTGCGGGTCCATAGAAACGTAACAATGAAACAGAAAGTTGTGGGGAGGGAGCCTCTTCAACACTTCAGCCTCAAAACCCCATCAAAACAACAGTCCTGTGCAGATGGCAAAACTTGGTAGAAATGCAGGTGCTGGAAAGGAATTGGAATAATAGAATCTTCTGGTATAGACTTGGGCAGTGCTTTTTTGGGGGGGTTACGCAGGGGTACGCATACCCCTAAACATTTTGCGAATCTTTGTACTTTTGTCCATTTGCTGTACAGTGGTACCTCGACTTACGAATAACTTGACTTACAAATGTTTCGAGTTACGAACAGAGTTCCGTCCGCCATTTTGGATGTGGTTTAGATAGGATTTTTCCGACTTAAAATTTTTTAGATAGGATTTTTTCGACTTACGAATTTTTAAAATCCCCCTCCATTGGCTTCGACTTACGGATTTTTCGACTTACGAAGGTCCGTTCGGAACGGATTACATTCGTAAGTCGAGGTACTGTTGTACCACTGTATTTATATTTCCTGATTTGGACTATAAAATGGTGGTTTTCTTGAGTCAAAATGAGATTACCCCTAAACATTATTATTATTATTTTAGAAAAAAAGCACTGGAATTGGGTATTGAATCCTCTGGCTTTTGAGCAGCTACATTGTTCCTCTCCCTCCCCCCCCCAAAAAAAATCTGGCTCCAGCCTGAACCACCCCTGGCATGCAACACCCAGAAGTTTCCCCCATTCCTGATCTACTGCTATACAGTGGTACCTCTGGTTAAGGACTTAATTCGTTCTGGAGGTCCGTTCTTAACCTGAAACTGTTCTTAACCTGAGGTACCACTTTAGCTAATGGGCACTCCCGTGCCACCACCGTGCGATTTCTGTTCTCATCCTGAAGCAAAGTTCTTAACCCGAGGTCCTATTTCTGGGTTAGCGGAGTCTGTAACCTGAAGCGTCTGTAACCTGAGGTACCACTGTAGTTGCATCCCTGAGTCACCTGACTTTTATGAGATGGGAGGGGGAAATCAGAGATGAATAGGGCCCTTCGAACAACTCTCCGCACTCTGAACAAAGTACAGTTCCCTGGATTGTTTGGGGGAAGCCATGACTGTGAAAGTGGCAATGCTGCTTCAAATGTATTGTCCAGATGTGGCCAAAATCAGTGCCAGATCCAGGTGTTTTTGTGTGCGGGGGGAGGGGGCGCTTGGTCAAGATGCGCTCGGTAGGCCTCCTCCCCCACCTGCTTCCTCATTGCTGTCCCTGTTATCCATTTGCTCCCCACTTGCTTGCCCTCTTTTCTCCTGCCACCTAGAGGGAGAAGGCAAGGCAAGCAGAGACTGCTCCTTCTGCTGCCATTGCTTGTTTGCAAGGAGGGGTCTACAGGCAGCAACGAGCGAAGGGGAGGAGCTCCATTTTGGTTACCTTTTTTTGCCACCTTTCCCAACTCATCCTTGAAGTGTTGTGACAGATTTTACACAAAGCACTGCTTGGATCTAGACCTGAGGGGCAATTTGATTTTTAAATGAGAATGAGTTGTTAGACCGTTAATGGCCTTTTAGGCTTCCTCCATGTGAATAGCTTACTTTTTGAATAATAATAATTATATGTCACCGGTGTGGGGGGGGAGACACATCAGGATTTTAGAGATGCTTAGGTGGGGCATGGGCAAAAACAGGTTGGGAACCACTGATCTAGACTAAGTTGGCTAGACTTAGTTCCCATTTACGTGAATAGAACTTAAGTCACTGCTCACTGTTCTCATTGGTTTCAGGGGGACATAAGTCCAGTCAAAGGCAATTTGATGCTGGCCATTTTATTTTCAGTCCCTTTCCTAATAGACCCTAGAATCGCAAGTGCCTATTTGATTGCTGCTGCACTCTGAGCTGGCATTATCATCAAGCTAAGTACTGAAAACTTTTTGCTACTATTAATGACCCGTATTGCACCCGTTTGAGTGTATAACTGCTCCAATGAGCAGTAAAAACTGCATAGAGGGTAAATGGTGTTAGTTTGCCTCCAATAGAGACACTTTATGCCGCTTGAGTCAGGAAGAGAGCAGAGAATTGCTGCAGACCCTTCGCATCCTGGTCATCACCTGTTTGATTTACTCCCATCCGGATGTCGGTACAGGACTCTATATACAAAAACGTCTAGACACGGGAATAGTTTTTTTCCTTGTGCCATCAAATTGTTGAATCTGTAGTTGTGGGCGGAAGGGAGGCCAGTTGGTGGTATGGGGTCTTTTCGCTGTGCTGTTGTATTGTGAGGGGAATAGTGGTTGTATGAGGTACGTTTTTTCTTTACATTGCAATGTAGTCGAAGCAAAATTCCAAGTATGGTTGATACTTGGCCAATAAACTGTTCTGTTCTGTTCTGTTCTGTTCTGACAATGGAATGTGAATTACTTATCTCTTCCCTTCTTTGGTATTATCAAATGCTTACCCCACGAGGAGGCAAAATTGTTATGGGACACGTTATGCTTGAGATGCACTTACTCCTACATTTTTTGGGGAAGAAGGGTAGGGACTGTTAGTAACTGAATTACAGGAAGCTAATGTTTTACACGGCAAACATTTCACATGGCAAACATTAACGTAATAAAACCCAGCAGAGAATGCCACAGATTATTATTATTAATAAGAAAATCAATAGTACAGCAGGGGGAGCAGTTCAAGTTACCATTTATAGTTGTATTTCCCCCCTTCAAAGGAGCACCAGAAAAGGTACAAGGTTTTATATTAACGTCTCTTGACAATAGCCCTTAGATGTCACTTAGGCTTCGACAGGATGACCTCTTCAAAGAACTTCCTGCTGAGCAGGGCTCTCAAGCTGCGCCTCAATTTAAGCATGTGATTTTCTCCCATCATTCGAGTGCAACTTAAGAGTACTGAAGAGGTTATGTGCAACAATTCTGGAAGCAGTCTCTGGTGGAAACTAGGGCAAGACAGGGGCAAGACGCACACGGAAGCAGTTGTCATGTATCATGAACTGCATTGGGAGCTGTGCACAGAAACTGAGGCCACACATACATTTCCTGAGCCAGATCCAGAAGCTGGGAAACTGGCCAAGTTGCCCCTCACGTTCCTCTACAGCACGTGCAGAACTGCTTTCTTGACAGTTGACCCAGTATGGGGCCCATCTGCTCAATCTGCCAGAGCCTGTCTTCACATGCAGGGGAAGTTTTGGGCACAATGAGGATTTGAGACCCATCAGCTACTCTCACCTGGCAGGTCAGTCAAAGTGTGTGGCCACAGTCATATGCTGACAGCTTCTAGGAGCCACAAGTGAGAGCTGAGTGCAGGATGGGGACCAAAGGTGGACAAACTATCTCAGAAGGAGCATGGCGTGTTCCCCACCAGAGGTACTACCCCTCCTCTGACACCGCATAGACTGCCACAGATCTACTACCATATGCTACCAGTAATAGCCACTAGATGGCCCCCCTGCAATATTTATTGCATAGTCGCTTCAGGCAAAGCAAACTTCTGTAAACCTCAATTACTGTTACAGCTTTCGCTGCTCTCCACTGACTTTGTAAAGCTGGCACACGTGCTACAATGGGTGAGCAAGGCACTGTTTATCTTGCCAGACTATTGTATATGGGATATATATATATATATATATATATATATAGAGAGAGAGAGAGAGAGAGAGAGAGAGAGAGAGAGTGCACAAGGCAGGAGGGGAATGGTAGCATTGTGCTCCCGTTGAAGGGTATTGAATATTGTACAAAACTACTGCATATATAAGGATCTCATTAGAGCGGATATGTAGCTGTTTCTAAGGAGAATTTTCCAGTGCATAATAAAGAAAGAGCTGGTGGGGCAGAAAATCCATCAGAGGTGTGGTTTCTAAAGGTGAAAAGCCTGATCAGGCTTTGAATAAATGAAAAAGCCACATCCTTAGGGCTTATTCTCTGCTGCTAACCTTTACCTTGTACATTTTAAACAGTTGTCTTCCTTAGAAGCTTTTAAAAGGGGGAAGTTTAGGTTCTTGGGCTTTCCCCTTCAAGCCTATTGGGATTCTTAGGCTTGATCTTTTTGTCTCTTTACATATTAGAGTACTTCTTGCCTGTGCATATGTTGCCACATTTATTTTTATCTTTTGCATGGTGGTAGTTTTGCATTTATCTATCTATTTACAAGGCACAAGAAACTTCAAGCTGAACCCAGCCGTATCCTAGATACTGTACATAGCTGCCAAGTTTTCCCTTTTCTCGCGAGGAAGCCTATTCAGCATAAGGGAAAATCCCTTTAAAAAAGGGATAACTTGGCAGCTATGTAGATACCACAGGTTTATTCCTCAAAGTAAATATAGTTTGGGGCTGAGTTCAGCTTAGAATTTCTCATACTGTGCATCTGCCAAGGTTTTGTCATCATAGCATAGTTAAATCATCCACAGCAAACAACTTTTATTAGGCCTTCCATAATAAAAAATGGTTATGTAGAAGAGGGAATTCCACTAGTTGCAGCTTACAACACTAGAACGGTTTGAAGTGAGGGCTTCAAGCCAAACTTCTTATTACATCAAAATTTGATTAATGGTATTTATATAGCCTGCCATTCAGCTCAAATGTTTTCAAGGTGCTACACAAACAGTTCATTAAAATGCAAGACAATGGTTATCAAATAAAAGCCAGAAACCCAACGAAGATAACAAAACAGCAATCTAGCAGCAGAAGAAACCAATTCTTAAAGCAGCCAACACTGTAAGGCAGAAATAAGTTTTAACTTGATGCCTAAAAGTGGGGAACATCAGTATCTTCAGTGGGAAGGAGTTCCTCAGCTGGGGTACCAGAGCAGAGGCACTCAAAGAAGGGCCTCAGAAGATGATCTCAGGGTCTGGCTAGCTTTGTATGGACCGAGGTAGTCCTTGAGGTATTGTAGTCCTGAGGTATTTAAGGCTTTATAGGTCAAAACCAGCGCTTTAAATTGGGCCTGGAAACTAATTGGTAGCCAGTGCAGTTGGACAGGATCAGTGCAATATGCTCAAGCCATCTTGCTCCAGTGAGCAACCTGGATGCTAGCTGAAGTTTCCGAACTGTCTTCAGAGGCAGCCCTATGTACAGGGTGAGTCTTTTAAAAGAGGCCCCGTGGAACATGTGTACTCTGTATCCACGGGGCCTTTTTTTAAAGGACTCACCTTGTATAAGTAATCTTGCATTGCATTGCACCTTGCATTGCAGTAGTCTAACCTTGAGGTTACCAGAGCATAGACAACAGTAGTTAGGCTATCTCTGTCCAAAAAGGGGTGTAGCTGGGCCACCAGCCAAAGCTGATGGAAGGCACCATGGGCCACTGAGGCCACCTGAGCCTCGAGTGACAGCAAAGGATCCAGGAGTACCTCCAAGCTACGAACCTGCTCCTTCAGAGGAAGTGTAATGCTATCAAGAGCAGGCGATCTCCCAGCCATCCGGTCTAGGGAACCACCCACTAACAGTGCCTCAGTCTTATCTGCATTGAGCTTCAGTTTGTTGGATCTCATGCAGTCCAATACTGAGGCAAGGCATTGGTCCAGCAATTCCACTGCCTCACCTGGAGATGTAAAGGAGAAATAGAGCTGAGTGTCATCAGCATACTGCTGATAATGTACTCCAAACCTCCGGATAACCCCACCCAGTGGTTTCATATGATGTTAAACAACATAGGGGATAGAAGGTTCCACTGGGCTGAAAAGCATTCTCTAAGTAACACCTTCTGGGAACGACCATTCAAGTTGGACTGGAACCACCGCAAAGCAGTGCCACCCACCCGTAGTTTGGAGAATCACTCCAGAAGGATACCATGGCCGATGGTATTGAAAGCCGCTGAGAGGTTGAGAAAAATTAACAGGGACATGTTCCCTTTCTCTCTCTCTCGACAGAGGTCATCATACAGGGCGACCAAAACAGTTTCTGTGCCAAAACCAGGCCCAAACCCCGACTGAAATGGATCCAGAAAATCACTTTCCAGAAAATCCAGTGAATGACATGAGAGGATGATCCCTGGCCTTGCTGCAGTTTAAATTTCCTATGCCCACGCTTCCTGTCGGTGCTGAATAAACACTGGGCCACCCCTCGGTGGGGCCCTGCCCAGCACCGGCAACACGGCCAGGCAGCGACAATGAGGGGGCTGCTTTTCACCCGCAGCTGGATCATTGCTGGCCCAATGCCTGGCCACAACACCACCCAACAGAAAAAGTAAGTGGACTTCTCTTAAAAGTACATTTTTGTGAGGTTTGGGAATATGCAGCTGAATTTAAATGTTCCTAATCAGTTGACGGGAAGAGAATCAAATCAAATCAAATCAAGTCAAATCAGTTAATCAGTTGACAGCACTAATTGAGAAAACAGGTGTAAACTGATTCAACTCCTAGCTAAACAGACATCCATTCTGTTGCTTTCAGTGGGATATCCAGCTAATTTCACATGGCAAGATGTTCCATTCCTGTTCCTTTTGATTAATTTCATATATAAGCTACATCTTGTAGAGAGGAGCCTGCTGGATCAAGCCAATGGCCCATGTAAGTCCGGTATCCTGTTTTCACAGTGGCCAACCAGGTGCGTGTGATAATCCCCAAAGGAGGACCTGAGTGAAGCAGCAAGCACTACCCCCTCCTGTGGTTTCCAGCAACTGGTATTCAGAAACATTGCTGCCTCCGACTTTGGAGGTACAGCATAGCCATCACATTGATAGTCTCCTCCATGAATTTGTCTAATCTCCTTTGAAAGCCATCAAGGATGGTAGTGTATGCTCTAGTTATCTCTCGCTTGGACTACTGCAATGTGCTCTATGTGGGACTACCTTTGAAGGTGACCTGGAAACTACAACTAATCCAGAATGCGGCAGCTAGACTGATGACTGGAAGCGGCCACCGAGACCACATAACACCGGTCTTGAAAGATTCACATTGGCTCCCAGTACGTTTCCGAGCACAGTTCAAAGTGTTGGTGCTGATCTTTAAAGCCCTAAATGGCCTCGGTCCACTATACCTGAAGGAGCGTCTCCACCCTCATCATTCTGCCCGGACACAGAGGTCCAGTGCCAAGGGCCTTCTGGTGGTTCCCTCACTGCGAGAAGCCAAGTTGCAGGGAATCAGGCAGAGGGCCTTCTCAATAGTGGCGCCTGCCCTGTGGAATGCCCTCCCATCAGATGTCAAAGAGAAAAACAGCTACCAGATTTTTAGAAGATATCTGAAGGCAGCCCTGTTTAGAGAGGCTTTTAATCTTTAATTGATTATTTTCTTCTTCTGTTGGAAGCTGCCCAGAGTGGCTGGGGAAACCCAGCCAGATGGGCGGGGTATAAATAATAAATTATTATTATTATTATTATTATTATTATTATTAGTTCTTTGAGTGTGCGTTATTAGTAACAAACTTCCAGATCTCTCTCTCACCCAAATCACATAATAAATTAAAAAGTAGATAATACAGAAATAAATGTATGGAGAGGTTTATAATGGTGCTGAGCTTATTTATTGATAAATCAAATGAAGATGTTGCAAGATATTCACTGGCTAGCAGAACAGAGCATAAGCAGAGGGAATAATAATGAATTTCTTCCTGGAGATGGCATGAACAGGGTATGATGAGAAATGGACTTTCTTTTGTAGATGTTCTTTAGTCTTCAAGTTTTCTGCAGTTTCCAAGGTTCTTCAGTCTAAGACGTCTTCCACTTTGGCTGATGCGGGAAAGACAATGCCAAGAACTCAGGATGAGAATTCAGAAGATGCAAGCTTCATTATTACTCATTAAACAGAAATAGTATTGGTAAGAAAGGTACGTTCATCATTGCTCTATTTCTTGGGGAAGGGAAATGGATGAGAAATAATCCTGTCCAATAACCTGAAGAGACAGGGTTAAGTATAATTGCTTGATTCTACATTGACATTTAAAATACCAACCGCATGTGTATCGCTCAAGACATAGCATTGGAAAAATCGCTTGAAGCTAAGAAAGAGCAGCAGAAGGCCTAACATTTAAATGATTAACTGAGAATGTATCTCTGCTATTCATCATGATCTCCTGGGGGGATTCAATTGCAGATCTCCATGTTAGGTGTGTGAGTTGGTCTTTGTTTTTCTGGAAAAGGGCTGAAGAGATAGGATCACTAATGTCCAGGATACACTAATGTCCAGGAGAAAATAGCCTCTGGGCTAATGGAGTCTGTGTGGAGAGAAAGAGCTTTGTTTTCAGCTCTGGGAAAAGTTATTTCATATTTCTAAGATGTTAGGCCTGTGCTGGAACAAGCGCATGATATTATGCAACTATTGGGTGTATCATTATTGTTTTGTGTCTGGTTTTGGAACAAATTATGTTAGTAAAGCTTAGGAAACATATTTTTTGACTGGGCAATTTTTAGTTCAAGAAGAGCCAGTTTTTATTCACCTATTGCTTCTAAAGAGCAATATTAATAACCACAATAGCCGCTACCCATCAATGTAGACAATACTGAGCTGGATGGACCAGTGGCCTGACTCTGTATAAGGCAGCTTCTTATGTTCATATGTTCTTTCCAGCAGCAGTACTTGGTAAAACATTCCCCTTTTCCAGCTTTTACTCTTCATCCATGACAGAAACCTCTCTAAGAGTATATGTTAAGACATGTGGGCTGGAATGTTTTGTGACCGAAATAATAAATTCATTCAATATGTTAAGACTTTTCACCAGAGCAATTCTAAGATCCACATTAGGGAAGCACCTAGCGTAAGCCTTTCCTACCTTCACAATAGCTTTCTTATTACCCTCTAATTCCCTGATGGGCCTTTGTGTTATTTTTCTTATGGGCCAACCTCACTACCTTTTGTGTTGTGGTAGGCATGATGGGGCCTGTTGTCTTTGTCCATGGAGTTTTCTTTTCTTTCATGGAGTAGCTACCATAATCAAGGACAAAAGTGGTAAGGACCTAACAGAAGCAGAAGACATCAAGAAGAGGTGGCAAGAATACACAGAGGAATTATACCAGAAAGACATGGAGGTTTCGTACACCCCAGGTAGTGTGGTTGCTGACCTTGAGCCAGACATCTTGGAGAGTGAAGTCAAATGGGCCTTAGAAAGCACTGCTAATAACAAGGCCAGTGGAAGTGATGATATTCCAGCTGAACTATTTAAAATTTTAAAAGATGATGCTGTTAAGGTGCTACACCCAATATGCCAGCAAGTTTGGAAAACTCAGCAATGGCCAGAGGATTGGAGAAGATCAGTCTACATCCCAATTCCAAAGAAGGGCAGTGCCAAAGAATGCTCCAACTACCGCACAATTGCGCTCATTTCACACGCTAGCAAGGTTATGCTTAAAATTCTACAAGGCAGGCTTAGGCAGTATGTGGACCGAGAACTCCCAGAAGTGCAAGCTGGATTTCGAAAGGGCAGAGGAACCAGAGACCAAATAGCAAACATGCGCTGGATTATGGAGAAAGCTAGAGAGTTCCAGAAAAACGTCTACTTCTGCTTCATTGACTATGCAAAGCCTTTGACTGTGTCGACCACAGCAAACTATGGCAAGTTCTTAAAGAAATGGGAGTGCCTGATCACCTCATCTGTCTCCTGAGAAATCTCTATGTGGGACAAGAAGCTACAGTTAGAACTGGATATGGAACAACTGAGTGGTTCAAAATTGGGAAAGGAGTACGACAAGGTTGTATATTGTCTCCCTGCTTATTTAACTTATATGGAGAATTCATCATGCGAAAGGCTGGACTAGATGAATCCCAAGCAGGAATTAAGATTGCCGGAAGAAATATCAACAACCTCAGATATGCAGATGACACAACCTTGATGGCAGAAAGCGAGGAGGAATTAAAGAACCTTTTAATGAGGGTGAAAGAGGAGAGCGCAAAATATGGTCTGAAGCTCAACATCAAAAAAACCAAGATCATGGCCACTGGTCCCATCACCTCCTGGCAAATAGAAGGGGAAGAAATGGAGGCAGTGAGAGATTTTACCTTCTTGGGCTCCTTGATCACTGCAGATGGTGACAGCAGTCACGAAATTAAAAGACGCCTGCTTCTTGGGAGAAAAGCAATGACAAACCTAGACAGCATCTTAAAAAGCAGAGACATCACCTTGCCGACAAAGGTCCGTATAGTTAAAGCTATGGTTTTCCCAGTAGTGATGTATGGAAGTGAGAGCTGGACCATAAAGAAGGCTGATCGCCGAAGAATTGATGCTTTTGAATTATGGTGCTGGAGGAGACTCTTGAGAGTCCCATGGACTGCAAGAAGATCAAACCTATCCATTCTGAAGGAAATCAGCCCTGAGTGCTCCCTGGAAGGACAGATCGTGAAGCTGAGGCTCCAATACTTTGGCCACCTCATGAGAAGAGAAGAATCCTTGGAAAAGACCCTGATGTTGGGAAAGATTGAGGGCACTAGGAGAAGGGGACGTCAGAGGACAAGGTGGTTGGACAGTGTTCTCGAAGCTACGAACATGAGTTTGACCAAACTGCGGGAGGCAGTGCAAGACAGGAGTGCCTGGCGTGCTATGGTCCATGGGGTCACGAAGAGTCGGACACGACTAAACGACTAAACAACAACAACAGGCATGATGGGGCACTTCAACACGATTGCCCTCCTGACAGGGGCATCTCTGCTCCTTGGGGGAAAGAGAGTGGTGAGGAGGTTGGTGGGCTTGTAAAAGGGTAAAATAGTATTGGGAAATTATCCATAAGGAACTGAATTTTTTTTAAAAAAGTACTCCCCCCCCCAAAAAAAACCAGAGTCCTTTCTATTGGGGATAATTCAGACTGAAATTCCCAGGTGTCAAAAAAGGTTATTTATGTATGCTACTACTGTGGCCTATGTTTTGTTAGCCCCAAAATGGAAAACAAGCAACGTCCCGACCAAAGAAGAATGGCAACTTAAGTTGACAGAATATGCGCAGCTTGCAGACTTAACATATAGAATAAGAGAACAGGAAGAACATACATTTAGAGAAGATTGGAAAACATTTATTGACTATATGGGAAATAACTGTGTGCAGCTGAAAACGCTGGCAGCATTAAGATAAATTCAACAGTGTAAATAAGTTTTGATGGATGTAATAATGGAATACTGAATGGTATACTTTGTGTAAAATATGCAGGGATTTATGATATGTAAGATGAACCATGGAAAGAGAAGAAGGGAAGTCACTGATATCTTAAGGATATAAAAATGAGTACTTTAAATGGTAAAACAGAAAATTTAATTAGAGAGAGAGGTGAGGTTGGGGCTTTTGGGGAGCAGTGACTGAACCCAATTGGGCATCTTTCCTATGCCCTCCCCCCACAGCATGCCACTTTGCTGAATCAGCAATAACACTGTCAGGAGGGTGATGCATGTGGAGCCCTGTACCTGCTCTATCTTAAAATCTAGATTATCTCGGTTTACCATGTTCATTTCCACCTCATAAGCAAAACCTGTACTCACATATACACATTGCAGAAGTCACACTTGTTGCCATATGGCACGCCATCAGAGCCACAGTGGGGATTGAGTTCCAGGGTGCACTGTGGTTTTGGATATCCTCGACAATATCTCTACAGAGAGAGTAAATTTTATAGTTTTATCCATTTTCTGGCAAATCTCATGTTGTTGCTTTTACCAATCAGGTCTTAGTTGCACATCAGGTTTTTCTTGTTTTAAGAAATCACACACACACCCGCCCCCCAAATGAAGAGTACTGATTAAATGGGACAGAGCCACAGTCTTATTTTCGCACAAAGCAAATCTGCTGAACTCAAAGGCGTCCGGCAAACATTGCAACCAACTATGCTGTGGAAGGACTGGCAAGGAGAGAGGCAGTGCAAAAAACCATCTGTGCAAACTCCAAGAAAGTAGCCCTCTACTCCATGATTTTGTCTAATCCCTTTCAATGGCACCAAGGGGGTTTTTTTTGGCCATCACTGCCTCCTGTGGGAGCGAGTTCCATAGTTTAACCATGAGCTGCAGGAAAAAGCAATATTACACATCTTGACAGCAAGTTATTATGATGTTCTGTAATAAGAATAAATGACTGCCACTCACCCGCTCAAAACTTGCTTCAGTGACAATGTCTAGAATCAAAACATACAAAATGTAAAGATTCTAAAGCAAATCTACATGTTGAATAATAGTCCATTTGAGAACATTCCTTTCTGGGAATGTAAGAATGAGATACATTTTATCCTACACTTCCTTTTTGCATGCCAAGGCCCTGTGACCCACAATTCCCTAGTGGATAAATAATCACACGGACAGTGGATTTTGGTTTATGGGTTCGAATACGCCACAACATTATTGGTTTGGCTTAGGCATTGGGTGAAGCCAGACTATATCTCAACTTCTGCCCATCTGTAGGGAGTCCAACTAAGGGTAAACCACCAATAGGAGGAGCTCAATGACTTACATAAAATAGGGGCACCCCGAGAGGTCCCAGTTGGGGTCGTGGCATGGCCCTAGCTCATGTCCGGGCATTGGACAGAATCTACACCCCTGGATTCCTTTAACAAGATACCCTTTAATGGGGAGGGGAAGGTGGAGGCTACAACCTCCCCTCCAACCAAACAAAGGCTTACCCAATGCCTGACTTTCCTTTTCCATTTGAAAACATTTATTTCTAGGAATAGAAAAATGAGATACATTTTATCTTACATTCCCTTTGTTCTCTAAAAAGTTCATTTATAGTGAGTTTTGGCAATATGCAGCTGAATTTAAATGTCCCTGATCAGTTGATGAGAATCGAATCAACTCAAATCAAACTAGCTAATCAGTTGATGATACTAATACTGTAAAGAAAACATGTATATACCCATTCAACTCCTAGCTAAACTGAAGCCCATTCTGTTGCTTTCAGTAGGGTGATAATCTCACATGACAAGATATTCTTTCCCGTTCCTACTAATTTCATATAGAAGCTTCCTTGAGAATAGCTACATCTGAGCATTCAAAAGAATATGTGAGGGTTCAACTGTGTGTGTGTGTTTGAGGGATGTGCTTCTCTGTTCCCATATCCCTGTGTGTGACCACACAATGCCTCCTTCTTCCACAAGCTTTCACAAATGAAGCACTGAGGCTTGCAGGGAGATTTGATCAGATTCAGTTGACAACCTAATAAGAGCCTTCATACAGTCTTTGGAACATCTGGACAATTCATGGATTTTGGGTTCCTTTCTGAGATGGAGTATCTAATGGAACATTTGTAGAAAAATCTTTCCCCCAAAGGCAACCTTTGTAATGTGAAATATGACTCACCCGAGTACAGAAAGAAGACCATCAGAGTGAGGAGGAGAAAGCTGCCTGGCTTCATGATTTTGCTGGTGGGTTTAGTTCTGTCTGCCTTTGGGTGTTTTTCTGAGCAGTAGATGCTTCTCAGATTTCACTGGCTGCAGTGAGGTCTGGACCCTCTGCCCTGAATATATAGAGGTCTCTGTGGCCCTGATGATGAAATCTCCCAATCTCAAGAAATATTTACACATGGAAATGGGAAAGTTCCTTTCCTGTGCAGAACCTGGGCACATGCATGAGATATGTGGTAACCAGTACCTTAGGAAGTTGCATACGAAGTAGCTTGTCTTGACCATAAGCCTAAACAATGATGATAAAGGACTATAACAACAAATTGCATATCACAGTGAACACACGTTTGCAACCCACAGCATTCGCAACCCGCGTCCGCGCACGCATGGGTCACGATTTGGCGCTTCTGTGCATGCGCAAAGCACAATTTAGCATTTCTGCGCATTCGCGTGCCGAAACCTGGAAGTAACCCATTCTGGTACTTCCAGGTTTGGCGCGGAGCGCAACCCGAAAAGACGCAACCTGAAGCAGCTGTAACCCGAGATAGGACTGTATTGGTCCAACTTATTTGTGTCTTCAAATACTCACCCTGAACCAGGCCCCGTCTGGCCCTGACTGATCCAGACTTTTTTTTAAAAAAAACAAATCTCTAGAAATTTATTTAGTCATTTATTTTTATCCATAACTTTGTTGCTTTTTTACAGAACAGGGCTTTCCTAACATCTCTCAACACCCTTACTTTACAAGCTATAATTGCCAGGATTCTTTTGGGGAAAGTCATGACTGTTTAGAATTGTATAAGAACATAAGATAAGCCTGCTGGATCAGGCCCATGGCCCATCTAGTCCAGCATTCTGTTTTCACAGTGGCCAACCAAATGCATGTGAGAATCCCCAAAGGAGGACCTGAGTGCAGCAGTACTCTCTCCTCCTGTGGTTTCCAGCAACTGGCATTCAGAAGCATTGCTGCCTCTGACTTTGGAGGTAGAGCATAGCCATCACATTGATAGCCTCCTCCATGAATGTGTCTAACCTCCTTTTAAAGCCATCAAGGGTGGAACCATCACTGCCTCCTGTAGGAGCAAACAGCCACATCTGCACAGGACTGTTGTTTTGATGGGGTTTTGAGGCTGAAGTGTTGAAGAGGCTCCCTCCCCACAACTTTCTGTTTCATTGTTACGTTTCTATGGACCCGCAATCCAAAGGCCTGGCTCACTCTTCAGTTTAATGAGACCGCAGGCTGAAGCAACAGCAAAACAGTTTGTGCTTGCCAACATTGAAAGGAGAATAATGAGGGGGTGGGAAAGGGCTCTGTTTGCTTTTGGAGAGAACTGGCATTGGACTTATCTCTTATCTGGGCCTTTATAGGGAAGGTTGCCAGAAATACAACTCAGAATTTTATTAAGCATTCTTTTTATTGACTGCTTCTTTTATGCATGCAATCCTTATATGCAATTTGTCAGCAAGCCCTTTTATGTACAGTGTATGCTATTCTTTGTTGTGGCATACGGCCAAGGCAACGAGATCATTTACTTACTCTCTGATAACAAGCTAGTTGCCCCTTCACAGGTAAGGAACCTTTGAATGTGCTCCACCTCCCCACAGCAGTATCAAATTTCCACATGTAGATATTGTTTGGAAAGGGGATATAGAGAGACCTCATATTCGATCTTTCCTCTGCCAGCGGAATCTGAGAAAAGTCTGCTTGGAGGTGCGAGATCAAGACTCATCATGAAGACATTGGGTTTTTTGCTCCTCATTCTGACACTCTTTTTCCTGTACTCAGGTGAGTCACCTATCGTACCGCCAAGGTACCTTTAGGAGAGACTATCCTCTTGAAATTTGTGTCGCATTATGCACTCACATCTCAGAAATTAATCAGAACTGATTCCACGAGTTGGATGTAAGAACCACAGGGAATACAAATGCTTAACGTGTAGAATTTACTCTGCCACATGGAGAGGCTCAATGACAGCACATCAAATTCCTGGCAGTACCAGGCACTATTACCTGGTACCCTCCATGCCAATCCACATGATGAATAGCTTGCAAACATTAAGGACCCCAGGAGCCACCACACACAAATTTTTGATGGCCTCTACAGGGCTGCAATAACACATGAAAGCAGAACTTATGTGCAGTTCTAAGCATCCACAAGAGAAAGTTCAACAGGATTGTGTTGCAAACCGATGGGATTTGAACAAAAAAATTGGGGGGGGGCCTTTCAATTGTGTTGTCAACCAGATAAGGAATCTTAATTTATTTGTTCATTTTCACTTCAACTATTAATCAGTTATGTTATTTGGCATATTCCATATCAAAATAGTAAAGGAAAGGTAAGACAAAATGCACCTCATTTTTCAGAGGTGAATAAAATGCCCCCCAATGGACTGCCTTTCAACAGGTGGCTTTGCTTTACAGCTTTTAAAATTGTTGTTTTGGTTCTAGATACTGTCGTTGAAGCAAGAAGACCCCAACTACAGGTAAGAGCCAGCTATTTCTTCTGATCACACAATTAATATCATGTAGCTGTAGATGAGAATTAAAGCACGTAATAGTAAGTAAAGAACAATGAAAACAAAGTTCAGGATTAAACTATTTCGTGCAGCGCAGCGCTGTTGAATCTGAGAGGGTTACAGGGGGCAAATGTAAAGTTGAGGTCCTGTCTCACCAGCATATTCATTTCCATGAAGGAAATGTGCTCCTGAACAGAACAGGGAGAAATAATTGGCTTAGAAATGGGAATGAAATGCATTAAGTAAGAACTGTGGCTCAAAAGCGGTCAGAGCAACTCTACTATGAGCAAAGGATACAATATATGGAACTTTTTAGTTTGGAAAAATGATGAGAAAGAGGGGACATGATGGAGGTGTATCAAATAATGCAGGGTGTGTGAGAAGTAAATAGATAAATGTTTTCTCTCCATAACACTAGAACTTGGGGCATACAGAGAAGCTGAATTTTTGAAGATTCGGGAGAGACAAAAGAAAGTGGTTCTTCAGTGGTTGAACTATGGAATTGAATCCAACAAACAATAGTTATAGCCACCAGCATAGGTGGTTTTAAAAGAGCATTAAATAAAATTCATGAAGGATAAAACTCCCAGTGGCTACTAGCTATAATAACTAAACACTCCATGGATGTAGCCGAGGCGGGACAGGAGGGGGCAGCTGTCCTCCCCCTAAATTAAGTAAATAAATAAAAAGACCTAACCGACCAATCACGTCACAGATAGCTCAGTTCTCCCCTCACTAACATAGGTAAAAAGGTAAAGGGTAAAGGACCCCTGGACAGTAAAGTCCAGTCAATGGCGACTATGGGTTTTCGGCGCTCATCTTGCTTTCAGGCCGAGGGAGCTGGCGTTTGTCCACAGACAGCTTTTCGGGTCATGTGGCCAGCATGACTAAACTGCTTCTAGCACAACAGAACACTGTGACAGAAAGCAGAAAGCACAGAAATGCCGTTTACCTTCCCACCGCAGATGTGCCTATTTATCTCCTTGCACTGGCATGCTTTTGAACTGCTAGGTTGGCAGGAGCTGGGACAGAGCAACGGGAGCTCACCCCATCGTGGGGATTCGAAACACCGAACTTCTGCTCAGCAAACCCAAGAGGCTCATAAAGCCTGCTGCCACTAACATAAATCCTGGCTATGTCCATTATGCACTACTGCATCGTATGGGGCGTGAGTAGGGTTGCCATATTTCAAAAAGTAAAAATCCGGACAAAAAGTTGGGGGAGCTTCCCAAAGAAAGTTGTTGAGCTTTTTTTAGGGAAAGGGGTAGGACACATTGTGCTGCTTCTGGGTCAGTTTGTCCACCTTTGGGGTCCCCACCCTGCACCCAGCTCTCACAACAGCAACCACACCCTGGAAACGGCTTCATCTACCCACAAAACAGCTGTCGTTGCCACAGCAGCAGTGGGTGGTTTCTTCCTTGGCGGCTCCTTAGAGGCTGGATCTGCAGTCCCCGTGGAACCTGCTCCCTGAGGTGGTCATCTTGCCTTGACTCAAGGGTGAGCTGGTCCTTATCACCCTGCCCCATCCGGCTTATCTGTGGCAATGTTAGTATCACGCGGGAGCAGAGATGGGGAGAAATTCTATTCAGTTTGCATTTAAAGCCAAATCTGTCACATTACACTTTCTGATACGGTGTGGGAACTGAAGCAAAGCTATTATTCCAAATTCACAAATACCATACTTTTCCATGTATAAGACGGGTTTTTTTTGTTTTTTTAAAGTATGTTAAAAATTGTGGGTCATCTCATACACGGATAGTGCATAGGAGGGGACATGGGATGGGTTGTTGCCGTGAGCCGGAGATTGTCAACAGCATGTTATTGGTGGCTGCGGCAAGGGCTGGTGTTGATTGGCTGTCGCTGCGGCAATTGGGCAGGCAATTGGTGGCCTCTGCCGGCAAGGTGACAGGCGATAGGTAGCTTCTGCGGCGTGTGCGAGTGGCGGCGTAGGTCATGCGGGTGAGCTATTTTCAGCAATCCTCCCCCCCCAAAAGGTCAACAACTTTGGGCAATCTCCCCCCATTTTCTTAATTCTGAGTCCCCCAATATAGGGGTCGTCTTATACATGGGGTATGTGTGTGTTATAAATGGGAAAATACGATATCCAAATTTTGCACTGCATTCCTCCAGCCAACAGACGTTTACAAAAATGCATATATTAGAAGGAAAGTGTGCATAAACAATAATATATTAGAGCCAGTGTGGTGTAGTGCTTAGAGTGTTGGACTACTATCTGGGAGACCAGAATTCAAATCTGTGCTCAGCCGTGAAGCTCACAGGGTGACCTTGGTTGTTGTGAGGAAAGAAGAACTTGAGCTCTTTGGTGCAAAAAGTTGGGATATAAATATGAGGAATAAATAATGAAATAAGATACAAAAAATGAATTATACCGAGGGAAAATGCTTGCAAAAATGTGTACAATAGTAAAAAAAAAAAATGATTGGAAGAAACCTGCCTCAAAATGGTAATAAACTTCCAGGAGAACCTAAAGAGAGAGAAAACTCAGGAATTGATTTTAAGATTGGAAAGCAGAAACGGAGAGAACTGAAATTAACAGACCCTCTCAATCCCTGGAAACAGATAAACAAAAAAATAGATACAGATAAATAAAATGAGCAATGTAAAGTTCATTCATTTATTTCATTTACTTAAGGCATTTATACAGCTCTTAATTTTTTGCATTTCTGAGCAGTGCTCATAAAACAAGCAAAAAATCATGAAACAATGAAACAATTTTAAAATTATAATAAAACTAAATACTAGCTTAAGCTGCAACAGAGCACAGTCATATATTATACATATCCTCTGGTTGGAAATAAAAGATAAGTATTTGGCTTGATGGCTTTAAACTGGTCAGGGTGTGCGTCTGTGTGGGTGTGTAGGTATGGTCACATTTATTTCTTTAGTTTCAACATTAAAAATTACATTGAGTTGGCTTTGCAAGTAAGCCTGAGAACATCCCTCGCTTTCTGAAAACACGGAGGACTACTTTACTATATGTTTATCGTACATCTGCACCTGAAATTCTCCTTCTCTCTGGGCAGAATGGTAAGGCACAACATAACAATGCTTGGTGAATGATCATGGGCATCACTGTGTATTTATGTCTATGCTTATATTTATAATGCTCAAAGAAGTCATTGTGTAGCTTAATGCTAAGTGGGCAAGGAATCTTGAAAATGTGCTATTGCTCTCTTGCTCTCTGCAGGTTGATTGCCAAGGCTATCCGAGAAACTTCTGCACCTTGGAGTTACAACGAATGTGTGGTTCTGATGGCCAAACATACAGCAATAAGTGCTTCTTCTGCAATGCATTTGTGTGAGTACAGATTTCCCATGATGAACAACCTGAAAAGGATGAGCAGGATTTGTAGCCTATTTAAGAGAAACACTGCCTTACAAAGGGCTGGATCCAATGTTTCTGCAAGTTTTCTGCTTGTGTAATGGATCTTCCCCTCTCTCCCCCACTCTGGCATGAGGAACCCCACATCTGTTGTAGGGGTTCCTCCAACCCTCTATACCAAATTTGGAGCGGGTGGGAGGGCACAAGGAGAGGAAAGGGAAATTCCATGGCACAAGTGGAAGTCCTTGCCTGAACAAAACAACTGCCAGATGCAATACAAATAATTTTGTAACGTAAAACTTGGAGAATGAAGCAATTTCATCCAGTGTTGTTGCCAACAGGAAATGTAACTTAGGGCAGTATCCAACTAAACAGTTGGGTTAGCACCAACACTTGGGGCTGCCACAATGGAACTTCTCATTCTCTTCTCTCACCAGAACATATTTAGGAGTTGTGCATGGTGTAGCGGGAGAGGATAAGGTGAAGTTTCATTGCACAGTTCCAAAGTGCCTATACTAGCAGAGCTATCTAGTTGGGTGCCACCCTATGGTTGCCAATTTCAAGTGACCTCTCTTTTTCAGTCGATCCTACTCACTGGTACATTTCGTCTGTTTAATAATTTTGCATCTTGTGGACCCTCACACTCTGCTTTGTCTTTCTCTCACCAGCAAAAGTCGTGGACGGCTCTCCCTGATTAGATATGGACCATGCTATGGAGCAGTGAATGTCTAAAGAACATCTACTAAAGAATGTCACCCTCAGTTCATGCCTTGCTCACCTTTTAGCATCACCACAAACAAAGCCACCCATTGTTTCCTCCTTGCATTTTCTGCTTTAGTAACTGAAGAAAACATTGCATCATCTTGATTGGATTTATCAATAAATAAGCTAAGCAGCGTTGTCTTTCTCAGAGTCTTCTTTCCCATTCTTACACCTCGTATACATTTAGGATCTGTGAAGAGAGAAAAAGTAGATGTTGTCATACCCACTAAGAGTGGAGCTACACAAACAGTAATATCATGAGTTACAGTTTATGCTTGACCCTGTGGATGGTGGGTTGCTACAAAATACACCTGCCTATACATAGGAAACCAGCATATCAGGCAGGGGCAATTCTAAATTTGAATCCTTCTGACTGATGTTCTACATTTCTAATTTCTCCACCCCGCGGGGAAGCATTCAGTGATGTGATTTATGCACCAGCAACTTGAGGTGGTGCAGTCTAGCAAGAGCCACACCATTTCATTCTGCTGGCCACATAGCTTGTTCTTAACATCTCCTTTGAAGGACCTCATGGCTTTGCAACTAAACCTTTAACACAAAGTTTTACAATGTCTGTGTCTGGCCTAGTAGGCTCGATGGTTATCTGTCTCCATTTCCATGGGTCCTCTTTGACAGATAGATGGGACAACCCACCTGGCAATCACCTGACATCATGATTATCAGATCATGGAGGAAGAGTTCATACCTGCTTTCTGCAGGGACCAGCTGAGCAATTGCATTCCCCATTTATGCTTTCAGAGTGTCCCTATTTTGGTGTAGGACTCGGTGGCCTACTAGCAAATTCAGGTCCCCTTCCCATAACAGAGCCTGGCTTCTAAGCAGTTGTCCCTATTTGCTGAGGTGAGATTATATAGCATTGTGTTGCTCAGTTGTTATCCCACTCTTCCCAGTGCATTTCCCTCTCATTTTCCTTATTGCAGAAAGTCCCATTTTTGAGGTCGCCTGAAGGAAAGGGATACCTGTGGGGGGAGGAGATAAAGCCAGGCCATGGCTGGTTGGAAGGGACACCGCAAAACAGTAGGTGAATTCATGATTTATTGCAGCTGTAACAATAGAAGTTCCCTCCCTCAGTCTGACTGGGCAGTCTTGGGGCAAGGGTGAAGGAGGGGCAGACGTCAATGGGAAGAATGTTGTCTCATGCCTATATCACATTTCAGCTTGAGTGATAGGGGTGTCCCATGTGGAAACTGGAGGTGAAAGCACTGAACCTGCCTCTGACTTTGGAGGTAGAGCATAGCCATCACATTGATAGCCCCCTCCATTATTTTGTCTAACCTCCTTTTAAAGCCATCAAGGGTGGAACCATCACTGCCTCCTGTAGGAGCAAACAGCCACATGGTGGGAGAGAGAGGCTTGTGACCAAATCTCTCTTTCCCCCCCCCCACCCCCTGGGCAGCTTATCTTCCAGTTTATGTTTGTGTCTTGCTTGATGGTGTGATGTACCAAGCAAAACAGTTCCCTTCCTGTGCAGAAACTAGGGACATGCAAGAGATATGTGGTAACATGTAGCTTAGAAAGTTGTATGCAATGTAGCCTGTCTTGACCATAAGCCAAAGCAAGGCTGAAGAAAGACTCCAGTGATAAATTGCATGTTAGATAGTATTTGTCAAAAAATAACAATTTATTGCATGGACTTCTAGCCAACACTGATTTCATATATACTGCGGGGGTGGGGAGTTTAGATGTGGCTATCATGAAAAACCTATGGAAGCAGCTGTCTCCAGATTTCAGACTCCCAATTCAAAAATTCTCAAAACGAGAATCATATACAGGCCAATCTGTGATACAATACAAGTCACTGGTCTCAAATCGTATTAGGGAGGGGCTATTGAGGCTATTAATATTGTGCTTACGGAAGCAACAGAATGGATAAAAACAGACGCTTCTAGAAAAAAATGGCCCAGTCTTCTTCTGCACAGCCTAACCTGCCCTGGGGACCCCACAAATACACCAGAGAAATCAAGGATACACAGTGGGACGCCCAAGTGGGAAAAACAAGGAGGAGATAAATCCCATTGCAATGACATTAATTCTTGAGCTGGTGCAAGGATGTAGCTGAATACCAACTTGGGTGGCATATATGAATTCATATGGTGGTAATTGAATTTTCTTCGTGTACTTTTATTTCTCTGCTTCTCTTTCTCATTTTCTTCCATTAAAAATCAATAGAAAAGAAAAGAAAAGAATATAATCATGGCAGGGTAATGGGTTCTAACATCAATGTCTAACTAATCACCTGCCTGTCAACCTTTTGGGTTTTTTAAATCTGTAGAAATCCATTGCCTGCAGTCAGAAGTGTTATAGTCCAGAGTGAGTAGATTAGGCTGATTGTTTAAAACTCAGTTCATTGTTTGTGTTGTGTGTAATGTACTAATTCTTGCACTAGTGCAAGGATGTAGCTGAATACTAACTTGGATGGCAGAAATAAATTCTATTCTTAATAATTTTAAGACTAGATAATACACAAGTAAATGTATGGGGAGTTTGATAACGTTGCTGAGCTTATTTATTGATGAACTGAATTAAGATGTTGCAAAGTATTCACTGGCTCACAGAGCATAAGCAAAGAGAATAATGGACTTTTTTTGGGGGGGGGTGATGCAATGAGTGAAGCTTGAAGAGAAATGGGACTTCTTCCACAGATGTTCCGTAGTCTTGTGCATCTTAAACGTTTCTGCATTTTCCATAGTACATTAGTATCAGCTTTCTTTTATTTTTTCTGATGAGAAAAAAAGAAGTAAATAAATATGAGAATTCATAACACGCAAGTTTCATTATAACTCTTAAAGATAAATAGGTGGGAACACTAAGTTCATCATTGCCCCAAGTCTTGGGGAGGGAAAGGGTTATGGAAGAATAATGTCTGAGTCCCTGGAGAGCTTCTGCCATCTGCCTAGACAATATTGAACAAGATGGACCAGTGTTCTTTTCAGCTCCACCACTTGGTGGAAGATCCGTCTTCTGCACCCTTCATTGTTGATCTGTGTCATAGAACATAGAACCGATTTGGGCATCTTTCCCCTGCCCTCTCCTCTCACAGGATTCCACTTAGCAGCAGCAGCAACAACAATACTGTCAGGAGGGTGGTGCTTGTGAACCCAGTTGAGTTTAAAATTTAAGACGGTCTGCAGATTAGGTCTGCTCACCATGTTGATTTGGGCCTCATAGGCAACACATAACCCACATTGTGCAAAAAATATATATCTTGCATTGCAGGGGTTTGAACTAGATGATCCTTGTGGTCCCTTCCGACTCTACAATTCTATGGTTCTATGATATACTCACATATATTCATTGCAGAAGTGACACCGGTTGCTATAGGTCTTGCCATCAGAACCACAGTGTGCACGGTACTCCTCAGTGCATTGGACTTTTGGATACCCTTGGCAATATTTCTGAAGAAAAAGGACACAGCACTTATTAAGGGCTCTTCCCCCCTTAACCTCTGGACTGCAAGGCCTTCCTGTTTATGACTTGCCTAATAATGAGGCACAGATGACGAATACATCAAGTGTTAATTTAAGATGTGCATTCAAGCACAGGAAAAGCTGGTTTATCATCCTGCCAAGCAGTGTTCCATATTCAAACTGAGTTAGAATCATAGAATCATAGAATCATAGAGTTGGAAGAGACCACAAGGGCCATCCAGTCCAACCCCCTGCCAAGCAGGAAACACCATCAAAGCATTCCTGACAGATGGCTGTCAAGCCTCTGCTTAAAGACCTCCAAAGAAGGAGACTCCACCACACTCCTTGGCAGCAAATTCCACTGCCGAACAGCTCTTACTGTCAGGAAGTTCTTCCTAATGTTTAGGTGGAATTTTCTTTCTTGTAGTTTGAATCCATTGCTCCGTGTCCGCTTCTCTGGAGCAGCAGAAAACAACCTTTCTCCCTCCTCTATATGACATCCTTTTATATATTTGAACATGGTTATCATATCACCCCTTAACCTTCTCTTCTCCAGGCTAAACATACCCAGCTCCCTAAGCCGTTCCTCATAAGGCATCGTTTCCAGGCCTTTGACCATTTTGGTTGCCCTCTTCTGGACACGTTCCAGCTTGTCAGTATCCTTCTTGAACTGTGGTGCCCAGAACTGGACACAGTACTCCAGGTGAGGTCTGATCAGAGCAGAATACAGTGGTACTATTACTTCCCTTGATCTAGATGCTATACTCCTATTGATGCAGCCCAGAATTGCATTGGCTTTTTTAGCTGCTGCATCACACTGCTGACTCATGTCAAGTTTGTGGTCTACCAAGACTCCTAGATCCTTTTCACATGTACTGCTCTCAAGCCAGGTGTCTCCCATCCTGTATTTGTGCCTTTCATTTTTTTTGCCCAAGTGTAGTACTTTACATTTCTCCTTGTTAAAATTCATCTTGTTTGCTTTGGCCCAGTTGTCTAATCTGTTAAGGTCATTCTGAAGTGTGATCCTGTCCTCTGGGGTGTTAGCCACCCCTCCCAATTTGGTGTCATCTGCAAACTTGCTCAGGATGCCCTCAAGCCCATCATCCAAGTCATTGATAAAGATGTTGAACAAGACTGGGCCCAAGACAGAACCCTGTGGCACCCCACTAGTCACTACTCTCCAGGATGAGGAGGAGCCATTGATGAGCACCCTTTGGGTTCGGTGAGTAAGCCAGTTACAAATCCACTGAATGGTAGCATTGTCTAGCCCACATTTTACCAGCTTCTTTACAAGAATATCATGGGGCACCTTGTCAAAGGCCTTGCTGAAATCAAGATAGGCTACATCCACAGCGTTCCCTTCATCTACCAGGCTTGTAATTCTGTCAAAAAATGAGATCAGATTAGTCTGACATGACTTATTTTTCAGGAACCCATGCTGACTTTTAGTGATCACAGAGTTTCTTTCTAGGTGCTCACAGACTGTTTGCTTAATGATCTGCTCTAGAATCTTTCCTGGTATTGATGTCAGGCTGACTGGGCGGTAATTGTTTGGGTCCTCTCTTTCCCCCTTTTTGAAAATAGGGACAACATTTGCCCTCCTCCAGTCTGCTGGAACTTCACCTGTTCTCCAGGAATTTTCAAAGATTATTGCCAGTGGTTCTGAAATCACCTCTGCCAGTTCTTTTAATACTCTTGGATGTAGTTCATCTGGCCCTGGAGACTTGAATACATCTAAACTAGCCAAGTATTCTTGTACTACCTCCTTACTTATTCTGGGCTGTGTTTCCCCTGCTGAATCAACTGCTCCATATTCTTCAGGTCGGGCGTTGTTTTCTTTCTTGGAGAAGACTGAGGCAAAGAAGGCATTGAGGAATTCTGCCCTTTCTCTGTCCCCTGTTTGCGTTTCACCATCTTCTCCTCTGAGTGACCCCACTGTTTCCTTGTTTTTCCTTTTGCTACGGACATACCCATAAAAGCCCTTTTTGTTGCTTTTAACCTCTCTGGCGAGCCTGAGTTCATTCTGTGCTTTAGCTTTTCTGACTTTGCCTCTACACGTGCTGGCTATATGTTTGAATTCCTCTCTGGAGATTTCCCCCCTTTTCCATTTTTTGTACATATCCCTTTTAAATCTTAACTCAGTCAAAAGTTCTTTAGATAGCCAGCCTGGCTTCTTTAGGCACCTTCCATGTTTCCGTCTCATTGGTATTGCCTGAAGTTGTGCTTTTAATATCTCCCTTTTAACAAACTCCCAACCATCATGAACTCCCTTCCCTTTTAGTATTACTGTCCATGGGATTTCACCCAGCGTTTCCCTAAGTTTTCCGAAGTCGGCTTTCTTAAAGTCTAGAATTTGGACCTTAGTATGCTTGGTTGCTCCTTTCCGCTGGATAATAAACTCCAGAAGAGCATGGTCACTCCCACCTAATGATCCTGCCACTTCTACCCCACTAACCAAGTCATCACTATTGGTTAGGACCAGATCTAAAATGGCTGATCCTCTTGTTGCTTCTCCCACTTTCTGGACAATAAAGTTGTCTGCAAGGCCAGTGAGGAATCTGTTCGACCTTATGCTCTTGGCTGAGTTTGACATCCAACAAATATCAGGATAGTTGAAATCCCCCATTACTACTATCTCACTTCCTTTGGAATGCTTGGCCATCTGTTCCAGGAAGGCATCATCTGTGTCCTCAGTTTGGCTTGGGGATCTATAGTAAACTCCCACAATGAGATCACTGTTGTTTTTCTCTCCCTTAATTTTGACCCAGATACTCTCAATTTGGCTTTGAAGTTTTAAATCCTGGATCTCTTCACAGGTATACATATCCCTAACATATAAAGCTACTCCTCCTCCTTTCCTGTTTGGTCTATTTCTCTTAAATAGATTGTATCCCTCTATTACTACATTCCAGTCATGAGACTCATCCCACCAGGTTTCAGTGATGCCTATTATGTCATATTTAGTTTGCTGTACCAAGAGCTCAAGTTCATCTTGTTTATTTCCCATGCTCTGTGCATTAGTATACAGACATTGAAGACCGTTGATCATTCCCCCATGTCTCTTATTTAAGGATATTTTCGTCCCACCACTAGGTCTGCATGCTGCTTGCTCCATTTGGTCCTTGACATTTGGATGATCATCTTCAGCATTTGATAGACTCCTACCTTCAGGACCACTGTCTCCCTCCCCCACATAAGTCAGTTTAAAGCCCTCCTGATGAGGTTTTTGAGTTTCGTGGCAAAAACATTCCTCCCAACTTTTGTGAGGTGCAGTCCATCACTTGCCAGAAGTCCATCTTCAAGAAACTGCAGACCGTGATCTAGGAATCCAAACCGTTCCTGTTTGCACCATTTGCGAAGCCAGTTGTTCACTTCCCCTATTTTTCCCTCTCTCCCTGGGCCATGTCGTTCAACTGGGAGGACAGAAGAGATGACAATTTGTGCATCTAATTGCTTCAACTTCCTGCCCAGAGCCTCATAATCATTTTTGATCTTCTGTAAGCTATGGCTTGCAGTGTCATTGGTTCCCACATGCACCAAAAGGAAGGGGTATTTGTCAGTGGGTTTTATGATTCCTTGCAGCCGTTCTGTTACATCTTGGCAGTCAGGGTGAAAGTTGGGAACGTGGATTATTTTTTGCCATTTGGACTGTGCCAGCTCCACACAGGCACAGCAGAAAAGTCCAGTGTTTAGGAGCCTTGGGGATTTGCAGGACCTTGTATCCAGAAGAACCAAACACTCTGGCACCCTGTGGCCACCCACAGCTTTCTACTGGGGTAGTGCATGGACCCTACCCCATCCAATTTGTGGCTCTGATTTATCCAAATCAGGCCCACTCTGTTCCAGGCTGACTTGGACCCCAAACAACCTGATCCAGAGCTGATTTTTATGAATCTCCAGAATATCACAGACTTGCATTGCCAAATAAAAATGCCAAAATTTTCATCTTCAAGGCATGAGATTTGGTTACATTGTAACCCCTATATGTAGGATTAAACCTATTGATTTACAGATGGTCAATGCCGGGGTTTCATGCAAGACGTTTTAAAACTTTAAAATGCTGCAGGGTTAAAGCAGGTACAAAGTGTTTTTTTACATTGTGACACGAAATTTGCAGATTACAGGTGGGTAGTTCCAGGGGTTTCATACTCAATACATTTAACAGATGCTTTAAAATACATCTTTTAAAATCCACTGGAGTGTCCAATCCTGCCAGTTCTCAAGAATATTATTATTCCTGATTTCATAAGACTGTGGCTAAATAATATGCCTGCCAGGTTAGGGTGGTCTGTCTAATAATAATAAAATAACCCCAATAGGCTACTACAGAACACAAGCTAGGACTAAGGAACTAGAACTAATGTGAAAGTGTGTGTGGGGGGGGGAGCTCTTTTCTGTTATATATATGCATATATGTTTTTCAGTAAACCACTTTTTGTAGCAGAGTTTTTCCCGGAGGCAGAGGACAAGAATAGGAGTCATACTCAAATCCACAGTCAAGAGCTCCTTTATTGCTTGACTGGTCGCACAAGCATTTCTGCTACTATTATATACAAGCTATTTACATTCCTTCTTTATCTCTCCAGCACGGTATAATCTCAGTCCAGTAATTAACAATCCTGACACAGCAAAACTCAGAGTATCAGCAGCACACATGATCTTACTTCCAACCTTGTTGTCAGCATGCGTGTTGACAATGTGTGTGCTTTCCTCCTGCGGAAATTGCAGCCTGCAACTTCCTCCCTTTATTTGCACCTCCAGCTGACACCAATCAAGCCTAGAGTGCCACTCCTACACACTAAACAAAATTCTGGAACCCTCTTTAAAGCTTCCAGGAACTTTTCTCTGTTTCTTAAAGAATGTTTTCCTAACACTATCATAATATTTCGCACTCACCGCTTCCCATGATGCTTTAACAGCAACACCTAGAAGCAAAGCACAGAAAATGTAAAGTTATAAAGAAAATCCATATATTGAATAACAGTTCATATTAGAACAGTTATTTCTAGGAACTGAAAAGTGAGGTGCATTGTATCATTCACATCCTTTGTTATCCTGAAAGTGCACCCATAATGTGGCTTGGCAATATGCAATTTACTTTAAATGTCATGGGGCATGGATTGGAAGATAATCAAATCAATGAGAAATGGTCTAATCCGTTAAATGGGAATAACTGAATATAACGATTCATTTCCTAGCTAACTGGGTACCAGTTCTTTTGATTTCAGTGGAATACCCAGCTGTGGTGCCGTGTGTGTTTAGAATTGTTCCCAAGTCCACTATTTATCTTACAGGAGCCATGTGGAGATTGTGAAGGAAGCACGGTGTGTGGTGGTAGTAGCTTTAGGGGGCATTCATGTTTGAAGCCTCAACTCACAAAGAGGCTCCTATTGGGTGGAAAGTGTTGGGCACTGTCTGGAATGAAGAGCCCTGGTGTATCGTGAATCTCACAAGGCAAGACATTCATTCTGGTTCTTCCTGACATGTATCATTTCAGATAGGAGGAACCTTGAGAACAGACGTGTTTCAGTATTGAAAAGAATGTGGGAAAGGCTCAGGGGTGTGTGTGTTTTGGGGGGATGTGTGTCCCTGCCCCCAGTGTCCCTATGTTTGACCGCAATGTCCCCTCCTTCCTTTAGCTTTCAGATAGTGAACACCAAGGTATGCAGGACTCACTGGATTTAGTCAATACAGGTGGAGCCTTCCTACATTCATTTGAAGACATGACTAGTCCATGGATTGTTTGGTCCCTACACCTCTCCGAGAAAGAGAACTTTTTTCAATATGAAATATGACTCACCTGAGTACAAAAAGAAGACCATCAGAGTGAGGAGGAGAAAGCTGCCTGGCTTCATGATTTTGCTGGTGGGTTTCGATCTGTTGGCCTCTTAGTGCTTTTCCAAGCAGTAGATGCTTTTCAGATTCCACTGGCTACAGTGAGGTATGACGTCTCTTCCATGTATTTATGGAAGTTTCTGCAGCCTTGATGATGAAATCTACCTGTTTTGAGAAATATTTAAATGTGCAAATGTGATTATAGATGACTGCAATGTTTTCTACCAATTTTAATGGTTCCCTTTAAGTGCACATTCCACGTGTGTGCACGAAATATTTGGCAACCAGCTCCTCAGGAAATAAGGCTTCTGGTGTGATTGTGACATTGCTGTTGCAGGTCACAAGAAATGAGGTACCATCAAAACAGTTTTAGAATTGCTGGGATTCTTTTGACCAAAGGCGATCATTTTAGTACAAAGAAAAACAATAGAGCCTTACTTGTTTAGCATGTAAGCCATAAAATAAAAGAGGTATTGTTGTCCTAGAAAGCAATACAAACACGTTATATACGTCAAACACACTTATTATTTTTAATTGCTTAAAACCATAGAACTGGAAAACAAACACAGAGGAAACAAGATTTGCTTGATAGGAGAAAACAAGCCATGAATGTATGGTGTGAGCATCTTGGATTTCCATTGTTTGAGGCAATTTTCTTCTGAATACAAGTTACTGGGAAAACAGCAGGCGGGTCCAGTGTTTTTGCCCTCAGGTCCTGCTTGCAGGCATCCCATAGGCATCTGGTTGTCAGCTGTGAGAACAGGATGCTGGGACAGAAGAGACATGGGCACGATCCAGCAGGGGTATTCTTATGTTCTGTTTAAACCACACTTCCAATGCTCAGAGCATTGCCCCAACACTATCTTCTCCATTTTTCCAATTCTCTTTGAAGCAGCATCTTTCCATAGATTTAAGGGGGAACCCCCCTAAACCTTAGAAATGAATATATGCCAGGATATTGATTAATTGGAATATGGATTAAAATACAAGCTGCCGGGCAGAGAATTCCTGAACTGGCTTATCCAAACCAGCCTGGTTGGCTTAGGAGAGAGCAAACCTGTTAACATGACAAAAGGTGTTGATGGACCATTGTGGAGGAATCCACAATGTGGATGTTACCAAAGTGATGGAGTGTATGTTTGAGGTGACAGGACAAGGGAGTCTGAGAGCAAAGGTTGCTGGGAAGAATAAGCAGGAAGAAGAGCTGGGATCCATCTTGGGAAGGCTGGCTGATGGCTGCCTTTGCTGCTGTGTGTGGTACAAGCCCCTTTTGGAAGGACCCTAATTGTAAGATCTGGACTCCCTCCATGCAGATTGAAGGTGCACATAGCTTAATACACAATATTTCTTAAAGCCACAACAGTCTCCACCGCAACCTCAATTCTCCAAAGAATCATAGACCCTGTGTGGGTGCCTGGGACCCCATGGGGTTCCCCCCCCACTTGGCAGAGAGAGGGTCAGGCACTCGACTTTTGTAGCAATATTCTATTGAGATCACAGTGATTTGGAAAGATCTTGATCCTTTTAAAAAGAAGGACAATGCAACCTTCATAGTGCAAAACTTCAGACTGGGGAGTCACACCTACAATTGTGAAGCGGGAATTCTGCCTCATCTCCTTCCTAACCACCACCGCATCTCTCTCCAACCCTTATGCCTTTGCTTATTAGCCAACAATGAATAGTCTGAGAGACGTGGCCTGCGAGCCCCCAGAAATGTAGCCTGACAAGCATTCCTTTCCTATCTTTAAGGAATGCCTTTTGAGGAACAGCTCAGGGGGCCGGGCATGCTCAGCCTGGAAAAGAGAAGGTTGAGGGGATACCATATAGAGGAGGGTGAAGGGTTGCTTTCTGCTACTCCAAAGAAGTAGACACAAATCAATGGATTCAAACTAAAAGAATATTTCACCCATGCATCAGGAAGAACCCCCTTACAATGAGAGCTGTTTGGCAGTGGAATTTGCCAGCAAGTAATGTGGAGGCTTTCCTTAATGGTCTCCAAGCAGAGGCTTAACAGCCACGTCAAGAATGCTCTGATGGTGTTTCCTGCTTGGCAGGTTTAATTGGATGGCCCCCTCCCCATGGCCTCCTCCAACTCAACTCCTTTCTTTAATATGAGAGAATATTTTGCCAATAATTTGAACTTGATGAAGTGGGGAGAAATAAGATTCAGTTCTTGCTCATACTTTATGAAGATTCTCTGATTCTATGTTATCAGCTCATGTCTGGGGCTCTTTGTAAAAGGAATGCTGTCCCTGCAAGGATGAATATGCCTTGCCCACTGTCGCTGCCAGACCTGTGAGACCTGTTTGGCAGCTGTTCTTGCAGGGGTAGGTATGTGATGATCTTATCTATAGCCGAAGGCTATCTACTTCCTTCAAGTCCACACCAACATCACCTCTCCATTCACCACACTAGCAGTTCTCTGGCCAAGTTCCCTCTATATTTGGTTGTGTTTTACATGATACAATGTTGGAAACAAGAAGCTGGCAGGAGAAAGTCTGCACCTTTGGCTTGGAGAGTTTGGAGGTTTCCAAATCTTGGCAGAGCCATGACCCATTTTGTCCCTCAGAGGAGCTTCCCCCGATCCTGTGCATTTTTACTCAGCAGTAAGCCTGATGAAGTAAAGGTTCTCTTTCAAGAAAGAGTGAATAGGATTGAAGCCTGACCATTTATTTGATGTTTCACAACATGGAGGTACTTTCTGCCTTTCCCTGCCATAAGCGGATATTCTGATGACCAGTTGAGTTTCCTTTCAGTGGAAAAGGCTGGTGGACGGACACTATTTTCTCTGCTCTGTTGAGATTTCCTTGTGGAACAATACCTGTGAAATTGAGGAGCTCTTCTGCATTTCTCTCTTACTAAAACAATATGGCTGCTGCCTCTCAGAAATGTCCTGAATGAACTGGGCAATTGGACATATGAAGAACAGGATGAAAATGCTATGATTTTGTGGGCAAAAGATGTTGGACATAATATAATGATGGAAGATTGGGAAAAATTATGGAAAGAGAATATTAAGTTTACTGCGTGTAACTTATTAAGAGAAAACTTAATGAAAATGATGTATAGATGGTATCTTACACCAGTAAAATTAGCAAAGATCTATTATAACCATGATAGCAAATGTTGGAGATGTAATAAAGAAGTAGGCTCTTTCTACCACATGTGGTGGACGTGTCCACTAGTGAATGACTTCTGGAATAAGATTTATAATGAACTCAAGAAAGTGTTGAAGAACAGGATGGTGGACCTGGTGGGCCTGATCCAGCAGCTGCTTCTTACTTTCTCCTTGTGCAGCTGAAGTCTCCTCTCTTTCTCCTACTCTGCATGGCCTAATTTGCCCTTGGGATCCCCCAAATCCAGCAGAGCAACATAGGAAACACAGTGGGACACCCAGGTGGGGAAAGCAAGCAGGAGAGAAATCCCATTGCTTTAACATTAACTCTTGCGCTGGCGCAATGATGTAGCTGGGTACCCACTTGAATGGCATGTATCAATTCATATGATGGCAACTGAATTTTCAATGTGTACTTTTCTCTTATTTCTCTGTCTGTTTTTTATTTTCTTCTATTAGAAAATTAATAGAAAAGAAAAGAAAAGAAATGTATGTTAGGGGGATGGGGTTCTAGCCTCAGTGTCTAACTCAGGCATAGGCAACCTTCGGCCCTCCAGATGTTTTGGACTACACTTCCAATCATCCCTGACCACTAGTCCTGTTAGCTAGGGATCATGGGAGTTGTAGGCCAAAACATCTGGAGGGCCAATGGTTGCCTATGCCTGCTCTAACTAATCACCTGACTGTCTACAGATTTTCTTTGTTTTTTTAATCTGCAGAAATCAATGGCCAGAAGTCAGTAATGTCATAGTCAAAAGGGATTAGATTCTGCTGATTGTTTGACTCAGTTTCCTGATTGTGCATTATTAGTAACAAACTTCAACACCAATCTATTGTCCAAATCGTATAATATTTTTAAGAATAGATATTACACAAATAAATGTATGGAGAGTTTGATACTGTTGCTGAGCTTATTTATTGATAAACCAAATTAAGATGTTGCGAGATATTCACTGGCTCACAAAGCATAAGCAAAGAGAAGAATGAAATTTTTTGGGTAGTGATGCAATGAGCGAAGCTTGACTAGAAATGGGACTTCCTTGGCAGATGTTTCTTAGTCTTGTGCATCTTAAACTTTCATTATGCATTTTCCATAGTAATTCAGTTTCAGCGTTCTTTTACTTTCACTGATGAGAAAAAAGAAGGAAATAAAGGTGAGAATTCATAAGATACAACTTTCATTATAACTCCTTAAAGAGAAGTACTGTATAGATGGGAAAGCTAAGACCATCTTTGCTCTGTGTCTTGGGGAAAGGGCTGAGGAAGAATCCTGTCTGAGACCCTGGAAAACTGCTTCCTGTCAGCCTAGCCAATATTGAGCAAGAGGGACCAATGTCCTTTTCAGTCTACCACTTTGTGGAAGATCCCTCTTCTCTAGCCCTCATTGTATGTCTGTGTCAAACTTCTCTAGGAGTAAATATTCAGACTTCTACCTAGAGCAATTCCAAGGTCCACATTAAGGCAACACCTAGTGTAGGCCTTTGTTACCTTCATAATAATGTTCTTAAATGTAAAGGCAAAGGGACCCCTGACCGTCAGGTCCAGTCGTGGAGGACTCTGGGGTTGCGGTGCTCATCTCTCTTTACTGGCTGAGGGAGCCGGCGTTTATCCGCAGACAGCTTCCGGGTCATGTGGCCAGCATGACTAAGCTGCTTCTGGTGAACCAGAGCAGTGCATGGAAACGCCGTTTACCTTCCAGCCGCAGCAGTACCTATTTATCTACTTGCACTTTGACGTGCTTTCGAACTGCTAGGTTGGCAGGAGCAGGGACCGAGCAATGGGAGCTCACTCTGTCGCAGGGATTCAAACCGCCAACCTTCTGATTAGCAAGTCTTAGGCTCTGTGGTTTAGACCATGGTGCTTACTATCCCCTAATTCCCTGATGGGGCTTTTTATTATTATTCTTCTGAGCCAACCCTACTACCTTTTGCTTTGAGTCTGGCCTGGTGGGATGGTGATAGAGCCCATTTGGGCATACTTTCCCTGCCTGCCCCCCTGGATCGCTCTTAGAAGCAGCAACAAGAGTGTCAGGAGGGTGGTGCATGTGAATAGCCCTCCCAACCCACTTCATCTTAAAATTCAGGGCTACCCACAGATTAGCTCTATTCATCATCTTCATTCGGGCCTCATTAGCAACACAAAACTCAGGGTCATGGGTTAGCACCCCACATTGTGCACAATGATTCCTGCACTGCCCAGGAAAGGGGTTCCCCACCCTTGACTTTTCCATCTACATGGGGGTTGATTCTCTTTTTCTTTTCCTTTCTTCTATTTACATCTCACCATGCTTAGTGCAAATATAATCATGTACTTTTAAACTTCCAATAAAGATGTCTGAGGTGGAAAAAAGATTCCTGCACTGCACGAGGTTGGACTACATGACTCTCGGGGTCCCTTCCAACTCTGTGATTCTATGATGTACTCACAAATATGCATTGCAGAAGTCACACTGGTTGCCATAGGTATTGCCATCAGAACCGCAGTGGGGACGTTTCTCGAAGATGCATGCTGGGTTTGGATGATGTTTGCAATATTCCTGAAGACGAAGAACACAACACTTTTAAAGGTCCTCCCCACTTAACCTTTGGACTGCAAGGCCTTTCTGATTATGACATGCCTAATAATGAGGGACAGATGAGGAATACACCAAGTGTTATATTAAGGCGTGCATCCAAGCACAGGAAATGCTGATTTATTGTCCTGGCAAGCAGTGAATTGCGTGATAATGTTGGTCTCTATTCATCCCAAGTTCCCACTTGGGGCATGTGATTTGGTGACATGGTTAAGGCCCCATTTCGGGGTCTTAAACCTGTCAAATTATAGATGGTTGGTGGCAGGGATTTCATACAAGACACCTTTAAAGTTAAAAATATTGCAGGGTTAGAACAGGTACAAAGTTTTTCACACTGTGAAACAAAATTTTATTTATGAAAAAAACACAGTGAGTGCCTGGATTCATAAAACAGTGACTAAATAATATGCCTGGAAGGTTGGGCAATCTGTCTAGTAATAATAGAATAGCCCCATTAGGCTACTACAGACCAAAAGCTGAGACTTTCTTACAAATTGTGAGTAGCAGCTGGAACTAATAATAATACCACTGACTTTTTAAAAAAGGAATGGGACTAGACATGTGAAATCATGGGAAAAATCCAGCTTTTTATGTTATATTTGTGTAGATGTGTTTTTGTTGCCTGTGTTTTAAATTCCATATTACACACACACACACACACAGAGAGAGAGAGAGAGAGAGAGAGAGAGAGAGAGAGAGAGAATATTTAAACATTTCATAAGAAATATAAATTCACTTATGCTACTTCCATGTTCTATCATAACAATAAATGATGTCCCACTTACCGCTTCCCATGTTGCTTTAACAACAACATCTAGATGCAAAACGCAGAAAATGTAAAAATTATTCCGCAAATTCATATGTTGAACAATAGTCCATTTGATAACATTTCTTTCTAGGAACTGAAAAGTGAGATGCATTGTATCTTTTACATCCTATGTTATCCTAAAAGTGCCTTAGCAACATGACACTTTCCTTTAAATGTCACTGAGCATGCATAGGAAGACAATCAAATCAATGGAAAATGGTTAAGTCAATTAACTATACTAAATATAAATAACTGTATAAACTGGTTTGGTCCATAACTAACTGGGACTCAGGTCTATTGATTTCCCTTGAATGCCCGACTGTGGTGCTTTGTGTGTTTAGAATCATGGCTAAGTCAACTTTTTATGTCACAAGAGCCACGGGGAGACCATGAAGAAAGGAGGGTGCGTGGTGGTGGTAGCTTTAGGGGGCATTAGTGTTTTGAGCCTCAGCTTTCAAAAAGGCTCCTATTGTGTGAAAAGTGGTGGGCGTATTCTGCAATGTAGAGCCCTGGTGTAGAGTATCTTTATTTGATAGAGTAAATCTCACATAGCAGGACATTCATTCTGCTTCTTCCTGGCATGTATAATTTCATATAGGAGGAATCTTGAGAACAGAAATGTTTCAGTGTTCAAAAGAATGTGGGAAAGGCTCAAGTGTGTGTTTGTTTGTTTGTTTGTGTGTTTTGGGGAGATGTGTGTCCCTGCCGCCAGTGTCCCTATGCTTAATAACAATGTCCCCTCCTTCCTTTAACTTTCAGACATCAAACACCAAGGTCTGCAGAGAGATTTTAACTGGATTTAGTCAATACAGGCGGAGCCTTCCTACACTCATTTGAAGACATGGCTAGTCCATGGATTGTTTGGTCCCTACACCTCTCCGAGAAAGAGAACTTTTGCAATATGAAATATGACTCACCTGAGTACAAAAAGAAGACCATCAGAGTGAGGAGGAGAAAGCTGCCTGGCTTCATGATGCTGCTGATGGGTTTAGTTCTGTCTGCCTCTTAGTGCTCTCCAAGCAGTAGATGCTTCTCAGATTTCACTGCCTGCAGTGAGGTCTGGACTCCTCCCCTGAATATATAGAAGTCTCTGTGGCCCCAATGATGAAATCTCCCAGTCTCAAGAAATATTTACATGTGGAAATAGGACATTACAGAGGGCAGCAATGTGATGCATAACAGTTCCCTTCCTGTGCAGAAAAAGGGTCATGCGAGAGATATGTGGTAACCAGTAGCTTAGGAAGTTGCATGCAAAGTAGCTTGTCTTGATCATAAGGCAAAACAAGGCTGAAAAAAGACTCCAGTGATAAATTGCATGCCATATTTTATTCGCCAAGAAATAACAATTCATTACATGGACTCCTAGCCAACACTGATTTCAGATATAAATATATTCCGGGGGTGGGGAGTTTAGATGTGGCTATCATGAAAACCTATGGAACGAGCCTTACTTGTTCAACATGTAAGCTATAAAACAAAAAAAAGGTATTGTAAAGGTTGTCCTGGAAAGCAATACAAACACGTTATATACGTCAAACGCACTATTATCTTTAATTATTTGAAAACCACAGAAGTGGAAAACAAGCACAGAGAAAACAAGGTTTAGTGATAAGAGAAAACAAGCCATGAATGTGTGGCTTGAGCATCTTGGATTTCCATTGTTTGAGGCAATTTTCTTCTGAATACAAGATACTGGGAAAACAGCAGACGGGTCCAGTGTTTTTGCCCTCAGGTGCTGCTTGCAGGCATCCCATAGGCATCTGGTTGTCAGCTGTGAGAACATGATGCTGGGACAGATGAGACATGGGCACGATCCAGCAGGGGTATTCTTATGTTCTCTTTAAACCACACTTCCAATGCTCAGAGTATTGCCCCAACACTATCTTCCCCATTTTTCTGATTCTCTTTGAAGCAGCATATTGCCATAGATTTAAGGGGGGACCCCCCTAAACCCTAGAAAAGAATATATGTTAGGATTTTGATTAATTGGGATATGGATTAAAATACAAGCTGCCGGGCAGAGAATTCCTGGACTGGCTTATCCAAACCAGCCTGGTTGGCTTAGTAGAGAGCAAACTTGTTAACATGACAAAAGGCGTTGATGGGTCATTGTGGAGGAATCCACGATGTGGATGTTACCAAGGAGGTGGAGTGTGTGTTTGAGGTGACAGGAAGAGGGAGTCTGGGAGCAAAGGTTGCTGGGAATAAGAAGCAGGAAAAAGAGCTGGGATCCATCTTGGGAAGGTTGGCAGATGGCTGCCTTCGCTGCTGTGTGTGGTACAAGCCCCTTTTGGAAGGACCCTAACTGTAAGATCTGGACTCCCTCCATGCAGATTGAAGGTGCACATAGCTTAATAAACCATATTTCTTAAAGCCACGACAGTCTCCACCGCAACCTCAATTCTCCAAAGAATCATAGACCCTGTGTGGGTACCTGTGACCCCATGGGCTTTTGCCCCCACTCCGCAGAGAGAGGGTCAGGCACTCGACTTTTGTAGCAATATTCATTCTATTGAGATCACAGTGGTTTGGAAAGATCTTGATCCTTTTAAAAAGAAGGACAATGCAACCATCATAGTGCAAAGCTTCAGAACTGAGGAGTCACACCTACAGATGGGACATGTCATGGCTAAATGGCATATTCCCCGGGTCGGCATGGCTCAAGGGTTTGTTAATGATGTTCTTAGGACCTATTATTATCTTATTGCTTCTTTGCTTATGTATTCCCTGCTTCTTGCAAATGTGCCAAAATATGATGCAGCGTATTGCTAATGAATCCATAAGGCCCTGTCACAGTGGCCGGAGTGGGCTACTTCAGAGTAACGACTCTACACAGCTCTGCATTTTATTCTTTTATTGGTGCTGCTTATTTACAGTGCTGAAGTCATTGCTACTTACACGGAGCTATGTGCTCAGTCGGGTTCAGAACCTCCGAATGGCTTTTGGCGCGTCTTTCTCCAACACAAAAGCTTGGGTAGACCCATCCTCTTTCCCCTCCGCTTTCTGCGCAATTCCGGAGTTGGGGGGATGGGTCTCCCCCCTTATTTGCCCCTTCCTGTCCCACCTGGGACCCTGGCTCCGCTACCTTGCCTGAGCCTCGGACACGACTTCCTGCTTCCCCACTGGAATCGGAACTCTCTCTGCTTTCCCCTGTGCTCGGGGATGGGCTTGAACTCAGGAGGGGAGGGACTTCGCGATATCCCCTGTCCCTCACATCCACCCCCCTCCCAAGCTCCCCTTCTCCCCTCCCCAGGTCCCCCCCCAGGTGTCGGTGACGACTGGAAGCCTAAGAACTCAGTACTTTCCGAGCCCGTTGGTGTGAACACCTCCCCCCAGTCCTGCGAGCCCCCCCCTTCCGCCTGGGAGGACTGGAATCCCAAAAAGTCCGTGGCGTCAGAGCTGGTGGGGGTAAAAATGTGCTGCCAGTCTGCTTCTTCCTCTGACTGGGTGGATCTCGGCGACGCCCATACTTCTTCCTCTGGTTCCTCAAACTCCGCTTCCCATCCCCATGGTGAACTGCTCTCCAGTACTTCCTCCCCCTCCCCCCTCCCTTTCCATGTGCCAGGGCTTGGGTTTGTGGGGAAAGAGGGCGTGAAATTCTTCCACCAAGAATTCCTCCCGTATCTGAGTGGCTGGGACCCATTGATTCTGTGACGGTGGAGCATCCTCCCATGCCATGAGGTACTCCAGGCCCCCCACCCCTCTCCGTGAATCAAGAATGGCCGTGGCCTCATTGAGTTGCTCCCTGCCTTCCCTCTCCCCCCCTCCCTCGGGGGTTTGTTCGCTGTCTCGGAGCCTGCTGCTTTCCCTGTACGGCGACAGCAGTGATCTATGAAACACTGGATGCACCCTCATGTCCTCTGGTAGTGCCAATCTGAAGGCCACCGGATTGACCTGTTGCGTGACCTTGAAGGGGCCCAGCCGTCTGGGCGCCAGCTTTTTGCACCTCCCTCTAATGGGAAGGCCCTCCGAGGACAACCAAACCTTGTCCCCCACCCTGATGACCTCCCCTTGTCGCCTGTGGTGATCTGCCCCCTTCTTGTACGCTTCCTTGGCCCTCTCCAAGTGTTCTCGGAGCTGCTGGTGCACCGTCTCCAGTTCCTCTGCCCAATCCTCTGCCAGTGGGCCCTCCTCCTCCTCCTCCCCCTCCCTCTCCGGGAAAGATCTGAGGTCGCGCCCATAATTGGCCTTAAAGGGCGACACCCCTGTGGAGACGTGCACTGCATTATTGTAGGCAAATTCCGCCAGTGGCAGGCGATCCACCCAGTCCGTTTGTCTCTGGCTGACGTAGCATCTTAGGTACCGCTGCAGAATGGCGTTGACCCTCTCCGCCTGTCCGTTGGTCTGCGGGTGTCTCGCCGTCGATAAGCTGACCTCCACCTGCAGGAGGTTCATGAGCCGCCTCCAGAACCTGGAAACAAATTGGCGGCCACGATCCGAAATAACCCTTAAAGGTAATCCATGCAGTCTGAATACGTGGTCAACAAACAGTTTGGCTGTCTCTTCTGCAGAGACCGCCCTGGCACACGGTATAAAGTGGCACATTTTGGACATAAGGTCCACCACCACCAACACTGCGGTCTTGCCCCTGGACGACGGCAGGTCTGTGATGAAGTCCATGGACACTACTTCCCACGGCCTGTGCGGTGTGGCTAATGGCTCCAGCAAACCTGCTGGTGGCGCTCTGACCACCTTTGCTCGCTGGCAGGTGTCACAGCCCCGTACATAGTCTCTAACATCTTCCCGCACCCCTGGCCACCAGAAGTGTCTCATGACTAGGTGAGCGGTTTTGTCCCTTCCAAAATGACCCGCCGTCGGGTTGTCGTGCATCTGCTTGAGGACCTTACGTCTAAGCTGGGTGGTGGGCAGGTACAGTGCCCCCTTGTAGAAAAGCAGCCCCCTGCGTTCTGCAAAGTCTTTTGCCTGCTCCCTCCCCCCTCTCAGTTCTCTGAAGATGCGGGTGGCAAACTCATCAGCTGCTGTCAGTGCTGTGAGTTCTGCCTCGCTCACCACTGCTGCTCCGCAGGACCATGCTGATGGGGGGAAAATGTGCCTGGGTGCTGGTGGCAACTCCTGCTCCATGTACTCTGGTTTGCGGGAGAGGGCATCCGCCCTGACATTCTGCTCCCCCGGGATGTAGTGGATGGAGAAGTTGAAGTTCGAGAAGAACTCTGCCCACCGTATCTGCCGCTGGTTGAGCACCCTGGCTGTTCTCCAGAACTCCAGGTTCTTGTGGTCTGTGCACACCTGGATGGGGTGCTTGGCGCCCACCAGGAAGTGTCGCCAGTGCTGGAAAGCAGCGTGGATCGCAAGCAGTTCCCTATCAAACACCGTGTAGTTGCGCTCCGGCTGGGTCAGCTTCCTGGAGAAGAAGGCACAAGGTCTCCACTCTCTGTTGGCGTCCAGTTGCAACAGGATCGCTCCCAAAGCCCTGTCTGAAGCGTCTGTTTCCACGCGTAGGGGCGCATCTTGCACCACGTGGAACAGGTTTTGGTCTGAAGCGAACACCCTCTTGAGGCTTTCGAACGCTGCTTGCGCCTCTGGGGTCCACCTGAACTTCTGCTTGCCTCTCAGGCAGTCCGTGATGGGAGCCGTAACACGTGAGAAGTTCTTGATGAATTTCCTGTAGAAGTTGGCGAAGCCTAGGAGGCGTTGGGCATCTTTGCGCGTCCTGGGGCTGTGCCAGTCCAGGATGGCCTGCACCTTGTCCTTGTCCATCGCCAGCCCCTTGTCTGACAGTTTGTAGCCCAGGAAGTCTACTTCCCTGGTGTGAAACTTGCACTTCTCCAGCTTCACATACAGGTGGTTCTCCTTCAGGCGCTGCAACACCTCCCTGACATCCTTCACATGTTGCACTGGGTCATTGGAATAGATAAGGATGTCATCCAGGAAGACCAAGCAGTTCTTGAAGAGGAGGGACCCCAGGACGTGGTGCATGAAGGCCTGGAAGCATGCTGAGCCCCCTTGCAACCCGAAGGGCATCACCAGATATTCAAAAGAGCCCAGAGGCGTGAACATCGTGGTCTTCCACTCATCGCCTTCCCGGATTCTGATCAAGTTGTACACCCCCCTCAGGTCTAGCTTGGTGAAAATCTTGCCCCTGCGTGCCGCTGTCAGGAGATCGTCCACTCTGGGCATGGGGAAAGCCACTGGCTCTGTCACTGAATTGAGCCGTCTAAAATCCACCACAAGACGGCGCTGTTGCGTGTCTTTCTTGTCCACCCAGAAGACCGGGCTGCCCCCTGCTGCCTTGCTTTCTCTGATGAACCCCCGTTTGAGGTTCTTGTCTATAAACGCACGCAGATCCTCCAGTTCCTGATCTGACATGGCGTACAGCTTGGCTGGGGGTATCATTGCCCCTGGCACCAGGTTGATCTGGCAGTCAAAAGACCTGTGTGGGGGTAGGTGGTCGGACTCCGCTTCGCTGAAGACCTCCTGCAGGTCCCAGTATGGTTTGGGTATCGCCTCACCCCCCTTGACGTGCATGGTGGCCACCGTGGCTATTGGAGGCCCCTCCCCTGGTTGGTGCTGCATGCAATGTTCCAGACAAAAGTCCGACCCAAATGTGATGCATCTCTGGTGCCAACTGATGGAGGGGTCGTGGCGCGCCAGCCAGCTCATGCCCAAGACGATGGGGGGGTCTGAGATGGTGGTGACGTTGAATGCCAGTGTCTCTGAGTGCCTTCCCACCGTCATTCTCATGGGGGGGGGTTGATGAGTGATGGCCCCTCCCAGCAACTCCCTGCCGTCAATGGTGGCTACGTGCAGGGGAAAGTCCAGCTGCAGAAGCTGGATCTGGTGCTCCTCTGCAAAGTTTCTCGAGAAGAAGTTGGCTGATGCACCACTGTCAATTAAGGCGAGGACCGTCAGGGGATAGCCATTTGGGAGCGTTAGCGTCACTTCTAGAACCACTCCTGCTCTGGGAGGGGTGGGCTGGCTCTGCTCCGCGCTGTGCGGGTGGGCGGGCTGGGGCTGTTGTCTGCTGACTGCGCCTGGCTGCTGCCCCTTGTCTCCTGCAACCAGGCTTTCCCGTTTCCCTGCTGTGGTGCTGCGTCAGTGGGGGAGGGCACAACTGTTCCCGCCTTTCCTTGCCACTCTCTGCGATGTGGGCAGTCTCTGACGAGATGCTGGGGGGAGTTGCAGAGAAAGCGATTCCCGCCCCTTCCCTCCTTGCGTCTTGTCGCCGCTGGGGTTTGAAAAGCCCCCCCCCGCGCGCGCTATCAATTTGCATGGGTTCCTGGTCCTGGCTGGCCCCAGGCGTGGCTTGGAAGGGTTGTTGGGGGAGTGGCTTCTCCTGCGACCGTGGGAACCAAGCCCGCTTTGCGCACGTTGCTTGCTTGTCGTTCCACCGGGATTCCTGTCTCACCCCCACCGCCAGAGCCGCTTTGCTCAGCTGATCCATATTACTGGGCTTTGGACCTCTCGAGAGCTCATCTTTCACATCCTCATTCAACCCCAGGTAGAACGCCGCTTCCATTGGAGGCGAGTGCAGTTCCCACCCCAGTCTGTGCACTAGCATGGTGAATCTCGCCCAATATTCGCGAACTGTCATTGTTCTTTGCCTTAAATTATGCAGTTCCTCCTTGGTCTGGTCCATATGGCTATCGGACGCATACATAGTTTTTAAAGCCTCTAGAAATAGTTTGACATTCTTCATGCAAGGATTTTTTGTCGCGATTAACGGTCTTAGCCACTCCCTGGCTGCCCCTGTAAGGTGTTCCACAATAAACGCTACCCTGTGCTCATCATCAGGGAACTCATCATGGTGCAGCTCAAGAGCATACACGATCTCAGTCTCAAAGCCATGATATTCCCTCGGGTCTCCATTGAACTTGCTTACTAGGGTCCCCGCTCTCCTTCCTGGCAGCACTTGGAGTTGGGGGGCCCCTCCCGCCTTGTTTTTCTCGGCATCCAACTTGTTTTGGAGCTCTACCGCCACCGCCCTTAATTGCTGCTCTTTTTCCTGAAGCGCTCTCACCTGTTCCGCAAGTTGTAGCCTGTCCTCCTGGACCTTCTTGGTTTCTTCTTTAGCTGCCTTTAATTCCCCCTGTGCCTGCAGCGCCAGTTGCTGCAGGTCCTGTTGGGCTTTCTCTGCGATCTGCCGCCATTTCTCCGCCTCTGACGCACTCATCCCGGCAACTCCAAAGTAGCCCCAAAAAAGATTCGGAGGTTGCTGTCACAGTGGCCGGAGCGGGCTACTTCAGAGTAACGACTCTACACAGCTCTGCATTTTATTCTTTTATTGGTGCTGCTTATTTACAGTGCTGAAGTCATTGCTATTTACACGGAGCTATGTGCTCAGTCGGGTTCAGAACCTCCGAATGGCTTTTGGCGCGTCTTTCTCCAACACAAAAGCTTGGGTAGACCCATCCTCTTTCCCCTCCGCTTTCTGCGCAATTCCGGAGTTGGGGGGATGGGTCTCCCCCCCCTTATTTGCCCCTTCCTGTCCCACCTGGGACCCTGGCTCCGCTACCTTGCCTGAGCCTCGGACACGACTTCCTGCTTCCCCACTGGAATCGGAACTCTCTCTGCTTTCCCCTGTGCTCGGGGATGGGCTTGAACTCAGGAGGGGAGGGACTTCGCGATATCCCCTGTCCCTCACAGGCCCCGAATCCTTGCCTTGCAGAATATCAACCCCTACCCCTGGACAAGCTAGGAAGCTGTCCAAAAGAAAAGCAGGGAATGAAGGAAGTAGATAGCCTTCGGCTATAGATAAGATCATCACATATCTACCCTCGCAAGAACAGCTGCCAAACAGGATGAGCAGCTACAGTGGGCAAGGACACTACATACTCATCCTTGCAGGGACAACATTCCTTACAAAGTAAGCAGTTACAAAGCCGTCAGGACATACCAGACATGAGCTGATAACATAGAATCAGAGAATCTTCATAAAGTGTACACGTATGTTAAGTTTGTCCTAAGCAAGAACTGAATCTTATTTCTCCCCACTTCATCAAGTTCAAATTCAGGCAAAATATACTCTCATATTAAAGACTTTGGCAATATGAAAGGAGAGGAGTTGGAGGACACCATGGGGGCCATCCAATCCAACTTGCCAAGCAGGAAACACCATCAGAGTATTCTTGACGTGGCTGTCAAGCCTCTGCTTGGAGACCTTTAAGGAAGGAGACTCCACCACATTACTTGCTGACAAATTCCACTGCCAAACAGTTCTCACAGTCAGGAAGTTCTTCCTAATGCTTAGGTGGAATCTTCTTTCTTGTAGTTTGAATCCATTGCTTTGTGTCCACTTCTCTGGAGTAGCAGAAAGCAACCCTTCACCCTCCTCTATATGGCATCCTCTCATCATATCACCCCTCAACCTTCTCTTCTCCAGGCTAAACATACCCAGCTCCCTAAGCTGTTCCTCATAAGGCATTCCTTATAGTATACGAGCCTGTAGTAAGATAGGAATGCCTCGGCTCATATTCCGTCTTCTTCCAAACTTCTTCTAAACTTTTGCAAGAGTACAGCTTTTTGGCGAGGAACAGCTAGTTCACACTATGCACAATCTCTTGTAACTGATTTATAGCTTTCCTCGCCTTTTAGCTGCCTTCTGCACTCCGAGACTCCAATTAGGCTGCTATTATCTCTCAGATTCCAAATACGCCACAGCTCGTAAATCCCACTCGCCGGCGGCTTTCAGGCAATTCCAATAAACATTCTGGGAGGTTTTTTTTTTACTCTAACAATTTAAAAAGCAACTTCTAAAATCATACCAGATGACAATCCTCTATTTATATGAATTCCAATGCCACACAGTTCGTTTCCATTTCTCATTTTCTCAAATAATTAGACAGTCCGTCCAGGAAGGTTGTAAGTACATCTTAAAGTATGAAAATAAAAAGTTTACTTCCCTTTTCGTTCCATCCCAATCATTCTTTCCTCTTGATGAAATACTCCCTCGATTCTCTTCTCACTCAGAAGCTGATAAAGTCCTGGCAGTATCTTCTCCCCCTTCTTTTGAAGCATGTTCATGATTTTAAATCCAATTATTCTCCTTGATCATGGCGATCATGCTCGCATAGGGTGGCCTCCAGGAGTTCCAGCCCCCATGGGTGCTCGGCCCAGGCCCCCCCACCCCTCAAAGGATCAGGGTGGGTTAAGGGTGCCTCATCTCCTTCCTAACCACCACAGCATCTCTCTCCAACCCTTATGCATTTGCTTATAAGCTACCCATGTATAATCCACACCAACACTGCCTCTCCACTAGAAGTTCTCTGGCCAATTTCCCTCTAAGTTTTGAATTGTTTTACATGGTACCTTTGGGCCAATTTTGGAAAAAAGATGCTGACAGAAAGAGCACATGTGGTGAGATGGAACTGCCCTTTCAACACCAGCATCACTGCTGCTTAGCTGATGTAGGCAAAGGAGATTTTAGGGGAGTGTGACTGGTTTAGTTGCACAGGGTGGGGAGTCGCAGGTGTTCCACAGGTGTCACAGCAACTATGATATAGAATGGAAGGTGAGAGGCAGGCAGAGGGCACCAAATTTTGAGACCCCAAGGTCCTCCACTGCCTGGAGCGGGTCCAGGAGGATACCATGGTTGATGGTATCAAGATAAATGGTATCAAAATTATATCAATGATGCTGCTACTTTGGGCAATCTGCACCTGATAACACAGTGCCCATTTCTGCACTGAAGTTGCTTATGCCTTGGAGCATTTTGGAAGGCAACACATTCAGTCTGGTCTTAATAAAAAGTCTGTGGTAGGTGACCACTGCCAAGTTCTTTAGATATTCAGCTATGTGAAATGTCCCAGCATATTGTAAACTCACATCCCTTGGTGAGCAGGATGGGTATTAGTGGGCCCGCAGATCACCTATGTTGAAGCTCAAGTGTTGAAGATGAGATGGGGACAGCCCAATTGAGGAAGCTTTTTGGGTGTTGACTTGGACCAGCAACTGGTTCTGAGCTAGAGGTTGGAGTAGTCCTGTGGCCAGTCTGAAAACACTGACCTTAAGCCAGTACAGATAGTAATAGTACTACTCTTTTCTGCCTTGGAGAGACCACACCTGGAAAACTGTGTCTGATTCTGGGCACCACAATTTTAAAAAGATTTTGACGAACTTGAATGTGTGCAGAGGAGGATAACCAAGATGATCAAGAGTTTGGGAACTAAGCCTTATGAGGAACGGTTGAAGGAACACACAGTGGGACACCCAGGTGGGGAAAGCAAGCAGGAGAGAAATCCCATTGCTTTAACATTAATTCTTGCGCTGGCGCAATGATGTAGCTGGGTAGCCACTTGAATGGCACATATCAATTTATAGGATGGCAACTGAATTTTCTGTGTCCTTTTCTCTTATTTCTCTGTTTTTTATTTTCTTCTATTAAAAATCAATAGAAATGAAATGAAATGTATCATGGCAGGGGGATGGGTTCTAGCCTCAGTGTCTAACGAATTACCTGGCAGTCTATAGGTGGTTTTTTTGGGTTTTTTTTCAATCTGCAGAAATCAATTGCCAGAAGTCAGTAATGTCATAGTCCAAAGAGAGAAGATTCCGCTGATTGTTTGACTCAGTTCCCTGATTGTGTGTTATTAGTAACAAAATTCAATACCGATATCTTGCCCAAATCATATATAACATTTAATAATAGATAATACACAAATAAATGTATGGAGAGTTTGATAATGTTGCTGAGCTTATTTATTGATAAATCAATTAAAGATGTTGCGAGATATTCACTGGCTCACAGAGCATAAGCAAAGAGAAGAACAATTTTTTTGTGGTGATGCAATGAGTGAAGCTTGAATCAAAATGGGACTTCCTTGGCAGATGTTTCTTAATCTTGTGCATCTTAATTTTTTTTGCATTTTCCATAGTATTTCAGTTTCAGCGTTCTTTTACTTTCACTGATGAGAAAAAAGAAGGAAATAAAGGTGAGAATTCATAAGATACAACTTTCATTATAACTCCTTAAAGAGAAGTACTGTATAGATGGGAAAGCTAAGACCATCTTTGCTCTGTGTCTTGGGGAAAGGGCTGAGGAAGAATCCTGTCTGAGACCCTGGAAAACTGCTTCCTGTCAGCCTAGCCAATATTGAGCAAGAGGGACCAATGTCCTTTTCAGTCTACCACTTTGTGGAAGATCCCCCTTCTCCAGCCCCCATTGTACGTCTGTGTCAAACTTCTCTAGGGGGTAAATATTCAGACTTCTACCTAGAGCAATTCCAAGATCCACATTAAGGCAACACCCAGTGTAGGCCTTTGTTACCTTCATAATAATGTTCTTACTATCCCCTAATTCCCTGATGGGGCTTTTTTGTTATTTTTCTTCTGGGCCAACCCTACTACCTTTTGCTTTGTGTCTGGACTGGTGGGATGGTGATAGAACCCATTTGGGCATATTTCCCCTGCCCCACCCCCTGGATCGCTCTTAGCAACAAGAGTGTCAGGAGGGTGGTGCTTGTGAATAGCCCTCCCAACACTCTCAATCTAAAAATTCAGGGCTACCCACAGATTAGCTCTGCTCACCATCTTCATTTGGGCCTCATAAGCAACACAAAACTCAGGGTCATGGGTTAGCACCCCACATTGTGCACAATGATTCCTGCACTGCCCAGGAAAGGGGTCCCCCCCTTGACTTTTCGTTCTACAAGTGTGTTGATTCTCTTTTTCTTTTCCTTTCTTCTATTTACATCTCACCATGCTTAGTGCAAATATAATCATGTACTTTTAAACTTCCAATAAAGATATCTTGGGGGGGGGGCAGATTCCTGCACTGCAGGAGCTTGGACTATATCACTCTCTGGGTCCCTTCCAACTCTATGATCTCACATATATACTCACATATATGCATTGCAGAATTGACACTTGTTGCCATAGGTCTTGCCATCAGAACCGCAGTGGTTGTTGAGTTCCATGGTGCATATTGGGTTTGGATATCTTTTGCAATATTTCTGAAGACGAAGGACACAACACTTTTAAAGGTCCTCCCCACTTAACTTTTGGACTGCAAGGCCTTTCTGATTATGACATGCCTAATAATGAGGCAAAGATGAGGAATGCAAAAGACAATTCACCCAGTGTTATATTATGGTGTACATTCAAGCACAGGAAATGCTGATTTATTGTCCTGGCAAGCAGTGAATTGCGTGATAAAGTTGTTCTCTATACATCCCAAGTTACCACTTGCGCAATGTGATCTGGTGACATGGTAAGGCCCCATTGCGGGCACTTAAACCTGTCAAATTATAGATTGTCGGTGGCAGGGATTCCATGCAAGACACCTTTAAAGTTAAAAATATTGCAGGGTTAGAACAGGTACAAAGTTTTTCACACAAGACACAAATTGCAGACATGTTAGTCCCTACAGATTGATCCTGCCAGATTGCGAGTGGGCAGCTCCAGGACACATTTAACAGCAGTTTTTGAAAAATAAAATAAAATAATTATTTACGGAAAAAACAGAGTGAGTGCCTGGATTCATAAGACAGTGGCTAAATAATATGCCTGCAGGGTTGGGCGGGCTGTCTAGTAATAACAGAATAACCCCACTAGGCTACTACAGAACACAAATCGAGACTTTCTTTGAAATTGTGGGTAGCAAATGGAACTAATAATAATACCAACAACTTTTTTTTTTTAAAAAGGGATGGGACTAGAGAATTGAAATCATGGGAAAAACCCAGCTCTTGTATGTTATATTTGTGTAGATGTGTTTTTGTTGCCTGTGTTTGAAATTCTATTTTAAATATTGACATACATACATACATACATACGCGCGCGCACACACACACAGAGAGAGAGAGAGAGAGAGAGAGAATATTTAAAAATTCCACAAGAAATAAAAATTCACTTATCTTAACTCCATAGTACTTCCATGTTCTATCATAAGAATAAATGACGTCCCACTTACCGCTTCCCATGATGCTTTAACAACAACATCTAGATGCAAAACACAGAAAATGTAAAAACTATTTCGCAAATCCATCTGTTGAATAATAGTCCATTTGATAACATTTATTTCTAGGAACTGAAAAGTGAGATGCATTGTATCTTTTACATCCTATGTTATCCTAAAAGTGCATTGGCAATAGGGCACTTTCTTTTAAATGTCACTGAGCATGCATAAGAAGACAATCAAATCAATGGGAAATGGTTAAGTCAGTTAACTATACTAAATATAAATAACTGTATATACTGATTTAGTGCATAACTAACTGGGACCCAGTTCTGTTGATTTCCCTTGCATGCCCAGCTGTGGTGCTTTGTGTGTTTAGAATCATGGCTAGGTCCACTTCTTATATCACAAGAGCCACGGGGAGACCATGAAGAAAGGAGGGTGCGTGGTGGTGGTAGCTTTAGGGGGCATTAGTGTTTTGAGCCTCAGCTTTCAAAAAGGCTCCTATTGTGTGAAAAGTGGTGGGCGTATTCTGCAATGTAGAGCCCTGGTGTAGAGTATCTTTATTTGATAGAGTAAATCTCACATAGCAAGACGTTCATTCTGCTTCTTCCTGGCATGTATAATTTCATATAGGAGGAATCTTGAGAACAGAAATGTTTCAGTGTTCAAAAGAATGTGGGAAAGGCTTGTGTGTGTGTGTGTGTGTGTTGGGTGATGTGTGTCCCTGCCCCTAGTGTCCCTATGTTTGACAACAATGTCCCCTCCTTCCATTAGCTTTAAGCCAGCGTACACCAACGTTAACTGGATTTAGTCAACACAGGTGAAGCCTTCCTACACTCATTTGAATACATGAATAGTCCATGGATTGTTTGGTCCCTACACCTCTCCGAGAAAGAGAACTTTTGCAATATGAACTATGACTCACCTGAGTACAAAAAGAAGACCATCAGAGTGAGGAGGAGAAAGCTGCCTGGCTTCATGATGCTGCTGGTGGGTTTAGTTCTGTCTGCCTCTTAGTGCTTTTCCGAGCAGTAGATGCTTCTCAGATTCCACTTGTTAGGCTGAGGTCTGGCATCTCTTCCATGTATTTATGGAAGTTTCTGCAGCCTTGATGATGAAATCTCCCAATTTTTAAGAAATATTTACACGTGCAAATGTGTTTACAGAGGACTGCAATGTACCAATTTTAATGGTTTCCCTTTCAATGCACATTCCACGTGTATGCAATAAACATTTGGCAACCAGCTCCTTAAGAAATACGGCTTCTGGTGTGATTGTGACATTGCTGTTGCAGGTCACAAGAAATGAGGTACAAACAAAACGGTTTTTAGAAATGCTGGAATTCTTTTGATCATAGGCAATTGTTTTAGTACAAAGAAAAACAAAGGAGCCTTACTCGTTCAGCATGTAAACTATAAAATAAAATAAGTATTGTTGTCCTGGAAAGTAATACAAACACGTTATATACGACAAACACACTTATTATCTTTAACTAGCTGGCCCAGCCACACGTTGCTGTGGCTCATCCCTGTGACTGCCCCACCCTGTTCCGACCCATGAGCTATTCTGACCCCTCCTCCCCCATTCCCCGGCTCATCCCTGTGACTCCCCCCACCCTGTCCCGACCCATGACCTATTCTGTTCCCTCCTCCCCCGGGGTCATCCCTGTGTCTCCCCCAACTCTGTCCCGACCTATGACCTATTCTGACCCCTCCTTCCCTCACCCCCGGGTCACCCTTTGATTCCCCCCACTCTGTCCTGACCCATGACCTATTCTGCCCCCTTCCCCCCGGCTCATCCCTGTGACTGGCCACACCCTGTCCCAACCCATGACCTATCCTGCCCCCTCGGCCCAGTCTGCAAAGCCGAGCCGAGATGCTGTGGAGAGGGAAGCTTTCCTAGGTGCAGTATCAGTGTAGCTGTCACTAGAGGGCTCTGTTTTGCAACTTCTCCTGTGCTCCCAGCATCCCCAGCTGTCTGAGTTTTGTGTTCAGGAACAGTGGGTTTTACCTGCTTTACCTGCCATAGGTGTGTCATCTGCCTACGCAAAGTGCATATCCACATGTGACGTTGTGTCCAAATTTGAACGCAATTGGTCAAGCAGCTTCGGAGAAAAGTGGAGACTAACCCACATGCCCAGTTTACATATATATATATATATATATATATATATATATATATATATATATATAGGAACCTCGGTTTATGAATTTTCGGTTTATGAAAGCCGCGGACCCATTCACTTTCCATTACTTTCAATGGGAAAGTTCGCTTCAGGTTAAGTACGCTTCAGGTTAAGTACGGACTTCCAGAACCAATTACACTCATACTTCGGGTTAAGTACTCTTCAGGTTGAGTACTCCGTGGACCCATCTGGAACGGATTAATCCACTTCCCATTACTTTCGATGGGAAAGTTTGCTTCAGTTTATGAACGCTTCAGTTTATGAACAGACTTCCAGAACCAATTGTGTTCATAAACCGAGGTACCACTGTATAGATTGTACGTTGTGTCCAAATTTGAACGCAATTGGTCAAGCAGCTTCGGAGAAAAGTGGAGACTAACCCACATGCCCAGTTTACATTTTATATATATATATATATATATATATATATATATATATATATATATATATATATATATATATATGAACCTCGGTTTATGAATTTTCGGTTTATGAAAGCCGCGGACCCATTCACTTTCCATTACTTTCAATGGGAAAGTTCGCTTCAGGTTAAGTACGCTTCAGGTTAAGTACGGACTTCCAGAACCAATTACACTCATACTTCGGGTTAAGTACTCTTCAGGTTGAGTACTCCGTGGACCCATCTGGAACGGATTAATCCATTTCCTATTACTTTCAATGGGAAAGTTTGCTTCAGTTTATGAACGCTTCAGTTTATGAACAGACTTCCAGAACCAATTGTGTTCATAAACCGAGGTACCACTGTATAGATTGTTTGGAAACCACAGAAGTGGAAAACAAGCACAGAGAAAACAAGATTCGGTGATAGGAGAAAACAAGCTATGAATGTGTGGCTTGAGCATCTTGAATTTCCATTATTTGAGGCAATTTTCTTCTGAATACAAGTTACTGGGAAAACAGCAGGCGGGTCCAGTCTTTCTTCCCTCAGGTCCTACTTGCAGGCATCCCATAGGCATCTGGTTGTCAGCTGTGAGAACAGGATGCTGGGACAGATGAGACGTGGGCACAATCCACCAGTGCTATTCTTATGTTCTCTTTAAACCACACTTCTGATGCTCCGAGTATTGCCCCAACACTATCTTCCCCATTTTTCCTTGGAGAATCTCCTTGAAGTGGTATATTCATTCTACTGAGATCGCAGTGTTAAGGAAAACACTTGATACTTTTAAGGGCAGAAGTCACATTTCTTGGCTGTCTCACAATTGTAAATGAGACCTAATGGTTCGGTAGTTTTGGAGAGTGCTGGTTGCATTGCCCTTCTTTTTTAAAGTGTCAAGTATTTTGTACGATCTTGGCATCAGAACATAATAATGTTTACTTCAGGTAAGCTCCAGTGGCAGCAGTGGCAGGAGGACAGCCCCATAGCTCTGGCCCACCCGATGTGCCCCTTCTGGATGCTGAACTTTGACTTGGACCCTCAGCCAGATCCAACAGGACTTTTCTTCTCAAAACCTTCTCCAGTTTTGAAAAATACAAGTGGCATGTCCAGAGCATTTATGTGTTATGGTGTGTTTGAGTCCATGGTCAGAAGTACATGTTGGCTGGCAGTGGGTCCAGCAGATATGGAGCTATATTTGCTTCAGCAGCAATGAAATGATATCACTCTTCTCTAGAAACCCATGTGATACATTGCAATAAAGTTAACTGAGAATGTTAACTTAACTCATTTTTATTGATTTGGTTTGAAAATATCATCTGCTATCTTTGCTATGACTTATGTTTGAGACAGTAAACTGTTCCATGAACTGTTTGCTAACTGGCTGGTTGCCAGATGTTTCTTGTATTGTGCACTAAAAGGAAACTGTTGACATTGGTACATGACACTGCAGTCCTCTGCAATATTTCATTTCCACGTGTAAACATTTCTTCATCATGAAGGCCACACAGACTTCCTTATATGCATGGGAGAGAGGTTAGATCTAACTGCTCGGAAGAGCTCTAAGAGGCTGACAAGTCCAGCATTACAATTATGAAATTGCCTGGCTTTGCTTCTCTGCCAGTGGTGGGGCAAGTGAGGTGCCAGTAGGTGGTGCTGTCTGTTTCATTTCTCCTATCTGGGTGGGTTGACTCTGGGGGTTAGGCGATCTGGTAGGTAAACTGGTCCCAAGTTGTTAAGGGCTTTGTACGCTAATAGGAACACCTTGAACTCTGCCTGGTACCCCATCCAGGATAGGCAATTGACCAATTTCTTGGACACGGGGACTACTTACCCACAGTGCATCCACCTTGCCAGGTTTGAAGCTCAGCTTGATTTCATTCATCCATTTCACCACTGCTTCCAGGCAGTGGCCCAGGTACTGTACAGCCTCTCCGGATTCAGATGTTACGGCAAAGTAGAGCTGAGTGTCATCAGCATTCTGATGGCACTTCACTCTGAAACTCCTAATGACCTCTCTGAATGGATTCATGTAGATATTAAACAGTGTTGGAAATAAGCACTCCATAATGTAGCCACAAGATGGCCCCCCAAACAGTGTCCCAAAGCTATTCTCGGGACTTGGTCCTGAAGATAGGATCAGGACCACTGTAATACAGTTCCCCCAATTACCATTGCCTGGAACAGAGGCGGACTTAGATGTGCATGACCAGTTTGGTCACACTGGGTGTGCCTCAAGAGTCGCTGCAACTATGATATAGAATGGAAGAGCCCTCAAATTTTGGGACCCCAAGGCACTGCCTGGAGCTGGTCCAGGAGGATACCATGGTTGATGGTGTCAGAATAAATGGCATCAAAATTATGTCAGTGTTGCTGCTGCTACATTGGGCAATCTGCACCTAATACCCAGGGCCGTCTTAAGTACATCCAGCACTGTGGTGCAAAGGTCCCTCCAGCGCCCCCTCCCTTTCCCAAAATTTAGCCTGGGGCAGAGGGCGCTGTTGGGGCTGCCTAACTATGCGCGGCCATGCAAGACGGCAAAAGCTTCCTCTCCTCCTCTTCTTGCAGAACCAGCGAGACTACTGCCTAGAGTGGCAGCAGGCACGTGGTGCCACTCTAGGCAGGAGTCTCGCTGGTTCTGCAAGAAGAGAAAGAGAGGAAGCTTTTGCCGCCTCACATGGAGCTCTCCTCCTCTTCTTGCAGAACCAGCGAGACTCCTGCCTAGAGTGGCAGCAGGCGCGTGGTGCCACTCTAGGCAGGAGTCTCGCTGGTTCTGCAAGAAGAGAAAGAGAGGAAGCTTTTGCCGCCTCACATGGAGCTCTCCTCCTCTTCTTGCAGAACCAGCGAAACTCCTGCCTAGAGTGGCACCACGCTCCAGCTGCCACTCTAGGCAGTAGTCTTACTGGTTCTGCAAGAAGAGGAGGAGAGGAAGCTTTTGCCACCTTGCATGGAGCTCCTGGCTGCCACACTCAGCCGTACACCAGCCGTTCGGCGCCCCTTCGGCGTCTCTGGTGGCCAGGCACCCTGGCGCATTGCGCCACCCAGCCTGGGCCTAGAGCCGGCCCTGACACTTCCCTTTTCTGATTTGCACTGGAGCTCCATTGAAGTTACTTATTTTAACTCAAAAATAAATGCATTTAAAAAGCAAGAGCAATTTTTTTCAATATCCCCTTAGTACTTGGCATGGTTATTTTGCAGAAGGTGTGCATATGTACCAATATGTGCAGGATGAGTGGTGTGCAGGGAAGGTCACTTCATCCAGCAGGCAGAGGGATTTGGCAGGGGGCATTAGCGCCCTCATCTTCATTTTCCCACTCTTAAGATCAGTTTCCCTTATTTCACATACGTTTGCAAATAAAGAAATAAATTGTTGTTGTTTAGTCGTTTAGTCGTGTCCGACTCTTCGTGACCCCATGGACCATAGCACGCCAGGCACTCCTGTCTTGCACTGCCTCCTGCAGTTTGGTCAAACTCATGTCTGTAGCTTCGAGAACACTGTCCAACCATCTCATCCTCTGTCGTCCCCTTCTCCTAGTGCCCTCAATCTTTCCCAACATCAGGGTCTTTTCCAGGGAGTCTTCTCTTCTTATGAGGTGGCCAAAGTATTGGAGCCTCAGCTTCAGGATCTGTCCTTCCAGTGAGCACTCAGGGCTGATCTCACCAGCATTTTAGTGTGAATTTCTCCCCAAAGGCCCATGTTTTGCATGCAGTTGCTCCAGCTATAATGCATTTTTTACTGTTACTTTCACAAATATGTGAATTTATATGTGTACTTTACTCTAAAATATGGATTTTTATACACGTTACTTGGCTGGAGAACCGAGCTGAAAATTTCAGAGAAGGGTGAATTTCAAAAGATGGCTGTTGTCACATTTTGCTTTGGAAAGTGTGAAACAAGTCCGCTTGCCATTACATACAAACTGAATGGAACGTCTCTCTCATCCCAACTTGGGGGTTTTGCTTGGGGAGTTGTTGCTTCCAAGACCTTCTACAAGAAAGACTGACACCAGAAGCTGCAGTTTGGTCAGCAAAACCATTGGAGCAGCGGAAGTGTTTTTCTCTCCCCCCCCCATGCCTTTTCATTCTTGCTGACAGCGAATTTCAACCTGTGGGTTACTTTGCAACAACAGGAATGTTTAGATTAGGACCTGTGATATTGATCTGCACATACACATATAAATACCCAACAGCCCTACCAGAACTGCCTCCCTGTCTGGAGCTGGATTTACAGTTGAATAACTGCCTCTGCTACGAAGACAATATGTAGGTGTATTTGTGGTGTTCTCTCTGGTTCTTTGTTTCTTCTCAGATAAGCATCTTTCAGTATATCAGAAGTTTTATTTCTAACTCTCTCAATGGTGCAAAACACCACCACCACCTCTCATTAATCAACTAAAAAAGAGAGAGAGAAATCAATGGGATTTCACACTGTTAATACAATATTTGAAATATTGATTATTTCAATGGGATTGCAAGCATTGGTAGACTGAACAGTAAAAATCTACCCTGCCCTCACCAACTATCCATCACCTTCATGTGTGTATAATTCCAATAGTGACTTAGAGTAGAGAACATCAACTAAAAAGAATAAAGGGGAAATGGGGGTGGGGGTGGGAGAAGAAAGAGAAGAAATGAAGTTCAAAATAAAAGAGTGAAAGAAGGAAGGAAAAAAGAAAGAAAGAGATGTAAAAAAAATGACATCCGTTTCTCTGTTAATTACATTTAAAAAGAAAATTCAAAGTATTTACTCCAGTGTGACATCCAGCTCTTCCTCCTTCTGCCAAGTGATATTTTCCCATTCTTCAGACCCAGATCTCAAATTCATTCATTTTCCCTTCCACACACAGAGTTCAAAAGGGGTTCTCCAATTATTAATTTCAATAAATGTCAACGATGATTCCTCCATGTTGAAAAATAATAAATCCTTTCCTCTTTGTTCACACAAAGAGCCTCTCCACTGTCGTCATATGTTAAAACAATATTCCATAGTTATTTACGTATTGTATATTCATTAATCCACATCCAGTTCCATATTTTAATGTATTTTAAATCTTTGTTGGAAGCCGCCTAGAGTGGCTGGGGAAACCCAGCCAGATGGGCGGGATACAAATAAATTATTATTATTATTATTATTATTATTATTATTATTATTATTATATCTTCTGAACCCATTTCCCATTGTCCATGATTTTTCATCCTAATTTAGAGGCAGATTTTTGACAGTGTAGGTGGTTCCACTGCACTAGATGCTGATACTAGAGGGCGCTGCAGGGTTTCACAACTATATTGTACTGAATTGAGCAGAATGGAAGGTGAGAGGTGGTGTGTGTGTGTGTGTGTGTGTGTGTGTGTGTGTGTGTATGTGTGTGTGTCAAATTTTGGCCTGAAATTTTAAAGACCAAAGTCCACCACTGAGTTCAGAAGTGATGACCCAAGATGATCCAGTTCTTATGATTAATAGCAATTGATTATATTGAGCTTCATGAAGAAAGGTGATTTGCAAACCCATCAAGTCAACAACATGAATTAAGGAAAGGACTTGTGGAATTTATTCAGATAGGACACCTGAAAGCCACTGAAAATGAGGGGAGGGAATCATTGGATAGGCTACAGGCTCAGACTCTTCTCACCCCCAAACTTACCATATAATCCAATTTTCCCCATGGTGATCCCAGTGACCCCATCATACGATTCATCTTTTCTGTTACATACTGGACCTCCCAATCCTAGCCTTTTCAAGACACGCAGGCAATATGAAACATTTTAGGCCTTAGTGAGTGTGGCACAGACTTACAAAAAGGTAAAGGACTCCTAGGCAGTTAAGTCCAGTCAAAGGTGACTATGGTGTGCGGAGCTCATTTTGCTTCAGGCTGAGGGAGCTGGCGTTTGTCCACAGACAGCTTTCCAGGTCATGTGGCCAGCACGACTAAATACCATGGCGCAACTGAATACCATGACGGATTCCAGAGCACACAGAAACGCTGTTTATTTTCCCGCTGCAACAGTATCTATTTATCTACTTGACCTGGCGTGCTTTCAAACTGCTAGGTTGGCAGAAGCTGGGACGGAGCAATGGGCACAGGCTTATACACAGGACCCTGACCAAGCTGAACACTACCTGTTAGCTGTGTGGGCTTGGGCTTCACAAGCTGCTTGTTTCTGAAGTCCCAGCCAAGCAGCTAAACTAGGGGTTTTAATGAGCCACTGGTGGGCTTCCATGCAGGGCTGGCAGATTGCGTTGGCAAAGTGAGCATAGGTAAGGAAGATACAGGCTAACTCTAAGGGTTTCCCAAATTCAATGCTCTCCACTTGTAGGGAATTTTTTAGGAGAACCCCCAGCACCAGAAGATGCCCTCAGCCTCCCCTTCCTTTCAGCTTGACTCCAAAAAAGCTCAGGCATAGCTTGCCCTGCTCCCACCTGGCCAAGGGGAGGACAAAAGGATACTGTACAATCTTTCTGTCTTGCAGACCTATTCACAAAGGCAGCAGCTGAGCTGAGAACCATAATTTCACACTGGGCCATGCTTGTGTGAACCAAACTATGCATTCACAGGGTTGAGATGTGGGAATCTTGGAAAGATCATTAAGACTAACTCTTCTCCCACTTCATTATAGTATTAAAGGAGACAAACATCAGGAATATACACAGCAGCACCAACTTACCCCCCAAATACCTATGCAGTATATGTGTTAATCCATACACAGATTAATAATCACTTCAAGTTCCTCAGAATGTACAGTAGCTTGGTATTTTGAAAATATCATTTCCTATCAATCCATCCATGTGACTTTTCAGCCTTTTACAATATATTGGCAAATGACAGTTGTATGCTGAAAAACAGCGCCTTCTAAAAATTCAGTTCCAAAGAATGACACGATTTAAGGAATAAAATTCAATTTTTAATACTTTGTAAAAGAAAGGGGTTGAATAAACCCTTTTGCCTTTGTTCACACAAGAGCCTCTCCAATGTGGTCATATGTTAAAACAATAGTCCATCGTTATTTACTTTTTGTATATTCAATAATTCACATCCAGTTCCATATCTTCTGATCCCTGTGCCTTCTGATTCAGGCAATGAGAAATTAAATATCTTCCTATGTAATAAGCAGGTAGGAATAATTTCTTCATTCATTTCTCCTCACCAAAAAAGAAAAGAAACAAGTGATCTATACTCTTCCTTTTACCTGTAAATACAGCTTTGTGCAAAGTACCTTCATTCCAATGTGATTCTTGGAAGAACAAAGGTTTAACTATGATTTGACAAGTAAATAATCTTATTTTATTTATATGGTTCAGAAATGAACTGTTTTGTTTGGCACTGGAAAATTGGCGCTCTGACAGGTTAGTTCAGATATGTTTCCTCTCCATTTTTCCATCGTTGTATATGCTGTGTAATTCCCTTGTATTTCAGGTTGGGCTGCCTCTGTATCCTTAGAGCTACTGTACTTTTTTTTGTTGAAAGAAAATATAACAGCTTCCAGAATCAATCAGCGTAAATATCAAATCCTTTCTCTCACACATTCTCAAACAAACCACTATTGTCAGACACCTTCTTTCCAGCCTCCACTCACTTCCGTAGTTTCAACATTTCCTTATTCTTTCTCCTGCTCCTTCACATGAGAAAACCAGCTTTTGTCAGTATTGTTGGTTCAGTGTATTTTTTTAAAATCAGGCCTCTGGCAGGTGCTTATAATCATTGAAGTCCTATTGATGAAATGAACCGCATGTTTGCTTTTTCAGGATAGTCACGTGTGAAAGAGCAAGGGTTAGTTTTGCTGCAGTGGTGTTGCCTTGCAGAGGAGAAGGGGCAAAGGTGTTTGGTGGAAGACAGGAAGACCAGCAGTAGGCAGAGGAAGAGCCAATGACAGGCAAAGCCAACTAAGTCTGCTGAGTTCTAAAAGGGCGACACTGAGCTAAGGAGGAGAAAGTTGACAGGCTGTGGACCCTCTGTGGACTGGTTTTGCTACCTGAGGCTAAGTGGGAAGGTGTCGCCCTGCCCTGCCACCCCAGTGCCATCCCCACCAATGCCTCCCTTATGTGGGTAGTGAAACTGTGGCCCCAAAACTGCTGCTGAAATCTCACAATGTGCTCCATCATGAGATCTCATGAGATATCTTCTGAGATATTGCCGCCATTTCACCACTAGCAGCACTACCGCTTAGGCTTCCTGCATCTCAGCTCACCTCATGGGTGGGCCAGCCCTGAGTATAAGGCAGCTTCCTGTGTTACTATGCATTTTGAGTGCTTGAAAAATTTATTTCCCTCTCAAAAGCAGCGCTTATTTGCGTTTGCTAGGAAGCTCCCTTATCCAGTTGGAGTGCTGGTCCAGAATCTAGTTCAGTATTGTGCTCTTTGTGTGGCAATGACTCTTGTGTGTTTAAATCTAGAGTCTTTTCCTACCTGGAGATGCCATGAATTGAACTGGGGACCTCTGGCATTCAAAAGAAGTGCTCTGCTACAAGGGAGCTATGGCCTAACATTGAGACTGACTTGTATCCAACAAAGTGGTCCCATTAGCTCAATTTCCTCTCCTTTCCCAGTCCCCGCCAAAGCCTAAAATCTTTTCTGTGTGTCAACCCACCTTCCAGTGATGATTTTGGAGGGGCACAGAGGAAGAGGAAGGTGAGAGAAAGTTCCATAGATCAGATGGAAATCCTTGTGTGAATACAACCATTGGATACAAATTTATACTGTATCTGGATTCCTTCAGCAACTGAGCAATGAGTTCTTACCAAAAGCCTGGTTCTCTTATCCATTCTTAGCCATTTGCTTCTTTTTCTTTCTCCTTATAAAAGCCTTTAGTCAGCTCTAAAACTTTTCTAAACTTTGGGCAAGAGAGGAGACATCAGCAGCCCTGGCAACCAAGATTGTTGTAGGATAGACAATATGTTATTATCACTGTTGTGCTGATTGCACTGATAAAGAGAAAAGCTTACCTCAGAAACCATTATTCTTACAGTGAATTCTCCCTGCCCCCAGAAGATTTCATTTCATTGGGAAAAGATTTCTGATTGGCTTCAGATCAAATGCCCCTCTCCAGTTGCTTTTCTCTTAAAAGATATACCGTTTCCCCTATTTAAACATGTAGTCATAAAATAAGCCATAGCAGGATTTTTAAGCATTCAAGGAATATAAACCATACCCCCAAAATAAGACATAGTGATAGGCGCAACAGCAATGCCGGCCGCAGCAGGAGAAGGAGGAAAAAAAAAAGACACCCCCTGAAAATAAGCCATAGTTTTTTGTGGAAAAATAAATATAAGACGGTGTCTTGTTTTTGGAGAAACACGGTAGTAAATAAAGGAACTGTATATCTTATCTTGGTGGCAGGAAAAGCAAGTTTGAACTAAATCAAGTGAGAAGACACATTCTACCTTCATCCTGTCCTGATCCTTTGGGTGTGGAAAGAATCCCCCCCTCAAGAAGGTCAACTCTTTATGTTATGAAACTGTCCTTAGAGTGCCAAGTCTTTCACAAGGAAGAAATCTAAAGTAAACTCCTGTGCATATATATAGAGGTCCTTGCATGTGTGCATCTGATATCCTGCTGGTTAAGTTGTTCTAGAAGACAATCTTCTCAGCTGAACATTGGTGCATTCAGTGCTCAGTGAAGAATGGGTGCATTTGTGGTTGTTGTTCTGGCACTTTGGTGCTTCACAGGTGAGTCACTCAGGGAGAGAGAGAGAGAGAGAGAGAGAGAGAGAGAGAGAGAGAGAGAGAGAGAGAGAGAGAGATTCAGAGTATTACTGCTAACATCCTGAAAAAGTCTGCTATATTGCTCAGACGACTGACCTGATATGGAAGAAAATATTTAGTTTAAGAGGGAGTTTTGGCAGGTGCAGCTTGCCATGCAAGGGTAGAAGAAAGTTAAGCTGTCTCACTGAAATTCCGTTTTCTACAAACCCATAAAAAGTACTGGGACCCTGTTCTGCGATCCCCTAGGTATGGCCATAAGTAAGGATGGAAGAGAGGTTTGGTTTGGTTCGCATTTTGATGTGCACCTACTCAATTCACACTTCTTAATAGTTGAGTGCATTATAATACAAATATTAGTGAAAATAACTTACAAAAATGCATCATTCTGGGGAAAATTCCTGCAAAAGTGTGTATTTTATGACAGACACACACTAAAATGAGGTGGCCTTTTAAAATGCAAGCTGAAACACAAACCGAACGTAAGATTGGGGAAATGGCACACTGAGAAAGCAACATGGACAAATCCACCCACCCCCAGAACAGGAAAAATATTATAGACCTGATTAGAGGCACACATTTATAATTATATGAAATGACTGGCGCTCAGCATACCAACTGCTGATCATTCTCCCGTCTCTATAATCTTTTGAAAAAGTTGTTATTAGGCTTATTAAAGCATTAATTGGATATTCATAGCAGCAGTAAAAATGTCTCATACAGCAAAGAGTTAATACAACTGAGTAACTGAGTAATCTGAAATAGGTCTAGTAAGTCTTATATAATCATTTTGTTCCACAACACATTCTTAGTTTTAAAGAAGGAGAAGCCGTTGTGCAGAGATTTCCTTCTGAATTTTTGAGAGCTTAGAAACGTCATCCATTTGTTTTTGGTCTCCTTTCAGGCATCTTCGGGGACGAAGACGTTCAGGTGAACAGAGTGAGTAATGCCATATTGCTCTTACAGCCTTCTGCAGTTGGTTGGCAATACAGCTAAAGCTGTAATTGCAAGTTGGCAGGTGGAGAAGAATTTGAATTGTGTTCCTCAAGTGTAAGGGGGAAATGCTGGTGTTCTCACTGCAGACACATAAACCCACACACAGCAGTTCTCCTGTGCAATTATAGTGAAGGAGAGCTGTGGAAGAGCACAGTTATTAGCAGAGATATGACCATTCATTTCAGTGGGACATGAGACCTTCTCTTTGAATGTTGCTTCGTTTTTGAGATTGCTGGGGTTGGGAAAGGGCAGGAGGGAGGCCCCAGACCCATCCCCATCCCCCTCCGCATCTAGGTACAGTGACAGGGGTGTCAGGAGGACAATTCTGCAGCTGTGGCTCACCATTCATGCTGCTGCTGCTCACTGGAACAGGAAAGACATTCAAGAGTGGAACTGGTCATCTGGGTGGCCACGCCCAATTGCAGAAAAGCTGATGAAAGTGTTGTGCAGCTGACCATGCCTTGTGGCTGACCACCACAGATAACCCCACACCTAGCAAATAGCATTAAATCTACAAAACATAGCACCAGGCAATTGGGAAGCCTGTGCTTTTATTTACACACAGGACTCAGCTATACAGCTACTGTACAAACAAAACGTTTTAAGTGTGTTGTAAAGTGCATTGTGCAAATGTGATGCTAGATGGCGATGGTGAGCTATGGCAAATTCAATATATTTCTCAAAACGTTTTTTAAAAAGCATTTTCACAAGGTTTTTTTATTATGCATTTAGATTCCACTACAGAATTGTCTGGCTATTCTATATATTCCATGTTGCAGTTTTTATATGCTGCCTTTTGTACAATGATGCCCTAGGCAATTCCACACTTGAGAAATTCATTCAACCATTTTTCCTGGGTTCAGTCTTCTGCATGCTTCTTCCTTGTGAATAATGGGAAATGTAAAAAGGAAAGGTAGATTCATAAGGTACCCTCTTTTCTCCTGTGTATCAGTTATAAACGTTAAAGGATGAAAGCCTTGAGAGGTTATATAAAGGATAACTGTTGTGTAGACATATAATGCTGTTTGTTTTCTTTTTATAGTTGGATTGCAGCCAGCACCTCAAGGCAACTGGTAATGGACTAATAAGCTGCACGAGGATGTATTTTCCAATCTGTGGTACAGATGGCAACACTTATCCTAATGAATGTGAACTGTGTCGCCATAACCAGTAAGTAGCGCAGATGCAGAAGATTCTTGCTGGGCAACAGATCATTGCTACAATTAGTTATAATGATGTCTCATCAAATTTGTTTTATCAGTCCCTTTTCCACCCCACCCCACTTCCAAGATGGAGATATGACTTACATGGGAACATTCCCATTTTACCACTATTCCCCTGTGGTTAGCCGGAGACTGAGAGATTATTTCTGGGCCAAGGTAACCAGCTGAGGTTCAGTGCTCAGTGATCTCTGTGTAAATCCAGTGTGCTTACAACATGACGTTAAACTTACTCTCTGCTCTCTGCTATTCAGTTCATATTTTAATATACATCCAGCTAATTTGTATAGCCCAAAACAATATATGATCCAAAACACAGATATCGTTCAAAATATAAGTGCAAAAATCTGTATATTAAAAGTAATGTACATAAAAATAAGTATAGTGCTTAAAAAAATATACAAATGCACATTACGCAACATGGCATACAAAAATGTATTAGGATACAATGCACGCAAAAAGGAATTTCATAAGATTTTTTATTTAGTTAGTTTTTAAAAAACTCAAACAGATGTGGAAATGGGGTGAATTAAGCATAAGACTGGAAATATGAGGGACTGAAACAGACAGATTTATCCAATGTTTGTTTCTGGGGGTACTCAAAGGTATGCAGCTAGTTGCCTGTGACTTGCAAGGTCTACTAGTGCGCTGACCAATGTTTATTATGAGTGTCGTTAACCTAGAATACAGGAAATTGTTTGCTAAAGTTCCCTAAATTCTTCTCTTACACAGGGAGGAAAACAAACTAGTTGGTAAGAAGAATGTTGGAGAATGTGCAAAGGTAGGTATAAAGAGTTTTGTGGTGAGAAATTGAACCTGCCGAACCAAACTGGCAAAATTGTTGTGTGATTTGGAGGGAATTGAAATGTCTTAAACTTATGAATCAATATAATCTCAAAACAAAATAATTAAAAGCAACTCCTGGTACAGTGGTACCTCGGTTTTCGAATGTTATCCGTTCCTGAAGATCGTTCGAGTTCCGAAACATTCAAAAACCGAGGGCGGTCTGCAAATTTAATAGAGAAAATTAAGAAAAATACAGTGATACCTCAGCGGAAGCCGCTCGACTTCCGAGGCGCGTTCGAAAACAGAAGCATTTACTTCCAGATTTTCAGCTTTTGAAAACCAAAACGTTTCTCACCAGAGATGTTCAAAAACTGAGGTGCCAGTGGACAAGGTAATCAGACTATAAGGACAACCCCTCCATTCCCTAACCACCAAAGACAGAAATAGACACACACATACAAACACACCTGCAAAACAAAAACAACAACATTCCAAACACCTGGAGGAAAGGAAATGTGCTTGTGCAACCTTAGCCTCCCTTGTTGCCACCCAGAGCCATAGCTACGGCATGTGGGGGAGCCATTTTTTTTGCCCTCAGGTGAAGCCTCCAGAGGTGGACCACTGAGGCTTCCAGCCTCTGTGTGTGCAAAATGTGCATGGCTGCTGCTGCTGCTGCTACTGTTGTTTTTGGCCAAACTGGATCTTTGACCTGGGAGAAATAAAGCCTAGATTTACCCCTGTTGCCACCATCTTCCTGAAAACTGCCAGAGGGGCACGTAGAGAAGAGTTTTGATGATGACCTCAGGGCATGGGCAGGCTAATATGGGGAAAGGCGTTCCATAACGTGTACCATATTAGGGCCCTGAACTTTATAAGCCTTCATAGCACTGCCTGAGAAAAAATGGCTGTTAGCTTCTGTAAATAATGGGATCGAACCTCATTTACAATTTCCTAAGAGGCGTTTGGTTTCCCATAAAATACATGCAAGTCCATTTGCCTTGATTGCTGAGTGGGGATGCCAGTTTTGTATAGGCAAGTTACATGATCCTGAGCAAACCCATGTGATGTAGTGCCCCTACAAAACATTTTTTTAAAAGGATATCTTAATAGAACCATAATTTCTGACCAGTTGGAAGTAATAGATTCACAGTTATTCAACACTAGTCAGACCTCATCTGGAATACTTTTACTTTCCTAAAGATTTTTATTATTTTATTATTTTATTTTTATCAAATTTCAAATCCTGCCCCTGATTTCATTTGGTTATGGTTTTTTTCTTTCAAATAATCCCCAAAAGGCTTCTACTCTTCCATAAACTGTCCATCATATTGATCTGTCATTTTCACTGTTAGCTTTGCCAGTTCTGCATAGACCTCATCTGGAATACTGTTTCCACATTTTAAGAATAATTTAGCCCAATTGGTACAGGTTCAGAGGGTGGCAATTAAGAACATCAACACAATGGAAAACAGAGAGGATTGCTGGGTAGAATAAAATGCTACATGTTTCTTTTATAGATGGATTGCAGTGAATTCAGACAAGCGAAAGGACTCATGCTCTGCACAAAAATCGCTAAACCAGTCTGCGGAACAGATGATACCACATATATCAGCAAATGTGATCTTTGTCGTCAAAACCTGTAAGTAATGTGGATACTGAACATTTTCCCCCAGGCAATGGATCATTCTTTATAATGATATCTCATTGTATTTATTGTATTTGGTCCTTTTCCACCCCACCTTCTTTCCAAGCTTACACACTGGCTTACATGAGACCAATCCTATTGTATTCTCACAGTCTAATGATTGGTTATTAAGAGAATGATAAATGATGATTGGCCCAATGCAATCCAATAAGCATCAACGCTGATCAAGGATGTGAAACCAGTCCCACATGCTGTAAATAAAGTGAAACCGGATTCTTAAGTATCTACAGAGTCTATTTTTATTTCAAGTAGCAAGAGGACAAAAGATCTGCAATAGATGAAGGAGCTCAAGGATATAAATTATAAAACCAGCTCAGTCAAGCTGTTCTGAAGAGCTGAACATACAGAGGTTTGTTTTCATAAAGTGAACTACAGGAAAGAATTTGTCAACTTTTATATCTCTCTTACCCAGGGAATCCAACAAAAATGTGGGTGTGAAGTATGAAGGCCAATGTCTTCAGATTCAGGTAAGCAGCATGATTGTGTTATTCTAGATATTGGGAGTGGCAAATATCAATTCCTCTCATAACAGAATCGGAAGCAGAAAACCTACATTTTTGCAGTTGTGGAATTTTTATAAGGTATCAAGCGTGAAAGAAGGCATAAACTTAGTATGTTTAGACAGAATTAGGTAAAGTTTATTGAATACTGACATAACAAAGCACATGCTTCACATGAACCAAAATATTTATTTGAGATAATATAATGCATATCAAATTATGACTGTTGTATTTCCTATTCCTTCATATTTTTTTGTTGTTGCAAATATGCTTGACTTTACAAAATTGAATACAGATTGCACTTTAAAAAAGAAGTTATGTTGAACTGGTGAGCAAATTTGATGGCTACATCACTGCTTATTTTGTAAAATAAGCAGACGTGTTTTCCAGACTCTTTGCACTGCAAATAATATGCACAATAAAAACACCTTAAAGACAAGGAGGTGTGGAGCGTCATTACTCAAGAGTAGCCACAAAAACCTCTGACAAATACTGACATAACACAGCACATGCTTCACATGAACCAAAATATTTATTTGAGATAATATAATGCATATCAAATTATGACTGTTGTATTTCCTATTTCTTCATTTTTGGGGTTTTGTTTCTTTGTTGCAAATATGTATGACTTTACAAAATTGAATACAAATTGCACTTTAAAAAAAGAAGTTACGGTATGTTGAACTGGTGAGCAAATCTAAAAGTTTGATGGCTACATCACTACTTATTTTGTAATGTGGAACTTAGTCTTATTTAACAGGAAGACAAATTTAGAATATCATTCTTTTTGCAGGACTATTGCAAGAATTTTGGCCCAGATGATCAAATGTGCCCCTTGAATTATATGCCTCACTGCGGTTCCGATGGGAACAACTATAGCAACCAGTGTGATTTCTGCATTAATGCCCTGTACGTATAGAAATAATTATTTCTTTTTTTAAAAAAAAGCTAAAGTGATGATAACATGATAGAAGAGAAAGATATATTCAAAACTTCCAAGCTGTTTCGTATACTTACGATGACACTGTGATAGTTTTGGTAGGATGAGAATTAAGCCACCCTACATATATCCTTACTGCATTTTTATATTTTGTTGGAAGCTGACCACAATGTCAAGGATTCTCCAGAGCTGGGATATAGTCACATAACCAAATTCCTGGATTCACTTTTGTCAGTTGAAAGGGTTAAAAATATGGTCTCATAATCATGCTTCCATCCAGACTATACTTTGAAGTTTTTCCCTAATTTGTAAAGTCTCACAAAAACATGGTCTCTTTGTTAACTATTGATCCATGATCTGTCAAGCTACTCTGGCATCACCCAGACTATACATCCCACTTTAAACTATGGTTTCTCCTAAGGAATCCTGGGAAGTATAAGTTGCTGTTTGCAGCTGAGAGTTGTTAGGAGACCCTATTCCCCTTAGAGAACTACAATTCCCAGAGTTCCCTGGAAAGAAGGAATTCCCTGGGAATTGTGGCTCTCTGAGGGGAATAGGGGTCTTCTCAGGACCTTTAACAAAGTACACTTATGCATAGCACAGATGTTGCTGAAGCAAGGTATCCCTAAACATCGCTGCTCATATTGACAGTTCCATTGCAGTGTCTGTTGTGTTTACAGTGGTACCTCAGGTTACAGATGGTTCGGATTACAAACTCTTCGGGTTACAGACTCTGCTAACTAAGAAGTAGTATTTTGGGTTAAGAACTTTACCTGAGGATGAGACGAAAAAATTTGCTGCGGTGGCGGCACAGCGGCAGTGGGAGGCCCCATTAGCTAAAGTGGTACCTCAGGTTAAGAATGGTTTCAGGTTAAGAATGGAGCTCCGGAACGAATTAAGGATGTAACCAGAGGTGCCACTGTATTTAAATGGGAAGATTTTACTGGTCAGAATTTTGATTGATTTTCTGTGGTGAAAGTGGCTTGCATTAGGAACCAAAATGTTCCTTTTTTGCATAGTGGGAAGCAGTTGTAGGGGACAAGATGGAATGCAAGTCATTGCATTTCTCAAACTAAGAGCTGCTTTAAAAAACAACAACCGTATATAACTTTGTTTTATGATTCCAGTTACCCACAATAATAATTTCAATATATGTTACCCTTTTCTTTCCAGAAAGAGCAAAGGGGCTCTGTTGCTCCAGCATTTTGGAATGTGCTGAGAACTTGACAGATTTCCAAGAGACCTCTTTGCCTTATACTCTAATAGCAAATGTTCCAAAAAGAAGGTCTGATTTGCCAATAAAGATGTCTAACCTGCAACCATGTATTGTTTTGATCTCTTCTATAATGTCTCACTTTACGTCATGGAATGCATTGCTATTTTGGTTGTTCTCTCTTTCAATACCAGGCTCATGTATATCTGAGGGTCTGTGTAGGGTTTAGGGTTTTAACCCCAGGAAGGAAAGCATATTTGTCCAGTGTACCTGAACAAATAGTCTATCCTTTCCTAGAATATGTCACTCATAGTAGCACACAGGTCACTTTATTTCAGCAAGTGGGGAAAAGCAGAGAGGGAGAGAGAGAGATAACACACAGCAATGGATGTTGAGAAAAATAATTCAGGCATTACTGCCAGGCAAATGTGAAGGCATGTTGGACAATAGACATAGAACAAATACTTTTTTTGGAGACTGTTTCTTCAGGGAAACAAGAAGATGATGTATTTGAGATAGTAGGATGAGGCCTAGCTTTGAGACCAACGTAACAGGAAGTTCTATACTGTATTTCCAATTCCATACAGCTCTTAGAGAGATTTCAGAAAGTCTCTCTCTGTCCATCAATTCAGGCTGTGTACACATTACTCTTTACTCTGGCTCCAGTATGCTCCATGCCTGGTGTGTGAAGCTGAGTATGCATGACATTAGTCCAATACATATGTATCCTGTAATATCTTGAGACATACAGCTCTTTCCCTTGAAATAGGCTTCCACCTGATTTGAAAAGTAGGCTGTGGTTAAGCTGAAGTGTGTGCCTTTCAGACATACACTGCATGCCCAGGCGACAGCTTCATTGAATAGGAGTCTGGGGGAGAATTTCTGTTGTGAGGAAACCAAACAACTAATGTGCATCCCCTCCCCCTCTCTGGTGTGTACAGCAACATAATATTGTGACTTGAAATGCAGCAGGAGGAAACGACTTCACTGCATAATTTGCAAGCCACTAATGAATAACTACGGGACCCAGGTGGCGCTGTGGTTAAACCACTGAGCCTAGGGCTTGCTGATCAGAAGGTCGGCGGTTCGAATCCCTGTGACGGGGTGAGCTCCCGTTGCTTGGTCCCAGCTCCTGCCAACCTAGCAGTTCGAAAGCACCTCAAAATGCAAGTAGATAAATAGGAACCGCTACAGCGGGAAGGTAAACGGCGTTTCCATGTGCTGCTCTGGTTTGCCAGAAGCGGCTTTGTCAGGCTGGCCACATGACCTGGAAGCTATACGCCGGCTCCCTCGGCCAATAATGCGAGATGAGCGCGCAACCCCAGAGTCGGACACGACTGGACCTAATGGTCAGGGGTCCCTTTACCTTTACCTTAATGAATAACTAGCCTAAATGTTATAAAACGCATAGTTGCCATCCCCCGTCCCCGTCCCCCCATATGAGAAGATGAACAGCCTTTATCTCTTTCTTCTTCTCTTTCCAATAAGCTCAAAGTTCTCTCTGGGCATTCCAGTCCCATATAAAAGCAATGCTTGAGGTGCTTCCATTGGTGTCTACATCAAACTTCCCAAACTGGAAGATCAGTTAGAAGATCTCTGCATATAAGAGCCTCCCCAATGCAGAAGTTCACCCTCCAACTCACAGAGGATGATGGGGAAAGCAGTGGGGTAAAGCTTAGTATGCTTCTTCTTGCTTGCATGTTGCGTTTGCATGTGAGTGGAATACCTGAAAAGGGTTAGATCAGTCCAAACCAGAAAAATAATAAAGGCATGGTATGGAGGAAATCCTTTTGTAATAAGTTATTCCTATACTTATTAGAGGAATAAGTATAGGAATACTTAATGCACACAGAATGAGTTTATACTTAAACTCTCTCTTTCAATACCAGGCTCATGTATACTTAAACTCATTCTGAATCAGACCGGACATGGGTTAGAGCTCAACATCGAGCCTACCAAGTGGCAATGGCAATGGCGAAGAGGACCTTCTTCACCGTTTCTATTGCATCTGCAGAAAACAGCAGCAGGAGACTTTTTCAGGTGGTTCGCAATCTATCGGAACCACCTTCATCATCGGGGCCTGGTAGGGACCCCAAGATCTCCTGCAATACTTTTGCAAAGTTTTTTTTTACAGATAAAGTCGCTGAGATTCGGAAGGAGGTAGACTCCACCGTGGGAGCAGGGCCAGGGCGGGAGAGTGCTAGAGCCCTGTCTAGTCATGTTATATGGGATCAATTCCAATCTGTTACCTCCGAGGATGTGGACAGGCTGCTTGGACGAGTGAAACCAACCACCTGTCTCCTTGATCCTTGCCCATCCTGGCTAATAAAAGCGAGCCGGGAAGGGCTGGGCGATGGGCTCCGCATGGTGGCGAATGCTTCCCTCTATGAGGGAGCCTTCCCAGACCTACTGAAAGAGGCGGTCATTAAACCGCTTCTTTTAAAAAAAATCTTGAGACCCGGCCAATATGGCCAATACGCCCAGTCTCAAATCTACCATTCTTGGGCAAGGTGATTGAGCGGGTGGTCGCTGAAAAACTCCAAGCACGCCTGGAAGAAGCGGACCATTTGGATCCCTTCCAATCGGGATTCAGGCCTCACCATGGGACTGAAACTGCCTTGGTCGCGCTGGTCGATGATCTCCGGCGAGCTAGGGACAAAGGTGAGAGCTGTTTCCTAGTTCTGCTGGATCTCTCAGCGGCCTTTGACACCATCGACCATAACATCCTTCTGGACCGTCTAGAGGGGCTGGGAGCTGGGGGCACTGTCATACAGTGGTTCCGCTCCTTCCTCCTGGGCCATGTTCAGAAAGGGGTGGGGGGGATGAGAGTTCGGACCCCTGGGCACTCACTTGTGGGGTGCCTCAGGGTTCTGTCCTCTCCCCCATGCTTTTTAATATCTATATGAAGCCGCTGGGAGAGATCATCAGGGGGTTTGGGCTGGGTGTTCATCAGTATGCAGATGACACCCAGCTCTACCTCTCTTTTAAATCAGAACCAGTGAAGGCAGTGAAGGTCCTGTGTGAGTGCCTGGAGGCGGTTGGAGGATGGATGGTGGCTAACGGATTGAAGTTGAATCCTGACAAGACAGAAGTACTATTTTGGGGGGACAGGAGGCGGGCAGGTGTGGAGGACTCCCTGGTCTTGAATGGGGTAACTGTGCCCCTGAAGGACCAGGTGTGCAGCCTAGGAGTCATTTTGGACTCACAGCTGTCCATGGAGGCACAGGTTAGTTCTGTGTCCAGGGCGGCTGTCTATCAGCTCCATCTGGTACTCAGGCTGAGACCCTACCTGCCCGCGGACTGCCTCGCCGGAGTGGTGCATGCTCTGGTTATCTCCTGCTTGGACTACTGCAATGCGCTCTACGTTGGGCTACCTTTGAAGGTGACCCGGAAACTGCAATTAATCCAGAATGCGGCAACTAGACTAGTGACTGGGAGTGGCCGCCGGGACCACGTAACACCGGTCCTGAGAGATCTACACTGGCTCCCAGTACGTTTCCGAGCACAATTCAAAGTGTTGGTACTGACCTTTAAAGCCCTCAACGGCCTTGGTCCTGTATACCTGAAGGAGTGTCTCACCCCCACCATTCAGCCCGGACACTGAGATCCAGCACTGAGGACCTTCTGGCGGTTCCCTCATTGCGAGAAGTGAGGTTACAGGGAACCAGACAGAGGGCCTTCTCGGTAGCGGCACCCGTCCTGTGGAACGCCCTCCCAGCAGATGTCAAGGCAATAAGTAACTATTTTACTTTTAGAAGACAACTGAAGGCGGCCCTGTTTAGGGAAGTTTTTAATGTTTAATGCTGTAGTGTTTTAATATTCGGTTGGAAGCCGCCCAGAGTGGCTAGGGAAACCCAGCCAGATGGGCGGGGTATAAATAATAAAATATTATTATTATTATTATTATTATTATTATTATTATTACTACTACTACTACTATAAGGAATATAAAATACGGCATAGTCCAGAATTCAAAATGATATTATCATCTGCACAATAATACTCTGTCTCTGTATGCTATTATACTGTAATCCTGAGATTATACTGAACGTACTCAGACCCTGAGGTCATTTTCCGAGGCCCTCCTTCATATGTCGCCTCTTCAAAAGGTCCGGAGGGTGACAACACGAGAAGGGGTCTTCTCTGCAGTGGCTCCTCGTCTGTGGAATGCTCTTCCCAGGGAAGTTCGCCTGGTGCCTTCATTAGACACCTTTAGGCACCAGGCAAAAACGTTCCCTTCTAACCAGGCCTTTGGTTGATCTTATTGACATCCAACACCCTTTTAGAATGAGGTTCTTTTCGGTGTGTGTGTGTGTGTGTGTGTGTGTGTTATTGGGTTATTGCTTTTAGTTTGATCTAATATGTTATGGTCTTGTTGTGAACCACCCTGAGACTTCTGGGTATAGGGAGGTGTATAAGTTGAATAAACCACCACCACCACCACTACCACCCTGGGCCGACTGTAACTAAGAAGGTGGGAAGATGGGGGCTGTGAGTGCAGACTGAGGTTGGTGAGGCGGTGCCCTGCTTTCCCGAATAGACCAACCTCCATTGCTCACTGGGATGCTTGGGCCATTTGCCTTCACCTTAGGGGCTCCCCTCCACCTCAGATGTTCTGTACTTCTGAAAACCTCAGGATGCCCCCAAATCTGCTGGTTGCGTATGTGTGTTGCCATTTTGGCTACACAATGATAGGCAGCAACATTAGCAATAAAAGATGGATAGTCCCCCTAGTGCACATGGAAAGACTGTTCTAAAATTGTTGTTCCTGCAAGTAGCGCAGGGGGACACATTTACTCTCACCTCTCCCAATTCCAAGATGACTCAGGAGCGTCTGCAGCTCCCGAAGGGAAAGTGAGGGGTGAGGTCTACCTGGCGGGTTATCCACCAATCAGAAGAGGGTCGGAGATTGGCTATATAAGCCAGCTCTTTCCCCCAAGTCTGTTTCCTAAGCCAACAGTAACGTGAGGGAGAAGATTTGGTGTGCTAAACAAACATGTCTGTCTGTCTGTCTGTCTGTCTGTCTGTCTGTCTGTCTCTCTGTGTGTGTCAATGGGTTCTATCTGTGTGGTCTCTCATTCTTAAAATTACACACACACACACACCTACCCCAACTTTATATGTGATTGGGTCCAATCCCCATTCAAAGGGGAAAGGCTGACACACCAGTGGACCTGGTGCCCATTGGGACTGGTAGGGCAGAAAACAGGATCTGGAGCCAATCACAAGAAGAGCCATCTGCTGGGTGGTTGTAAGTAAGAAGCCAGACAGGGGGAAGGAGGCTGAAGTTGACTCCATTTGCCCTAATGAATCAGTGGTCAATCCACACTAGGGAGAAGGGGGTCTACCTTAGATGTCTCCCTAATGAGCTGGTTTTCTACAAGCAGGGAGGTAGTGTGTGTGTGTGTGTGTGTGTGTGTGTGTGTGTGTGTGTGTGCGCACGCACATGTGTGCATGCATGTGTGGGCACAAATCATATTGACAGGCAATCTAACAGTGTGAAGTGTTATAGTTCATATTGAGTAAATTCAGCTGAGCATTTAAGCTTTACTCTTTGTGTGTGCGTGTAATTATTAACAAACTTCCAAATATTACTGTATATTGTCCCCCAAATTCCATAAATATATTACCTTTCTGTGTGGTGCTGAAAAGTGGGGGGGGTGTTATTTTTTAAAAAATCAGATAATAGGCTAAACAAACAGAACATAAATATATGGAGAGATGTTTGTCCCAAGGGAACAATACAAGGCTGATAATGCTGCTTAGCTTATTTATTGATTAATCAAATTAAGATCTTGCAAGATATTCACTAGCTGGCAAAGCAGACTATAAGCAGAAGGAAGAATATATTTCTTTGTGGTGATGGTATGGGTGAGGCCTGAAGAGAAAGGGACATTTCCCTCCATAGATGTTATAGCTTGTTTAGATTATACGTAAATCCAGCACTAGATTGGACAATATATTCTTATCACTATTGTGCTCATTGCACTGATAAAGAGAAAAGTTTACCTCAGAAACCATTCTTCTTACTGTGGATTCTCCCTACCCCCAGAAGATTTCATTTCATTGGGAAAAGACTTCTGAATGGCTTCAAATGTCCCTCTCCAATTGGTTTTCTCTTAAAAGATATAGTAAATAAAGGAACTGTACATCTTGGTGGCAGGAGAAGCAGGTGAGAAGACACCATTCTACCTTCATTCTGTCCTGATCCTATGGGTGTGGAAAGAATCCCCCCAGAAGGTCAAATCTTTATGTTGTGAAACTGTCCTTAGTGTTGGATTTGACTGACACATCCCACAAACCCCTTCTCAGGCAATACAACATTAATAAACTGAAGAACTTTACTCTTCTACACAAAGTCCCAGTTTTCCTCGTAAGCTCTGGAAACTTTCGTTTGTCAGAGGTTTGTTAGGATATCTACCGTCATCTCTTTGGTGCTGCAGTAACATAGCTCCACAAGACCATTTTGAATCATGTCATGTATATAGTGGTACTTCACACCAATGTGTTTTGATCTTGCGTGAAACTTCTCATTCTGAGATAACTTTATACAACTTTGATTATCTTCCAACAGTTTGACAGGTACTTTGCTCACCAACCCAAAATCTTTAATGAGTTGATCCAGCCAGGCAACCTCTCTGCATGCTTCTGTAGCTGCAGTATATTCTGCTTCTGTGGAAGATAACGCTATACAGTTCTGCTTATAACTTTCCCATGAAATAGGTCCATCTCCAAACATAAATACACACCCAGATGTAGATTTATAATCAACATTGTCACCAGCCCAATCTGAATCAGTATACCCAATCAAACTAGGATTACTGACAGATGGTAATCTTAATTTATAATACATAGTACCCTTTAGATACCTCACCACTCTTTTTACACTTGCCCAATCATACTCAGTGGGAGAATTTACTTTCCTACTAAGTATCCCCACTGCATTAGCAATATCAGGTCTACATGTAGTGACTAAATATAAAATATAGTTTATATTTATTGTGACCTAAGTATGTACTCAATTAATCTGACAGTAAACAAGTTTATATTGTTATCATTCAGATTCATGTGTATTTATTCTTTCAAGAGGGACAAAAGTGATTAACAACCAAGAAGGCAGAAAGGACTCATAGGAGTCAGCAATCCACTTGCTGCTGTGTAAATTCAATAAGGAAACGTTTAACCCTGCTATATTTTATAGTAACGTTCCTACACTTAGAGTGCCAAGTCTTTCACAATGAAGAAATGTAAAGTAAACTCCTGTGCATATATATAGAGGTCCTTGCATGTGTGCATCTGATATCCTGCTGGTAAAGTTGTTCTACGAGACAATCTTCTCAGCTGAACATTGGTGCATTCAGTGCTCAGTGAAGAATGGGTGCATTTGTGGTTGTTGCTCTGGCACTTTGGTGCTTCACAGGTGAGTCACTCAGAGAGAGAGAGGAAGAGAGGAAGAGAGGAAGAGAGGGAGAGGGAGAGGGAGAGGGAGAGGGAAAGGGAGAGGGAGAGAGAGAGAGACAGAGAGACAGAGTAAGATTGGGGAAATGGCACACTGAGAAAGCAACATGGACAAATCCACGCATCCCTAGAACAGGAAAAATATTATAGACCTGATTAGAGGCACACATTTATAATTATATGAAATGACTGGTGCTCAGCATACCAACTGCTGATCATTCTCCAATCTCTATAATCTTTTGAAAAAGTTGCTATTAGGCTTATTAAAGCATTAATTGGATATTCATGGTAGCGGTAAAAATGTCTCATACAGCAAAGAGTTAATACAACTGAGTAACTGAGTAATCTGAAATAGGTCTACTAAGTCTTATAATTATTTTGTTCTTCTACAACACATTCTTAGTTTTAAAGAAGGAGAAGCTGTTGTGCAACTCTTAATGTCTTTAGAGCTTTCCTTCTGAATTTTTGAGAGCTCAGAAATGGCATCTATATGTTTTTGGTCTTTTTTCAGGCATCTTCGGGTACGAAAATGTTCAGGCGAACACAGTGAGTAATGCCATATTGCTCTTACAGCCTTCTGCAGTTGGTTGGCAATACAGCTAAAGCTGTAATTGCAAGTTGGCAGGTGGAGAAGAATTAGAATTGTGTTCCTCAAGTGTAAGGGGGAAATGCTGGTGTTCTCACTGCAGACACATAAACCCACACACAGCAGTTCTCCTGTGCAATTATAGTGAAGGAGAGCTGTGGAAGAGCACAGTTATTAGCAGAGATATGACCATATGTTGTTGTTGTTGTTGTTGTTTTGTTTTGTTTTGTTTTTGACCAAACTGGGTCTTAGACCTGGGAGAAATGAAGCCTAGTTTTACCCCTGTTGCCACCATCTTCCTGAAAACTGCCAGAGGGGCACGTAGAGAAGAGTTTTGATGATGACCTCAGGGCATGGGCAGGCCAATATGGGAAAAGGCGTTCCATAACGTGTACCATATTAGGGCCCTGAGCTATATAAGCCTTCATAGCACGGCCTGCGAAAAAATGGCTGTTAGCTTCTGTAAATAATGGGATCAAACCTCATTTACAATTTCCTAAGAGGTGTTTGGTTTCCCATAAAATACATGCAAGTCCATTTGCCTTGATTGCTGAGTAGGGATGCCAGTTTTGTATAGGCAAGTTATCCTGAGCAAACCCACGTGATGTACTGCCCCCCAAAACTAATTTTTTTTTAAAGGATATCTTAATAGAACCAATTTCTGACCAGCTGGAAGTAATAGATTCACAGTAATTCAACACTAGTCAGACCTCATCTGGAATACTTTTACTTTCCTAAAGATTTTTATTAAATTTTCATAACTTTAACCAATTACTTCCAAATTTCTCTTATAATTTGACTTCCCATCTTCCCTCCCACATACTGCATAATATCACATGTTCCACGTAATGCATATTGCTCTATTATATCTCACATTCCTCTATTTCATGTATTATCATTTTCTTCCTCTTGCTCAAATTTCAAATCCTGCCACTGATTTCATTTGGTTATGTTTTTTCTTCCAAATAATCCCCAAAAGGCTTCCACCATTCCATAAATTGTCCATCATATTGATCTGTCATTTTCACTGTTAGCTTTGCCAGTTCTGCATAGACCTCATCTGGAATACTGTTTCCACATTTTAAGAATAATTTAGCCCAATTGGTACAGGTTCAGAGGGCGGCAATTAAGAACATCAACACGATGGAAAACAGGTCCTACAAGGACAAATGGAAAGAATACTGGATAGGTTTAGCTTGGAGCTGAGGAGGGATATGATATGATCCTTGAAGGATTGTGGAATAGAAGAATTTTGTGAACAGTCCTGAGACCCCCAGGTATAGGGCGGTATAATAATAATAATAATAATAATAATAATAATAATAATAATAATAATAATAATAATATAGAAGAGGGCAAGTTTGTTCTTTGCTGCCCCAGAGAACTAGGGCAAAACTAGATTGAATGTGCTCAAGCTATAGGAAGCTAGGTTTTATTGGGAAATTGGAAGAAACTACTTGATGGTAATAGCAGTGCAACAATGAATGAATTACTGAGAAGGATGGTAGGCTGTTTCTTCAAAACAATGCCTTGGCAGTCAGCTAAAGAGCCACATTCAATCAATGTTATTTGGTCTAGTGATCTATATGTTCCTTCCTCCTTGTATGAAATAAAAAGGCATGTAAAAGGAAAGGGTAGATTCTCTCTCTCTCCCCCCCCCATGTTTAGAATTAAAAACAACAACTGGAAACATGAATGTGCAGAGGTAACTGTAGAGAGGATAGCTGGGTAGAATAAAATGCTACATATTTCTTTTATAGATGGATTGCAGTGAATTCAGACAAGCGAAAGGACTCATGCTCTGCACAAAAATCGCTAAACCAGTCTGCGGAACAGATGATACCACATATATCAGTAAATGTGATCTTTGTCGTCAAAACCTGTAAGTAATGTGGATACTGAACATTTCCCCCCCCCAGGCAATGGATCATTCTTTATAATGATATCTCATTATTGAGATATTGTATTTGATATTGTATTTGGCGCTTTCCCACCCCACCTTCTTTCCAAGCTTACAGTGGCTTACATGAGACCAATCCTATTGTATTCTCACATAGTTTATTTTCATAATGTGAACTACAGCAAAGAATTTGTCAACTTTTCTCTCTCTCTTACCCAGGGAATCCAACAAAAATGTGGGTGTGAAGTATGAAGGTCAATGTATTCAGATTCAGGTAAGCAGCATGATTGTGTTATTCTAGATATTGGAAGTGGCAAGTATGAATTTCTCTCGTAACAGAATTGGAAGCACAAAAAAAACAACCTAAATTTTTGCAGTTGTTGAATTTTTATAAGGTATCAAGAGTGAAAGAAGGCATAAACTTAGTATGTTTAGACAGAATTGGGTAAAGTTTATTGAATACTGTAAGGGGGAGGGCTTATAGAGAACAGCCCCCTCCCCTCATCAGGTCGAGCTCTTCGCAGAGCAGCAAGTCCAGTTGAGGATGGGATTACAGGAATCAAGAAGTAGGGAGGGATGCGAGAGGCTCTGACAGCATGCGAGAGCCTCTGACAGCATGCGAGAGCCCTCCCCCCCCCGCGCACGCACCCCGTAGGGCGAGAGCGAGGCACTTTGGGGTTCCCAAACTGTTATGTTGGGCACAAAACAGGAAGAAGACATTCCGAGGTTCTGACTCGGACTAAGCAGACGTGTTTTCCAGACTCTTTGCACTGCAAATAATATGCACAATAAAAACACCTTAAAGAAAAGGAGGTGTGGAGCGTCATTACTCAAGAGTAGCCACAAAAACCTCTGACAAATACTGACATAACACAGCACATGCTTCACATGAACCAAAATATTTATTTGAGATAATATAATGCATATCAAATTATGACTGTTGTATTTCCTATTTCTTCATTTTTGGGGTTTTGTTTTTTTTGTTGCAAATATGTATGACTTTACAAAATTGAATACAAATTGCACTTAAAAAAAAGAAGTTACGGTATGTTGAACTGGTGAGCAAATCTCAAAGTTTGATGGCTACATCACTACTTATTTTGTAATGTGGAACTTAGTTTTATTTAACAGGATGACAGATTTAGAATAACATTCTTTTTGCAGGACTATTGCAAGGGATTTGGCCCAGATGATCAAGTGTGCCCCTTCAATTTTATGCCTCACTGCGGTTCCGATGGGAACAACTATAGCAACCAGTGTGATTTCTGCATTAATGCCCTGTACGTATAGAAATAATTATTTCTTTTTTTAAAAAACTAAAGTGATGATAACATGATAGAAGAGAAAGATATATTCAAAACCTCCAAGCTGCTCCATATCTACTTACGATGACACTGGGATAGTTTTTGTAGGATGAGAATTAAGCCACCCTACATATATCCTTACTGCATTTTTATATTTTGTTGGAAGCTGCCCAGAGTGGCAGGGGTAACCAACTCAGATGTGCAAGGAAGTAACAACAACAACCACAATGTCAAGGATTCTCCAGAGCTGGGATATAGTCACATATCCAAATTCCTGGATTCACTTTTGTCAGTTGAAAGGGTTAAAAATATAGTCTCATAGTCATGCTTCCATCCAGACTATACTTTGAAGTTTTTCCCTAATTTGTAAAGTCTCACAAAAACATGGTCTCTTTGTTAACTATTGATCCATGATCTGTCAAGCTACTCTGGCATCACCCAGACTATACATCCCACTTTAAACTATGGTTTCTCCTAAGGAATCCTGGGAAGTATAAGTTGTTGTTTGCAGCTGAGAGTTGTTAGGAGACCCTATTCCCCTTACAGAACTACAATTCCCAGAGTTCCCTGGAAAGAAGGAATTCCCTGGGAATTGTAGCTCTCTGAGGGGAATAGGGGTCTTCTCAGGACCTTTAACAAAGTACACTTATGCATAGCACAGATGTTGCTGAAGCAAGGTACAGTATCCCTAAACATCGCTGCTCATATTGACAGTTCCATTTACAGTGTCTGTTGTGTTTACAGTGGTACCTCAGGTTACAGATGGTTCGGATTACAAACTCTTCGGGTTATAGACTCTGCTAACCCGGAAGTAGTATTTCGGATTAAGAACTTTACCTCAGGATGAGAAGAGAAATTGTGCTGCGGTGGTGGCATGGCGGCAGCGGGAGGCCCCCTTAGCTAAAGTGGTACCTCAGGTTAAGAACGGTTTCAGATTAAGAATGGAGTTTCAGATTAAGAATGGATGTAACCAGAGGTGCCACTGTATTTAAATGGGAAGATTTTACTAGTCAGAATTTTGATTGATTTTCTGTGGTGAATGTGGCTTACATTAGGAACCAAAATGTTTTTTGCATATTGGGATGCAGTTCTAGAGGACAAGATGGAATGCAAGTCATTGCATTTCTCAAACTAAGAGCTGCTTTAAAAGACAACAACCGTATATAACTTTGTTTTATGATTCCAGTTACCCACAATAATACTTTAAATATATGTTACCCTTTTCTTTCCAGGAAGAGCAAAGGGGCTCTGTTGCTGCAGCATTTTGGAATGTGCTGAGAACTTGACAGATTTCCAAGAGACCTCTTTGCCTTATACTCTAATAGCAAATGTTCCAAAAAGAAGGTCTGATTTGCCAATAAAGATGTCTAACCTGCAACCATGTATTGTTTTGATCTCTTCTATAATGTCTCACTTTACGTCATGGAACGCATTGCTATTTTGGTTGTTCTCTCTTTCAATACCAGGCTCATGTATATCAGAGGGTCTGTGTAGGGTTTAGGGTTTTAACCCCAGGAAGGAAAGCATATTTGTCCATACAGCTCTTAGAGACATTTCAGAAAGTCTCTCTCTGTCCATCAATTCAGGCTGTGTACACATTACTCTTTACTCTGGCTCCAGTATGCTCCATGCCTGGTGTGTGAAGCTGAGTATGCATGGCATTAGTCCAATCCATATGTATCCTGTAATCTCTTGAGACATACAGCTCTTTCCCTGATTTGAAAAGTAAGCTGTGGTTAAGCTGAAGTGTGTGCATTTCAGACATACACTGCATGCCCAGGCGACAGCTTCATTGAATAGGAGTCTGGGGAGAATTTTTGTGCACCCCTCCCCCTCTCTGGTGTGTACAGCAATATAAAATTGTGACTTGAAATGCAGCAGGAGGAAATGACCTCACTGCATAATTTGCAAGCCACTAACGAATATCTAGCCTAAATGTTATAAAATGCATAGTTTCCATCCCCCGTCCCCGTCCCCCATATGAGAAGATGAACAGCCTCTGTCTTCTACTCTTTCCAATAAGCTCAAAGTTCATAGAATCATAGAGTTGGAAGAGACCGCAAGGGCCATCCAGTCCAACCCCCTGCCAAGCAGGAAACACCATCAAAGCATTCTTGACATATGGTTGTCAAGCCTCCGCTTAAAGACCTCCAAAGAAGGAGACTCCACCACACTTCTTGGCAGCAAACTCCACTTTAGAACAGCTCTTACTGTCAGGAAGTTCTTCCTAATGTTTAGGTGGAAGCTACTTTCTTGTAGTTTGAATCCATTGCTCCATGTCCGCTTCTCTGGAGCAGCTGAAAACAACCTTTCTCTGGGCATTCCAGTCCCATATAAAAGCAATGCATGAGGTGCTTCCATTGGTGTCCACATCAAACTTCCCAAACTGGAAGATCAGTTAGAAGATCTCTGCATATAAGAGCCTCCCCAATGCAGAAGTTCACCATCCAACTCACAGAGGATGATGGGGAAAGCAGTGGGGCACGTATATAGTGGTACTTCACACCAATGTGTTTTGATCTGGCGTGAAACTTCTCTTTCTGAGATAACTTTATACAACTTTGATTATCTTCCAACAGTTTGACAGGTACTTTGCTCACCAACCCAAAATCTTTAATGAGTTGATCCAGCCAAGCAACCTCTCTGCATGCTTCTTTATCTGCAGTATATTCTGCTTCTGTGGAAGATAACGCTATACAGTTCTGCTTATAACTTCCCCATGAAATAGGTCCATCTCCAAACATAAATACATACCCAGATGTAGATTTATAATCAACATTGTCACCAGCCCAATCTGAATCAGTATACCCAATCAAACATGGATTACTGAAAGATGGTAATCTTAATTTATAATACATAGTACCCTTTAGATACCTCACCACTCTTTTTACACCTGCCCAGTCATACTCAGTGGGAGAATTTACTTTCCTACTAAGTATCCCCACTGCATTAGCAATATCAGGTCTACATGTAGTGACTAAATATAAAATATAGTTTAAATTTATTGTAACCTAAGTATGTACTCAATTAATCTGACAGTAAATCCATAACCTCTCTGCATGCTTCTGTAGCTGCAGTATATTCTGCTTCTGTGGAAGGTAACGCTAGACATCTGAAGGCAACCCTGTTTAGGGAGGCTTTTAATGTTTAATAGATTACTTTATTTCATTTTTCTGTTGTAAGCCGCCCAGAGTGGGTGGGGAAACCCAGCCAGATGGGCAGGGTATAAATAATAAATAATAAATTATTACCATTATTATTATTATTATTATTATTATTATTATTATTATTATTATACAGTTCTGCTTATAACTTATAATATGGAAATCGGTCCATCTCCAAACATGAATACATACCCAGATGTAGATTTATAATCAACATTGTCACCAGCCCAATCTGAATCAGTATACCCAATCATATAAAATATAGTTTATATATATTGTAAACTAAGTATGTACTCAATTAATCTGACAGTAAACTAGTTTATATTGTTATCATTCAGATTCATGTGTATTTATTCTTTCAAGAGGGACAAAAGGACAACCAAGAAGGCAGAAAGGACTCATATGAGTCAGCAATCCACTTGCTGCTGTGTAAATTCAATAAGGAAACATTTAACCCTGCTATATTATATATAAACGTTCCTACACTTAGAGTGCCAAGTCTTTCACAATGAAGAAATCTAAAGTAAACTCCTGTGCATATATATAGAGAGGTGCTTGCATGTGTGCATTGATATCCTGCTGGTAAAGTTGTTCTACGAGATAATCTTCTCAGCTGAACATTGGTGCATTCAGTGCTCAGTGAAGAATGGGTGCATTTGTGGTTGTTGTTCTGGCACTTTGGTGCTTCACAGGTGAGTCACTCAGAAAGAAAGAAAAGAGAGAGAGAGAGAGAGAGAGAGAGAGAGAGAGAGAGAGAGAGAGATTTTCAGAGTATTACTGCTGACATTCTGAAAAAGTCTTCTATATTGCTCAGACAACTGACCTGATATGGAAGAAAATATTTAGTTTCAGAGGGAGTTTTGGCAGGTGCAGCTTGCCATGCAAGGGTAGAAGAAAGTTAAGCTGTCTCACTGAAATTCCGTTTTCTACAAATCCATAAAAAGTACTGGGACCTTGTTCTGTGATCCCCTAGGTATGGCCATAAGTAAGGATGGAAGATATTTAAGGGTTAAACTTAAAATGAGGCTGCATTTTAAATTTTAATATTGTATTTTAATCTGTATTTTAATTAATTGTCTTCTTTTTTATGTCTTATTGTAATTTTATTGGTGTTAGCCACCCTGAGCCAGGTTTTGACTGGGGAGGGCGGGGTATAAATAAAAATTTATTATTATTATATTCATAGTAGCGGTAAAAATGTCTCATACAGCAAAGAGCTAATACAACTGAGTAACTGAGTAATCTGAAATAGGTCTAGTTACTCTTATAATTAATTTGTTCTACAACATTTTCTTAGTTCTAAAAAAGGAGAAGCCGTGGTGCAGGTCTTAATCTCTTTAGAGATTTCCTTCTGAATTTTTGAGAGCTCAGAAATGGCATCCATATGTTTTTGGTCTCCTTTCAGGCATCTTCGGGGAGGAAAATGTTCAGGCGAACACAGTGAGTAATGCCATATTGCTCTTACAGCCTTCTGCAGTTGGTTGGCAATACAGCTAAAGCTGTAATTGCAAGTTGGCAGGTGGAGAAGAATTTGAATTGTGTTCCTCAAGTGTAAGTGGGAAATGCTGGTGTTCTCACTGCAGACACATAAACCCACACACAGCAGTTCTCCTGTGCAATTATAGTGAAGGAGAGCTGTGGAAGAGCACAGTTATAAGCAGTGATAGCAGTGATTAGCACTCATTTCATTGGCATGCGAGATCTTCTTTTTGAAAGGTGCTTCGTTTTTGTGATGGCTGGTTGAGGAGCAAACACAGATTTATATTCCCCCACAACAGATTTGAGATTATTGATTTGAATGAATACACATGTGAAAATAAATTTATAACTATGGAAATTAAAAGGAACACTGTTTGTAAAGAGGATTTATTGGCAGCGGTAGGAATGGATTACACCTAGTAAGGATTTTAAATTATTATTATTTTTAAATGGATTTCAAGAAAAAAGGACGTGGCAACAACGGAAGAGATAGACATAAGTTGGCAACAGGAGTGGGAAACCTGATTTTCAAAAATTGTATTAGATTAAAGCAATTAGGTTTGATTTGTATTAATTTGGGAAACTAAATTTAAAAATTTGGGGAAAAAAATTCTTCAATAAATACTTGGAGAGAGTTTCAGGCACAGTTCTCTCTCAGTCCTCCAAGTAGAAGCTAGGATTGAACCTGGGACCTCCTGCATGGAAAGCAGATGGTCTCCACAGCCCTTCCCCATAATAAGTAGGTCCTGGAGGATAGATCTTAGAGCAGGGTTGGCCAAACTTGCCCCTCTGGCTGTTTGGGGACTACAATTCCCATCATCCCTGACCCCTGGTCCTGTTAGCTAGGGATGATGGGCATTGTAGTCCCAAAACAGCTGGAGGGCCAAGTTTGGCCAACACTGTCTTAAAGGAATATCAATGACAGAAAGGATTCTGGTTATCATTTTCCAGCCTTTATAAATGGCCCTTGTAGAGATAATTCCATGGTGGCCATTTGTAAACTTACTGGCATTGGTGGGGTGGGCTGGAGCCAACCTTCAAGCACAGAGGTACTGTTGCTTATCTGGATGGGGTTGGGGAAGGGAAGGAGGAAGGTCCAGGACCTCCAAATGCACTAGCAAAACCAATCCATTGCTCTCCCCAGTGCAAAGACCTCCACCCTGCCCCACGCCCATCCCCATCCCCCTCCGCATCCAGGGACTACAGTGACATGGGTGTCAGGAGGACAATTCTGCAGCTCTGGCTCACCTTGCACACTGCTTCTGCTCACTGGAACAGGAAAGACATTCAAGAGTGGAACTGGTCATCTGGGTGGTTGCGCCCAATTGCAGAAAAGCTGATGAATGTGTTGTGCAACTGACCCTGCCTTGTGGTTGACCACCACAGACAACCCCACACCTAGCAAATAGCATTAAATGCTGCCTTTTGTACAATGATGCCCTAGGCAATTCCGCACTTGAGAAATTTATTCAACCCTTTTTCCTGGGTTCAGTCTTCTGCATGCTTCTTCCTTGTGAATAATGGGAAATGTAAAAAGGAAAGGTAGATTCATAAGGTACCCTCTTTTCTCCTGTGTATCAGTTATAAACTTTAAAGGATGAAAGCCTTGAGAGGTTATATAAAGAAGATCTGTTTTGTAGACATATAATGTTGTTTGTTTTCTTTTTATAGTTGGATTGCAGCCAACACCTCCAGGCAACTGGTAACGGACCAATAAGCTGCACGAGGATGTATTTTCCAGTCTGTGGTACAGATGGCAACACTTATCCTAATGAATGTGAACTGTGTCGCCATAACCAGTAAGCAGCGCAGATGCAGAAGATTCTTTGCTGGGCAACAGATCATTGCTACAATTAGTTATAATGGTGTCTCATCAAATTTGTTTTATCTGTCCCTTTTCCATCCCACCCCACTTCCAAGATGGAGACATAACTTACATGGGAACATTCCCATTTTACCACCATTCCCCTCTGGAATTACCGTATTTCTGGGCCAAGGTAACCAGCTGAGGTTCAGTGCTCAGTTATCTCTGTGTAAATCCAGTAAACTTACACTCATAGGAGAGAAAAAAATCAATTCAGTTCGTATTTTAATTTATATCCAGCTAATCTGTACATCCCAAAACAACACATGATCCAAACCACAGATATCATTCAAAATCATTATATTAAAAATAGTGTACAAAAAAAGTATATTGCCGAAAATGAGATATATAAATGCACATTAGGCAAAATTGCAAATAAGACTGGAAAGTTGAGGGACTAAAATGGACAGATTTATCCAGTGTTTTTTTCCTGGGGGTACTGGCACCTTTCCTGCACAACTGTTTAAAGTGTGGCACTTACTGTAACAACTTTGTGGTGAGTACCATCACCTTCTTTCAAGAAGAAGAAGAAGAAGAAGAAGAAGAAGAAGAAGAAGAAGAAGAAGAAGAAGAAGAAGAAGAAGAAGAAGAAGAAGAAGAAAGCACTGGATTTATCCATCCATATGCCACCTATTTTTTACTCCATGGCTCTGATTTCAGCAGGTTACATAGCAGAACTAGCTCAATGAGGCATTTGCCTGTGACTTGCAAGGTCTACTAGTTCTGGCCAATGTTTATTATGAGTATCATTAACCCAGAATACAGGAAATTGTTTGCTAAAGTTCCCTAAATTCTTCTCTTACACAGGGAAGAAAACAAACTAGTTGGTAAGAAAGATGTTGGAGAATGTGCAAAGGTAGGTATAAAGAGTTGAATTAGATTGTCAGATAAGATCGTAATGTCAAGAAATCAGGATGTCTGTGCTTTTCAGTAAAAACTGAAATAATGTGGCTAATTCTGAGTTTTAATTATTCTTCAAAACAATGCCTTGGAAGTCAGCAAAAGAGCCACACTGGATAATTTCATTCAATCAATGTTATTTGGTCCAGTGATCCATATGTTCCTTCCTCTTTGTATGAAATAAAAAGGCATGTAAAAGCAAAGGGTAGATTCTTCTTTTTTCCATATTTAGAATTAAAAACAACAACAACTGGAAACATGAATGTGCAGAGGTAATTATAGAGAGGATTGCTGGGTACAGAGGTGTACTATTAAATGCTACATGTTTCTTTTATAGATGGATTGCAGTGAATTCAGACAAGCGAAAGGACTCATGCTCTGCACAAAAATCGCTAAACCAGTCTGCGGAACAGATGATACCACATATATCAGCAAATGTGATCTTTGTCGTCAAAACCTGTAAGTAATGTGGATACTGAACATTTCCCCCCAGGCAATGGATAATGACTATCATCCTTTATAATAATATCTCATTGTATTTATTGTATTTGGCTCTTTTCCACCCCACCTTCTTTCCTAGCTTACATGGTGGTTATATGAGACCAATCCCATTGTATTCTCACAATCCAATGATTGGTTATCTGTTGTTGTTGTTTAGTCGTTTTGTTGTGTCCGACTCTTCGTGACCCCATGGAGCAGAGCACGCCAGGCACTCCTGTCTTCCACTGCCTCCCGCAGTTTGGTCAGACTCATGTTGGTAGCTTCGAGAACACTGTCCAACCATCTCGTCCTCTGTCATCCCCTTCTCCTTGTGCCCTCAATCTTTTCCAGCATCAGGGTCTTTTCCAGGGAGTCTTGTCTTCTCATGAGGTGGCCAAAGTATTGGAGCCTCAGCTTCAGGATCTGTCCTTCCAGTGAGCACTCAGGGCTGATTTTCTTAAGAATAGATAGGTTTGATCTTCTTGCAGTCCATGAGACTCTCAAGAGTCTTCTCAAACACCATAATTCAAAAGCATTAATTCTTCGACGATCAGCCTTCTTTATGGTCCAGCTCTCACTTCCATACATTCTCTAGATTGGTTATCTAGAGCAGTGTTTCCCAACCAGTGTGCCTCCAGATGTTTTGGGACTACAACTCCCATCATCCCTAGCTAGCAAGACCAGTGGTCAGGAATGATGGGAGTTGTAGTCCCAAAACATCTGGAGGCACACTGGTTGGGAAACACTGATCTAGAGAATGATAAATGATGATTGGCTCAATGCAATCCAATAAGCATCAACGCTGATCAGGGATGTGAAACCAGTCCCACATGCTGTAGATAAATGTACCTACAGAGTCTATTTTTATTTCTGGTTAGCGGAATCATAGGCGTCCCAATAACTTCATGTATCAGGAGGTCAAAGGATCTGCAACAGATGAAGGAGGTCAAGAATACAAATTATAGAACCAGCTCAGTCAAGCTTTGCCTGTAGCAGCATAATGTGCACTACAGGAAAGAATTTGTCAACTTTTTTCTCTCTCTTACCCAGGGAATCCAACAAAAATGTGGGTGTGAAGTATGAAGGTCAATGTATTCAGATTCAGGTAAGCAGCATGATTGTGTTATTCTAGATATTGGGAGTGGCAAGTATCAATTTCTCTCGTAACAGAATCGGAAGCAAAAAAAAAACCTACATTTTTGCAGTTGTTGAATTTTTATAAGGTATCAAGAGTGAAAGAAGGCATAAACTTACTATGTTTAGACAGAATTGGGTAAAGTTTATTGAATACTGACATAACAAAGCACATGCTTCACATGAGCCAAAATATTTATTTGAGTTAATATAATGCATATCAAATTATGACTGTTGTATTTCCTATTTCTTCATTTTTTTGGTTTTTGTTTCTTTGTTGCAAATTTGTTTGACTTTACAAAACTGAATACAAATTGCACTTTAAAAAAGAAGTTATGTTGAACTGGTGAGCAAATGTAAAAGTTTGATGGCTACATCACTACTTATTTTGTGAAGTGGAACTTAGTTTTATTTAACAGGGTGACAAATTTAGAATGCCATTCTTTTTGCAGGACTATTGCAAGGACTTTCTCCCAGGTAAAGGAATCTGCAGCCTGGAATATATGCCTCACTGCGGTTCTGATGGGAAGGTCTATGGCAACCAGTGTAATTTCTGCTTTAATGCCCTGTACGTATAGAAATAATTATTTCTTTTTTTATATAAGAAAATAACTAAAGTGATGATAACATGACAGAAGAGAAAGATATATTCAAAACCTCCAAGCTGTTCCATATCTACTTACGATGACACTGGGATAGTTTTGGTAGGATGAGAAGTAAGCCATACTACATATATCCTTACTGTGTTTTTATATTTTGTTGGAAGCCGCCCTGAGTGGCTGGGGCAACCCACTCAGATGTGTATAATAATAATAATAATAATAATAATAATAATAATAATAATAGGGTCAAGGATTCTCCAGATCTGGGATACAGTCACATATTCAAATTCCTTGATTCACTTTTGTCAGTTGAAAGGGTTAAAAGTATGGTCTCATAATCATGCTTCTATCCAGACTATACTTTGAAGTTTTTCCCTGTCAAGCAACTATGGCATCACCCAGACTATATATACCACTTTAAACTATGGTTTCTCCTAAGGAATCCTGGGAAGTGTAGTCTGTTGTTTGCGGCTGAGCATTGTTAGGAAACGCTATTCCCCTTACAGAACTGCAATTCCCAGAGTTCCATGGGTAGAAGGAATTCCCTGGGAGTTGTAGCTCTCTGAGGGGAATAGGGGTCTTCTCAGGACCTTTAACAAAGTACACTTCATAGCACAGATCTTGCTGAAGCAAGGTATCCCAAACACCGCTGCTCATATTGACAGTTCAATTTGCAATGTCTGTTGTGTTTATTTAAATGGGAAGGTTTTACTAGTCAAAATTGTGATTGATTTTCTGTGGTGAGAATGGCTTACATTAGGAACCAAAATGTTCCTTTGCAGTTGTAGGGGACTAGATGGAATGCAAATCATTGCATTTCTCAAACGAAGAGCTGCTCTTAAAAAATGAAAAAGACAACTTATATAACTTTGTTTTATGATTCCAGTTACCCACAATAATACTTTAAATATATGTTACCTTTTTCTTTGCAGGAAGAGCAAAGGGGCTCTGTTGCTCCAGCATTTTGGAAGGTGCTGAGAACATGACAGATTTCCAAGGGAGCTCTTTGCCTTATTATACTCTAATAGCAAATGTTGCAAAAGAAGGTCTGATTTGCCATTAAAGATGTCTAACCTGCAACCATGTATTGTTTTGATCTCTCCTATAATGTCTCGTTTTATGTCATGGAACGCATTGCTATTTTGGTTGTTCTCTCTTTCAATACCAGGCTCATGTATATCTGAGGGTCTGTGTAGGGTTTAGGGCTTTAACCTCAGGAAGGAAAGCATATTTGTCCAGTGTACCTGAACAAAGTAAGAAGCCAGACAGGGGGATGGAGGCTGAAGTTGGCTCCATTTGCCCTAATGAATCAGGGGTCAATGCATACTAGGGAGAAGGGGTGTACCTTAGATGTTCCCCTAATGAGCTGGCTTTCTACAAGCAGGGAGGTAGTGTGTGTGTATGTGTGTGTGTGTGTGTGTGTGTGTGTGTGTGTGAGAGAGAGAGAGAGAGAGAGAGAGAGAGAGAGAGAGAGAGAGAGAGCACAAATCATCTAACAGTCTGAAGTGTTATAGTTCATGTTGAGTAAATTCAGCTGTGTGTTTAGCTTTACTCTTTGTGTGTGTGTGTGTAATTATTAACAAACGTCCAAATATTATATTGTCCCCCAAATTCCATGAATATATTACCTTTCTGCGTGGTGCTGAAAAGTGGGGGGCTATTTTTTAAAATAAAATTAGATAATAGGCTAAACAAACAGAACATAAATAAATATAATGAGAAATGTTTATCCCAAGGGACAAGACTGATAATGCTGCTTGGCTTATTTATTGATTAATTAAAATAAGATCTTGCAAGATATTCACTAGCTGGCAAAGCAGAGTATAAGCCGAAGGAAGAATATATTTCTTTGTGGTGATGGTATGGGTGAGGCATGAAGAGAAAGGGACATTTCCCTCCGTAGATGTTCTTTAGTCTTTAACACATTCTCCAAGGTGCCTCAGTCTCAGTACTCTTCCAGTTGCGCTGATGAAGGAAAGACAAAACCAGGAACTCAGTGAGATAATTCACATGATGCATGCTTCATCATTACTCCGTGAACAGACATAATACAACGATGAGTAGAGATGGATCAATATGTCAGTTTTGGTTTCTCTCATTTTCTTACTTCTTCAGTCTTATATCGAGTGCCTCATATTACTGAACCAATCTGTGATTTTCATAAAAATTGCCAAGATTTTTGTGCAAACTTTCCCTCCAAAACTTTGATTGTATTGTTTTCTAATATGCACATTTTTGCACAGTTTTTTTTAAAGCTGGAAACCTGCATCACAAAATTTAAAGACATGTGACTTTAGAAGGATAGCTTTGTTTCAGTTTGCGTATTGGTTAGTGAAGTGTGAATTCAATAATTTTGCACTAAAATGTGAACTGAACTGAAATCCCCCCCAGCATCATAATAGTTGAATAAGGCAAGTTAATTATTGCTGTATATCTTTGCTGCAGCACCACTTTGTAAAATATCATTTTAAAATGTCATTTTATGTCAATTTTTTAATTTTAAAAAAGCTGAGTTGAGACTTAGCAATTCCAAAATCCACATTTGGGCAACACCTGTATTAGGTCATTATTACCTTTGCAATAACTGTATTATTGCCCCACCAGGGATTTATTTATTTTTCTTTTGGGCCAATATGACTACCGTTAATATCTGTGAAAATGGAAGAAGGATTCATTGTAGCATTTCTTTCAAATATTTTACTAATTCTGGGCGGCCTACAAAGTAGCTGTGCTCACCCTTTTCAATTTGTACTTTATAAGTGAAATGTATACTCACATATATGCATTGCAGAACATACACTTGTTGCCATAGCTGACGCCATCAGAGCCACAGTGGGGATTAAGCTCCTTGGTGCATGCTCCTTTTGGATACCCAAGACAATATTCCTGCAGAGAAAAGTAAATGACACTGTTGAATTATTCCCTCCTTGACATTTAGACTGCAAGGGGAATTCCATAGTGACCAATGTGACATTTGTAAGCTTCTTTGCAAGATATTTCATGTTTTAGCTCAGGCTTCCTCTTGCATCGACAGGGCTCCCCCTACTGGGGGTTTACCCTATCAGACTTCCTGCACAGCAGGCAGGAGCCAGATATAGTCTGGTCTACTCAATGCCTAAGCAATGCCTAAGCCAATACCGCTCACATTCTGTAACCAATAAAGTTGTGGCCTAAATTTGCCCAATAACATTAACCTTATATCCTGTGTCTTAGTGTTTTTATTTCTCCTTGAGGGGGTGGTTACGGGGTCTCGACACGCAAAAACTTTCTTTGCTTTGAAAGCTGTAACCAATGCAATGTGTCTTTATTCTTTTAGTGATTGCTTTGTGTTACATATGTGTATTTCCTGTACTTTTGACTCTTTATCGAAATAAATTAAAAAATCCAGGAGGACTTTAGTGTCACAAAGATTAACTCTAAATAACTAAAGAGAAATGGCATTAAAAAGATAAGCAGCACTCACCCGTTCATTTATTGCTTCAGTGGCAGCACCTAGAACCAAAACACCAAAAGCATAAACATTATGAAGTCATTATTTATTTATTTATTTATTTGTATACTGTACTGTCAATCCTGCATCCAGAGGGGTCACAACCTAGGAAAGTGTGCCACGGGTACACATTAAAAACTTGAAATAGGCCAGCAAATTTGAGCCAGTAGATAGATCAGGATCTCTGGGAAATCTCAGTGATTTGTACAGTAGTAGCTCAGCAATGACTTTTTATTCAAAAAATTTTAAGAATATTAATCATCCCCCCCAAAAAATATTAGGCTAAAGAAACAAATAAAGTTTTAAGGAAAACCAGGAATGTGTGTTTGTGCGTGAATGGACAATGAGCTTAATTCTGGCACTGAAAACATTTCTGAGCAGAGAAGCACTTTGCTGGATTCTCAGTGTATGCCCCCTACCCCCTCTTTTTAAGCCACTATGTTGACTTGACTCCTGCTGGTGAAATTCAATAACCTGCTGGTTGATTTACACAGTCCTAGTTAGGGCCTGAAGTGACAAAGACGGATTCGGGAGTATCCCCAACCTGTGAACATTGTTCAGGGGGAGTGTGAAATAATTTAAAAGAAGATAGCTCCCTAATTCTTGGACACCACATCTGCTTATCAACAGTATCTCCATCTTATCAGGGTTCAGCTTCAACTTATTGGCCTGCATCCAGAACATTGCTAGCCCCAGCCAGTTATCTGGAATGGCATGACCACACCTGATTCAAATGAAACAGAAAGAGTGCTGGGTATTATCAGCATACTGATGACACAAAGCTCCAAATCCTTGAGTGATCTCTCTTAGTGGCTTCATGCAGATGTTAGGCAACATGGAGGACAAAATGGAACACTGGGATCCCGCATACTTGGTTTTAGTTCAATAAACACTTATGTACATGTGTGCATAGACTTCTACCTAACTTCACTTTCTGTGGTAGGGGAGCCATGTGGCGGCTATCAGAAATGAGTGTGGTGATGGCTCTAGGAGCAGTTATTGTGTGAAAGCAAATATGGATTGCCCTTGGAGGACCAAAAGCACCTGAAATGTGCAGTCATGGTCCAAAATATTTGCATGTGATAGCATCAATCCCATATGGGAAGCCACTCTGCTTTCATTATGGTTCTTCTGTGGAAAACCACAAGATGTGGAATAATTTCATATGGAAGCAACCTCGAAAACAACCATGGATCATTGTATCCCTTTCTGAGATGGAACATATAATGGGAGTCTCAAAATGCAAATCTCTCACGAAACGGAACCTTTACAATATGAAATATGACTCACCTGAGTACAAAAAGAAGACCATCAGAGTGAGGAGGAAAAAGCTGCCTGGCTTCATGGTTGTGCTGGTGGGTTTGGGTCTGTTGGCCTTTCTCTGTGTGACCAGACCAGAAGAGCAGACACCACCTTGACAGCCTCTTAGAACCCTTCCGAGCAGTTAGATCTAACCTCTCTCCCATGCATATAAAGAAGTCTCTGGGGCCTTGATGATGAAATCTCCCAGTTTCAAGAATTTTTTTACATTTGGAAATGTATTATTACAAAGGACTGTGGTTTCCTGTACCAATTGTCACACTTTCTTTTCAGTGTGCAATCCAGGATTATGCAAGAGACATTTGGTAACCAGCTTGGTAGTTTACTAATCTAGACCATAAAACAGAGCAAAGATAAAAAATTAAACACAGAAAGAAATTGAATAAAAATGAGCTAAAATACAATAACATGCTTAGTTAACTTTATCACAAACCATTGCTTTGGTTTCCAGAGATGAATGATATAATTCCACTGCTTCAGAAGTAGATAGAGCCCCATTCTTCATCAACAATCAACAACTCTGCTTTTTGTTTATTGGAATTGTTTTTAATTAAAACACACACAACTGTTCCACTTAAAAACGTTAGCTGGATACTTGGTACTTGCTTCCTTGAGAAGTGTTTATTTTCAGTGCCACAAATGATGATCAAATGGGATCAAAAAGGAGGCATGGAGGAACTATTGAGCTCATACCTGGAGGCCCCACTTCCAGCTACCATGTACTAGTTTCCACTTCTGCCCATGGGCTCACATGCACACACCTCAACATTTACAGGCTCTGGACATACCTTTTGTACTGTTCAAAACTGGAGAGGGTTTTGGGAAGAAGAGCCCTGTTGCATTTGGTCAAGAGGTATAATCTAAAACAAACACAAACCTAGGGGGAAATTGGCCAGAGAGCTGCTAGTATGCTGGATGGAGAGGTCATGTTGGTGTGGTGGACTATTCATGGGTGGCTGATAAGCAAAGGCATGTGGGATGGAGAGAGATGCTGGGATGGCTGGGAAGGAGATGAGGCAGAATTCATGTTTCCAGGCTGCCTTACAACTGTAAAAAGGACTCATCTGTTCTGTATTTCTGGAGCATGCTGGTTGCATTGTCCTTCTGAAGAGTATCAGTTATTTTGCAAGATCTTTACATACTACTGTGTTCTCAATAGAATGAATATGCAGCTTCAGATAGAATCTCCAAGGAAAAATGAGGCGAATATGCTGGGTGCAATACTCTCATAGTAAGAAATATGGTTTATTAAGAACATACGAATAGGGCTGCTGGATTGTCCCTGTGGCCTATCTGTCCCAGCACCCTGTTCTCACAGTGGACAGAAAGATGCCTATGGAAGCCTGTAAGCAGGACCTGAGGGCAACAGCAGCTGCTATTTTCCCAGTAACTTGCATTCAGAAGCAAATTGCCTCAAACAACGTAAATCCAATGTGCTCCTGCCACACATTCATTTGTTTTTCTCCTATCAATCAGATCTTGCTTTCTCTGTGCATATTTTTCATACCTGTGCTTTCAAAACTATTGGATAGAATAAGTGTGTTTGATGTATCTAATGTGTTTGGATACCTTTACCATATCTATTTTATATCTTACATGCTGAACCAATAAGGCTCTTCCTTTGTTTTTCCCTGCTGTGGTCTAAACCACTGAGCCTAGGGCTTGCTGATTGGAAGATCAGCGGTTCGAATCCCTCAACGGGGTGAGCTCCCGTTGTTCGGTCCCAGTTCCTGCCAACCTAGCAATTTGAAAGTGTGTCAAAGTGCAAGTAGATAAATAGGTACCGCTCCGGTGGGAAGGTAAACGGCGTTTCCGTGTGCTGCTTTGGTTCGCCAGAAGTGGCTTAGTCATCTTAGTCATGCTGGCCACATGACCCGGAAGCTGTCTGCGGACAAACACCAGCTCCCTCAGCCTATAGAGCAAGATGAGTGCGTAACCCCAGAGTCATCCGCCACTGGAGCAAACGGTTAAGGGTAACTTTACCTTTACTTAAAATGTTGGGAAAGCTGTTCTTTCGTATTGCTCTGCGGTCAAAAGAGTCTCATCATTTGTAAAACTGTTTTGTTTGTACCTCTTTTATTGTGCCTTGCAACAGCAATGTCATCATTACACCATGAGCTGCAACATTCTTGGCAAAATATATATTCTTAAGTTTTCCTATTAGTGAACCTAACAGACAAAATGATCCCTCCTCTTCCCCCCTGCACACTTTGCAGGGTCCCCCCCCCAACCTACCCCCTGGTGAGTTTCACAGGTTCAGAGGGTGTGCAGGAAGAGGGGGAGGCCTCACTTTGCAAGCACAAGCCCTCTTGATGGGAATCTTTGCATGGATCCTGCCTCAAGCCCAGTGTTTTTGCATTGATCAGGTTGAGAATTTTGGTTCCAGATGAATCCATGTGAGTACTCCACTCACCACAAGTGTTTCAAACGCTTTAGTCACATGCATGCACACGCACATATGCATTGGTTTGTTTTGCACACTGAACTTCTCCCTCATGTTACTATTGGCTTACGAAACCTTCAGATTTTGATGTAGGTGTTTAAAAAAGTATTCACATCTGCACAACCCCAGGAGATTGCTATCAACACGGCAGATGTGCCCAGCTTGTTAGCAAACGGCTGTCCCGTACAATGGCTAGACAGCTTGTAACAGTTTCTCAAGAAAAACAACAATTGATAGGTTGCTTCCAGGTGACTTTTTTTTTGCTGAGCGTTCATCCTGCAAAAGTCACATCTACACCATACAGGGGTGCCAACTTGAATGAAATATTGGGAGGGGTAGTAAGCACTGGCCCATATAATCAGTCGCAAGATGCAGCACACAGAAACCATTTGAATGGCAATACCCATTAACTTTGGTGGGGCATGGCCCCCTCAAATATTTTATCGGCCCCTAGGAGTTGGCTCCTATGGCACCATACAATTAAAGCACATGGCTTCCCCCAAGGAATCCTGGGAAAGCATAGTTAATCCCTCAAAGATATACAATTCCCAGCACTCTTAATTAACTACATTTCTAGAAGGAAAGCACTGGTTTTTTCACACTTTCCTATGTGTTTTTCATCATTTTCTATACTGCAAGACGTCCAGGGAGAGCCAGTGTGGTGTAGTGGTTAAGAGCGGTGGACATGTAATCTGGTGAACCGGGTTCGAGTCTCCGCTCCTTCACATGCAGCTGCTGGGTGACCTTGGGCTAGTCACATTTCTTTGAAGTCTCTCAGCCCCTCTCACCTCACAGAGTGTTTGTTGTGGGAGAGGAAGGGAAAGGAAAATGTTAGCCACTTTGAGACTCCTTTGAGTAGTGATAAAGCGGGATATCAAATCCAAACGCTTCTTCTTCTTCTTCTTTGTTTTTGTTTTTTCCGAAACAGATTTGTTGGCAATATCCACTGTAATTGCAAAACTGCTTTGTTTCTTGGTCATATCACAGCCCCCCAAAACTCTCAACCACTCACTATTTGTGTGAGTTGAGGGAGAGGCCACCCACCTGACATTTCCCACCGAACCCCTTAATCCCTTTTAATGGCTCATGACCCAGCTGATCAGGAAGCTAGCTTGGTTAGTTTTTAACACTTGCTAGATTCAGGGATTTGAGGAGTCTGGCAACCAGCTTAACACTCCAAACTCATAACAATATTGGCAGCAGCCAGTTTTCTTATGTGAAGGAGCAGGAGAAAGGGTAAGAAAATGTTGACTTAAGGAAATGGGTGGAGGCTGGGGAAAAACGTGGCTGACCAAAGGGCTGTGTTTGTGAACGTGTGTGGGAAAGAATTTGCTGTATGATGATTGATACTGGAAGCTTAATGTTTTCCTCCAACTGAAAACCACAGTAGCTCTAAGGATACAAAGGCAGCCGAGCCTGAAATACAAAGGAATTACACAGCATATACAATGATGGGAACATGCAGAGGGAACACACCTGAACCAACCAGTCAGTATGCCAGCTCTCCGGTGCCAAAGTCTACAAAATGGTTCATTAATGAACTGTATAAATAAAATGAGATTATGTATTTGTCAAATACCAGTTAAACCTTGGAATGAAGCTACATTGCACAAAGCTGTATTTACAGGGACAAGGAAGAGTATAGATAACATTTGTTTTTGTGAGGAGAAATCTTTAAAATAATAATGGAAAAAATCATTCCTACCAGCTGATTATGTAGGAAGAAATTTAATTTCTCTATGCTACCTTTCTGAGTAAGCCAGCAATGCAGAAAGAATATATCTTCTCCCCATCCCCAGCCCCTTGGCCAGTGGGGAGAGGGGTCAGCTATGCCTGAGGTTTCTGGAGTCATGCTGGAAGAAAGAGGTTGCTGGAAACAACATCTCTAAGGATCTGATAATGCTGGTGGTTCTCCTAAAAATGGAGAGCAGTGAATTTTGGACACCTTTGGATTTAGCCTGTGGTACCTCAGGTTAAGAACTTAATTCATTCCGGAGGTCCGTTCTTAACCTGAAACTGTTCTTAACCTGAGGTACCACTTTAGCTAATGGGGCCTCCCGCTGCTGCCACACCACCACTGCACGATTTCTGTTCTCATACTGAAGCAAAGTTCTTAACCCAAGGTACTGTTTCTGGGTTAGTGGAGTCTGTAACCTGAAGCGTCTGTAACCCGAGGTACTATCTTCTTCTTCACCTATGCCCACTTTGCCAAAACAGTCTGCCAGTCATACATGGAAGCCCACCTGTGGCTCATTAAAATTCCTAGTTTAGCTTGTTACCTGGGACTTCATAAACAAGCAGATTGTGAAGCTGAAGCACACACAGCTAACAGGCAGTGTTCAGCTTAGGCAGGGTCCATGTGTGCCACACACACACTAAGGCCTAAAATGTTTCATATTGCCTGCATGTATTGAAAAGTTAGAACTTGGAGGTTCAGCATGCAGACAGAAAAGCTGAAGCCAATGACGGGATGACTGTGATCACCAGGGGGAAAATTGGATTATATTATATGTTTGGGGGTGAAAAGGGTCTGAGCCTGTAGCCTATCCAATGATTCCCTCCCCTCATTTTCAGTGGCTTTCAGGTGTCCTATTTGAATAATTTCCCCGAGACCTTTCCTTAATTCATGTTGTGGATTTGATGGGGTTACACATCACCTTTCTTCATGAAGCTCAATATAATCAATTGCTAATTAATCAAAAGAAGATCATAACTTCTAAAATACAACCAATTTCATGAAAAATAGCCATTGAGTTTGCTTCAAGAAATTTTATTATGGAACAAGCAAACAGAGGGGAAAGTAAAGAACTGTCAAAAATCATAAAAGTTAAAATTGTGCATAGAGTGGGTTGTCTGTAAATGACAGCAGAGCAGTAGCAAAATCTTGGAGCAAAATCTGAATTTGAGATCATTGTTCACACAAAACAAAATTTAAAGGCTGTTATCTAATGTTACTCTGCTGATGGAAGACTCTTTGATCCAACATTGTGGAATGGGAGGGGAGGAGATGTTTTAAGATTCAGACTCCACCTTGCAGCCTTTTTGCTACCTCTCCTAACCTCCTGGAGCAGGTGTGTGTGTGTGTGTGTGTGTGTGTGTGTGTGTGTGTGTGTGATGGGAGTTGCAAGGTGTGTGATGGGAGGTTGAAAAAAATTTGCATTCATTTCCTGTTTTGCTGATGGAAGCCTCTACTGGGTTAAAGAGCCTTCTGTCATTGGAAAGGCACCATTAAATACAACTCAAATTGTAATGTTGGATGGTCAGAAAGTACACAAGTTAGCATTTGGAAACCAATATTTTGAACAAGTATCTTTGACTAGGATCCAAAGAGGTCAGCATGTGTATGCAGAGCATTTCTCTCTGTGTACATGACATTCCTGATGGTATTTTCTGGAAGTAGATTTTTATACTCTAGTGAGATTATAATGACCCTCAATCACCTTTTTGGGGAGCCGGGGAGACTGTAGTTGGTTGAGAGTCTGAAAAGCCCCCATATACAGATGTAAGATAACACGTGAATCCTTGGATTCTAGTCTTCTTTCATTATTGCTGCTTGCATAGTTGATCTATGAGGGTCTGGTGGGTGAATGGTCCTGAGATGTAGCAGAGAGATTAGACTAGGAGCTCCCATCCATTGTTATATGATTATATGATTCCTGGATAATCAGTCAGCACTTAATATTCTCTGAAATGCTGGAAGGTAAGAATCTCCTCATTATTTCTACAAAGAAAGAAAGAAAAGCTCATCATTAGTCACTTTCTTCATTTCACTGGTAGAAGAGAAAGCTGAGAGGTTTTTCTACCTGAGCTATCTAGATGGATTGCACTGGATTTTTTTTATATAACAAAAGATGCAAGGAATAAAGTATGGAGTCCATTAATTACACTTGCTGAAACTTTGCTCTGTACAGTTAAAAGAAGTCTTCCCTTTGAATTCACAAAACAGTAATTCTACCATCATGATAAAGCAGTTATTTTGACATTTTTTATTTTTATTTTTTACCCATAATCTTTTAAACATTTTTGCTTACCCTCTTGCAAGCTCCATAATGCATCCTGCCAACATTGTCATCAGTTTCTCTGAAAAAACAAGAGAGAAGGAATGTGGAACTCAACTAGTAAACACATTTTTTTATATTCTGCTGGTTAAAAAAGACTTTAAATATGAATACTGTGGTGGGGTGAGGTAGTGTTGTAGGATCTACTTTCTTTTTAAAATACATCCTACACCTACGAGAACCAAGTGTAAAACAGTGTATGTCGGGGAAACAGTCATCTTACACAGAAATCCACTCCTGGTTTTCTCCTCCCCAAGCTTTCCTCGTCTTCCAGAAGTCTAAGAGCAGGGGGAGCATTTTTGTTGTTCTGTTGGGACTCCTGATCCTTATTGAGGGAGGATGTATTGATGTATTACAAGTCACTTAGAGATCCACCAGTAGATCCTAATCAATCTTTTGCCTACCCAGGTGTAGACTTCAACTAAGGCCCCAATAGAACCTTTCCCATATTTATTTTCTGATCCTAAGACATTATCATGTTGTTTCTCAGTTTACCCATTAATAATCTGCTTCCAATGTTTCCTCTAGGATTTCATGATGTTGTCTCCTGCTACACCCTATCATTTTTACCCTGCTGAACCCTCTGAAGTCTTCCAGTACACATACTGCCATCATGCAGTCCAGAAGGGGATAAAAAGAGAGGAGGAGGAGACGGCCATTTCTATTGCATTTTATTACTCCTCCTCCATATTCTTTGTTACCCAAAGATGAGCATTCTATTTATCCATTACACTTACAGGTTGTGCTGGCAAATCTTGCATTCACTGGTATAAGTTCTGCCATCTGTGCCACAGATTTGGAGAAAGATGCTTGGGCAAGCTAGTGTCATGCCACCAGGTCTCAGAACCCTTAGATATCTTTCACAATTGACCTGTAAAAGAAATATTTCATCAGCTGATCTTTTTTTTTTATCCTAGCAGCTTCACTCTTTCATCTTCTAGAGCATGGGTAGGCAAACTAAGGCCTGGATCCAGCCCAATCGCCTTCTCAATCCAGCCTGTGGACGCTCTGGGAATCAGCGTGTTTTTACATGAGTAGAATGTACTTTAATAGTAGAGATGTATTTAAAACACATCTCTGGGTTATTTGTGGGGCATAGGAATTCGTTCATATATTTTTTCAAAATATAGTCCGGCCCCCCACGAGGTCTGAGGGACAGTGGACAGGCCTCCTGCTGAAAAAGTTTGCTGACCCCTGTTAAATCTGGAGCCTCTGGGATAAACGAGGGTTGTATCTGAGTCTTTCCATTTATACATAACTATGGTGTTCAGCAATATAGCCTAGCTCTTCCATGGCAAGATGCATATGATTCTATGGAACAGTTTGATGGGGCTTTGTTGCAGGATGGTTTTAGGTGGTTCTAGTTGGTGGTCCAGGACAGAGGCCACCACAAAAGAGAGCTGCCTCATTTTATACATCTGTGAATTAGGAGAACCAGGCATATGCAAATTTGCTAATTTCAGTTTCTCTCTCATTTCCTCCCCCCCAATCTTAAATTAAGTTCTCCATATTTCTGCATCAAGTTGTGGGTTTATCCTCACACAAAAAAATCCAGCATTTTCATGCAAAATTCACACAATAGACATTTCCCCCCTTCACTTTTGATGAATATATACAGTACATCTTTGCAGGCAACTTTCCTTAATATAATGCACTTTTATGTTATTTCCACTCCTATATGCATTTTAATGCACAAATTTCCCTAAAATATGCATTCTTGTACACAGTTTGGGTTGCAGAACAACATTGCAAAATTTGGGGAAGTGTGAATTTCTAATGCTAGCCATGTTTTTGGGTCACTTACTGCTGTGAGAACTGTGAATTAGATAGTTTTTTGGTCTACTCACAATTTCTACAAAGATATCACAGTGAAATGAACCTCGCGAGTGTCAGAAACATGAACTATTATTTTTTCAAAGTGTGTGCAGCTCTTTGTTCCATGCTAATATCTGTGAAATATTTCCTCATCCTCCTACTTCTTCCCCCCTTTTAGCTATAATAAATTCATCCAAGCATGTTTAGGTTTTTGGAGAAAATTATAGATATATAATAAGAAAAGAAGAGTCATTCCATTGTCTGGAGAGGTCACTTCCTAGCTCGCATGGAAAAGCTGTTTTCAACAGAAGCACATAGCTGTATTGAGGCAGCACCAAGTGTTGAAATGTTGCTCCCCAAACAAATTTTGTGTCTGGGGCAACTGCTCCTGTGCCCCACCCCATGCTATACTCAGGGCCGGCTCTATGGGCAGGCTGGGTGGTGCAGGGCGCCGGGTCGGCAGGGGGGTGCTGCGTGGCGAAGCCGCGTGGAAACCACCAGCCACGGGAAGAAACGGGGCGGGGCGGGGGCGCCCGACCTGCTTAAGACGGCCCTGGCTATGCTACTGACTGGAGGAGCGCTGGGAGTGGGGGGGGGTTGTTGAGAAGCCTTATAAAGTCTGCAAAGCATTTGATTGCAGAGCAAGGCATTCATACAACTGCCACAAAACATGTAAAGCACAATAAAAGGAAAAAGGAAAAGGAACGCACCTCACTTCCACTGTCACTGTCAACACCTAAGATAAAAATCACACATGAACACAAAAAAATACACAGTTAAGAGCAAAGCAGTCATTGAAGGAAACTGAGTTCAAGTTGTTAATTACCAAGTCTGCAACCTTATAAATGAAGGAGAGTAAGCCCCACTGAGCTCAGTCAAACTTCCTTCTGAGTAGATATGGAAAAGATTTCACTGTAAAGGTAGTTGAAGTTTCCTGGAAAATGATTTCTGCACCCTGCACCGCGTGCTGCCGCATCTGTTTTACCCTTTTGCAGAATTGTATCAGCTTGTAGAATTGCTTAGAGATTTTTTAAAAAACATTAAGCAGGTTATTAATGCTTTTAAATGAAGGAATGAAGGAATGAATTTGCCTGCACTTCTGCCAGAGTATTTTACATTAAACTCCTAAGCACAGTATACTATACTGTTTTCTGTGGACTTTAATTCTATGTGAGCATGCTTCTAGATCACAGCCTAAGGCAAAAAGGAATGGCAACACTAACTTTTGTGTTTGTTTGTTTGTTTTTGTATTGCCACTGTCCTAGGCAGATCACACTCTTCTCTGACCCATGTTGTAAAGGAAAGGATGCAAAGTAACAGACAAATAGTGCTTCCAAATCAGAATTTCTTTATTGGCTTCTTGTGCCATTAGCTAACACAAAAGGGGCATCACATGGCACATAATAGGATATGGGGATGTTGGCACTAAATAGGATCAAGCAGGAAAGAAGAAACCCCACATTTGTGGGCTAAAGTTTACATTGCAGAGTTTTCTGTAACATTTTCCCATCCTTTTTTTAAAAAACAAAAAGCAGTCCCTGGAGATGACCATTAGTACAGGCAGAGAAAGTTCAAATACCGAATTATATTGTTATAATGGGGCTATTATTGGATTGTAATTGAAAACTAATTAAATGATTACCAAAAAAAAGGGGGGGGAGGAATGGCAGAGAAAGGTAGGTGGAAAGAGTCCCATTCTCTCAAAATCATTGTCCCTCATAGTTAGTTTTCTCTCCACGGGTGAAAAGAAATTGGCACATCCAAATTTTATAAACTCTTGATGGGAGATGGAGTATTCATCCTATTTCATGATCCCCACTCCCACTAGAATCTTCTCTTTTGAGAAGATTCTAGGGAACCAGTAGACACAATCCAGTGATGTCTGGCTTGCAATCCCATTGAATATTGCATAACAATGTGCAATCCCATTGATTTCTCTCCCTTTTTTCAGTTGATGAATGAGAGATGTTTTTGCACCCATTGTGTGGGTCTGAAATGCAACTTCTGATCTACCAAAAGGTGCTTACCTGAGAAGAAACAAAGAGCCAGCGAGAGTACTACAAATACACCAACTATCTTCATGGTGGAGGCAGTTATTCAACTGTACATCCAGTCCCAGGAAAGGAGATAGTTCCAGTAAGGCAACTGGGTATTTATATGCATGTGTGCAGATCCAGAATGCAGATTCTAATCTAAAGCAACCCTCCCAGTCTTTTGTTGTTGCAAACAAATGGAAATATTTGTTGAGGTCGGCAGTAACCCACAGGTTGAAATTCTCTGTCAGTAAGAATGAAAAGGCATGAAAGCAGAAAAAACATTTGAGCTGCTCCAATGGTTGTGTTAATCAAACTGCAGCTTCCGGTATCTGTAGGTCTTGGGGGCAATAGCAACTCATCAAGCGAAAGCTCCAACTAGGGTTGAGGGACATGTTCCATTCAGTTTGCATGTAAAGGCAAGCACATCTAAGCCACACTTTGCAAAGCAAGATTTGAGCCAAAAAACAGGCATCTTTTGAAATTCACCCTTCTCAGAATTTTTCAGGGCAGTTCTGCAGCCAAGTAATGTGTATAAAAAACCCATGTTAGGGTAAAGTGCGCATCTAAAATCACATAGTCATGAAAATGCTGGGGCAATTGCATACGAAAGTATGCATTTCTGGACAAATTCACACTAAAATGCTGGCAATTTTTCATGCAGACATTTTCTTTGAAACGTGTGTGGACAACTGATTTTCAGAGTGGGAAAAAGAGGAAGCTGAGAGGAAGCAAAATGGACCTATTTATTCATCTCTACCTCTGGAACATTAATTAAAAAAAGGGGGCTTGTAAGCTTTTTAAAAAATGCAGAATTCAGTAATTTGAAGATTGCAGTCTGCAGGCAGCTCTTGGAGGCCCGCAAAGAAACCCTTCGGGGGATGTTGCAGTGCAAAAAGTTTGCTCCTGCTTTTTTACTGCATTTATTTTTGAGTTAAATTGAATAACTTCAGTGGAGCCCCAGTGCAAATCAGAAATGGGCACTGTGTTATCAGGTGCAGATTGCCCAATGCAGCAGCATCCTTTATTTCAACGTGACACCAATTATATTGATACCATTGATCATGGAATCCTCTTGGATTGGGGGCACTGTATTAAAGGGGCTCCAATTCTGTCTTCAAGACTTAGTCCAGAGAGTAGCACCGATAGTGTTTTTGAGCCCCTTGGGGGCTATGTTATGGGGTGCTGGAATGGATCTTATTTCCAGTGCTACTTAATGTCAATCGCTGGAAGAGGGCATTAGGATTTTCAGGGCCAGGTGCCATCAGTCTGCCGATGACACTCAGCTCTACTTCTCCATTAAATCTGAATCTGGAGAAGCCGTGCAGTCCCTGGGCAATTTTCTGGATACTGTGATGAAATGGATGAATAAAATCAAGCAGAGCTTGAATCCTGGCAAGACAGAGGCACTGTGGGTAAGTAGTTGTCATGTCCATTGGGACACTCCCCATGAAGGAGTAGGCCTGGAGTTTGGGTGTTGCTTCTGTGTCATGGGACGCTCAGGTAGCCTCAGTGGCTAGAATTGCCTTTTACCAACTGTGGCCTACTCAGATGTTTAGAAAGTTGGTAGGAATTTTTATTTGTTTTAGTTTACTTTACTGCAGTTTTAACCTTCTGTATGTTTTATACTACATTTGTAATTTTTGGTGTGTGATAATTTTATTGTTTTCCCTTTTTTGTAAACTTCTTTGAGGTTTTTCTACCATCAAGCAATATATACATTTTACGAAATAAATAAATAAATAAATAAATAAATAAATATAACAGATCATAGAGAAATTCATTGGTGAGTTCACATTCTGAAGGAAACAAGTTTGTATATCCAGATGAAGATCTGGCCACTCCAAACTAAACAATCAGCTATCCTGTCCTCCAGAAAGGATCTGTCATCTTCCCTCGCTCCTCCTTGTGGCCATGAATTCAAACCATGAATGGCTATGGCATATATAGCAAGCAAGCAAGCACAGTAGCAGACATCTGTCATGTGTCAGTTAAAGAACTAAAGGATTCATTTGGTCTGTGCAGTTTCTAAGCTTTGGTGACATCAGTTATCATCTTTCTCCAGTGCTTTATTTGCTGTTCTCAGGTCAACACAGTTGTGGTATAAGAGATATAACAATGGTCTCCTTCAAGTGGAAGATAGTCCTTCAAGTTCAGATAGACAAGTTTGTCCTCTCCTGGAGGAACTGAAATCAGATGGTGTGATTTGAAGGTAAAACAATTATTTGGTTTAGATATTTGCCAAGGGTATGTCATGAGCACCTGCCACATTACTTCTTATTGTCATAAATTCTGAACTTTCAACTAGGAAAGAAAATGGATTCCTTGTAGGTTAGATTATAATAAATCTTCTGAATTGGTTACAAAGGTCATTTGGAGTTATCCTGAGCAAAACACTGGAATACATAGCTCTTTTACTCTGATGATCATGAAAAAGGAAATTAAACTGCTGAACCAGATAAACACATATTATATCAGTCTTCCTCAACCTGGTGTCCTCTGGATGCTTAGGGACTACAAATCCCATAAGCTCCTACCATTGGCTGAGATTGATGGGGAAGGAATCCAGCAACATTTAGAGGTCCACGGGTTTCCCATCCCTGATCTCACACACTCCACTTAGAAGTAATTTTCATTGCCAATAACATCCCATGTTGCTGTATTACAACTTCCATAATCTCATGCTAACTGAGGTTGATGGGAGCTGGAGTCAAACAGTATCTGGTGGGCTCCAGAGACCTGGGGATAACTGAAATTTGGGAGATGAGGTGCTTGGGAGACAGCAGGCATACAGATGGGTTTTCCTTCTTTCAGGACCCCCCCCCCAATGTGTTCTTTCTTTTTCTTAAACAAATGGTCTGATTACCAGAGCTAGGAAGCAGCAATTGCACCATTGTTGTAGTTATGACTACCACTGTGTAGATCCCGATTTACCACCTTTCCATCCCTGATCTATTAATATGAGTCTGTTACCTAACATTGGGGTGTGTTAGGGGAGGGGTACTACCTTTTGTGGGGGACACGTCGTGCTCCTTCTGGGTTAGTTTGGTGAACTAGCTCTCACCTGCAGCTCATTGAAGCTGTCAACGTGCAACAGTGGCCACACCCTGGGAAATGGCTTTGACTGGCTGGCTAAACCAGGTGAGGGTAGCCAATGGGTCTCAAACCCTCGGTGTGGTAGGAGCTTCCCCTGCATGTGAAGACAGGCTCCAGCGGATTGAGCAGATGAGAGTAATATAGTGGATCCAACCATCAAGAAGGAGGTTTCTGCATTTACTGTAAAGGTTAGTGAGGGGCAGATGGTGCTTGTCCACCTGGGAAGGTTGTCCATCTAGGAGAAGGAAAACTCTGATCTTAAACCTCTGCTCCTTTGCAGCATATCTTTGGGAGAAGAAAAGTCTAAGAAAAGTCTAAGGACTATGCCCTACAGAAATCCGGAGCGGAGTCCCTAAAATGGTTGGATGGTGCCTTGTACGCCTCAACCAGCAACTCCTGCAGCCAAGCTGGTGCCAAACATATTTATCTACTTTCCTTTGGACCACATCAGGGAGCATGAGGGTCTTGTCGTCTATGCAGCCCAGGACTTCCATAAACACTGCCCAGGTCATGTTGGTGCTGCTGATGCAGCGGTTTAACTTCAGCCCCAGAGACACACTCCATTGTCTCTTGAGACAGTTGGATACCAACAACAGCCAATCTAGAATAGGAATGTGGAGAGTTTGGGATCTGTTGATATTCTAGTTCAGGTATCCCTAAACTTGGCCCTCCAGATGTTTTGGGACTACAGTTCCCATCATCCCTGACCACTGGTCCTGTTAGGGATGATGGGAGTTGTAGTACCAAAACATCTGGCGGGTCGAGTTTGGGGATGCCTGCTCTAGTTGCTATCCAATGCAACAGGAAGGATTTCTGACTTCCAGTTGTTTTAACAATTGCAACAAAATGACTTCCCCCACAGCCACTATACAGTACAGTACTGCTGAAATGAAGGAAACTGAGAGTGTGGGGAGGAAACAGAAAGGACTGTGAATGCGGTTCATTTATGAGGCTCAAAACAAACTGCTGGGTGCAGGATTCTTTCACTTTAAGTGTATGGTATGTCTTTTGTACCTGGCTTTGAGTGAATTTGAGGGTCCCAGTAATAAATAACAGTTATAGATTCCACAGAGCTGAAGCCTCTTCGGTGGTGACCTAAACAGGAATGGAAGAATCTCTCCATTTCAGTTCCTTTTTACATACAACTCTCCACATTTCTACAGCAATTTGCTAATTTATATATTTATTAATCCTTATGAAGATTTGCCAACACTTTCGTGAGATTTGCACCTACTTTATTTTAAAGTGTTGACTAACATACATATCTTTGCAAGCTCTTCATTCTGTTTATGAAGATATTTATTTTCATGTACATTTTTCATGAATATATGCATGTTCATGCCCATTTTCTTTTGTTGGAGAGCTATGTCACAAAGTTTGGAGAGGTGAGAATTTCAAAGGATAGCTGTCTTTTGGTTTGAGAATGGGAACTGGGTTGTTTCTCATTAAAATGCAAACAAAACCAAATTTCTCCCCATTCCCTAGACCCAGGCAAATATACAGTCTAATTATAGATCTGCTGGTTACATTAATGAGCATAATAACCAGGAGGGAAAACATGACTTCCTCCCCTCCTTAATTTATCTTAGTGTATGTCAGTAAAAAACCTGAGCTGTGCAGAGTCTTCTAAAATAAATGATTTGTAATAGTGTTCCTCCATTATGATACTTTCAATATCTTCTTTCCACTCAGCAACAGTTTTATCTATTTTTAGGTTTTGGGTTTATTTCCTACATTTATATCCTGACTCTTCATATATAATTTCAAGGCAGCATACTATGTCTTCGTGGATACTTGGTATCCATGCACTTAAAGCAATTGAACAGTTAATGACGCAATACACAACTTCAATAAGCATCTGAACAAGAACACTTAAAAGTATTTGAACACATACACCGATAAGATAAGAAAACTATTTAGAGCACTACTTTGACTGCCAGTGCCTTAGCTGGAGACCAGCAGCCATGTTCATCACATCAGCTGAGAAATATAAAGGATGCACAAGTTCTCTGCCAAAATATACAAAGAAGGCTGTCACAAGAGGGATTATTTACAGTCCCCATCACAGTTAAAGGAAATTAAATCACAATGTTCTGCCAATATAACTTCATATCACGCACACGCACACACTCAGTATGAACTAAGGGAATATTTGCTTTGAGGCACCACCATAAATTAAACAACAGCATGCCTAAATCTCACGGCTTTCACCACAATTTCCCAACATAGCCAGCTCAGAAACTGAACTGTACAGTCTTCAAAATATCAGTAGTGTGTTAGATGCAATGTTCCATACAAGTTCCATACAATGGAGACTTAGACTGTGGAGGCAAGAAGAGATACAACTGCCCAGTATTCTGTACTGCAGCAATTCCTGCTTGCCAGTCAACTTTGCTTATCCTATGGCATGAGTGATGTATCTTCCCTCCTCTCTAACACCTTCTTCATCTCCTTGGAGGTTTCTACTACTGTGGTTGAGAAAGCTGGGGCAGGGAGCAAAAGGATCAAAAAAAGAAAAGTTAAAGAGAACAAAACAGGGTAGGGTGGGGGGATGATTTCCTGCCTCCTATGTTTTTGGAATCTAGATCCAAAAATGCACTAAAGATGTTAATAGTGATCAACCTGCCATTGTTAGAGAGTAGGGGCCTCAGACCTGGGTTTTGGCTATCCTGCTCCTTTTTTATCTTTTTTTCTGAAGGATTTACTTTTAAAGGAGCTTTCCCTCTGAGAGTCAGCTGAAATTTGCATCTACATATAGAAATTAGTTTATGCACATTTTACACACATTTGCATCATGGGCTTGTGCCCTGGGTCTTTTAAGGACCAAGCAAGGACTTGTTTTTCTACCTAAAATATACCAGATCAGTGTTTTTATATTACAGTGGTTATTATTACTACTACTACTACTACTACTACTACTATTAAAAAATCTACCTCTATTTTCAAAAACATCAAAAAACAAATATTATTTTACATACACATATTTTGGAAGAAAATATCTACAGTCATACCTCAGTTTAAGTACGCCTCGGTTTGAGTATTTTCAGTTTAAGTACTCTGCGGACCTGTCTGGAACGGATTAATCCACTTTCCATTACTTTCAGTGGGAAAGTTCGCTTCAGGTTAAGTACGCTTCAGGTTAAGTACTCCACGGACCGTCTGGAACAGATTAATCCACTTTCCATTATTTTCAGTGGGAAAGTTCACTTCAGGTTAAGTACGCTTCAGGTTAAGTACAGACTTCCGGAACCAATTGTGTTTGTAAACTGAGGTACCACTGTACATATAATATTGAATTTCAGAGCTGGAGGGAAATGGAGAATAATAATGAAGAATAAACCATAAGCTGTATGTTGCCCTTCTTAGTCTAATGAAGTTTTAGGGAAGTTTAGGGAAGTTTTTAATCTGTGGTATTTTAATGTATTTTGGTATTGTTGGAAGCCGCCCAGAGTGGTGGGGGAAACCCAGCCAGATGGGCGGGGTATAAATAATAAAATAATAATAATAATGAATATAGAGCAGCCTTTGCCAATCTGGTACCTTCCAGATGTTTTGGACTACAAGTCCTGTCAGATGCAACCAGTATCTGGAGGGCACCAGGTTGGCAAAGGCCGCCATAGTGTCAATGGTTACATGTGCATAAATGACTGGGCAAAAAGTGATACACGCCATTTTACCAGACCTATCCAGAAGCCAAATTTGAATACCAAAGACTCGCTCCAACTACCGGCCCAACATCTCAGCTGGGGGAAAAATACACAGCTGCCACAGTTAACAGAGTGATTTACAATGATGTGGTTGAAGTGAAAGGGAAATAGAGTGGAGAAATGCAGCAGGCTCTAGCCAAAATGGCCAGAAAAAGACATAGGTAAATTACCCTCAGTTCCCCACTCAACCACACACATACTCAATAGCTTAATACAGCATCGTTGCACACCTAACCAATGCCGGTGTCAGCATACCGTAATTCTGTTTTGGAATGGTGTGATGTCCTCAAAAGAGCAACGCAACATCACAACTTTTACACTGCAATTCTGCACATCAGAAGTTAGTCTCAGTGAAGTCTGTGGGACTTACTCCTAGATAAGTGTGTACAGGACTGCACCATCAATGAGGCATCCACCTCTCCACCCCTCTTCCCCCCTCCCCTTTTCAACCCTATGAGCTTGCCCATTGTTTACTGTTGCTGATTTTGACAAACAAAATAGAGCGTTAAGTGGAATTGTACAGTTTATATTAGGGTTTGCAGCCACATTGCCAACTTAGGGAGCCGCCCTATGCCCACCTGGAGCTTGGTTGAGGAGGCCATAGAAATATGGCACGAGTGCTACTCCCCCAGTGGAAAGGGAGCACACCATACCAAGTCAGATGCCTGCAAATGTTAAGTGTTTTGCAACTAACACTTAAGACTTGGCAGAAGCCATATATGAATAAATGTACCTACTTAGACCTCACAACAACCTTGTGGGGCGGGTACGTCTGGATTTTTGCTATGGGTAAAAAAAACAAAAATGGAGAAGTACTCAAGTCACAAAGTATACTGTATCTGTAGTTGGTATCATGCCGGATGTAAGGGGGAGAGAGTATAGAGAACCTCCCCCTCTCATCAGGAGCAGTTCCTCCCCAAGCAGCCATGAAAGCGCGGGGTCTGAAGGGGCTAGTCAGGAAGCGGAGAGAGAGTGACAGGTCTCTGGCAGCATGGGAGAGCCCCTGCTCCACAGGCGGGAAGAGAGAGAGGCGGAAAGGGGGGACAGGGAAAAGACGGAGCGTAGACCCTTTCCCCCGGCACTGGAATTAAGGAGGAGGAGAAATGGGAGGAGATTCACTGTCCCGAGGCTATTATGTTGGTCGAAATCGCGCAAAGGGGCAGTGCTGGATTCTGGATCGGAATGAGCAGACATGCATCCAACAGCTCGTTACACTGTAAATAGAGTGCACCAATAAAGACTGTTAAAAGACAAGCATGTGGAAAGTCGTTACTCTAGAGTAGTCACAACAACCCTGACACCTGATAATTAGATATGGCCACTCAAGATTTTAGTGTGCTAACGGATGCTATTAAGGGATCTGGGCATCTCTTTATTTGTTAAGTAAAACCCTCATTGGGTTTAAGCACACTAAAATTTGAATCAAATCAAGGTTAAAAAGTCAATCTACTGGAAGATCCATCAACTAACTTACCCGTTGTTCCTACTGAGAAAATATAGGGCAAAAAGAAGGTTCTTAACATTCAATATATTCTTAAACATGGCCAAAGGGAATGATTGGCAGAGATCATCTTAGGTTTTATTTATTTATTTATTGAAGAAACTCAATGAGATTGGTGGAGGTGAGAAAATGTTCTGGAGTGTCCATGGAAGAGGGAAGAATGAAACTCAATAAGGAAGCAAATGGAAGAGATCGTCTGATGACTGGGTCATCAAGGTCTGTCACCCTGTCCCTATGCACAGCAGTGCAGAGTTGTTGCCCATGTACTATAGACATGGGATGGCTCCTTGAATATAATATGAAGGCAGGTTTTGCAACACTTGGGAATGCAGCAGTTTCCTTGATTCTGAATGCCAATTCTTCCATCACTTGCTCTGGGGAAAACAGAATGAATTTAGTCTGAGGTTCTGAGAGGACAAAATCTCTCTAAATAAAACTTTAGGAAGTTTACTATTAGGATAACAAACTTTACTAGGTATGTACTTAGGTAAATCCAGCGCTTTTTTCCTTTAAAAAAAATGTTTAGGGGTACTCTCATTTTGACTCAAGAAAACCACCATTTTATAGTTCAAATCAGGAAAAATAAATACAGTAAATGACAAAAGTACAAAGATTCACAAAATGTTTAGGGGTATCCCTGCATACCCCCAGAAAAAAGCACTGGGTAAATCACTTTGATATGAAATCTATGCTATCTGTTGCTTGCATTGTGGAGCAGACTGTCTTGCAAAGGTTTCACAATTTCAAGAGGCTGAACATTGCCGGTTGAAACATGCCAATGATCTTTGAACTTTACACAGCATTATTTTCTAATAGTAATTTTTTTTTCTGCAAAGTATATTGACAGTTCACAATTGTTCGCAGAGAAATTTTGTTTAAGAAAATAATTAACATTTATTTGTAAAAATTAAAAGTAAGCCACATCCCTAAATTCTCTGGGGCAATAGGAATACATATTTAATACTATGATAACCTAGGGGCTCTAAAAACACACACACCAAAAATGCAAGGCTTGGATGAGGTGGATCAATTTGATATCTGAAAGTCAATAAAATGGCAAATTTTCAGTTATCAGTACACATAAATTTCTAATATTGTCTGCAGAGAGAGGGATATTCTCTGGGAGACACATGGAACTGCCACAGTTATTTCCAAAGTGGCCATCATTTCTGTATGTCGAAAAAGAAGCCCCCTCATAAGTTCCTAAATTCTTGCATGTTGAGCAGAGTTCTTGGGTTCTCTGACTCTGTAAATTTGGTCCTGGAATAATAATAATAATAATAATAATAATAATAATAATAATAATAATAATAATAATAACAATAATTTATTTATAGCCCGCCCATCTGGCTGGGTTTCCCCAGCCACTCTGGGCGGCTTCCAACAGAAAAATAAAACACAGTAATCTATTAAACATTAAAAGCCTCCCTGAACAGGGCTGCCTTCAGATGTCTTATAAAAGTCTGGTAGTTGTTTTCCTCTTTGACATCTGTTGGGAGGGCGTTCCACAGGGCAGGCGCCACCACCGAGAAGGCCCTCTGCCTAGTTCCCTGCAACTTGGCTTCTCGCAACGAGGGAACCGCCAGAAGGCCCTCGGTGCTGGACCTCAGTGTCTGGGCAGAGTGATGGAGGTGGAGACGCTCCTTCAGGTAGCATCTGAAATGATGTTTGACTGAGGCTTACCCCTAAGTAAAGAGACAAGTGGTTGGAGACTTGGTGCTTTGGATCAAGCTATCACAAAAAGCCAACGTGAAATTTCTTGTTCTGTATTATGGCAACATGGAGTTTCAAAGCCACTGCTCTCCTGCTGACACTAATACAGGCGCCACATTTGCTGGGTAGTACTACAGTAATGGGTGAAAGGGAGTGAAGCCAAGAGAGTTTCGCATGCCTAAGGCCATCTAATGAGTTCATGGCAAGAACCTCTTGATTGGACAGTCTCTTAACCACTGCAACAAGATTAAGCTCTCCTCATCATTTTTATACTTGTGTTGATATTATTTGTTGTTAGCCGCCCTGAGCCCGGTCTTGACTGGGAAGGGCGGAGTATAAATAAAATAATAATAATAATAATAATAATAATAATAATAATAATAATAATAATTACCACCACCATTCCCAATCCTCTATTGTGCCAGCCTGCCCTTACTCTACATTCCCATTATTTGAGCAACTGTGAGATTAGAGACATGCATGTACTGGGTGTACATCTGGTTCCTTCCTTAGACTGCGAGTCACCCAAAAATTGCTACAGGTTTTTCTGCAGTGTCCGGTTGTTGTAATAGCCCTCATCTCCCTCATTATAGCCATGTGACTTTGGCTTCTTCTTACCTTTGTCACGCTTTCTTCCTAAAGCTTTCTGGCAACCTGAACGCCTTTATATCTGGGAAGAGAGTCATAGTGAGAGGGTGGTGTTACACATCTGAAGGCCCAGGTGTGTCAAAATGACATCAACTGGGGTGTGTGCGTCAAAGCAAGAATCCTGACACAAGGGCGGAAGGGGTAGGACAGAAACTGACCCAGCGCTGAGAGGACCAGTTCACAGTTTACACAATTGCTAACCTCTCCCCCCCTCTTCAGTTTTATGGCTACAATAAATGGGATGATGAAGAGTTACTATTATAAACTTTTCTGGTGTCCAGTGTCAATCTATGTATAGTAAGAGCAGAACAAACCTTAGAGCATGGTCCAATATTTTTTATACCAATTTCAGATTTCGTTTTTCTAAAAAAAGGGAGAGAGAATTGATTAGTGTGAACACAAATACAGCCCTAATAACTTCGCTGGTAGAAAGGCCTTCATAGTAAGGTCACAGAACATTTCACAGATTAGATGTGATGCTAAAAATAATTCAGAATATAATCTGCTGCAAAGGTTGAGAAAGAGTTTGTTTTCTGTCTCAGTATAAACATTGCCATTAGATCTGTTGCTGATGGTTCTCTTAGCTCCTTTTTAAGCATTGCATAGAAACATATTTTACGAATCAGGATACCTTAAGAAGCACCACACATTTTCCTTCACCTGGAAAATGCAACAGTTCTGATGAAAATAGCCCACTTTGAGTTCATTGTAATCCCCACAATTCTGTTGAAAGTAAAAATGGAATGGTTCCGCTATGAATGTGTGTGCAGAGTTAAGAGGATCCTTCGCTGCTGGCCACTTCAGTGCACGAGAACCCCTGGTTTAATTAATGAAAAAGCTGTATGCCTTTCAATATTATTATGGGCATGGTAGGCTTGGTTTACTCACAGGATTCTGTCACAGAGCATGCACTCACTGCCGTATGTCTCGCCATCTGTTCCACACACCTCCTGGCTTCTCCTCTTGCAAAGGACTTTCCCTCTGGTTTGGGGGTATTGACTGCAGTCAGCCTAACGAAACAGCAGCAAAAATACTAGAATGGACACTTGGAGAAGACAACTGGACTCAGCCATCACCTCCCAGGTTGCCATATCTGATTAACCTTATATTTTGATAAAGTTTGGAAGAAACAATGATAAACTGATATTTGGCAGATCTGGAAACCTAAGGTGGCACCTGACAAAGTCATACTCAGAACGGACCCAGTTAGTTTTGACTAACTTAACTCCATTGATTTCAATGGGCTTACTCTGAGAATCACTTAGTCAGACACCATTCCTTTAGTAGTTCCATTTGAGCCAACAGATCATTAATGCTAGCCCTGCCCTCAAACTATTCAGAGTCTTACCTTTACATGACCAGCTTGACATTCACCTTCATTCTTTAGTGTAAGGGTATCTTCAGCTTTCCTAGAAATAGAAAAATAAATGTTATATGGTGCTCCCCTATCACTCTTCTAAAGTGAGTAAACCCTATGGTCAACTTATGGTAGACTGTGTACAGAACAGATATAAGACAAGATATAGACAGAAGGTACAAAATGGTCATGTTTGGGAGAGGATTCACATGATGGCTCAGCCAAGGCATTCCAAAGCAGGGTAAGACACTGTTGGTTTAGGACAGGCTTCCTCAACCTCAGCCCTCCAGATGTTTTTGGCCTACAACTCCCATCATCCCTAGCTAACAGGACCAGTGGTCAGGGATGATGGGAATTGTAGCCTCAGAGCATCTGGAGGGCCGAGGTTCAGGAAGCCTGGTTTAGGATATATTTGAATTGAAGATGGAACCCTTAACAACGGCACAGCCTGGCTGACTGCTGGTGCCAGATCTAACCACACCAAGCCCCACTCCCCAAACTGCACCCACCCTGCTTTATGTTGCATTATGCGCTATATTGTATTTATTGTGTGTTTCAGCTGCTCCTCCAGTGGCATACAAACAATAATTGAACAACATTAAAATCAGCAAAATGACAAGCAAAACAATCCTCGGCATTACTCAGTGTGTCATGCTACCTAACTGCTATGCTGCTTCCAAGTATTGAGAGAACTGCTTGAGGATCTTTTCACATGACTATCAAGGGTATAATAATAATAATAATAATAATAATAATAATAATAATAATAATAATAATATATACCCCGCCCATCTGGCTGGGTTTCCCCAGCCACTCTGGGCAACTTCCAACAAAATATTAAAATACAATAGTCCGTAAAACATTAAAAGCTTCCCTAAACAGGGCTGCCTTCAGGTGTCTTCTAAAAGTTTTTCTCTTTGGCATCTGGTGGGAGGGCGTTCCACAGGGTGGGTGCCACTACTGAGAAGGCCCTTTGCCTGGTTCCCTGTAACTTGGCTTCTCGCAATGAGGGAACTGCCAGAAGGCCCTCGGCACTGGACCTCAGTGCCCGGGGGGAACGATGGGGGTGGAGACGCTCCTTCGGGTATACTGGACCAAGGCAGTTTAGGACTTTAAAGGTCAGCACCAACACTTTGAATTGTGCTCAGAAACATACTGGGAGCCAATGTAAGTATTTCAAGACTGGTGTTATGTGGTCTCGGCGGCCGCTCCCAGTCACCAGTCTAGCTGCTGCATTCTGGATTAGTTGTAGTTTCTGGGTCACCTTCAAAGGTAGCCCCACGTAGAGCACATTGCAGTAGTCCAAGTGGGAGATAACTAGAGCATGCACCACTCTGGCGAGACAGTCCATGGGCAGATAAGGTCTCAGCCTGCGTACCAGATGGAGCTGGTAAACAGCTGCCCTGGATCACAGAATTGATTTCAGGAAAGGTGCCTGAAATCCCTAAACACAGTATTCTCAGACTAGGGCAGGTCACTCGAGCAATTGCTAGTAAGTGCAGGTTTCAATTTTGGGCTACACTGCCAATGTTTTAAAAATCACACACACACAGATCACAAAACAAGTTCCAAAAGCTAAATCCTGGATGTTGTGTGATAAGTTCAGCATGTCAAAGCTGAACGCGTAGACTTTTTAAATGTCCACTAACATGCACCTCATAATGGTTGTGTGAACCAGCTCTTGTGGAGGAAGTAGAATCTATACACAACAACTTTGGACACTCTTTGGGAACCTGATTACTGATATATATGCTTTTTATGATGAGATCGTGATCAATGAATGCAGACCACGAGGCAGTTGCATTTCATACTGTCATAGTTTGGCCTCACTGTTTTTTGAAGACAGGTCTTTCAAGGTGTGTTAGGACTATGAGGAATTCTCTACCTTTCTTTCACACACACCCTCATCCATTCATCCCATTATGAATTATATCCTATCTTAATTCTTGGCTAGGTGATCATTAAACACGGCTAGAGTTTCCAACGAACAATGACAAAGATGGCATCCCTATAAGCATTGCCATTATCCTGAATTATCTGTCATTCCTTTAATTGGGATCTTGTTGATCTCTGTGTATGTCATTGGAAAATCACCAAGATGTTGGGTAGCTTGCTTTGAAGTAAACACAATTAGGATCCCACAATGAAGTCAGAGTGCATTTGCAATGCCCCCAGAGCAACTGCTAATACTCACACAATTGCGGAACACAGGAAACATTTATTGCTATATGTTTTCTCATCAGTGCCACAAACAGGAGACCACAGAGCATTGCACGAAGTCGCTTCCTTCTTTATATCAGCTAGAATTTGATCACAGTCCAGCTGGATGGAGAAAACAGATATAAGTAAATTAGATAACATACTATAAGGTAACTTACTTAATCATAAATGTTTTAGGACTTACAGAATACATCTAGGGAGGCTTTTTAATGTTTAATGTTTTATTATGTCTTTATATATGTTGGAAGCCGCTCAGAGTGGCTGGGGTAACCTAGTCAGATGGGTGGGGTACAAACAACAACAACAACAACAACAACAACAACAACAACAACAATTGTTCCATCGGCTCACAGCTCTTACAGTGACGTGTTTCATGGTCAAATTTATTCTCAATAATTTTTGGGCTTCTTTGATAGCCTTCACTTGGATAATCCCTCCATACCATCACCCCCAAAGGGATGGGTACAACAAACAATACAGAAAGAAACTGAATATAAGTCCTGCACTGTACAAACAGCAAAAAAGAAAAGAAAAAGCTGGATCTAATCTGATGTGTAGTGCCAGCTAGCTAAGACCTGCTCCATAAAAGGACACATGCAAGGTATTCTAGAACAGTGTTTCCCAACCTTGTGCCTCCAGCTGTTTTCGGACTACAATTCCCATAATTCCTGACCACTGGTCTTGCTAGCTAGGGATGATGGGAGTTGTAGTCCAAAAACAGCTGGAGGCACAAGGTTGGGAAACACTGTTCTAGAACATCTGAAGGCAGCCCTGTTTAGGGAAGTTTTTAATGTTAGATGTTTTATCGTGTTTTTAATATTCTGTTGGGAGCCGCCCAGAGTGGCTGGGGAAACCCAGTCAGATGGGTAGGGTATAAATAATATTTTTATTGTTGTTGTTGTTGTTGTTGTTGTTGTTGTTGTTATTAAACAGGTTCCTTGCACAAGGCAGGAGAATCAACCAATCTACCTGCCACCTCATCGAAGAGCACCCTGTGCATTCCTGAGTCAGTTTGTCAGAATGAGGGATCAGTTCTGTTATAAGAGATCACCCTTCCTGTTCATCTACGGCATAATAATAATAAAAACAATACCTGGGTTGATCACTGTGAGGGTATACATATGTGAGCATACTGCATGAAAGGCTCATCCATCTGTTCTTTTCATTTACACAACCATATATTTAGGAACAGCCGCAGGAGCCCTTCCTTGTAACAAGGGATCTATTAAACAGTAGCTGATGTAACTGTTCTGTTTGTTTCCAGTCACTAGAGGGCAATGTCTCATTCCAACAAATTAACATACTTTCCTAATATTTATGGAGGTGTGTTTATATGTGCAGGCCCGAAGGTACGTGAGTAATTATGAGCAGACGAGCAGAACAAACGTGAGTTTGGTTTTTCTACATATACTGTACAACAGGGACAGGCAAGCTAAGGCCCGTGGGCCGGATGCGGCTCAATCACCTTCTCAATCTGGCCCACAGACAGTCCAGGAATCAGCATGTTTATACATGAATAGAATGTATCCTTTTATTTAAAATGCATCTCTGGGTTATTTGTGGGGGCCTGCCTGGTGTTTTTACATGAGTAGAATGTGTGCTTTTATTTAAAATGCATCTCTGGGTTATTTGTGGGGCATAGGAATTCGTTCAATCCTCCCCCCCCCAAAAAAATATAGTCCAACCCACCACATGGTCTGAGGGGCGGTGGACCAGCCTACGGCTGAAAAAGGTTGCTGGCCCCTGCTGTACAAGAAAGAAACTCATATAGCTATTTGCATATAGCACGATGCAAGGAGAAATATACATTTATGTGTATCCTTTCTACAAAGAATTCAAAAGGCTTGACCTCAGAAAACACTGAAATTTCCAGATTCAGTAGAGGTTACAGTCAAAGACCCAGGAGCATTGGCTTCATACTGAATCAGCTGGCTTTTAATTCCAAGCCACTGTGGGAATTGAAACATTAGAAGCGTGATGTATAAATACCCAAATATATACAAACACTGAACTTCACTTATCATCATCATCATCAACAACAACAACAGCATCCTTATATTTATTACCTGCCCTTCACCTGAAGGTCCTGGCGTGGGCTGCAGAAAAATAAAGTACAGCATTAAAGACAATTTAAAACAAATTTTAGTGGGTTCTAAAATATATACTGCATATGAAATATATATATATGGGAATTGAAACATTAGACGTGTCATGTATAAATACACAAATACTGTACAGTATATACAAATGTTGTAAGCCAAAGTAACACAGGTTCCCAACATGCGTATTAACACATTGTAACTGATCACAGTGGGAATCAAAGCTTAGTCAGCAATGCTTATTGCACATGTGTATTAAACATGAAATGAGGTAATGATGTATATGATTGGTGGAAATTGAAATGCTTTGTTTGAAACTTATAAATACCCCTGCCCGGACCCTTGGGCGGGGTTGCAGTTTTGCGAAAAGATTCGACTGTAACCTATTGCTTTGCAATAAACAACAACAATGGGCTCCTAACTCCTCTTGTCTCTGAGTTTTATTGGCGTAAGTCAGAAGATAAGCCATTTTTGGCTTACAACACAAACACTGAAGTTCACATATCATCATCATCATCAACAACAACAGCATTATATTTATTACCTGCCCTTCACCTGAAGGTCCTGGGGTGGGCTACAGAAGAATAAAGTACAGCATTAATAACAATTTAAAACAAATTTTAGTGGGTTCTAAAATATATATATTTGAAAATATAAGTTTTCAAAGACCAAGGTATAGACGTGTATCTGGAACATTCACTGAAAAATATATAGTGAAGAAGAGAGAAACACCTCTGTGGGGAGGGAATTCCACAACTTTTGGGCTGTACAGAGAATGCCCTCTCCCAGACCACCACCACCACCACCACCCCAAACTTCTGAAGTAAGTGGAGCTCTCAAGAGGGCCTCTTTGCTTAGGTGTGAGGCCCCTACACCTAATAAGGGTGTAGGAAAGGAGGCAGTATTTTGGATATTTGGGGCCAAAGTCATTTAGAACTTTAAACATTACATGAGCACCTTGAATCGGGCCTAGAAATGAAGTGGTAACCATTGTTGCTGTTTTAAAACAGGGGTTTGGATTTGATGTCCCGCTTTATCACTACCGGAAGAAGTCTCAAAGCAGCTAACATTCTCCTTTCCCTTCCTCTCGCACAACAAACACCCTGTGAGGTAGGTGGGGCTGAGAGACTTCAGAGAAGTGTGACTATCCCAAGGTCACCCAGCAGCTGCATGTGGAGGAGCTGAGACGCGAACCCGGTTCCCCAGATTAGGAGTCTACCGCTCTTAACCACTACACCACACTGGCTCCCTGGGTTATATGAGTTCTAAATGGAACGCAGTCAGAAATCTGGCAACTGCATTTTGGACCAATTGAAGTGTCCAAGGTCGGCTTCAAGGTCGGCTCCACATAGAATGCACTGCAATAATCCAGTCTGGAATTTACCAGAGCATGCAGTACCACAGCCAGGCTGTGGGTGATGCATTAAATGCAGAACCACTCCTCACAGCATATTTTGTACTTGGGCACATAGACCAGTTTTATTTAGCAACAGTACAAGCACGGGACACCATAATCTTCTGTCCCTACTGTAGTGCCCACATAGCCACTACTGCTTTGTGACAAGGATTTATTCTGTTGTTGCGGAGTAGTGGTTAGAGGATCGCACTAGGACCAAGGAGGCCAGGGATCAAATCCCCCCTCAGCTTTGAAGCTTGTTGGATGACTTTGGCCAGTCATAATCACTTAGCCTAAGATTCTTCATGGGGTTGTTGTGGGGCTACATTGAGAAGGGGCAGAACCATACACACTGCCTTGAGCTCCTAAGAGAAAAGGTGGTATATAAATCTAGTAAGTAATGTAACCAATAATACTGTATTAGGAAGTGATTTTTACCTTCTTGTCCACAACAGCAATTTTCTTCTGCCTATTGCGGAAGGGCCCTTTCCTACAATTTTCATTGTAGTATGATGACTGTCCTGTCCTAGAAGAAAAGTCACATAAGTTTTTCTAACCCTTAAAAAAATATAAGTGTCAGTAGCCGTCACAACATCCGGTGGCAACAAATTCAACAACTTAATTACTAGGCGTCGCAGGAAGAAGCAAAGCGCTTCCTTTTGTTTGTGTAGAACTGACAGCCCATTAATGTAACTGAAAGATCAACTATTCTGAGAGACGCAAAATAATTTCTCTTATCCTTTTCTGAACTAAAAAGCCTCAATTTCTTTTGAAACCTTTGTTGACATGTTTTACTCTTTATCATTTTACTTACTCTTTCTATACCATTTCCACTATGCAATATCCATTCTGACAGTATAACCAGACTATAGCTGTTACTCCCAATTGTGAATACTTCATAGGTTTTTATAATGCCGCTGTGACATTTGCTATGCTCCTAATCTCACTTCCCTTCTCAATCTCACTTTCTACTCCTTTTCCACCCCAGATATTCCAGTCTGTTTGCATTAACCTCAAATGTCTCCTTCCATTGCTAGCTCTCTGGAATCGATCCTACGAACAGACACCTGAAATTTCTGTTAGATCTGTTTTGGGACATTCTTGCACAATCTCATCCAGCACCTGCTACATTAAAAAAGCTGGCATATTTTTCAGAACGCCAAATATTCCTTGCTGCCTGTTGAACTTGGTCTTCCTTGCCCTTCTCTCCTGTGGGATCTGACATGGCATTTTCTTGCATGGATGACATGGCATTTTCTTTGATCCAACAATTCTTTCTTGCTGCAAGGTTACTAGTTTAAAATGAATGTTTCTACATCTCATGGTTAGAAGTATAGGTTTAAAAGAAACCATGTTTGGACCACATCCAAAGCCAATTAGGGTCACAAATTACAGAAGCATGGTTCTTCAAATATCTCAAGGGCTGTCACATGGAAGATGGAGCAAGTTTGTTTTCTCCTGCTCTGGAGGCTAGGACCTGAACCAATGGATTCAAGTTAGAAGGAGATTCTGACTAAACACCAGGAAGAACATCCTGACAGTAAGAACTGTTTGACAGTGGAACAGACTTCCTAGGAAAGCAGTGGACTCTCCTTCATGGAGGTTTTTAAGCAGAGGTTGGATGGCCATCTGTCATGGATGCTTTAGTTAAGATTCCTGCATTGCAGGGTGGTTGGACTAGATGACCCTCTGGATCCCCTCCAATTCTATGATTATATTAAATTTGACCTGTCTCATCTCTACAAGAAATTTTACTGCCAGATAGAATGTGGTCCTAACTGCTGTGCTATTTGAGCCTTCAACATTAAGCTCAGGTCCAGGAGCTCAATAAAGACTTGGCTCAGTGGCAAAGGAAGAACACATCTATATGTATCGCTTTTGTGGATCCATTCTAAACCTGTCCAACTTCATTTACGCCACCACAGCCTTCAGACACTCATTTAGAACTGAAATTCCTGGATCTCTTCCAAGAAAAGGCAGAGCTGAGTATTAGCAACAGACTGATGATTCCACACTTCATATAGGTAAGTCGTTGTCCCTAAAGAAACCAGCAGGTCATACCCAGGGTCACTGAATATTTGGTCAGACATTTGCAACCCAACTACCTCATTGTGGCAAAGCATTGATAAATTCCCACTTTGGCATCCTAACTGCTATCACACAGATCTTTGCATGTCAAGCATACTCACCCTCCACAATTGGTATATGATCTGTAATCCCCCGATGCAATCTGATACTCTGCGGGGCAAGGATTATTTACATCATTTTTTCCATATGGATTGCAGTTTTTCTGTCAATGGAGAAGAAGCAAGTTTGATAAGAGGGTGGCTTCTTTTCTTGTTCACAAAATAGAGACCATGGTTTGTGCGGACGAGATCTACTCTTTTCCATCAAGAGAGTGGTGATCTTGGAGGTTCTCCCCATCAAAATCTGTGCACCCTTAAACTCATATAAATCAGAACAAAATAGGCTGGGTCAAAGGTCATAGGGAAGGACACAAGAAAAAGTTTCTGCAATATGAAGGCACAACACTTTCTAATGGTACTAATGGAAAACAAGGGCTGAGATAGTGTACAGTACTTAAACTCAAGTCCAATAGAAACAGATTTGTTACCATTTCTAACTACCTTATTCCCATCATTAGAATCATTTAAGTGGGTTAGATCCATTGCGACAAGGAAAGGTTTAGAAGGAATCTCCTAGCTTAGCTTCTCCCTCTCCCTCTCCTTCCCCCCACCCCACCCCACCCCAACCTCCCATTCTCTCAGGCTATCTTCTCTCCCAGCAGGCAAGTCCCAACTACCAGTGAAGCTGTGCTTTTTCTCCCCCCCCCCCCAGCAATCCCTTTCTAGATTTGATTGAAGAGGAGGGCCCTCCAACTTGACAGGCAGCTCACCAGGCCCAGCTGCCAAGCCTGCCTGATCACTTTGTCACAGAATGTATTGAGCTGGGATGCATCTCACTTTTTGATAAAGCACATTCCTGAGTACATTGATTGTTCCAGACACTTCTCGTGGTTCAGCATTGCTGCATCTTTCCTCAGATTTGTCTGCCTCACCCAGGACAGACAATAAGTGGACTGGTGTCCCCATCAGTACCTAACCTCTGGTTTAGGATTAATACTGTGTTTGATTGTTTTGCTCTCCGGTTCCCATCATTTTATTTGATACTGTAATGCTTGTGGCAATTTCTGTCACTGAGCCTTTCTTTAAAAATATTACCAGAACAGCCAGCTCCGGCTCAGCAAGAGTTTGTGAGAAGAGAAAAAAGACTGTGTAAAACCAAAATATGCACACATTCTGGCTATCCCACGATAGTGATCACACTAGAAACAACTGTCGTAAAGTTTATTCTCCACTGCCTCAATGCTGTGTATAGTTCATTGTGGAAGGCAAAAGATCAAGCCCTCATCAGAGAAAGAGACAGACCTTTGACTAGAGATGTTAGAAAATTCAGTTGGAAATGAAAAGAGAAATGTAAATTGCTGATGTTCATTTACTCATCCACATATGAACAGAATTCCACCCAGGAAATACTATCAGTATTCGCTGATGTTGTTGCTTTCAGTGCACAAATGATTAGGTTTCACCTCCATTTGCATTGTGTTTCCTTCATATCAAAATGAAGGGTGTGGAATTATGCAATGACCATGTAATTTACGTAAATTACATAACTTTACCACAGTGGACAGTGATACAAATACTGTAGTATTTGGTGACAGACAAACTGCAGCAAGACAGAAGCAATGCTGCATGTGACCATACAGAGCAGAATAGGAAATGATATCTTCTTACATTCCTACATTTGAGTGACAGACGAGGATGACAATGAGATGCAACACAATGCTTTGAAAATGGGGGTCATTATGCTTGAATGTCTTGTAATTTGGGTGTTACAAAATAATGATGCATTCTTTAAAACAGGAAGAGGGTCAAGCTTTTGGACCATCAGAATTTGTCAAACTTGAACGAATTGGTGCAAGACAAAAAGAGGCACAGTGTGTGATTCTTTGGACCAGAGGAGGCACGGCATTTGAAACCACCTTGCTGGAACTGCTTTGATTAGAACCTGCATCATCAGAGATTTTGGCACTGCACCAGTGGCATAGCGTGGGTTGCCAGAGCTCGGGGCAGCATGGAGCAGGGGGTGGGAGGGAGCAAAATGGATTGAGTACACATGCACATTCAACTACCTAACACAGAGGTTTTCAACCTTTTGGGGCCCATGGCTCCCTTGACCAACTACATTCTTTCTGCGGCACCCCGTGTGGGGCTCAGGAGCCCAGTTATGTCACCCCCTTGCCTACACAGCCAGCAGCCCCTCACCACTTTTTGAACCCCTTCCTGTGTAGAGTGTTCCCTCAGTCTCCTCTCCTCTCCCCTCTGCTTGGGAGTCCTCTGGGCAGCCAGGGTTGTCACCCCTGGTCTCTGAGCTGTCCAAGCTGTCCACCCTGCCCCAAAGAGAGGTGCCTCCTCACACTGCCCCACAGGGGTCTGGGAAGCACACACCCCAACGAGCCCAAAAAGCATCATTTGCCTGTGGAGCTTGTAGCCAGGCCTGCTGCAACAAATAGCCACACAAGCCTTTGGGAGGCAGAGATGCAAGAGGGCATCAGAGGAGGGAGGGGAGGGAATGGGGACAGAGGCCAGTGTTACCCATGGCACCCTGACCATCATTCAAGGCACCTCAGGGTCAGGGCCGTCTTGAGCAGATCGCGCGCCCTGGTGCTGAGGGGCGGAGATCGCTCCGCCGCCCGCCCCGCCCTCGCAGGGTGCAATTGGTTTCCGCGCGGCTCCTTACCAGGCCGGCGCCCAGCTTACCAGCCCACCGCCATGGTGCACTGCGCCACCGGGGGTCTATGTAGAGACGGCCCTGCTCAGGGTGCCGGGGCACACTGGTTGAAAACCACTGACCTAACGGCATCTGTGTCCCTCGGGAGATCACAGCTGCAGAGATAAGAGTCGTTCCATTCTCTGGAGAGGTCACTTCCTGGAGAAGCCATTTTCAATGGAGCCCAGTGATGGAAGCGTGCAATTGTATTGAGGCAGCACTGGGTGTTGAAATTTTGCACCCCTAAGAATTTTGCTCCCGGGGCAGCTGCATCTGTGGACGCTTCCAAGCAACGCCACTGCATTGCACCCCCACCCCTGAAACTGTAGGCAATCCTCCCATATTGAAAGCAGCTAGCACAAGAAAAGAGCGTGGAGACTAGTGATGTGTAATGCATGCAATGCAATGGAAGAACTATTTTCTTAATCTCAGCAACATGCTGAGAAACCCTGCCACTGACATCATGCACACCAGGTAACCCCTCTGGCATCTGTGAATGCAGCACGAACATCTGCAGAAGGGGTGTGTGTGTATGTAAAGCTGAATACACAAAGCCCTCCCCTCCTCTGCAGATATCTGCATTATACATGTGTCACTACTCAGAGCATGTAATGTCAGAGGTGGGCCTATGGAGTGTGGCCCCACTTCCATGTTTCTTTACACAGGAGTTTGAATGTCTGAACAGGACTAATGTAGCACAGAGTACCCTAACCATGTGGAAGGGCTTCACAGCTATAATCTCTGGGCCACCATTCAAGCTTCACAACACACAAGCCTAACCTTGTTTAATCACAAGCAAGCCCTGGTGAATTCAAAAGGATTTTCTTACATGTCTTAACATGTTGAAAAAACCTGTTGGCTGCAAAATAGAAAGTTTTATCCTGAGACAAAGGAGTTGTTGTTGGTTTTTTTTACAGCAGAGCTAGGTTAATGAATGGTCTTCCCATTGAAAATCATGAGGAGAGATTGCATCTTTTCTTTTCATTCTTAAACAGCTGCTGATCTTAGTCAAATCATGAAAGCCTTATATTAAAAATATGAGAACTGTTTATTTACAATTCAAGCCACCTCTCTGGGGTGGCCACTTATGCATCACCCCAAAATATGACAAAGATATGCATAAAATTAGCATGTACTGATTTAGATGTATGAATGCAAATTTAGACAGGCTGGCTAATGCAAATTCAAATGAAAATACATCTCACCATAGTGATGAAGGCTGTGAACAGGTGAGCTGCTGCTAACTGTTGGTGGTAACTTCAAGGTCTCTGCTGCTTTCCCTTAGGGTTCTTCATCCTTAAACCAGGCTTGGACCAGACAGCCCTTCAAACAGAGGACTCCTTCAAATAGAGGGCTATCCTCTGTTAGCACTTCAAATAGAGAGTTGTCCTCTTTAAAGCAAGATGCATGGCCACCCTAATCATATCTCTGGTTGGTCTATATGAATTGTTGATGGGTATGATTAGGGATAAGTTCAACATGCATAAGCTCCCCACCCCATTCATGATTGGATGTGAGCCAGATCAGAGCCCAGCTACTACATTACCGAATTGTCCAGAAGCATCTCTTGCTCTACATCCCCAACAAAGGCCACTAGTTTTGTGTGACTAAAGCTGGACTAGGGCCCACATATTTGGCATATTAGAACCTAAATGCCAACATGCCATGCGTGAAAGCAAGTTTTCATTGCTTGTGTGGTTATCTCTGTAGGATGTTTTTACTAGTTTGGTTTATAGCTATTCCCTCCATTGACTTTTTATTGTTCTAGTAATGGCTTTCCTTAAAGGAAGTATAGTTTTGACTTGTTTGGCTATTTAATTTGTAAGTAATATTATGAAAGCTGGGCTAGATCTAAGGCAGCACTCAGGGGAAGTGGGGGCTTAGGCAGTATTCTCCTCAGATCAGCAACAAGTTGCTCAAACCAAGGAACTAACTCTGAGGCCCGGTGAGCCAGGAATTGGCCTTTGAAGAAAGCTGGCTGGGTGCTCAGAACTGGCACTGCAGCCTAGATGGTACCCTAGAAATTTCTAGCTTCCTTCATTCTCCATCTCATGGCATTCTTCTTTAACACCGGAGACCTCTCTGTGATTGAGCCGTCTCTATGACATGTTGCAATCATGGATTTGCTGTCTTCCTATCTCTGATCTACCAATACCTATCAGGCAACTCCCACGCCACACAGGACTGTGGCTTGTGTGTTGCTTTCTACTATGTTATCCCAGGCTGTTAAAGCCTTTGGACTGAGCTCAGCCTGGATGTTTTATGTTCATGTTTCTGATTTGCTATGAGAATGTGACCTCTCTACCCAATCATGCTTTCTAGACTATGGGCATTACAGCACAGTATCAGAGACAGGATAAAGCATCCCTTTTTCTTGAGTAGGAAAGTAGTGGTCAGGTAGCAGCTTGCCTGACATTTTTCCTCACCTCATTGCTGTTCCCTGGGTTGAAATTCCCTTGAGCGATTTTGTTCGCATAAGTACCCACGGCACCACCACCGCCTCCTCTTCCTCCTCCAACGATCCTGCCTTCTCGGACTTCTTTTTTGCTAAGAGGCATGGAATGTAGAAGAACGTGAGTAACAGGAATTGGAAACTGGGGTTCTTGTGTTCAAACACTTGTTAGAACTTGAACATTCGGGAGAAGAATGAAAGAAGAAAAGAAAACCAAGATAGTAAAACAAAAATGAAAACATAAGGAGAGAAAAAACCCAAACCCATGTACAAAGAAGTGAGCAGCTGCTTTGTTTTAATATATCAGAAATGTGGAACCTTTGGCCTTCCAGGTGTTGTTGAACTACAGCTCCCCTCAGCCCCAGCCAGCCTGGTCAGGAATGAAGGGAGTTGTACTTCAGCAACACCTGGAAGGACAAAAGTTTCCCACACCTGGTATATAGCAACTTATCCCAACCTGGTACTCCCTAGATCCTGGGTGGGGGGACCTGTCACCCTCCATATGCTACTGGACTATGGTGCTCAACATCCTTGACCATTGGTCATGCTGGCTGGCCAATTTTTTATAATGCAAATTTAGTGAAGGTAGGAAGGACAAATACACCTTCTTCAAATGTGCATCCTCCTCAAGAGGTTTTGGCTGGCTGGAAGGCATCCTCAAAGTGTTCTAATGTCCCTTGCTTGCCTGGATGGAAAACAATATATGTGAAAACCTCCGACTTTGCATGGCTGGTCAGCAGCTTATGGAAAAAGTCACACCAGCTGTTGCACCCACCACTGGCATGTGGCCCCCCAGAAGGCTGCCCGCTGAGGAATGTGGCCCTAGGGATAAAACCCTGGCCTAAGTAGCTAACATTACATAAACCATATACATTAAACACAAGGCATTTCTTCTGATAACTACTGTATTAGGTCACTTGTTGTGTTCAATGACTGCCCATAAACTTTGGAGAGTACATGCCAAAGTCTGCTATTCACAACAGCACATCATTTCATCTTTGAGTTAGAGCACTCACAATTTCTCTGAGCACATGATACACTTGTTGTTGTATGTGTAGCCAGTTGCATCCCGCACTGGAGCATTCTCACGGGTGCAAGTGAGTTCTCCACTGGGTCCCATCTCTGATCGATATTCATCACATCCATCATTCCTCTGCAGAGAAAGAACATGGTTTGCTTTGCTGGTCTGATTTTTGAAAACTCTGGAGGATCATCATTCACAGTGAATGCATCACACAGACACAGATGGTGTCAGGGTGTGACAGGGTGAACCATGTCACCCATTGCCTTGTGTCTGACTGAGGTGTTAGTCAAAGGAATCCTGAGTGCCTCTGTCTTAGAAACATTTGTTGGGTGTTGCCCTCTATGGCCAGCCTAATTATCATTCTTTAGCAGGGATATTCAAAGCATGCAATTGATCTGGATGATAAAAGCGATCTCCCCCACTTTTCCCAACAATGTGCTTAAAATACTGTCAACACCTTACCAGATCACAGGCAGACAACTGCACTAGAACAATTCAGAGAATACTCAGGTCCCTGTATCAATTGCTATGGAGCATGATGAAAACTTTTAAAAAGTTGCAACATGCTTTCAATCAATAGTGAATAAAGCCAACAAAGGTGGCTGGAATGCTGGCAAGAAAGGGCCTGCCCTTGATTCCTCAATACTATTTCATGAACTGGTGTTGCTTAGACATCTCACCAGCGGAAAACCTTTCTTATAGATTCTCTTTAGCGTTAATGAAGGCAAAAGAATGATGTGAACATGTGCACCAACAACCCGTATCCTCTCCTAGCTGGATCCACATGATGGAACAAGGGTAAAGTGAGTGAGTGAATAAATAAATAAAATAAATCTATGAGGATGTGTGGTGTAGTGGTTAAGAGCGGTAGACTTGTAATCTGGGGAACCGGGTTTGCGTCTCCGCTCCTCCACATGTAGCTGCTGGGTGACCTTGGGCTAGTCACACTTCTTTGAAGTCTCTCAGCCCCACTCACCTCACAGAGTGTTTGTTGTGGAGGAGGAAGGGAAAGGAAAATGTTAGCCGCTTTGAGACTCCTTTGGGAAGTGATAAAGCGGGATATCAAATCCAAACTCTTCTTCTTTAAAAAAAGTTTCTGCAATAACCAACTTTTATCTGGAAGGTTCTTTACTATTTTGTTTGATTGTTCAATTAGATGGGTATAGGACCTTTCATTAAAGTCTCCTTGAACTATTTCTTCTTTATGAGTCATTGAAACGTAGATTCTAAGTATGCAATTTATCTGGACGCAGCTGATCTGAAAAGTTCTGTCTCTCACTTTCCCCAACATGTTTAATTACAGTGTGGGCATAATTCACATTCCATTATAGTCAATATAAAACTTTATCATGATCATCATCATTTATACCTGACTCAAGGCAGTTTACAGATTAAAAAATAATTTCTAAAATGGACATTGCCCTCAAATGTGATATAGTATTTTAAACATTACGTATATTAAGATGACCTCTTTATGGACTAAAAATGTTATCCAGGGATGAACATTATCAATTAATGCAGATATGAATTTGGCTAGGCCTGAAATATAACCTTGAAGTCTACTGCTTTCTAGTTTTTAATGAAATCATTAAAAGCTTATCCAATGACTGAAATGCTGAACACAATTTTTTTAAATGACATTACAGGCAAATGTAGTTTCTATGATTCGGGCAGAGATAATGCAGGTCAATATAAGAACATAACGATAACATGCTGGATCAGGCCAATGGCCCCTCTGCTCCAGCATCCTGTTCTCACAGTGGCCAATAAGTTGCCTCTGGGAAACCCACAAGTAGGACCCAAGCAAAAGAGCACTCTCCCATCCAGTGATTTCCAGCAACAGCTGTTCAGGAGCATGGCTGCCTCTGATCATGGAATCACAGCATAGCTATCATGGCTTTTCCTCCTTGTATTTGTCTAATCCTCTTTTAAAGCCATCCAAGTTGGTGGCCATTGTTGCCTCCTGTGGCAGTGAGTTCCATAATTTAACAATGTGCTGCATAAAGAGGTACCTGTGGAACATGAGGGAGGACTTCCTCATTCTGTGCATAATGCGGTACTCTACCACACACATGACTTTTTGCATATGGAACAAGAGGCTAAACTGTGCATGTTCAAAACCTTGGATCAACAGAGTTGGAACCTGTTTGGAGTGAAACTGATTCCTCTCATTCTTGGTCACCATGGGTAAGAAATGCAGAATGTAAATGGTCAGATAAAAATTTGGATAAAGCTTTGTTTCACCTCGTTTTTTCCATTTTGTGGTTGTTCCTTTCCAACAGAATTCATTGTACCTCCATTTTTGCTGCAGGAAACAATGGATACAGTTTTACTTTGTTGCAGACACAGAGGCTCAATTTAATTAAAAAGCAAATATATTTCATCATACTCACAACTTCTGTAGACACATTGTGCATTTATTGCTATGCTGCTTGCCAGAAGCATCGCGAACTGGATTATTCTCTCTGGTGCAAGAAAATGACCCATCTCTGAAATAAGGCCAATATTCACTGCAGTCGTCATCCTACAGTGGAAGAAGAAGATCAATTTTCCTCCTTGAAGTCTCACTGAAGATAAAGTTCATCATGAGTTATCAACAGGATGCCCATATCCAGCATTTACGGTCCCTTAGAAAATCATGTGATCAGCAGAATGTTCAATCACATTTGACCGAACCAAACCCAATGGAATAAGTCTTTTATGAGGAATGAAGCACACTGGAAGTAATCTTCACTGGATGTAATTAAGAGAATAAGTACAAACCAGCAAGTTTCCAGAGGTGTAGCTGTGTTCATCTGTTGCAGCAAATATAGCAGTTTTGTAGCACCTTAAAGACTATCAAATTTATGATGTTATGAGCTTTTGCAGACTACATTCTACTTTATCAGATGTTTCTTTTATCAGATGCATCTGATGAAATAGACTAGAGTCCATGAAAGCTTGTGTTTGTCATAAATGTGTTAGTCTTCAAAGGTGCCATAAAACCAACCAAATGGTAGCATTGGTTTCAGTGGGGAATTGTCCACCCAGAATTCTTTCCCATGTAAATAAATCAATGCAGCAAATGTGCTTAATAGCCCAGGCACCCCCAAACTGCGGCCCTCCAGATGTTTTGGCCTACAACTCCCATGATCCCTAGCTAACAGGACCAGTGGTCGGGAAAGATGGGAATTGTAGTCCAAAACATCTGGAGGGCCGAAGTTTGGGGGTGCCTGCAATACATCATGTCTAGCACTTGAGATTCTGTTTCTTTGTAGATGTGTAATGTCTATTTTGGACTTTATATTAAGCAAGATTTTAGAAATACGTTAGACACATTAGATTTCAAAAACATAGTAGACACACTAGCAACAGAACTGCTTGCCGTGTTGCCAGCTTGTGTCCGTCTTTTCCTCTGCTCCTGGGTGGGAACAAACAATGGGAAAAACAGCAGAGTTTGTGCTTTATCCTTCTCCCACCCTTTCTCCTAGTTCTCTCTCTTTCTCCTAGTTCTCTCTCTCTCTCTCAGCTGGAATGCTAGACACAACCATATGAAGTCTAACCTGCACAAGCGTAAGCCACACAGTAAGCAAGCATTATGATGACGAATTAAGCCAAGCAATTTGAGCAAGAAACAAAGATATCATTTGGGAAAGAAAAGCCTGCCAATGAGAAGATTTGCTGCCTGTAGAAAGAGGTGTGCAAGAAATGGATTGGCCAAGATAAACAAGGTGCAATTAAGGCTTGCTTATGCCTGGTCCCACACCTTGCCCTAGCTGGAGCACTCCTGGGTGTTATTACCCCATTAAGCAGTAATTGAGTGCCAACAACGTGCTTGGAATGTTCCAAACAGGGAAGGCAGCCCAGGACCCGCCCTGGAGAGTTTACTATTTCAGTCTCGGAAACACAGGAAGGAAAAGATACAAACTCATCATGGCACACTCACTTGGGCCTGTCAGAAACCAAAACACATAGTACTGTACTAGTAACGGTTCAATTGTGGTTTTCAATGAGACCCTGCAATGGGTGAACTTGGATAATTTTAGACCCTGGACTCAATAGTCTCATGAAGGCCTTCTTTAGATAAGTAATGAGCATTACTTCTTTTAAGCCATACCTGATAATGTGGGTTTTTTGGGGGGGGGCACTGTTCTATCTGTTCTATCTGCCCTCCAAGTCTGGAGCCAAACCGGAAACTAGGATTGCTATTAATACTCACAGGCAGGAACAGGTTTGGAGAATCAGAGTGGTACAATGGTTAGAGCAGGGCTGGTGATCCTGCGGCCTTCTAGATATTGTTGGACTCTATTTCCCACCAGTCCTAGCCATCATGGCTAAATGATCATGGGAGTTGTAGTCCAGCAACTTCTGGAGGGCCCCATCCCTAGGTTCTTCACCCTTTGGTTAAGCTAGGACCAGGGATGCTTGGGTTGAAATTCCTGGTGAGTGATTAACTTTACTGGATGACTTTGACCCATCACAATCTCTTAGGTCAACCTACCAGGTTGTTGTGAGGATAAAACAGAAGGAGAATGGAAACTGCTACTGTTGTTGTAATGAAGCATATTTGTACATATAAGAAGCAGCCAGAGACTGTATGATGAAAATCAACTCTTCCTGAACCATATTTCTAGTGAACCAGCAATGTGCTGTGGAGGAGGGCACCACCCCGAATTTCCATGAAATGTAGCAGGTCTCCACTTGTGCAATTTCTGTTCCAGAAGTGTTTTCACTATAATTACATATAGTATCAGCATCGTAACTCTAATCTCATTTAGTAAAATTAGACTGGGCTACAATCAAAGTGACAATGAAGTCTCATATCCTCCAGCACAAAAGCAAAAAACCAATTGCTAAGCCACTGGGTCAAATGCAGGGCTTAAACACATAATATCATCATATTTCAGGTATACCATTTTTCATGCCTCACATGCAATCCTGCACATGTCAACTCAGAGATTCCTCTCACCTTGCTGGTGGGTGACATTAAATGGCTGCCAGTGCTGGGCCATTTAAGACCCCCAGATTGACAGAATATAGTCTCCCCCTTTCTTCTATGGGGAAATCCAAATTTACCCACCCACAATAACTGGCCAATTGTGGATGGACTTTAGGAGGTGGCAGCAGGGGGGAGCAGAGTCAGGTGGAAACTTTGTGCCAGTTTCCACTTGGGTCCTCTCCTTCAGGATAAAAAGGGACCCGCCTTCTCCCTTGGCACTACAGTCACCCTTTTGGTCTCCCACCCTCATTTCTGTGGTTTATTTTTCCCCTCTTGTTTATTATTTTCTTAATGACTTTGCTATGTAATTTTTTGGTTGCTGTATTTGGGGCTAGAAAGAAATTTTATCTCTAGGCAAATTGGTTGTTCTTGTGGTTTTTGCCACCCTCACAGCAATCATTACAACTTGAGTGGTTAGGTTCATAGTAATTACTCATAAGGGGAGGGTATTGCTTTAACTTCCCCTTCCAGGAATTGGGGTATCCCATTAAAAGGATCCTAGGGGAGGTGTTTCTGTCCATAAATCCAGATGGGGGCTGAGGACCATAGCACTCCCCAAGGCAATTTCCATGGGCTGCTTCTATTTGATGGAAACCATAGGGCAATCTTTTCCTGGAATGGATGTCCTAGGAAGCAGGAAGCAGACAGGCTGACCAAGTTGAAAATCACCCAGAGCCTGAGACAAATCACCTACATCTGTAATCAATAAAGTTGTGGCCTTTTTTTGGATCCATGAATGTAGCTCTGTGTATCTTTATACATGGTGTGAGGCACCAGGAGGCGGGCTCACTGTGCCTGAGCATGAAAATATGATCCATTAGCCTCAATGGGACTTATTCCCATGGAAGTTTGCACAGGACTGCGCTGTTAGCAAGTATTGCAGGTTGTCGCCAGCAATGTTGCTCAGGTGATGGTAAAGCCACATAAGAAGAGGAGTCATTTTCAGTTATTCTCCATCTCCTTCAAACTCCTGAAATAATCCAAAATTGTTTTCCTCCGTGTAACATAAATGGAATCAACGCTATTAGATGCCATTGGAGAGCTTTAAAATTTCTCCTCACCTTTGCTGAAGAAGGATTTTTGGGCCAATCCTTACCAGCAATTGCTCTCATTCTCCTATTAATGAAGATAATAAACAAAAACAGAGAAGAGATTATGAATGGAAAATGTACAGTAAATGGCGCAACACTTTAGTGTAGGGTGATATAAAGTTCAATACAAATTCCGCAATCTTTTTTCACACAAGAGGTTCTTTTCTTGGAATGCAAGAGAACTGCTGACATAAAAGAGAACAGAAGAAATCAAGACTTAAAGTAGGTAAGTAATGTTATTTGCTCAGAATTTCTATATCTAAGGACTTTTCTCTAGATTCAGGTAGGTAGCCGTGCTGTCGAAATATATAAAAAAATATAAAAAATGTCCAGTAGCACCTTAGAGACCAATTAAGTTTGTTGTTGGTATAAGCTTTTGTGTGCATATACGAAAACTTCTACCAAGAAAAAACTTAGTTGGTCTCTAAGGTGCAACTGGACTTTTCTCTATTGAGTCTCCCATGATGTCTTTAAATAGGATCTGATAACAAGTGCCTTCAATAATTTATAGCCCCAATTCATAGAAATCCCATTAAAATCAATCAGACTTACTCATGTAACTACGGTAATTTGTTTTACTTATTTCAATGGATAGAAACCATTGGATTTCCTCTCACATACCAGGACTTGATTTTCTTCTCCTTCTCTCTGCAGTTCCCCCATTCTTCCAAATTCTGTCCCAGAGTATTTCTCAGTCCTCCCAAGCAGATTTTGTGGGTGCACAGGAGGCAAGGAAGTCCCATTGCACAAGAGGAAGTCTGTTCTACTTGGATGCAGCATTGGATACAGCTTGATGGGACTGAAGTGTTGCCAACCTTCTTTGAATTATTGCCTAGATGGCCATTTACACAAACCACTGATATGAAAAGGATCTTTCAGAGCCCATTTGTATTGCTGAGAATCATATTCATGGAGACTGATTAAACCACTTATCCCTGAGCACCTTCCAAATCTGAAATGACTCTTAGGGAATGAGCACAGTTCTCATCTTAATATTGATGCAGACTCCTGCTCACTAAATCTGAATAGCTTCTCCTTCGTGGAAGGAATCTTGCATGCATTGAAACTAAAGCCCTGTGTGATTTCTAATGTGTGCTAGAGCTTAACTGCTGCCTTGATGGCCTTGATTTTTGGATCCACTTTTGGTGTTGATCTTGATGGTTTAGGGGAACAGCAGGGCACAAAACTGACCTCTCTGTTCTGGGGGTTATAAGTTGCAGTGTTTGCCTCTGCCAGGGGGTTTCTGCCATAGAGATGGAACTAGGAAATTGTCTGTAGGAGGAGAAGACATAGGGGAAACAACCAATATAACAGCTCTTATCATGGCATTAGCATCTCTGAAACAAGTGGTTGTTTCTAATACTCACAAGACTTCACGGCACATGACACACTTGTTCATATGTCTCCTGCCATCAGGACCGAAAACAGGGTCTATGTCTCTGTTGCAGTATAAATTCCCATCCTCTAAGAATGGTTGGAATTCACGGCACATGCCCTCCTAAAGGGATAAAGGAAAGCTTAATGAGGCTTGCTTGCTTTCTTCTGCTTCTGCAATCCTTAAATTGCTTCAGTTCTCCGGTATAATCCTGTTTATATGGAATGAAAGTGAGTAATATGAAGGTGGGAATGCAACCCTCTTCTAGTTTTCGCTTTCGCTTGCTCTGTCACTGAGTTTCAATGTTTATTTCATTTGAATGGAAAATCCCACTCAAATTTAGACATTTCTGGAGGGGAGTGGTAACAAAAATGGAGCTCAAATGATAGTCAAACTCTGGACACAATCCACCAAGAGGCATACCCTCCAACTCCTGGATTGAAAAATCCAGGATCAGCGGCGGCGCAGCACCGGAAGTCACTTCTACACATGTCACCGCCCGATTTCCGGTGCCCAGACATGGGCAGAGCTGCATCGGAAGTCGCTTCTATGCATGTCCGGACATGCGTAGAAGCGACTTCTGGTGCCAGGCTGCCCATGTCTGCATGTCTGGGCACCAGAAATCGCTTCTGCGCATGTCCAGACATGCACAGACAGCCAGGAGCTGGCGGAGCTTTACGGGATATTTACAGGATATAATCAATTTGGGATAACAACAGGAAACGGTAACAAAATACGGGGGTTTCCTGCGAAAAATGGGAGACTTGGCAGCTATGCCAAGAGGTTCAGGTCTGCAACCCCATTAAAATGGGTGAAGGTAAATGGAGCCCTCTGTTACTTGGGCATTTCAATGTGATGGTCATAGGTAGCTGAGACAGGGATTCTGTAACCCTTGTGTTTAATGCTAGTGTAACACTGGAAGCTACCTTAGACCAAGCTGGACCACTGGTCCACCTAGCTCAGTACTGTTTACACCAGGACTAGCCAAAGTGATACCCTTCAAATGTAGTTAGACTCCAACTCCCTTCATCCCCAGCCCACATGGCCACATTGGAAATGTAGTCCAACAACACATGGAGGGCATCACATTGGTTATTCTTCACCAGCAGTTAAGGTTGTGGTGGAGTGGGGAGACAGCGAGCAGTGGGGTGGGGCTGGTGCAGTGCAAACCCACCAGCAGAAGCAATCTGGTCCTATGTCAGTGCATTTACACCACACTGACTTCACCACCACCACCACCACATTCTTCTCTTCTCCATCCCAGTTTGCTGCAGCAACTCAGCTGAATAGAGATCAGGTGGATGGCGTAGCCCCACCACACTGCCTACTGCTCATTGTTTACAATGACTGGCAATAGCTCTCCAGGGTTTCAGTCTTTCTCAACCATACCTGATTATGCCAGGAAGGAACCTGGGACCTTCTTCGTGCAAAGAGTATGCCCTTCTAAGCCATATGCTTCTTAAAAAACATGTGCCACCATGTTGAATATTTCTACCACTATTCCATGTTGGTTAGAGCAGAGAGGCCCCATAGAGCATTGATTCCCCCTCCAACCTACTAATACTGGGCAGAGACTGGGGAGTAGCACTAAGAATCCACCAGGATTGCTTAACGCAATCTAACCAGAGAATCCCAGAAGGATCTCCGTTGATTAGAAAGCATGGTCACAATGACTGGGCAATGGGGAAGATAGGTTGCCAGGAGGCAGTATTAACCAGGCTATTATGTAGTTTCCAGGTGCATTTTTGCCTTCTTCTTTTTTTTGGGGGGAGGGGGGAATCCTGCCCTACGTTGCAGGCCTTTTGGAAATATTGGGCAACAGAGATGTTGGCTGAACTGCAACAGTTAAACTCCAGCAATGTTATTCGTTTCACAAATAACACGTGAAAATTTATTACCAAATGCAAGTGAATTCTCAGCACCTTTAACAAACTACAGTTCCCAGAATTCTTGGTGGGGTGTTTTAAATGTATGGTGTGTACACAGCCTGATTTAGGAAAAATAAGAGAAAAGTCTGAACTAACCTGGTATCTCATTTGACTGGCAACATCTGCAACAAAAATACGCAGATTGTAAATTCGTGCATTGTTATGGTACAAATTCAAGTTTTAAAAAGACGGTTACTCAATCAAAGAGGTGGTTACAGTTACATGGTCCAACAAACCCACCCCATCACAAATGCAAACAAACACCACTACAGACAACCACAGAGAACCAACTACACCCAGCCCCCCAGCCCCTCTTACTACAAAGGAAATGTAACAAGTGAATAGAAAGAGAACCTATCCAGTGGATGCTTACACAAACCCCACACATACACTATAAAAAAGAATATAAATTTCACCACCCCACCCCTCCTCTCCCCCACTCTCTTTCCCCTACCTTGTACTGTACTCAACACTAACCATAGCTGCCAAGTTTTCCCTTTTCTCACGAGGAAGCCTATTCAGCATAAGGGAATTTCCCTTTAAAAAAGGGAGAACTTGGCAGCTATGAACACTAACATCTCATAACAAATTTAACTGATCTATAGAAAAGACATTACAACCTGACAAAGAGACAATGCACGTACGTTTGATAGTAATTTTATTAGTTTTCCGTTACAACAATCCAATAATAGCCTCATTATAACAATGCCAAATTATAATACAATTAATAATACCAATCATGGAGATGCCAAATTATGTATCTTTAGGTGCCCCCCTCCCCATGTGCTAGAATTAATGGTTTGATGGTTTTCCTTGTTTCAGCGTTCCAAATGCATGTGCTTTTGTAAACCAAGAATTTCCCTGATCCATATAGCCTTCCGCATGGTTAATGGTCCTTGATAAAGATCTGCATAGGCATCCACACCAGATGTACCAGTTGGCTTCAAAGGGGATCAGATGAGCCTCATAATGCAAACTCAGACCAGCTGCTTGCACAGAACACACTTGCTGGGTTGATGTGAAAATTATTTTCACTGAATTACCCTGTAACCCTAAGCATTAGAAATAAACCTTACTGAAATGAGAGGGACTTATTTCTCAATAAACACGGGCTTGGGCTTGCACTCCTGCTTTCTATAATTTTGAGGCCCATGCTTGCTTGAGTTACTTGTTGCTTGTAGTGACACTTTGTGCACATCATGATCATATATATCTCTCCTCTCTCGGCAAGTGATGATGGTGGTGCACCTATGGAAACACAGTCCTGAGCACGGCTTTTAATGGGAGCTGTGTTAAATGTAAGCACTTTTATTTAATGAGATTGTGCATTGGACTGCTTGCCAACTAAACTATTTGTATAATACTACTAATTGCAGATTCCTTGATTCATACCACCCAAATATTTCTGTGTGGTTCCCAAAATGTTGTGACTGAGCTATAGGAAGTTCTTAACAAGGATTAGTTAATGTAACATTTGTCAGGAACATCTTACAACCCAAACCCAAGCCTAGAATACCTTTCCTTAACTAAACTGATTTAGATATTTAGAACAGCATGTCGTACAGCCTCTTTTTTGTTTCTTTTTCTTCCTTTCTCCCCTTTTACATTTCTTTTGTTTTATTCTAGTATTTCATATAAAGCAGCCTAGTCAATATATGGGGTGTTTGGGGAGGGGTATTGCATCTGGTGGGGGACACATCATGCTCCTTCTGGGATCGTTAGTCCACTTTCAGTCCCCACCCTGCACTTAGCTCTCAACTGTGGTTCCTAGAAGCTGTCAGCATGCGACAGAAGCCACACCCCAGGAACAGCTTTGACTCGCTGGCTAAGCCAGGTGAGGGTAGCTGCTGAGTCTCAAATCCTCAGTGAATTAGGAACTTCCTCTGCATGAAAAGACAGACTCCGGTGGATTGAGTGGACAAGACCAATAGTGGGTCCAATGGTAAAGAAGGCGTTTTCTGCATGTGATGTAGAGGGAAGTGAGGAGCAGATGGGGCTTGTCAACCAGGGAAAGTAACCCATCTAGGAGAAGAAAACTCTGATCCTAAACCTCTGCTGCCTTGTGGGATATCTTCAGGAGAAGAAAATGCTAAGGCGTAAGCCCTACACACATCCAAAGTAGAATCCATAAGACAGTTTGATGGCACATTGTATGCCTCCTTCTGGCAATTCCTGCAGCTGGTGCCAAACATATTGCTCTGCTTTCCTTTGAACCACATCAGCGAGGCCAAGAGGGGGGACTTGTCATCTGGGTAGCCCAGGACCTCTATACATACTGCCCAGGTTTGCACCCTGTACGTTCACTTCGGTGCTACTAATGAAGCAGTTTGACTTCAGCCCCAAAGGTGCACTCCATTGTCTCTCAAGACAGACAGATGCCAACAACAACAAGTCAATATAAAGCAGGGAGCTCTCTATATGAAATATTATTACCCTAACTCAGGGATGGGGAACTTGTGGCCTTCCTGCCAGTGTGGCTAATAATAAGGGATGGTGAGAGTTGAGGTCTACCCACATATGGAGGGCTAGAGGTTCCTCATCCCTGCCCTATCCAAACCACAGATCTGAAGATTACCATCTCTCTTTAACACCCCACCTCAGTAAGCAATCTTTGGTGCCACTGCTTGTTTCCACTTTGGTCCATGGATCAGAGGTGACCTATGTCAAGTCATCTTCCACCTGAAGACACTTTGTGATGGGCACATCTTGCCACTTACCACAATTTTGGGACCACCTGGGAAGCTGTAGCGGTTAAGATGTAATGGTTGCCCTGAGAAATTTGCTGCCGCCCTCCACACCGCAAGTCTGCTAGATAAGGAGACTCCACAGATCACAAACAGCAGACACCCCCTGATGCCAATGAGAACTGAAAGCAAATCAAGCTGTACTGAAAACTAGCATAGAATGTCCAATCTGCATGTCACTGGAGGTGACAGGTCCTTTAGACTAGATCACTATCAGTCTACCTGACTAGTCCAGTGCTGTCCATTGTTACATCCTGCCACTTATAGCCACTGCTTCTGCAATTCCTCAGACAAATCAACCAGCTGATAATAACTTGCCCAAGAGGCACAGACAGACATTGGGATAAACAACTCAAAGAGCGGGGGGGGGGGGAATTCCAGACACATTAAGTTCAATTACTTGCAGATGGCAGGATTATCTAGATTTTATGACAATGAATCCATAATTCTATTTATATCATACAATAACAGCCATACCGAGCCCTGATTGGTTGGTCCATATTTGCGCTCTCTCTCTCTCTCTCTCTCTCTCTCTCTCTCTCTCTCTCTCTCTCTCTCTCTCTCTCTCTCTGCAGAATCACCCTATCTTTATTTTCATTCCTGTTTAATGTCAACTCTGTTGAACGAGTTGAAGAATTCCAAGTCTGCCCTATGCATGGATACAAACACTCAACCACATTTTGACAGAAGAATGTCATTTCATCAGACAGTGCATTTGAATTGTCCACCCAAAAGGCAAAATAGATGAAAATAGATATTGCTTTTGCCAAAACAAGGAAGCTCTCTACCTTCTTCACTTTCAAACCTTCAAGGTATTTGACAACAACAAAGGTATGCCTGCCACCAGTTCCATAAATCATTTTTTAAACATTGATATGATCATGAATGAAGTAAAAGTGCTTAGTATTTCCTAGTCCTTGGCTTTCCTCAGTTTTCTCTTCAAATAAGCTAGTTCTCTTGTTAGGTAATGTCTTAGTTATCATTGTTTTTAAAGGACTACGTGGTGCCCACTCCTTGGGCAAAGATGACATCCCCTACCACAGACATTGGTTATAACAAATGTAGCTTACCTTCAAAGTGGCTGAAAAGTGCCAGGGCCACGAAGACCCCTGCTACCTTCATGGTAAGGATAATGGTGGTAAACGTGTTTTGATTCTCTTAGCTCATTGCTCACAAGAAGCCACACAGGTGAAGCTCTGATTGCATATGTACATATAGGAGACAGGTTTCTCCGCCTTCCTTGTGACATAACCTTCAGAACAGCCATCATTAGCCATGAAAACCAGTCTGATGAGGGGTGGTTTGAATTCTAATGATTCCTTCAGCATAACTTTCATCAGGATGGGACTGACTGGGAGCCACACCCTGGATTTTGTCAAAATGAGACGTTTACCAATCGGTCAGCTCATTTTTCAGCAGCAGCAGAGCATCCTGGCTGCAGGATGCTGCATCCAAGAGGTATGCTCAAATCAAAGACCTTCCTGGGACTATATCTGAAGGGCAGTATAAAAATACTGCTATTACCAGCAAACAGAGCCACCCAGATGCAATATCTGAATAGCTGAGCATTGCTGGAGTTTGTGGGCTGCATCTAATGCTAGTAGACCCATTTAAGTTGATAGAAATGACTAACTTGGGGCCCTTAGTTTCAGAGAGTCTGAGCAGAGTTTAGTTGACTTCAACTCCAAGATAATAATGTTACTAATAAGGAATTACATTCCTAGCTGGGAGCTCTCAGAGATAACAATAGTGAATCTAGTAGTATGATAGCATTTTACAGACTTTACAAATTGCTTCCGCACAGAGTTCAGCTACATGCTTTGCATACAAAAAGTCCCTGATTCCAATTCCCAGCATCTTCAGGTAGGCTAAAAAACGACTATTGCCAGCACAATAGTATCTCTGCTCTGGCATAACCTATTATTGGTGGAACAAAGCAAAATCTATTATACAGCTGTAATCTTTTGTTCCACCAGTACAATAGATTTAGTAGTGAGCAAGCCTATCTTCGTCCAGCAGGCATAACTTGAGGACAGGATTGCAGTGCTAGTCTCATCCCAGCTTCCAATACACCCTTCAGTTAGGCTGCTGTTTGCGGGATTCCTGAATGGCTGAATTTGTTTGGGGGGAATGTGAATCAGGAGAACAATAGTGACAGGTGAATGTCTCAAGGCTTGGTCTAAGTGCCTTTACATGATGACAGCAATAATATAATAGCACTTAAGACTTCCTGGTTTCCAAGTTCTAACTATCGGATCTCTCCAAGTATTATTCCCATTTGAAAAACAGATAAATATGATCAAATGATTTTCTGGATGACATCTGCTTATCTTCCAGGTTTCTGCACTGACATCTATCACCGCTCTTTGGAAATGCCAGCTAAGTGCGCAACCAGTGAGGCTCACTGTGCAATTTTCATTTCTTTTTTCTGTCCAAGCTTGCGAATAACAAACTGAAAATATGAGAATTTGGGCTGTTATGCTGAAATGTACAATACGTTATACCATTGTGGAAGAACATTGGCATGGAAATATATTCAGAAACTGCTGTTCCAGTGAGTTTCAAAGTTTAGTCCACACCAGCTATATCGTGAAACATATCCAGTGGAAGCTCAAACTGACTTAGGAAAAAGATCCACTGCACACTAGCTTCTGTCCAGTGTGTTCATTTGGAATAAGGCTAAGACCACAAATACTTCAGAAATAAATCATACCAAAATTATTTTTGTGTCTCTGGAGGTTTCAAAAGTCTATGTTGTTCAGAGACATAGGGGATAACACATATTTGCAAATGAATCTTTATGTCTGGCTCCCCTACACACTCACTTTGTAAGTTTTTCAGCCAGTGCTGTGTCCCAGACCTTTGTCTACCACTGCAATAAAAATGGAGTTTTGCAGCACCAATGCTTGGCTAATTACAGACAAACTGCAGCCAGTAGTAAGGCTATTAAATCCTTATACACAATTTTGTCCATAGCAACTCTCTATGCTTTCTGATCAATCTGAAAATTGTATTTTTAAAAGGTGCATTGGCAACCAGGATTGATTTTCTCCTTCTTCTTCTTTGATTGCTGAAGGCTAATTGAATTTCTATTCTTGTTCCCTGGCACATATTTTTGCCCAGCTTGGAAGGCGGCACACTGCTTTCATCAACAGATTTCACTCCCTTTACTTCTTTCATTCTTCACAGGCTCAAACAAAGTGATGTCATTCTGATGGCATGAATGAAATAGCGCTGGTGAGGCAGCTGCTCTACAATGAGCTGTTTCACCTACACCAATGTGTGTTATAGATCAACTGCATGGAGGGTTGTGTTCTGCCACACAAATTTCTAGTTGGAATGCTTTGTGATAATAAAGAAGAGAACAAGCACATGGCAGGAAGCAGCCCCCATGCAGGTGACGTTTCACATAACCAACATGTTGCAGACATTACCTGCGGTGGCAGCTGGTAGCCGCTGGACTTGGTGGGGTGGCCTGTGGCCAAGGAGGTCATGTAGGCAGGGCCAGTAAGGCCACATGGGTGGAACAAAGGGGAGTCACATGGACAGGGCCAAGTTGTTCTGGTTTTCTTCCTCCCTTGCAAAAGTGTGGATGCCAAGGCATTGCAGCTGTATAAGTACTCAGTACCTAGCTAAACTGAAAAGTGTTTAACCTTGTTTCAGGAGCTCCTGCTGTAACACATTCTAGCAGTTTGAAACCCCCAAGAGCCACTATCAGTAAGGGCTTATTTACACTTAACTTTCCTCTACACTTTAAATATCCCAGTCTTAATTCTTTTTTCATTCTGGAGCTTTCCCTGTAAAAACTTGCTCTTTGCCACTGAATTGGAACAAGCAGCTATCCATGGAAAACCTGAATTGCCATTTGTTGCACTTCAGCTATAAAGAACGGGCTTTCTGTGCCGAAGGGTAGGGGGTGGACCAGATAGCCAGATCTGAGTTAGTGAGTCCTCTTATTACACGTAATATATAATTTTTTAGAACTAAATCACACAACCTGTTTGATGTGGTTGAACTAGACTGCCAAATCCAGAGATCAGCAGTGGTGGTGAATTTGATGGAAAATCTCACCATGAGCACAGATTATTGGCAATCATGTGCAGAAGTTCAAATCATATGGTATATCAGCTCAACTCAGGTTCAGGATCAACCTTACAGTTGTGGCGAACCACTCCAAAATCTGGTTTGCCTTAAGGAGTATGCCCCCTGTCAGGGGCGATGGAAGGCGTTGTGACACCCGGGGCGGGCATCACAACGTAGGGCGCATGTGCGGCGTCGCTACATACGACGCACGCACTGTACGTAGCGATGCCGCACATGTGCTGTATAGCTGTTTGCAACCGGCACCGCTCCAGCGCTGTACGGACGGTGCCAGCTGTGAATGGAGGATCCAGCAAAGGTGGCTGCGGTGGGGTGGTGGCTGCTCGAGCCCCCGCGGGGTGACTTCTTATCACCTCTGCAGACATGGAACCCGGGGCAACCCCCCCCACACCCCATTGCGACGCCACTGCCCCTACTATCCAGATTTCATGCAAAAAATAGCCTTCCAAGAAAGGCAAAACCACTGATTAGTGTTCATTCATGCTACTTTAATTTTGGTTTGGCTACTGTCATGTTCTAATTCACAACAGTCATTTGCAGCTTTATTGGTTCAGAGTGATGCAATTTTTGATGGAGACAGAGATGGGGTGATGTTTCAAGAAAATATGTAAGTCAGCATTATTATGGGCTTTAAACATGCCAGGGACATCCTGTAACATTTTATTTTATAAGGTGCTAATGGCTAACAGTGAGAACTAGACTAGGATGATACATCCCTATGTAATTCTTCCACAAAATTCTATGGAGATGAGACAGAGATGCCCAAATAATTTGTTTTCAGATTTACATTTATGTCATATTTATAGGATACCAAAGAAATCCATACTAATTCTAAATCCATGCAGGAAAATAATATATATCCAATATTGATCTGATCCAGCTGGGAGACAATATCTGTTGAAGCAGAAATAAAGTGTGTACAGTGGTACCTCGGTTTAAGTACACAATTGGTTCCGGAAGTCTGTACTTAACCTGAAGCGTACTTAACCTGAAGCGAACTTTCCTATTGAAAGTAATGGAAAGTGGATTAATCCGTTCCAGACGGGTCTGCGGAGTACTCAACCTGAAGCGTACTTAACCCGAAGTATGAGTGTAATTGGTTCTGGAGGTCCGTACTTAACCTGAAGCGTACTTAACCTGAAGCGAACTTTCCCATCAAAAGTACAGTAATGGAAAGTGGATTAATCCTTTCCAGATGGGTCCGCGGAGTACTTAAACTGAAAGTACTCAAACCAAGGCGTACTTAAACCAAGGTATGACTGTATTTCTAGCTTGTTGAGGAACCAGTTTTTTTCCTAAAAATGTTTAGGGGTATACATACCCCTGTGTCCCCCCAGAAAAAGCACTGTGAGGGACCGTGTGCTCAAGAATTGAACACCCCTATATGGCATTAGCATACAGTTTTGAAAACAGTGTATTTCATTAAAAAAGAGTTTTTCTCATTTTTCAATTCAAAGTTTCCAATTTTCCATATCAGGAATATACAAAATTTAAAATGTGGTAAGTAAAATACAGCCTGCCATTAGCCTAACCCACTTTAAGATGCCATGAAAGAGCAGGGAAATGCACGTTTCATGTGTCAAGATGGGGAACATGCCTGTGAATAAAAGTCAGCCACGGCTTTGGATGAAACATAATTGTTTCTGAGAAAAATCAGTGCAACATCTAGACAGTGTGCAATATTCACTGCCTCAGGAGACTACCGACTCATTTGCAAGAGTGGGTTAATTTCATTGCATCTAACAGCATCTGTATCTTAGATAAGCGTAATCAAAATCTCATAATTTAGGGCGTAAACTGATCGCCTGCAGGGGTTAAGAAGGGATTGCATTCCATTCATGACATTGCACAATCCTCCCAGCGCATTGGGGTATTTTACGCATGATCCACAGAACATCAGGTAGAGCGCACTTCTGGGAAGTAAGTGGTAACTGGCCAGAATATAAACATTCTGCCATTCTTGATCTTGATCCTTTTTAGGTCTTACCCCCTTCTCCTCAAGGAAATGAAAACTGTATCACCTGTTGGCTGAAATGACAGGCTTTCATCAGCGGGGCGAATTTTAGCTGAACATTTCTTGTGAGCTTGGAGCCACTTGACAAGGAGATAAGATTTTTGTGTGGATTAGTCCAGCTTTTCTGAATGACTCTTCCTTTTTACTTCTGCTTCTCATGGCCTACCCTTGACTCTTAACTTCACATCATGGTGTTGGGAAGAAGTGTTGTGAATAACAAGCTAAAAGGTAAGAAACTGACTGTTCTTTCTCTCCCCTTCCATCCATGTCCTGCTGTGGAACATCAAATGTGACCCATTCACTCCTTAAGGCAAATGAAAATGTTCTGCTGGTTGCCTCTCTACATTGGTGCTTTGGTGCTTTATCCATGGAAAACCTCCTGAAACAAAACAATCGTTTGTGTGTAGGATTGTGTGTAGGCTGAGCTGTCAATCACCATATCTAAAGCAGTGGCAGAAAGCCAAGATGTATTCAATCTGTATATAAGTAAGTCTCAGAAAATGGTATTGCCACCACACCCTATTCTTACTTAGTGCCTTGGGGTGCTGTACAGCCATTTTGAAACTTACTTATTGTTGTTGTTGTTGTTGTTTAGTCGTTTAGTCGTGTCCGACTCCTCGTGACCCCATGGACCACAGCACGCCAGGCACTCCTGTCTTGCACCGCCTCCCACAGTCTGGTCAAACTCATGTTCGTATCTTTGAGAACACTGTCCAGCCATCTCGTCCTCTGTCGTCCCCTTCTCCTAGTGCCCTCAATCTTTCCCAACATTAGGGTCTTTTCCAGGGAGTCTTCTCTTCTCATGAGGTCGCCAAAGAATTGGAGCCTCAGCTTCACGATCTGTCCTTCCAGTGAGCACTCAGGACTGATTTCCTTAAGAATGGATAGGTTTGATCTTCTTGCAGTCCATGGGACTCTCAAGAGTCTCCTCCAGCACCATAATTCAAAAGCATCAATTCTTCGGCGATCAACCTTCTTTATGGTCCAGCTCTCACTTCCATACATCACTACTGGGAAAACCATAGCTTTAACTATATGGACCTTTGTAGGCAAGGTGATGTCTCTGCTAGTCCCCAAACTCCCAAAGCTAGTCAAAGAACTGGGCCATTTAAATGTAGGCATGGCAAAGTCACACCAAGGGTCTGGGTTTCTGAACTGAACAGAAATGAAATGAAAATATGCAGTGTAGTAAAGTGATTGGAGCACCATGTGACATAGATTTTGGTAGAGTCTATGCATGCAGCAGAATGAGACAAAACTGAAGGGATAAAGTGCTGAGGTGACAGAATGGACTGTCCCACTTCAGATTTCTGGAGGAGAAACCATGTTTCTAAACTGGACCCATTAGCTTGGGTTATGAGTTATATTTCTCCTTTTCTTCATGGAACATAACTAGCTGTCAAATATCAAGTTGGACCATTGCTTCATCTAGCTTAGTATTGTCCAAACTATCTTTCCTGAGTTCCAGGCAGGGTTCTCTCTCAGCCATACCTGGAAGTGCCAGAGATTGGACCTGGGACCTTCTGCATGGAAAGCAAATGCTCTTGCCTCAAAGTGAATGGATTCTGATCCAACAAAACCTTCTGATGGCTGAACAGGGTGGGTAGGAAAACAATGTTCACAGGAGGAAGTGGGGAGATTTTTTTGATGTTTTTGCTGATTCCACCTTCCTTTTGCAGCCCCCAGTGCTACTTCCCATACTGTTTCAACCACCCAGAGCAGATTTGTTTCCTTCCACTTGCAACTCTCTGTGCCTCTGGCCTAGTGTAGAAACCGCATAAGAAATGGCCCTGGAAGATGTAACAGATATTGTCTCATATAGTCTCTCTAGGTGACTGCACCATGAGAGGGAGCTCCATCCTAAGAGCATAACCACTGAAAAGGCCCTTTGTCAAGTAGGTACGGTAGAGAAATTCAAATCAGTTTTTATTTAAAAGCAAATTTATTTATCTAATTCACACTTTCCAAAACAAGTCACAACAGCCTTTCTTCAAAATTCGCACTTCTCTGAATTTTGAAGTGCAATTTTCCACGTAAGTAATGTGTACAAAAATGCATTTCCTAGGATCCTAGGACAAAGCTTGTATAAAAAGCATATATTAATGAAAATAACACATGAAAGTGCATTATATTAAGGAAAAATGTTTTGTGTAAGTGGGTATATTAGGCAAAATTCATATATGTGTATATTAGGGGGAAGTCACACTAAAATTTGGGTGCATTTTGTGAGGATTTTTTTTTTGGAGGGCAGGATTCAGTTAAGTTGTGTGCTTGGACTGAGGTCTGCTTGCACAATGGGACTTCCTCGCCTCCTCCTAAATCTGCTCTGGAGTGTTGGTGAACCACGTAACATCTTTAGAGGATACATGGGGGAAGGAGAAGTGGAAAACCCCATTGTGCAAGCAGACCTCATTCCCTGTGCTTAGTGCTACCTTGAATTCCACCCATGATTTGCAAACTGATGTGGAAATGTGGAGAAGTGAGCTTAAAGATTGGAAAAATGGGAAACCGAGAGAAACCAAAATTGGTGTGTTGTTTGCCATTCCTAATCTCAAGTAACCAGCCACCCACTCTCAGAGACACTCAGTTCCACCGGAGAGCTTTTGTATTCAGCCAAGGCAACATCTCTGTTAACACAAAGCTCATTATGCCTGACCACAGGCCATGCTGGCTGGGGCTGATGAGAGTTGGAGTCCAACGACACCTGAAAGGTACAGTGTTAACTATCCCTCGTGTATGGCTTCGCCCTTGCTCTAGAGCATGATTAGAGTAAGTATTAATCAGATCATACACTATACGTGGGGTATTCAACAGGTCAAAGTAATAATAGCTTCTCAGGTTTTATTGCCTAATGTGAAGTTCAGATGATTGGTTCTATAAAATATGAAAATGTATCTTGTATGTACTGGTGACCTAGATATTTCACAGCTTCTGTGTCTGCCACCGAAAACAGCAACCCTCCCAGCTCTGTAACATCTACCTACTATTACAGAATATGAGGCATGAAATCAACATGGCGCAGTTTGAATCTACCCCTGGTTCAACTTCATTGTCTGCCAGTGCTATCTGCCTAATGATATCAATCACACATTTTGTAATAGCTGATGTTACCAGAGCTGAATAAAACAAAAATCATCCTGAAATTTGTTTTTAATACTTTTTGACATTAAGTATTTTCCATATGTGTGATGATGGCTATTTACTGATATGTTAACAACAAATTGGATTTTGTGGGAGAAAGCATGGAGAACAGTTCACTTTCTACGGTACCTATGGAAATTTGGAGGGAAGAAGAATCTGGAAAATCATGTCTGGGAATGAATTCATGTGTTACAAGCAGCTGTGCAAAGGGAAGATCCATACACTACCTGGAATAGTAAAGATCCTTTACTAATGATTCCTAACACTGAATTCATCTTGTTCACAACAGCCACACATTGAGTCAACATTTTCATTTACTTCACCACCACAAAACCAAGATCCTTTTCCTAGTGAATCACTTTCGATGTAAATGAGAAGCTGGGGTTTATTTATTCTGCCTTATTCTGCTTCAATTTACTGTTGCTTACATTGAACTGCATTTGTTATTTTAATGTCCATCCTTGAAGCTAGGAGAGATCCTTTTGAATCTGTACAATACTGGAACCAGATTAGAGAGAAATTGTAGCGTTGAACATACTAGCCATGTTGTAAGAGTTGAGTTGATTAGTCTTTATGGATGTGAGATGTATGATTTGCATTTTTAAGTGTTAAATAAGACTTACAAATCATCCCCCCAAATATTCACTGCATACTATGAAAGTCTTTGAATATTTGATGCCTGTATTTGACACCCAGTGATGTTTATTTCAATATTTGGTATCTGACAGTTGATACTTAATGGTGCTTAGTAGTCAACATACACTGCTATTTACTATTTGTGATAGCTGCCTTTCAGTTGTGTATCACAGTGGTTTTCATGAGCACCAGTGTTGGGTATCACTGTCTCACCAAGTTTTAACTGAGTGTTCAACCTAGAATATATTTATTTATTTATCTATCACATTTATATCCCACCTTTCCTCCAAGGAGATCAATAAGGCATACACAGTTCTCCTCTTCCTTATTTTATCTTCACAACAACCCTGTGAGGTAGTTTAGGCTGAGAGGTTGAGACTGGCCCAAGGTCACTCTGTGAGTTTCATGGCTGAGAGGCGATTTGAACCAACACTCTAACCACCACTACACCACACTAGTTCACACCCCCAATATTCCCTTGTGGCTTCATGTTATAGAGGTAAATCAGTAGCTATGGGCAAGCTCTTCCTTAGCTGTTTATTTTCAATGCACCACCAACAAAATTCCAAATAATTTATCCAGGACATCGCTTGAAAACCATGGCTATATCATACTTGCCAATATTTGACTACTGACCTGCAGCAGAATAGAGCAGTAGGTAATATTTGATGGCAGTCATGTAACTAATGTCAACATGAGAAATCACGTTTGCAAATATTTGGAAAGTTTTCGGTGCTTAAGCCCCTTGGCATCTAGTCTGAACAATTTAGTAATAGTCAACTGTTGCATGCCCTTTGTTTCTTCCTGGTATCTATTTACCTTTATTTGACCTCAGCTTACACTCAGCTTTGGCACACCTGATCTATTATCAAGCGAGACATCCTCACCCCCAGTGTCTGACTCCAGTGCAAGATGCAATTAAGTGCTGAGATTAAACCATTTTAATTTAGCTACAACTATTGCCCTCTGATCCCCAGGCTATTGTCTTTTTGTGTTGGCTTTAGGGACTAACCTCTGGCTGACTAACTAGTCTCAAGGGAAGATGCTGCCTTCTTCAAGAAAATGTAATCTGTCATCTAGAGCTCAAGATATAATGGATATAATGGAAATAACTCAATTTAAAAGCTGGATTAAGGCCACCAATTTATTTCAAGCCCAGAAATACCCAACGGTTACATATTGCATAACTCTCTCCAGCTGTGATTGTATTCTGAAAGTACTATTGACTAACTTCTCTTGCAGCAGTCTGGGGCAAGATCACATCTAGGATAACACATGTTTTGGGAAGAAATACATGGCTTGAATGCGGTTTTATGAAAATAATATACAATGTTGGCCAATTGTTTACCCTCCCCACCCCCACCGCCGAAAGCTAGCCCTGGCCAAAACTCTTTATGAAAAATATACCAAAATATACCTACAGAATCATAAGTCTACAATAAGGTTTATGTGGACAGGAAATAAGATCAGGATTGTGGAAATGAATAGGTATAATCTCCATCAAGAGGTCCTAATAAATCCATGAGCAGTGTAACAAACACATGTCACAGCCACAGGTCCTGTTGATCATACTTTTATATTGAACTGCCTGCAGAGTATATTCATGTAACATTTGTCATGCTCACATAAGTAGTAATAATACTTCACCCTTTAAAGAGTATTACTGTATTCAAATTTCAAAGTGAGTCACATACATTCTATCAGTAATTCTCAAACTAATACCTTGCAAAGTCCCAACAGTTTGATTGATTCAATTAGTTATTGAAAATGTTTTATATACATATTTATGAGGCTGCTTGGACAATCGCAATAAAACGATACAATGAAAGCTGTTGAAACAATGGCAAGAACTGAACTGAAATGGACAATCCATGATGCAGAGTAAAAAAGCAGACTCGATGTCGAGTGGCATTAAAACACAAAAGAATCCATTAAGTCCGAAGTCTAATATTTACTAAATGCACCACAGTTGTTGCGGAGGTGGTGATGTCTCTGAATAGTATTTGCTGGAACCCACAAGTGGGGAGAATGCTCTTGTGCTCGAAGCCTGCTTGTGGGGTTCCCCCCAGGCATCTGATTGGCCACTGTGAGAACATGATGTTGGACTAGATGGGCTCTTCTTATGTAATCTTATGTGATCTTCTGTGATCCCCCTGCCTTTTACTTTCCCTCTGTTGCTCTCCTCCTAATTTCCCAGGGGAAGGAATCTGAGTTTTTATTATTATTGCACTGGGTTAGGAGTATGCAACTGACTTCCTACAAAAGAATGAGCAGGTGCACAAAAGCAGCTCACTGGGTTGGGTGGAACGGCTATGCTAGAGGGGCGAGGTGGTGGGAGGTTACTCTGCTGGTGCATTTGCACCATACTGGCCTGCCCACTGCCTCACCTCCTAGTAAGCAATGGTGATGCACCTGCTGGCAAGCTAGCATGAGTCACATGGTCCCAGTATTGAGGGGAAGCATTTTCAGACCTTCCTTGCAATATGGGAATTTCACGTCTCATCTTTTCATGCATTGTGAAATAACCTTTATTGCTTTGATGAGAAAACGCATGGAGGGGGGGGGACATACTTTATACGTGAAAGCCTAACTTAATTACATTCATAGCGTAACCTCCTACTGACTTTGCTTAACCAAGCTGTCACCTTCATGGCTGCGATAAAATGGAGATCATATGTTTCGGGGGTGGAGTTTTTACAGCCTCATTTGATCACAAGTGCTGAGGCAACCATTGTGCGAGCCCATTCATAGCCCAATAATGAAGGGAAGGAAGTCATCATGTGGGTTTAACTAAAATATTCATATTCACATTCATTTTAATACAATACATATTGTTTGTGGCTAGTAACCATATGTTGCAGATGTTGTGGTTTCACATTGCCTTCCAGAATATTCTTCACAGTATGGGGAAATCAGGTAAAATTAGCCAGGCCTTTTCTTCCTAAAAAGAAAAGATTTTCTTATGTAATTTTCCGCTGGTGTCAAATGTGAACATCAGCTATATCAGAAATTCCAATTACCGGCAAGTTATTTCAATATACCTCAACAGAGGATTTTAAGCTATCATATCGTAGGTCAAGAAAGAAAGAAAGAAAGAAAGAAAGAGAAAGAAAGAAAGAAAGAAAGGGAAGTTGAACAGTTTCCTTGTTATTGGAAGAGTCCAATTGTGCCTTTGAAAGGAAAGGATGTGGTTTTCATTTTAGGAACCATGTTCATCTCACGTGTAATTTGGTTTGTCAAAGAAAACCAGGCTGAAAAAGTCTTTTGAAAGGAAAATGATGAAGATGATAATCATTTTTATATATTGTCCTTCCCCCTTAAAGAGCGCAGGACAGTGGGAAGCAAAACAAAAAACAAAACCCCCAAATCAATCATGGTATAACATTGGCATAGCAGGAAAAGAGCATGATTTGCATATATCAGATTGCCTCCTGGGACTTTCAGTAATGGCTGCCGGTCATGCTAGATGTTAGATGGACACTGATTGCATCAGTATAAAGCTGCTCCTTACACATCTGCAAGCAGCCCAAGAAAGTGGTGTTTGTCTAGTGCACAATGTAGGAGGCAGGAGCCTGCAGTTCATGCAGGTGCTGTACCCCAGGGCAAACCTGGGACCCCAGACCGTGTGCATTCACACTGGCGATGAAGGGGCCAAAGAGGTGGGCAGCAGGTGTTGGTGGAAGAGCTAATACTCTCTCCAATCCTCAAGCTGCCTTTGATTCTGTAAGAGACAGTGGGAGTGTCCGGGACTTTCTGTAGGAAAGTGGGTCCCGGGGTCAAACCTACAATTTGGCAGAGTGAGGCGGCCACCCCGGGCAGCAGTTGCTGAAAGGTGGAGAGTGGTAGCAAGGTGTTGGGAGGCAGAGCTGTGTGTGCTTTGTGACCTACTCTGCACCCCTTAAGTTAGCCTGCTTTCCTCAGGAGCAATGGAGGGTGTTGCCCCCTCTTCAGTGGTGATGTGAACTGTTTGACTACCAGTGTAGTTAGCTTATCTATGTCCACAACACAGAGTTAGGACTATGGAATTCACTGCCACAACATGAGCTACAAGTGATGGTCAACAACTTGAATGGCGTTAAAGATAGGTTAGATGAATTTATGGAGGAGAAGGTGATCGGTGGCTACTAGTCACAATGGCTATGTACTTCCCTCCAGCATCTGAGTACCAGTTGCTGGGAACTGCAGGTGGGCAGAGTGCTGCTGTGCTCATATCCTCCTTGTGGGCTTCTCATAGGCATCTGGTTGGCAGTTGGGTATAGATAAGAAAGGAGATCTTGTGAAAGAAACATCCAAATTCGAAAGAGAATTGATTTATAATAAAGGGAAACATATCTCACGAATTTATGATTACCTTTTAGAATGGGAAGTAAAAGAGGAACAGGTTAAAGCAGTAATGGTAAGGTGGGCACAAGACTTTGGATACAATATCTATATAGAACAATGGGAAAGATTGTGGAGGGTAGATATTAAATTTACAGCATGTTATAATCTTAGGGGAAACACCATGAAGATGCTATATAGATGGCAGCATACCCCTTTAAAACTTGCTAAAAGGTACAAAGGCAGGTCACCAACTTGCTGGAGATGCAAAAAGGATATAGGGTCATACTACCATATGTGGTGGACCTGTGTACAGTAGTTATCTGTGAATTTTGGAACAATATCTACAATGAAGTCAAAAAATTATTCAAACTTACTTGTAAAAAAAAGACCAGAGATTTTGGTATATTACCAATAGAATTTTAAAAAAATTATAAGACCATTGTTCATGTATGTAAACACAGCAGCTAGAATACTTCTGGCAAGAAACTGGAAAAGTGAAACATCACCAACAATAATAGAGTGGCAGATACATATAATAGAGTACCTGCAACTAGCAAAACTGACGGGAAGAGTTAGAGGAGCTTCAAATCAGAAAACATGGAGGATGGAGAATATTTAAGGAATATTTAAGACTATATTGTACAAATAATACCATACTAGCAAAACTTGGATGATACCTGTAAGTAAAAAAGTGTAAAAGATATCTTTTCGGATTATATTAAAATAATATGAAATAACATAAAGCTGTTTCTTCTTTTTTCTTCTTTTTCTTTTCATCTTTTTTCTTTCTTTTTCTTTTCTGTTTCCTCTGTAAATGATTGTTTATGTCTATGTCTGTATTTTAAACCAATAAATAATAATAATAATAATAATAATAATAATAATAATAATAATAAAAACTGGCTTCCCTCTTGACCAGGGTTTACAAATGCAGCTCAAACCCTCATTTGAAATTGGGGTCAGGATGAGATGCTGGGTAACAGTAGCCATACGCAGCACTGGTATGAAAATAGTGCTAAAAATACAGTTCAGGCAAGTATCTGTCCGTTACTAATGTCTGCTCTGAATGACAATGTCATGGCAGAGTCTTTCCTTGGGATCTTTTAAAGTGCATTAAACATGAGGCTCTCTGCATCTGCTCTACAGCTGATCTGAGGTCCCACTTGCAAATTCTGTGACTTTAATATCATTTGCATCAGTTAAGAAGATAAGGAGACAGAGACTGACAGGCAGACAGTGAATTGTCTGGGATAAAATGGGAGCAAATTTACATGGGCAGCCAGTTCCTGCTCCCAACCCACTGGAATTTTTAAAAACTAGAACACCAGTGATTGAAAATGAGGTCTTCTGCATGCAAAGCATGTCCTCTAGCTACTGGTCTATGGTCCCACCCAAAGATTTGAACCTGGGGCTTCTCAGTTCACACTCTTAGTAATCTAAAGTAGAGTGAGTAGACAAGGGTGGAAGATTAGTAAGGTGTGGTGGAATCTGTAAGTAGGGAACTGAGATAAGTGAGCAGGTGGCATGATGGGGACAGCTAGGTGGCTGGACCAAGATGACTGATGACTCCATCTCATTGTGGCTCCTGCTCAGTGGCTTTAAAATCAGCTGCATCAGCTGGAAAATGAGGAGACAGTGACTGGCAAACAATGACTCACGTCTGGACTAAACAAAAGGGAACAAATTTACATAGGCTGCCTTCTCCTCCTCCACAATCCCTGTCTGTGTCCAGAGAAAGGAATGAGGGTGGGCGATCAATCAATTAGTTTTGTGAGCCATGCAGCAGAGACCAGGAGTCTGCACTTAATGAAAACAAGGAAGTAAAAAGGAAACAGCATAGAGCCAAGTGTAAGAGACAGACAGGTGGCGTTCTCATGGAATTTTACTTACAGTAAATTTTGAAGATTGCTGCTTGGGTAAAACTTTGGAGGCATTTCTCTTGCAGTAAAAGATGATTATAAAAAGCTTAGAGGAATCTCTCCAAGGGTTGTTCACAATCTGGAGATACCCTTAATGGTGAGATGTGGACCCAAGGGAAGTACAATGACCACAGACACTCAATAGAGTAGATCACGGCTGTCAAACATAAGAGCTACAGGTCTTTTCAAGTCCTTTGAGGTCCCTTAATGGATGGAAGAGAGGAATCCTTCACTTGTATACATGGCTGCTTTCTCATCTCTTCCACCCCAGGCACGTGGAAGGCAAGTGGCAAGGCCATGTGCAAAACTAAGTGAAAGGAGAGTGTCCCGATGGCAGTGGAAATGGTGGGGCAGGTGGGGCTCCACCTCTTGCACTTTCACTGCTTCAGGCAGCTGCTTTATCCCATCACAGGGATGGGCTGGCTCTGATCAAGATATTTTACAGATTGTCAACAAACAACATTCAGTACCGTAAGGGAAATACTTAGAGCTGGAGCAGCTTCATGGGGGAGATCTGGGGTATGAGGAGCTATGCTAGATTCCCTGCCTGCCTCTTCTTCTATGAATTGTTGTTGTTGTTGTTGTTTAGTCGTGTCCGACTCTTCGTGACCCCATGGACCATAGCACGCCAGGCACTCCTGTCTTGCACTGCCTCCCGCAGTTTGGTCAAACTCATGTTCGTAGCTTCGAGAACACTGTCCAACCATCTTGTCCTCTGTCGTCCCCTTCTCCTAGTGCCCTCAATCTTTCCCAACATCAGGGTCTTTTCCAAGGATTCTTCTCTTCTCATGAGGTGGCCAAAGTATTGGAGCCTCAGCTTCACAATCTGTCCTTCCAGGGAGCACTCAGGACTGATTTCCTTAAGAATGGATAGGTTTGATCTTCTTGCAGTCCATGGGACTCTCAAGAGTCTCCTCCAGCACCATAATTCAAAAGCATCAATTCTTCGGCGATCAGCCTTCTTTATGGTCCAGCTCTCACTTCCATACATCACTACTGGGAAAACCATAGCTTTAACTATACGGACCTTTGTCGGCAAGGTGATGTCT